>NC_065589.1:5043602-5652255 GCF_024542745.1 Macaca thibetana thibetana | reverse complement strand
GGTTAAATTGGGCTACCTGCTCAACATCATCTGGGTCTATGTGAAAAATGAAAAAAAAAACCTCTCTCCATGTTATTGTTACTTCAGTTCAGGAAATTGAAATCAATACAGAAATAGAAGTGGTAAGGTTTACCTTATTTTTCAGAGTCCAAAACATATGTATTTAAAATGTGTTAATAAGCCATAAAACATTCTACAAAATATAGAAACATTTAGTCTCAACCTTGTGTTTCAGAAACACTCCCTTGAAAAAATAAGTAGATTCAAATTGCAGACTACCTAAAGTAATCATTAATGAAAGAAAAGGAAAAGAACTGGACGGATGCGGTGGCTCACACCTGTAATCCCAGCACTTTGGGAGGTTGAAGCAGGTGGATCACTTGAGGCCAAGAGTTCAAGACCAGCCTGGCCAACATAGTGAAACCCAACTCTACTAAAAAAAACAAAAATTAGCTGGGCATGGTGGCACATGCTTGTAATCCCAGCTGCTGGGGAGGCTGAAGCATGAGAATTGCTTGAACCCGGGAGGCGGAGGTTGCAATGAGCTGAAATCGTGCCACTGCACTCCAGCCTGGGCAACAGAGTAAGACTCTGTCTTAAAAAAAAAAAAAGGAAAATAACTTAAGAATGTGATGTGAAGCTTCATGCACTAATGATTCAAAGTTTGGGGAAAGTACTGAATCATCCACACTATAATATCAGGGCAATTGGCCATCTGAATAACACATTATGAGCCAGAGGTCACTTACCTCTGTAGGTTAGAGAACTTGCAAGAAACCAGACAGGCGACAGAGCACCAGGAGAGACAAGGAAATCCATGTGTCATAGACAGAACTGTGTCTTCCCCAAATTCATCTGCTGAAGTCTTAGTCCTCAGTACCTCAGAATGTGACCGTATTTGGAGACAGGTTATTTAAAGAGGCAATTAGGTTAAAATGAGGTCATTCACATAAGTCCTAATTTACATGACCAGTCTCTTTATAAGTAGAGGTGATTAGGACAGAGACTCAACAGAAAGAAGACCATGTGAAGGTACATGGAGGAGATGACTGTCTACAAGCCAAGGAGAGAGGTCTCAGAAGGAACCAAGCCTACAGACACAGTGATCTCAGACTTCCAGCCTCCAGAACTGAAAGACAATAAATATCTGTGGTTTAAGCCACCCAGTCGATGGAACTGAGTTATGGTAGCCCTGGCAATCTCATACACCATGGCTCTGGGTTAGACACCCTCCGGGCTCATCACCAAGTGTGAATTCCCATGACTAAGCGCCACGGTTGTCCCCTGCACAGGCTGCTGCTGGAGTGTGCCATCACTTAGACTGGCTTTTCTCATCATGGGTTCCTTCTTTGAGATGTAACCAAGGCTCCGCTATGTGTTCGGCTTATCAAGGTTTTCCAGGATAGCCATGACATGTGGTTTCACTGACTAAACTGAGATTTCAGTTTCAGTCCAACGACTTGACATTTCATGTTCATTTTTCGGTCTGTTTCAGAATAATTTCAGAAGGAGTCAACTGATTTCATCAAAAGCGCTGTGTGATGGAAGGGTTCCAAATCTGAAATTCAATCTGTGGGCCAGGCTAATGTTTCGAAACAATAGCTTCAATATGGATTCAAATGGGCGCTGCTATGATTAGACTGAAAAAAAAAATCTGTTCAACTGCAAGAACAAAAAAAAAAAAAAAAAAAACACAGACAGAGGAAAGAAAGAAAATGAGAGAGAGAGGTGTATTTTTACTAGGGTACTTAATTGGTAAAAACTGGAAGAGTGGCAAGCAAGGATTCGGATGATGATAAGAATAGTTCTTGTTTGCGGAACATCTCCTCTGGCTCAGGTACTCTCCTCCCATGTTGGATGCTCTCCACCTCCCTGACAAGCACGTGTTAGCATTGTCAAGACCTATATACCACGACGGCGGTACGAAGATGGTAAATGAGCTGCCCAGGGCCGTACAGCTAGTAGGATACCCACCTACTCTAAACTGACTTAGAGGCAGACACTGCTCCCATCGTGGTGTGCTGCCTCCTCCAAACAGGCAGGATTTCGGAAAGGATACCCAGGAAGCCCTAGGCAGTGGGCAGAGCTGAGCACGGCCCCAGGCCTTGGTATTATAAAGTGAAGATTTCCAATGCAGGCCTTCTTGTTCTGATGGGGCAGGTTCCTGCCACACAGGATGTCTGCATATGTCTGGGAAAGACATTGCTGAGATCATTTAACTGCTGTCAGTGGCAAACAGTTGTAAACAAAGAAGCCAGATGCATGAAGTGCTGTATTTCAGCACTTCCAAATGGTTCAGGCTTTATGCATCCCTGTTTTGCAGTCAAAGAGATATTGTCAGTTTTAATTGTTCCAATCAATATCAAAATAATTTTAGAGAGTCATTTAATGCAAGGGTGACTCATTTTAAACAAAGCAATTAATATTGTCTAACACAGCGCCAGGCAACTGATCCCACTGAGAACACTCCAGCATGCCATTATTTCAGAGTGAAGATATCTAATCCAGGCCTTCCTGTGGGGACTGGTTTGTCTTAGGCTTGGATAGACAAACAAAGAATAACATTTCAAACAGACGCTGAGGCAGAATTAATATCATTCATCATAGATTTCTAGCAAAATTGTTTTAAGAAACCCTCCTTAAAATGTTTAAATGCCCTTACATATCACATTCATAATAAGATTCATAATATAATTCATAATATGCATAATAATTCATAATAATAAGCATGTACATAATAAGAGTTAAAAAATGAAACAAAGATAACCACCAATCCCGTTACTTTTCTATATTTTTTAAGTACCCTGCAATGCAGTAACACAAAAGAAAAATAAATAACGGTGAATGGATTCACTGGAGAGATATTTAATAAGTTGCTGCCAGATGCTCTCAGCATGGGGAGGCAGTGGTCAGTTAGGTAATCTTCTGACCCATATGGAGTTTATCTTCTAACATGGTTTTGCTCTGTGTCCCCACCCAAAGCTCATGTTGAATTGTAATTCCCAGTGTTGAGGGAGGGACCTGGTGGAAGGTGACCATGGGGATGGATTTCCCCCTTGCTAGTCTCATGATAGTGAGTGAGTGCTCACGAGAACAAGCTTAACCAAAGTGTGTGGCACTTCCCCCTTCGCTCTCTTCCTCCTGCTCCAACATGTGAAGACGTGATGGCTTCCCCTTTGCCTTTGGCCATGATTTTAAGTCTCCTGAGTCCTCCCAGCCATGCTTCCTGTACAGCCTGTGGAACTGTAAGTCAGTTAAATGTCTTTTATTCCTAAATTACCCAGTGTCAGGTAGTTCTTTATAGCAATGTGAGAACAGACTAATACACCTATGGAGGGACAGAAACAAGGTTTGCAGGAATAAGTAAGCAGGTGAATGGCAGGTCATGGTAAATGTAATGATTACGGGTTTTAAAGGTAGCATGGCAGAAAGTGGCAGAGATCGAGCCTCTATTTAAGTAGTAAACACGCCTCTGTGAGGAAGTGATATTGGAAATGAGACCTGAATGCTGAGAGGAGCCAGCCCTTTGAAAGTTGTGGGAAGAACATCAAGGGTGGAGGGAAAGTGTAAGCAAAGACCCTGGAGCAGGAACACACTTGGCATCTTCTGAGGGACAGGAAGAAAGCAGTGAAGATGCAGCGCTAGACAGGAGAGGACAAACCGGGATGAAGCCAGGAGAGACAAGACCAGGCTGTGCAGGGAGAGGAGTTGGGGTCCATCAAAGGGCAATGGGGATGCAGCAACAGATTGATAAACAAAATACCACATACACGCATGGAGGGGAATATTATCCAGCCTTAAAGAGGAAGGAGATCCAGACCCCTGCTACAACATGGATAAACCCTGAGGACGTCACACTCAGTGAAATAAACCAGTCGCAAAACACAAATGCTGTATGATTCCACTTACATGGGGTTCCTAGAGCAGTCCAATTCATGAAGACAGGAGCAGAGTGGTGGCTACCAGGGGCTGAAGGGATGGGGAGGGGTTGTTTAATGAGGGCAGAGTTTCAGTTTTGCAAGATGCACAAGTTCTGGAGATCTGTTGCACAACAATGTCACAGAAATGCTTAATGCTACTCAACTATGTGCTTAAAAATGGTAAGATGGCAAATTTTATGTTACATTTTTTTGTTATCACAATCAAAAATATAGTTTTCAAAAAGGGCAATGGGGAATTGTGGAAAAGCAGAGACACTTAGATTTTTTAAAAACATGATTAGTTTAAGATGACTGGACTCCACCTCCAAAAAGTCTAAAAGACAAACTTACTGAAAACGTAAACATAATTAAAAAAAAAACCCTCTGAAGAAGAAGACCCCTCTGTATATAAGAAAAATATACAAAAAAGTAGCAAAGTCATTAATTATAGGAAACAAATAAACAAAACCATTGTGAAATTCAAGATCCCATTTATAAAACATTCAAGAATCTGAAATCATAATAATCGTAATAAACAGAATTGCATATCATCATTATTAAAAACCTTGTGGCCGGGCCTGGTGGCTCATGTCTGTAATCCCAGCACTTTGGGAGGCCAAGGCAGGCAGATCACAAGGTCAGGAGTTTGTGACCAGTCTGGTCAACATAGTGAAACCCTGTCTCTACTACAAATACAAAAATTCACCAGGCATGGTGGCATGTGCCTGCAGTCCCAGCTACTCGGAGGGGGCTGAGGCAGGAGAATCGCTTGAACCCAAGAGGTGGAGCTTGCAGTGAGCCAAGATCGCGCCACTGCACTCCAGCTTGGGCAACAGAGTGAGACTTCATCTCAAAAAAAATAAAAAATAAAAAAATTCCTTGCAAAGTTATTGAAGAGGTACTCAATAAATTGCTGCTGGATGAATGAGCGAAATTAGAATGTCTTATCAGGAGTATAAAAAGAAGACAAAGAAAGTAGAGAAACATCGTGTTCCATTTCACAGATATAATGGGATTCCAATTGAAATATAAATAAAGTCCTTTTTTATAAATAACTCAGCCAAATATTGTTAAATTCATTTGGCAAAAATAAAATAGAGGTGAATTTGCCATGAAGCTAAGGACACAGAGGTTTCAGGGCCCCTCATTTGCTCTCTTTCACAGAGGGAGCCTGGATGCTTTGTATTAATAATTTTGTCTTGTTTTTCTTAACAGGGCACTCAAACGGTGTAAGTTTTATGTTCCACAAAACACATAGTCTTCCCTGTGTGGGTATGTTAACAACTATTCCAAGTAGAAGAAAATAAACCTTAGCCTTTTTGAAAAACATAATATTAGCTCCCATGGCAATAAAATGCCAAGTAGAATTGCAAAGAAATGAAAATAAATATGAAAGGAAGGAACAGGCACAGTAGAATAGACCCAGAATAATATATTATTATGCAATCTTCTCAAAACAAAAGGATAAGGAATTGTAATATAAATAATGTTGGGATAATCTGGGAGCAATTTGGAGAAAACCTAATTTATATCCATACTTTACACCATAATCCCTGAATAAAGGAGGCTGTTTCATCATTACAAATATATTTGTAGAGAAAAATCAGCAGAAAATATCCTACCTTTGAAGAAATAATAAATAATTTTTTTTCAAAATTCAAGGAAATACGAAACGGACTGATGGGCAATGCAATGTTGAAATTTTTGACTGCAGTGATTAAAATAAAAAGAACTAGACTAAAATGTAGGGGGAGACATGTAAGATAAAATATTTACATGAATTATGTCTACAAATATGATTAATATTGATAATGACCTTTGAAAATGCTCATGCATATTTGGAAAGGCTTAAGACCTTCATAAAAAAATGAGTCAAGGCCAACTACAAAAAATATACACACATAAGCGGATAAAAATAATAAACCAGCACTTGAATAAACATAAAGTAAGATAAAAATAACGTAAAATAAAATATAAAATAACATAAGATAAAAATTAGCCTAACAGCATATGTGAACTTTTAAAACTTAAATGAGAAAATAGTTTAAATAATAACATCTGTTGCTGGTGAAGTTGGGATAAAACTAATATATACATAGACGTGTGTATGCATCTGTGTGTATATAATATGCAGTTGATAGCATTGTACATTAGTACAAACTTTTAGATCACTGTGCTTTGACAACTAAATTTTTTAACCTTGTTTTCCCACATCTAGAAATTTATCTAGCAGGAATGATTAAAGAAATAATTAAATAGAAGCTATAATTGGCCGGACACGGTGGTCACTCCTGTAATCTCAGCACTATGGGAGGTCGAGGTGGGTGGGTCATGAGGTCAGGAGACCGAGACCATCCTGGTCAACATGGTGAAACTCCGTCTCTACTAAAAGTACAAAAACTAGCTGGGCGTGGTGGTGTGCACTTGTAGTCCCAGCCACTCAGGGAGACTGAGGCAGGAGAGTCGCTTGAACCTGGGAGGCAGAGGTTGCAGTGAGCCAGGATAGTGCCACTGCACTCCAGCCTGGGAGACAGAGCAAGACTCCATCTAAAAAAAAAAAAAAAAAAAAAAAAAAAAAGAAGCTATAATGTATAATTTAAAATTAATTGTTGCTGTGATATCTGTTAGAGAAACAAGTAAGAACAACTTAAATGTTGAATAACAGAGAAATAGATGAGCAAATTCTGGTACTTCAATGTGATTCATTTTAACAAAGCGGTTAAAAGACCATGTAGAAACTCAGGCAAGTGTACACTATAATATAAAATGAATCAAGTATGTGAGCACAGACCCAAGGTGAACAAATGCCTACCCCATCCACCCACCCATTAGAGAACAACAAGTTAGATTCAACGTTTCTTTGGCCCTTGGGATGTGTGTGTGGCCGGGGCGGAGAGGGGGTGTAGGGGTTGGTGCTAATGGGAATTGCCAGATATCATAACTACTTTAAGTAAGAAAACAGTGAATTCCCATATTTTATTTTTTTAACCCATAGTGTGTTTTTATTAAGATTCTGCCTTTTAGGACTAGACCCTCTTAAATGTCAAAACCAGAGTGAAGATGTCCATTACCTGCATATAAACCTTGAGCTTTTGGCAGGCAATTTTTAAACATCAAAAGAGTGCTCTAGGAATTCCAAATAAAAACCAAAGTCTTACTTTCAATTTCTTAAAAGAGTTTCTTTTCTTCTCACACTCTCATTCTTCATCATAGATCCACTCTACATCAAATAGTCTATTATTTTCCACTTGGGGAGAAATATGGCTTGGTGTGACTTTAGCCTTTCAAACGTAAACCTGCAGAGCCAAGTTCCAGTAGGGAAATGAATTTTTATTGCACAGTTAAAAGTAAAGAGTGGAAACACTGTGAAATCCTTAACAATCTTCAGCTTTATCACATATTCCTTCATCTTCGGCGGTCAGATGGGACAGCCCCGAGACGCCACCAGACTTCGGGGCTAGGTCCATTGCCTGTGCATCTCCACCTGAGTTCAGGTTCCTCAAAACAGAATATATTATAGAATCCTTTACTGTAAATGTGTTATTTATTTATTGTTTTTTTTTTTAGACGGAGTTTCGCTCTTTTTCCACAGGCTGGAGTGCAATGGTACGATCTCGGCTCATTGCAACCTCCACCTCCCGGGTTCAAGCGATTCTCCTGCCTCAGCCTCGCAAGTAGCTGGGATTACAGGCACCTGCCTCCACACCCGGCTAATTTTTTGTGTTTTTAGGAGAGACGGGGTTTCACCATGTTGGCCAGGATGGTCTCAATCTCTTGACCTCGTGATCCGCCCGCCTCGGCCTCCTGAAGTGCTGGGATTACAGGCGTGAGCCACCCTGCTCGGCCCTAAATGTTTTATTTTTTTAAATGAAGGAATGTACCATTTATAGAAAAAAACACTTTAATATTACAAACCAAACAGAAGGACTTTAAACATATAGTTAAGTAGACAGTGTTTGGGTCCATTCTCTATTGATAATGTCTTATCAAATATATAGTGTTTGTACGTAGTATGGATGTGTTTTGTAAAGCTCTCTTGAGATAATTCTTTCGTATAACTGAATAACCTTGCAGGAGGATGAGTGTAGAATGTACATTTCTGTGAAATAAGCACTCAGAACAGCGCCTGGCATATGGGAAGCACTACATAGTTTTCAGCTGCTGCTGATGTTATTATTGTTATTGTTGTTGTTATTATTATTATACGAGGCAAATGTGTTTTCTGGAATGTAGCCAACAATAGAGAACGTTTTAGGACTGAGCAAGGGCTCAAACTGAATATTCTGGAAACAATGATGCTTACAGAATGGTCCAAGATATTGCCTGAGGATGAACCTGCAAGGCTGAATATATCATTATTCAGCAATGAATACCTACTGCGTGGTTTACATTGTCTGTGAAATACACGACAATTCAATATGAAAGAGTTCGTGGTCTTAGGAATGAACTTACACTATATTAAGGTTAAACATGTCAGGCAGAGGGATATGGAATTTAAACAGCATGCCACTTCTGGGTGGGTTATATTTTTTCATCACTGAGTGTTAATTCTAAATTGATTAAGATACAACTGGGGAACAGTGGGGAATGGGGGAGGCAGAAATAAAATGCCAGGAGGGAACTATGAGAGAAAATTTAACCTTCTATATGGAAACCATGGGCAGAGCCAATAGGTTCCAGTCGTCCCGGCTGAGGTCCCTGTGAAGTGGAACCCAGACATGGAGTCCCAACCACAATCAGCAAGGGTGCCTGGATGGGGACCTCCCCAGGCCAGGCATCAACAAATGTCAACCTTCTCTCCTAAATACCCCTAAAATCCGTCTAAGTCTCTCCACCTCTGCAATCATCAGTTTAGATCATTCGTTCACTGAAACAAATATTTATTCAGCACTAACGCTATCCCAAGCACTAAGCCAGCTGCCAGATTCTAATAGAGAGGAAACCAGGTGAATTCTCTGGAGACCCATTAGTCTTCCTGCATCTGCTCCAACTCACCGGGAATACCAGCTTCATGCTGCAGTGAGAGTGACATTTCAGTGCCCATGTCTCATTGTAGCAGGCACTGCTACACCCTCCATGGCTTCTCTTTGCTCTTAGGGGATGTGTTACTCAGGGCAGAAAAGATAGATATAGATGGATAAATAGATAGCTAGATGGGTAGATAGATAGACTGATACATAGATACAAAAATAGATATATGAGAAGAGATTTAATAGGGGAACTGGCTCACACAATTATGGAGGCTGAGAGGTCCCACAATAGGCCTTCTGCCAGCTTGGGAACCAGGAAAGCCAGGAGCATAGCTCAATCTAAGTCTGAAGGCCTGAGAACCAGGTGGCTGTTGGGATAAGGGTAACTCTCAGTCTGAGGCCAATCGCCTTAGAACCAGGGCCACTGGTGAAAATCCTGAAGTCTGAAGGCTGGCGAGCCTGAAGTTCTGATGTCCAAGAGCAGGAGAGCAGGAGAAGAAAGTTGTCCCAGCTCCCAAAGAGACAGAATGGATTCTTCTTTCCTTTGTGAGTTTTGTGTGTGTGTGTGTGTGTATCTGTGTGTGTGTTTTGCTCTATCTGAATCCTCAACCCATTGGATGGTGACCACCTACATTGGGTGTGGTGGATCTTCCTTACTCAGTTACTGATTCAAACACCAACCTCTTCTGGAAACACCTTCACAGGCACACCCAGAAATGATACTTAACCAGCTAGCTGGCATCCCTTAACGCAGTCGACACCTAAAATTCACCATCACAGGGAGGGAATCCTTAACAGGGGCCATGGCTCCTATCCCTTCAGCCACATCTCCCTTGGCCCCTGTGCTCTTGGCCCCCGTACTTCTGTGGAACCTTTGGTGACAATGCTTCCTCTTAGCATAGAGACTATCTACTTTCTGTTTCCAGCAGTGGGAATGGTGTTCCCTCCAGTCCTCAGCTGGTGAACTCATCCTCTGACGTGCCTAACAAGTTCAAGTTCCCTCTTAACAGGCTCTCATAGTGTGGTGCTCTGTTCCTTAATGAATGCACTTGCAGTTCACAGGATGACAATTTGATCAGTATCTGTATCCCCTCCCCACTCCTCCTCTATAAACTCCATTATATTCCCAGTATCCAGAACTGTGCTCAATCAATACCTATTGAATGAATGAGTGATATAATTTCTATGTCAAATGTGAAGAAACAAGAATGAGGAAGGTCACATAACTTACCTGATACCACATATTAAGTAAATGGGAAAGTCTGAACGTGAACCCAGAGTATCTGATTCGGAAGCCCCGATTCTCAGGCTTTGTTACAGGGATAGGACCGTGCCTGTAGAAAGAGCCAGGGTCAGCCGGGCACGGTGGCTCAAGCCTGTAATCCCAGCACTTTGGGAGGCCGAGACGGGTGGATCATGAGGTCAGGAGATCGAGACCATCCTGGCTAATAACACGGTGAAACCCCGTATCTACTAAAAAAATACAAAAAACTAGCCGGGCGAGGTGGCGGGCGCCCAGCTGCTCAGGAGGCTGAGGCAGGAGAATGGCGTGAACCCGGGAGGCGGAGGTTGCAGTGAGCTGAGATCTGGCCACTGCGCTCCAGCCTGGGCAACAGAGCGAGACTCCATCTCAAAAAAAAAAGAAAGCCAGGGTCCAAGCTTGCACCTTCAGTATAACCTGAGCCAATTCCCTCATCTCAGCTGCCTGGGCAGCTGTCAGCCAAGCCTGGGGACACAGGGTTGGAGGAAGCATCCCTTCTGCAGAATTCTCCACACCACTGTGTAAAGGCTGGCTGCTGTCCACCATTGCTCTTCATCCAGGGACTGCAGGAAAATAGGGATGAGTCTCTTTGTCTCCACAAACTTCTCTGACCTTTCATTTTCATCATCTAAAAAAAATCTCGACCACGTAGGAGACCATGAAAGGACTTTACTTGTTTTGAGGGATCAACAGCTCATGAAATGGCACATCTTTGTTGGTGCAGAGAAAGGCTGCAGTGGTCCGATTTCTATTAAAAGTAAATAGTTAAGCCGCAGTCCTGAGGCAGCTGAGGAAGTGATTAGTGTGCTGACACAGTGATAGATGATAAACATAATAGAGCTTGACAGAAATTAATGATATTTTGAATCTTTAATAATGATACATAACTATCTAAAAGAGATATCTCCATCACAATGTAATTCTTTTAAAAGCCAGGGGGGCTTTGATGACAACTGAGTAAAAACTTTGTATATGGACAAGATTAGAGGGAAACACCGTAAATGGAAATAATTAAATTTCCAGAGTGTCAGAGTGGTAGGACTGTGAGTCTTTTATTTTAATTTCCTTTAATATTATCAGGATGGGCTTACGTGCAATGGATTCTTTTAAAAATAAAAAACCGAATGGAAAGCTGTCCTCTTCAAAATATGTGTCTGTTTTTTGACGAGAATACAAAGATTGAGTTAATGCATGCCCTTTTCCCTACTTCCAGCAACCCGAACTGTCTCTGTTCCATCCTGCAAATGAAAGTTACATGCAGGGCCATTGTCTGTGAGTTCTTGTCCATTAAGAGTTTGGGAAAATGCACACTTGCCTCAAGAGAAAAGGTCAGAAGCCGGCCAAAGGAATGCCTTCAGGGACAATGGGCCATTGTGACACCCGGGGCCTTGATTAATCACCTACATCTTCGGTGAAACGATTCTAAGTGGCATTGCAAGAGACACCTCGAGTTAGAGGCTGCACGAGAAGAGGAAGGGAGGCCCACTCAGGGCAAATCTGGGCGTCCCTCCTACATAGCAGGATCCGTGGTCTGGAACGCCACCCTGACCAGGCAGCAACCTTTAATTAAGTTCCCATTTCCTCACATCCTGGTTTGTTTCACTGCTAATCAGATGGAAATATTATTTGAGATCATAAATAATAATCCTACAAAAACATTTATGGCAGTTAGAGGTATTATAAGCCATCACTGATTTCCACAGCAAAGCCTGTTCCCAACAGCCACATGCTGAATCCGTGGGCTCTAAAAGTGGCCCACGGCATCTGTGGAAGCTCATAGGGTTGGCAATTCCAGAATCGCGTCTAAGGACCTTCCCTGCACTAAGTTTGCAAAGTAGTCACAACATGGTTTATGCTGGTGCAGTTGTCTGAGTCAGCTGCTAATGCCTCGCATATATTTAGTTTCCTTCCACTAAGGAGCTGAGAGTTTCTCATGATAAGAAACTTGGCAGTAAAAGAGTCCACTAGACCTCACATTCCCTGAATATCTCAAAGATTGGCTTTGCTTTCCTAACAAGAGCAAGCCATTTCTTCCATTTACAAAACCTCTTCAGAATCCTTCTGAAAAAATGATCAGGTTTTATCCACGATGTCAAACCAGCAAGAAGGCGGAAGACAACCCATGCTCAAGCTGCCTGATCAACGCGCTGGGCATTGTTGGGCCTGACCCGTGAATTCCTTCAAGCACCGTCATGAACGCCGCCCTCTGCACGGCGACAGACTGTCATTCTTCCCGCAAACAAATTCGCTTCCTGAGCGATGATTTTTGATTTAAAGAACGGTTGACAGTGGTTGTTTG
Source organism: Macaca thibetana thibetana (assembly GCF_024542745.1). Classification (NCBI taxonomy): domain Eukaryota; kingdom Metazoa; phylum Chordata; class Mammalia; order Primates; family Cercopithecidae; genus Macaca; species Macaca thibetana. The sequence continues at coordinate 5,639,805 of NC_065589.1, read as the reverse complement.
ACAGAGACAGAAGGCAGAGACAGAAGTGGGAGCAGATTTGGAAAAGCAGGACCAAAAGAATCATGAGTCTGAGAAGGGTACCTCACCTGACAGCCCTTTCCAAGATCAGCGGGCCGTTTTCTGTAATTAAAAAGGGAGTTCTGGGGACAGGTGAGGCCTGGCGTGATGAGTTTTGCTAAGCGGGAAGTGAGTACATCTTAATCAGAGACTAGAGCCAAGGACAAAAAGATAGAGAGCCTGGAGGTTAGCTGAAAAGAGAAAGAAGAGCAGAAGCTTGGGAAAGACACCAGAGAAGTTTGGGAGCCTACTTGGCCTTGGTTACCGGGCCGTGCTGCAGGAACACACGCAGAGCCCCAGCATCCTGACTTCTGTTCAGTGCAGCAGCTTCTCTTCCTTCCTGCTTACTTCCCTCAGCCCCTATTCATGCAAACCTTTGTCCAGGAAAACTGGGGGGCATTGAAGTGATAAACACAGGGCAAGACATTGTTCCAATTCCGGTTTCAGTACCAGATACCTGTGTGACCTCAGCATGCTGGGCTTCGGCATCTGCACTGAACAATGACAACACTGGACCCAGTGACCACTTCATCTCTGTCCAGCAGGTCTGCTCTATGACAAGGCACGATTTGCTTTCCGGTACCAGCAGCTCAAGAGCCCCTGTTCTGAGTGTCACAACAGTCTCCAAGATGGGTGTCCTGGTGATTTGCTGTTTTATAAAGCACACAGCTTTTATCCATCAATTCAGTCAGAGGATCCTTCTTTACAGGCTCTGCTGACTGTTACAAAGGAAATAAGTAGTAGCACAAAGGAAACAAGACATAGTTATTCTCAAAGGGCTGAGAATCTGGTTGGAGAAATCAGACAGATTCATAGATGGGCAACAAAAGCTGATAAGAGGGCCGGGTGCTGTGGCTCATGCAGGTAATGCCAGCACTTTGGGAGGCTGAGGCGGGTAGATCATTTGAAGTCAGGAGCTCAAGATCAGCCTGGTCAACACGGTGAAACTCCATCTCCACCAAAAATATAAAAATTAGCGGGAGGGTAGTGGCATGCGCCTGTCATCCCAGGTACTCAGGAGGCTGAGGCAGGAGAATCACTTGAGCCTGGGAGGCAGAGGTTGCAGTGAGCTGAGATCGCACCACTGCACTCCAGCCTGGGCAACAGAGTGAGACTTTTTCTCAAAAAAAAAAAAAGCTGATAAGACAACAAAATAAAAGACAACGCAGTGTAGTAGAAATGACCCTGGGGCTCTTTTTTCCCCCGCTGTATTTTTGTTATTCTTATAGATCTAGGGAGTAGGAATGTAGTTCTGTTACATGTCTATGTTGCATAGTGGTGACGTCTAGGCTTTTAGTGTACCGACTGCCCAAATAATGAACACTGGACCCAACAGGTAATCTTTCAGCCCTTACCGACTTCCCAACCTCCCCACCTTCTGAAGTCTCCAAGGATTCCCCTGTATGTCCATGTGGACCCACTGTTTAGCTCCCACTTCTAAGTGAGAACATATGATATTTGACTTTCTGTTTCTGAGTTATTTCATTTAGGAGAATGGTCTCCAGTTCCATCCACGTTGCTGCAAAACACACGATTCCATTCTCTTTTATGACTGAGTATATACAGCACATATTCTTTTTTTTTTGAGACAGAGTGTCGCTGTGTCACCCAGGCTGGAGTGCAATGGTGCAATCTCAGTTCACTGAAATCTCCACCTCCGGTTCATGCCATTCTCATGCCTCAGCTTCTGGAGTAGCTGGGACTACAGGCGCCCACTACCACGCCCGGCTAATTTTCTTTAGAGGGGGTTTCGCCATGCTGGCCAGGCTGATCTCAAATTTCTGACCTCAGGTGATCCACCCACCTCGGCCTCCCAAAGTGCTGGGATTACAGGCGTGAGCTGCTACACCCAGCCCCACGTATTCTTTATCCACTCATCTATTAATGGATACTTAGGTTGATTTCCCAACTTTGCTATCATGAACAGTGTTGGAATAAACATAAAAAGATGGGATGCTTCATGAATTTGTATGATATCCTGTGCAGGGGCCGTGCTCATCTTCTCTGCGTTGTTCCAATTTTAGTGTATGTGCTGCTCAAGCGTCCACCAGGACTGTTGGGTTCTATGTGAACTAACTCTCCTTTTGCCTCTTAGGCCTCAATATTCTTGCCTACTAAATGGGGTGTCAGACTACATGATCTCCAAGATCCCTTTATGGAGTACATAATAATTAACACAGGGAGGTGGAGAAACAGTGTGTGCAGAGGTGGTTGGGCCATTCAGTGTGTGACAGAGGCTGGTCTCTGCAGTGTGGGTCATAGTCAGACATGTTCACAGGGCAGGGCCGGGGAGGCCACTGGAAGCCAATGCCAGCACAGAACACGGAAAGCCCAGATGCCCAAGGTCGCCAGGAACAGGATATGTCTACCAGAGGGGCTGGAGGGTGAGAGAGAGAACACTAGGCTGGAGGCACCTGTGCCTTCCCAGGGAGGACTCTAATGTTTCCACTTTGTCCCACTGACATTGGGGAGCCTGGAAGGATTCTGAGCATGGCATGCGGGATGAAAGTGGCATTGCCATGGGGGTCTGACTGCTCTTAATGAGAATGGCCCTCAGATGGGGTCTCCTGGTGCCACCGGCATTGCAGTGTCTCCAGGGATTTTCCCATACTGGAAGGAACGAACAGGTAAAGAAGATTGAGGCAAAAGAGGAGAACCTCAAGGAACCTGAACCTATTGGATTTTCTACCAGGGGGATTTCTATCCTAACTTGCCATTGCTAGCAGCACAGACGTTTTGTGCTGTTCTTGATGCTTAGGAGTGATGTAACAGACTGGGGCACCTGGAAAACTCAAGTCAGCTTCTTTGAGAAACCTCTACAGAAAAATCAAACAACACTCACACCCAAAACAGCCACCACAAACCAGAACACCATCCTTTTTGCCCACAGGGGACAACAAGGAGGGGGTTTTCTGGTAGTCAGATCCTTGATTTACCAACTGCCTGAATTGAAGTCATTCTCAGAAATAAAGGCGCAAACTAAATTGCAAAGGGGAGGCAAGTCTTTAACCCTAAGCATTGTTTTGGGGAAGACGGATCGCTTTGCCTAACTGGAGGGTAATAAACATTTCTTCCACAGCTGTTGAAACATTTATACCCTTCACCATTGAGACAAGAAGACTGACAAAGAAAGCAATCGAAATGTTAACAGAAGGACTGGATAATGTTATATTGACTTCTTTGGAATTACTAACCTTCCATGGAAAGAGAATGGCATCTTCTAAAAATTAAACATTATTCTAAGTCTAGGACACACTTCTTTCAAGCAGCCTAGGTAAGATGATTTAGGAAGTTAGAAATGCAAACATTAGCTCAATAGATACAAAACAATTGAGTCTTATCCTTTCCATTTTTCTGATAAGGGAAGTTAAGGTGAAATGTCTAACTAATTCTCACCAGAAAGCAGGAATGCAGGGGAGAATTCCAGGAAAGAAGCCTTCGATCATTGCACACCAGGACAGATGGGCGTTCCCTCTGCACTGACCTGCGGGCAGTTACAGTCCCCACGTTGAACGGTGGCGGCCTCTGCTTACTCATCAGAGGCTGCCTGGCTTTCCAAGCTTACTCCAGAAACTTGTAGAGATTTGAGAAAACGCAACCACCTCTGCTAGCAAATTAGTCCCTGGGACCCCCTGGATCTCCGGCATTTCAATCACCTCCCACCTTCTGCCAGCATCTCTGCTGAGTTCCTCTCAGAGGGCCTGCCACGGAAGGCTGCTCTACACCCAGTGCTGGTCCCAAATGCTCACTCAGCTTCAGCCACAGCCCAGGTCACCACCGGCCAGGCCTTAAGAGTAGGATGCAATGAGTCCAGCAGGCAGATTTAGCAGCAGAGCTTCTGGGCACCTGCCTTATGCCGAGCCACAAGCTCCACAGAGCTGAGCTTTGTCCTCTTATTGTCACTTCTAGTCCCTAATAGGGGCTCAGCAAACATTTTCTGAATGTGTCACCAGAAGAAAGCCTGAATGCATGCATTAGAGTTGGAAGTGAGAGAGAGGGAGGGGGAGTCATGGTTACTTAAGGATGATTTAGAAGAAGGGCCTGCCTTCAAGGAGCTTATAATCTGGTGGTAAGAATAAGAAAAAATTATAATATAAGGCAGTATAATAAATTAACTGCCTAAAATACAGAAACAAAGATAGGGATGATCTCATTACCCTTTAGTTCATACATTGCTTTAATTCTAAATCTTGGGATATGGTTATAAGATGGTATTTGAGCCAAGTCTTGCACTATGGATAGGAATTCTCGCAAGCTGGCATGTGCTGCCTTCCTTTAGCCCTAGCCAGTGGCAGACATCACTAATTGATTTCTCCATGATAATTGATTACTGCAAGGCAGGGAAGGAGATACCATGTCTGAAAGTGCCTGTTCAATGTCTGATGCAAAGCAGGTGACTAATTCAAGTTCTTTTTTTTTTTTTCCTCTTCTTCCTTTCCCAGAAAACCGAATAAGGGTCCCAGTGACACTTTGCCATGGATGTCCCCACTGTTGGAATTGCTGTCAATGTTATGTGTTTAGTGGATGAAAACCCAGTTCTAAATGGCATCGCTAATCAATCATGGCTTGCTTTCCAACTGAGCTATACACTCCTTCTCAACACAGGGCCGTGAACTTACGTCTCAGGCCTAGGAGGTGCAAATGTGTTACTTATTGCCCCACCCTGTTCTAGATTATGAGCAGCCATTCTAGGACCCGGGGTTCAGAAAAAGAGGGATTCCAGAGGAATGCACAGTCACTGGTAACTCAGGGGCTTTGATGCAGTCCCAGGCATAGGATGTTCCTCCTCCTCAGGGTTTGACCCTCAGCGTGTCTGCCCGCACCCAGAGCCATCTTCCTCCATCCCTCCTACAGGTCAGGGAGAAAACTGAGTCCTCATGCACTATACACGTATCATTGACAGCAATTCCAACAGTGGGGACATCCAAGGCAAAATGTCACTGGGACCCTTATTTGGTTTTCCGGGAAGGGAAGAAGAGGAAAAACAAAAAGAACTTGAATTAATCATTAGCTTTGCATCAGGCATTGAACAGACATGGTATCTCCTTCCATCCCTTGCAGTTCTGAAAGGATTATTATATGTATTCTATCGTATCATTATGTATCATGGTTTTTTAGCCACTGGTGTTATTGATAATGCCAGTAACTAAGTCAACCTGTTTGACCAACAACAAATTTGGATGTTTCTGACTTTTTTTGGTAGACTTTTGCTGCTACTGTTAACTGCTCAAGGTATTCTAATAGGCACTTAGACCACACCTATGATTAGGAGTTCTTTGCAATTTGCTGTTCAGTCCCTAAACAGCAAGCAGACATCATATGGTCTCTAACAGGATTTGAATACCACTGGATTCTTTTGTCCTCTTCTGATTCCCTATTATACTCTTGCAAGTTCAACCAATAGCAATCTTTTGAAGTTTATAACTTTCTTAATTTCAAAGTTTTCTTGATGCCTAAGTAACAGGAGGTTTTCAAGGTGGAAATGCTAAATAAGTATACAATGCACAGTATAAATAACACACATCCAAGAGTATCCAAGACTTCAAAATCATTTGTATTAAGCTAGACAGCAGCTGTGAGAGTCTACCCTTGTATGATGTCCTATTATAAATATCAGATTAGAGGAAACTTGGGGAGTGAGGCCTTGTTCATTCATACTGGGTTTTATTAATTTTTCCTCCCCAGTACATTCAACATGAGACCATCTGAACACGCTCCAGGGGCACTCCTGTGCATTCATGCAACTGTTCTCATCAAAGGAGAAAAAATACTTCACCCCATTATTTTATGTGGCTTATCATCCAAAATACTTCCAAGAGAGTTTCAATCTTTAAAAATTTATAAGTACTTTTCATTAGGACGCTATTGTTTGATAGAATCGTAACCTCCTTCTGACACCTTGCTTCCCTAAGTAAAAATGTAATAACAACACTTACAACAATAACAACAATACAACGACAATCATAGTAATGGCAAACACCAGGTGGTCTGCACTTTCTATAGGCCAGGTGTAAGGCTGTGTGCCTCATCTGCATTCTGTCAACGAATCTTTTTTTTTTTTTTTTTTTTTTTTTTTTAACACAGTCTTGCTCTGTCACCCAGGCTGAAGGGGGGCGGTGGTGCAATCTCTGCTCACTGAAACCTCCACCTCCCAAGTTCAAGCGATTCTTGTGCCTCAGTCTCCAGAGTAGCTGGGATTACAGGCATGTTCCACCAAGCCTGGCTAATTTTTGTATATTAGTAAAGATGAGATTTCATCATGCTGACCAGGCTGGTCTCAAACTCCTGGCCTCAAGTGATCTGCCCACCTCGACCTCCCAAAGTGCTGGGATTACAGGCGTGAGCCACCACACCTGGCAATTCTGTCAATGAATCTTTATCAGAGTCCCATTTTAAAGATGTGCAAACTGAGGCTGGGAGAGGTTTAGGCAGCTGGCCTAAAATAATGATAAGTAACACATGGATCCAGGACTTGACGACAACAAAGTCAATATTTTTCTTCCTCTCTTTAAATGGACTCCCTTTCTTGTTTTTCTATAACCCAGATAAAACATTCCTCAATTGATTGATCCTATATAATTATATACACATACGTTTTACTTCTCCAGTGTTTTAACATCTAAGATCGTCTACAAGTTCTATACATCAGTAATTATTTCATTTCATGAAATGGGAAGTAGCAGTTTTTTTCATTTGGCAGCTTGTAAACTCAGTCAGACAGAATCAAATCACTTCCCTTAAGCTCACCACAGGCAGGTAGCCTCATTACCTAAAAAAGAGAACAAAAAAGAAAAAGAAAAAAAGGTTCCCTTCTTCATGAGCCTTCCACAAATGCATTCTGCATCTTTATTGCTGCTTTCATTACTTGGCTCTCGTTAGACTTTTCCCCCAGATGTTCTTAATTTGGGGGTTATTTTCCATTGCATGTGGGCCTTTCAGTACTGTAAATATTTGACTTCAATATTTTCCATAGCTTGAAGAACTTTACAGTGGTCACTTCAGACATGGTTACAGAATGTTCTCTGATCCCTTCAGGCTGCTCTGTAAATTAGAAACCTGGTAGTTGATATCTTGTGGGCTCCACACACCATTTTTTTCTCAGACTTTGATGTCTAAAAGTGCATTGCGTCATTTAGGCCTTAGGCACATACAGAGATATCCCTGAAGCACAGATCGGGGTGGCTCATATGAATGAATTTTTTCCTATTAATTTCTTCTTTATGGTGGGATCTCATGTTAAAAATCATATCGTAAATTTTTTTTTTTTTTTCAGATGGAGTCTCGCTCTGTTGCCCAGGCTGGAGAGCAGTGGCGTGATCTCAGCTCACTGCAACCTCCACCTCCCGGGTTCAAGTAATTCTCTGCCTCAGCGTCCCAAGTAGCTGGAATTACAGGTGCCCTCCACCATGCCTGGCTAATTTTTGTATTTTTTAGTAGAGACAAGATTTCACTATTTTGGCCAGGCTGGTCTTGAGCTCCTGACCTCATGATCCACCCACCTTGGCCTCTCAAAGTGCTGGGATTATAGGCATGAGCCACTGCATCCAGCCATATTTTAGATTTTTAAAAGATCTCTGCCAGTGGTCTTCAGTGGTACCATCTTGATTCAGCCTTGAATACAAATCTTTCTTATATGAAATGCCCTAAACCCACTCCCTCCCAATCCTAGACTGTACTTGCCCTCTGCTCGCCATTTCTTCCACCTCATCCTTCTCCATTGTCCTGCCCAATTGAGGCTTTCCCTATGATGCCTTCCTTCCCAACCAACCTTCCCTTGGGTCTTTTTAAATTAATATGTACTAATAACCATGTTAATATTAATACATCATGTTAATCAGCAATAAATCAATTTTGTGTCATCTAAGGACATATTCGCATAACTAATCTAACTATTAAAAATTACATTTATTTGAAGTTACACAGGTTTTTCACATGTATTTTGCACTGATTTACGAATTGAGAGCCATGAGGGACAACAAAAAATATCTTTCCATATTCATTCTCAGAAAGCAACTGTTTCATTTTGGTATTACATATCATATTGCAAGAAAATAACATTCTCTATCACGTGAAAAAAAGAAATGCTATAAATTAAATCATCAGTGGACTTGAAAAAAGGTGCTATTAAGGCATGTGGTCTAGCTTGCCAGTATAGGAATTTTGCTAGTAATGTGCTGTCTCACTTTTTTTTTTTTTTTGCAAGATGTTGATAAATAACACGTTTATAAATGGCTCGCATAATGGATTTTTAACAACTTCCTTGGGAAATAATTTTATGTTCCCATAAGATTTTCCTGCTATGAAGCTTTTCCTGCCACTTGTTCTAAATTTCCTTTTGACATATTTGATGGTTCAATAAGGTGTTGGTTTCATTGAGTGCTATATATCACCAGCGTGGAGCTGGCGTAAAGGGTCACGGCTCTTTACAATGGTAAAGGACGGAAAAGTTTGAAATTATATGAACCACGTGGTCACTAACTTGTCTGTTCAAATTTTAAATTGACTATAAAATATTCTCAACACTTTTACATTGAAAAGATTCAATTTGTGTGACAGTATATTGAGTATGAATTTGGGGGGTTGACTATCTTTGTTTTGTTTGTTAGAAATGCTCATGTTAGGGCCAGACATGGTGGCTCATGCCTGTAATCCCAGCACTTTGGGAGGCCGAGGTGGACGGATCACCTGAGGTCAGGAGTTCAAGACCAGCCTGACCAACATGGTGAAACCCATCTCTACTAAAAGTATAAAAATTAGCCAGGTGTGGTGGCGCGTGCCTGTAATCCCAGCTACTCTGGAGGCTAAGGGAGGAGAATCACTTGAACTTGGGAGGCAGAGGTTGCAGTAAGCCGAGGTCATGCCACTGCACTAGAGCCTGGGCAACAGAGTGAGGTTTCGTCTCGAAAGAAAGAGAGAGAGAGAGAGAGAGAGAGAGAGAAAGAGAGAGAGAGAGGCACAGAGAGAAAGAGAGGAAGGAAGGAAGGAAGGAAGGAAGGAAGGAAGGAAGGAAGGAAGGAAGGAAGGAAGGAAGGAAGGAAGGAAGGAAATGCTCATGTTAGCTGTTTATCGCTGGACCCTCTGGACTATCTTCCCACTTGAGGTGACACAGGTGAAGAGAGCTGTCCACCCTAGAGCTGGAGAAGCCACCTTTGACGGCTGCCCATCTGTGGCACTTCCGACCTTCTCCCTATCTGCCCGCTAGTGCTCATGGTAATACTAGTACCTCTGCCACCCTCTGCTGCCACCATCAAGTAGTGGCATCTCAGTGGTTGCTGGTGACGTTGGGTTCTCATCTTTCTCTCTATCCGGTAAGATAATGCTTTTATCGTTACATGTTTTTGTTTGATTTCTTTCCTCCATTGGATCTCCTCTGGGAGAAGGGGTTGGGATTTGGGGACCGTACCAAAATAACTCTTTCAGTTTTGCATTTTCAGGACATGCAGTTGTTTCCTCAAGGAAAATGAAAACCAGGTCAGAGAAGGTTCCAGTGGACCCCCACACTGTAACTGAAATGTCCCTGCTTCCTCACACCTCCCCCCACCAGCCTCCTCACTCGTGTGATTTTTCTCTCAGGAATCACTCTGTCCCTCTGAAGTTTGGCTTCCTTCCCCTTCCCCCCAACTCTTCCAGGTCAGACACATCTCTACATCTCTGGGGTCAAGCTTCAGCATTTCCTATGGAGCTCCTGGGCCTCCTTTAAATTTAAAAAAAAAAATGGCTGTGCATTGGCTTCAATGTCCCCAAATACCCACAAGCACATGCATGGATTTGCCAGCCCAAAATCCAGAAGGGGCTCTGGAAAGTGAGGAATCACCTAACTCCGTGTGCAGTCTGGACCAGGCTGCTCTTCTGAACCCAGTCACACGTTCGATTAAAATCTTCGAAGAATATAATTCGAATGGACAGATATCAAAATGTGAATTGTGATGTGGGTAGTGTGGGTGATATTAACACTTTTCCTTTTTACTTAACAGTATTGCCTGACTTTCCTATAATATCATATTAGCATTTTGCAATAAGCTATTCATTGTAATTGAGATATGGGGGACTGATACAGGCAGTGGCAGTGAGAATGGAGAGAGAAAGAAAAAGATTTGAGAGTATCTAGAGAGTGCTAGGCCTGGTGACCAAGAGAGTGACCTGGAGCTAGGGAAACACCAATCCAAACAACTGGTAGACAGCGCATAAATACTGAAAATACAGAAGGGACGTGTGGCAGATGCCAGGGTCTCCTCAACATCCTTTCTTCCTCTCCCACTGTTCAGTAACTGAGTTCTTTGGGGCAATGGACTCCATGTTAGTTCTACAGGTCCCCATCCCACCACAGGTCCACGTCAAGCAGCCAGATCTCATCCACCTGATGTGGTTCAACTAGCACAGTTCTGAGCCATTCAGCAAGTGATATTCCCCTGGCCACACTGCTCACTTCAAGGGTGATCCAACCAGCATAAAGCTCTAGATTTGAGCTTGAGAATTGTGGGAAGGCCTCCTCCTGGCTATTGTGTGTGTTTAAAGAAGCCCAGGCTGCAATGGCAGCCATCCTAAGGCCAAGAAGTCAGTCAGCCTTGGAATGCAACCAACACAACAGAAGGCCAAGCAGCCAGAGAGGAACAAATTGGATCCCTGATGGCAGCATGGAGCCACTGGATTTGCTGACCCAAAGTCCTTCCCGCTACTGAGCTTTCCAGTTTAATGAGCTAATTAATTGCCTGATAATTTAAAGTGTCCTGGCTAGTTCAGAGCTGGCTGGGAATGGGGTGGAAGATGAGAAAGACAGCTGCTAAATCCCTGCAAGATATTCAGGGGCCATGTCCAGGAAGCAGTTAAAAAGTGGAACTTGTACCTTGAACTCAGAATAGAGACTTAGACTCAGAATGAACTCGGGAGTTACTAAAATATGTATCAGTCAGCTACTGCTGCATAACAAACTACCTCCCCAAACTCAGAAGCATGTGAGATGGTCAGGTGTGGGGGCTCTGCTCATTGCTGCTAAGCTTGGCTGGACTCAGCCTCCACATGTTTATTAAGACTCCCAAAGCAAATCACATAGTTGAGTTCATCTTCAGTTGGCTGGAGAATGTATATTCTGCTTCTGCTTCAAAGTTGTATTGAGAAGGGTGTGGTTTCAGGAAGAAATAAAAGCTGTGGAACAATGTTGCTCTCCATCACATGGTGCCATTCCAGGTGAAGCCCTGGGTATGGATAAAATACCCTGAAGAAAATATCAATGAGATAAGGGGACACCAATAGCTATGGAGCAGAAGATGGGCACATGACAAAGGTTTTAAAGAGAAACTTCACTTATTGATTGTATAGCTATTTATTGAGTGCCAACTGTGAGTTGGGCTCTGTTTCTATTTCTGGGGTGGGAAAGCTGTCAAAAAAAACCCCTGCATCATGAAGCTTCTATTCTAGTAAGACATTGGGGAGACCAACAATATACAAGATAAATAATAAAACATGTAGAATGTTAGTTATTAAGTGGTAGTAAATGAATATTTAAAGCAAAGAAGAGAAGTGGCTATGTAGTGATGGGAAGGGGGTGAAATCGTAGTGTCCCTGGCCAGAGAAGGATGCACTAAGAAGGTGCAGTGAAGGCTCAAAGGAAGTCAGGGAGGAAGCCATGCAAATGCCTTCGGGAACAGAAGGAACAGAATGTGCACAGACACAAAGCAGGGGTGTGTCACGTGTTCAGGGCATAGTGCACAGGGCAGTGTGGCTTGAACAGAAGGAATAGGGAAGAAAAGTAAGAAATGAGTCACAATGACGGAGCCACTCACAGCCTCGCACGTCATGAGGACTTTGGCCTGGATGGAGTGAGTTGGTGGCCAGTGGGGAATTTTGCTCAGAGGAATGACATGATCTGATTGTAACAGGATCCCTGTGGCTGACTTAACTGACAAAACTGAAATTAATTTTACTGATGTTGACAGAAGGCTATAGCAGTGAAGAGGGGAGAGGGCAGGGGAGCCAGATCTGCAGGAGGATCATTAAAAGGCTATTGTGGGAAGCTGGGAGAAGCTGATGGGGGCTTGGAGCAGAGTGGGTTAGTATGGGGGGAGAATGTGACCTGATTCTCAAGCTAACATGATCTGCTAGGGAGTTTCATGTGGGGTGTAAGAAGTAGAGAGGAATGAATGTTCACTCCAATCTTAAGCAATTGGAAGAATTCACTGAAATTGGAGACAGATTTGAAGAACAGATTTGGTGGAAACATCGGAAGATCTAATTCAAACATGGTGAGCTTCAGATGCCCACTGAATGTCCGAAAGCACCAGATGTCAAGGAGAAGCTCAGGTGCGCCAGTCTGGAATTCAAGGGGAAGGCCAGGGCCAGCAAGTATATTTGCCAGTGGTCAGGATATAGATGATACCTACAGCCAGGAAACAGCATGAGGTCCCCTAGGGGTGCGTGAGGACAGAAAAGAGAGGGGCTCAGAGGACTGAACCCTGATGATTACCATGAAGACCAAGGATTACTGCGACATTCAAGGTCAGAGAGATGAGGAGGAGCCTCAGCTGTGCTTGGGGGCGGGGTCAGCTGCAGGGTAGGGGCTGCCCAATCTCAGGAAGCTGGAGAGCATTTCCGGGAAAGAAGAGAGAGGCTCCAACTGGATCTGAAGCTGATGGGGAAGTAGAGTATGACGAAGGCCAAAATCCTCCTTTAGATTTGGTGCCAGTGATGATCTTAGTCAGAATACTTTCAGGGTGCGGCAGAATCAAAGCCAGGCTATGGCTTCTGAGATTTCAGGGGCTTTTGGAAGAGGAGGAAATGGAGGTGGTGAACTTGGACAAATATTTAAGAATGTTTGCTACAAAAATTACAATGATGACGACCATAGTGATGACGATGATGGTCGCTCACTAATATCTATCATCTAAACACTTTACATGCATTGAATCAATGGAAAGCAGCAGAAAGAGATAAGGCAGTGTCTGACACTAAACGGGGTCCCAGAAAGGTGTGTGCCTTTGGCTGTGGTGTGTGTGCAAATATCTGAAACCACAGAGCAGGTGGACAGGCTGAAGGGAAGGAGGTGGTGAGAGAAGAAGCAACAGACACAGGGAGGAGGGGATGACCGGAGGCCCCAGAGCCTGGATCTATTGGATGGAATTCAGAGGGACTCACTTGAGTGAAGGAGATGCACTCTCTGTACCCAAAGGAAGAAGGGAAGAGTGACAAGAGAAATTTTATTAACGTATTAAGAAGGAGGCCAGGAGGAGGTGAGGTCGTTTGGAGGAGAGAGATGAACAGGGTATGGGAGATACTGAGCAGCCACAGATGGCCTCATTGGGAATGGAGACCAGATGGGCTGTGTCTACCAGAAGTGCCGATCGGCCTGACAGCAGGGGCCCCAGGAATGTATGAGCAGAGTATCGGTGCTGAGAAGTCACCAGAGGAAAAAGAAACTGAAGGGAGAAACACAAAAGAGGATGGAGTGATGGCCCACAGTATCAGGCTTGGCAAGGATGGGAGACATGGAGTGAGGGAGGGTGAGGAAGGGAGGAAGGATCTGAGGGAGCTCACAGAGGAGCGCAGTTTGCGCAGGGACAAGAAGGAGGCATGGGAAGCCCAGGGCGCATTCATTTCAGGGGTATTTGCTGAGAGGCTGCTGTGTGCCGTGCACTCCCTCGGAGCCCTAGACACATTAGGAGGTGGCATTTAGAGTGTCCTAGGGGGCAAGAGCTGGAGTCACAGAGTAGATGAGATTGCTCAGGAGACCATGAGTTAAGAGAGAGGAGACTCAAGGGCAGAACTTCAGGGAAAATGTCTCTTCCATGAAAGGGGTGAACAGGAGAAGTTGTGCCAAAGCCCCAGGGAAGGAGGAAAGCTCTTGACCCCCCAACCTCTACCCAACCTGCTATCTGCCCACCTCCATGAGCTCCATGAGTGAGCCCTGAAATGCAGGGGAGGAGAGAGGTTACAGGGCGAGGCGACTGCATCTGACCACCTGACTGAGGAATAGTCTTCCCCTACAGGAAAGGCATTCTCCCCTTCTGAAGGTGCAGCTTAGAGAGGGAAGGACACTTAGGAAGCAGTGAGAAATTGGATATGCAGCCACCAAGCCAGGGCAGCTGAGTCCACCTGGTGGCCGGTGGGTGATATGAAGGCAGTACTATCATTGCAAGTGATTTCAAGAGAGGCTGCAGCAAAGTTATCAAAGATGGTCAGTGTTCATGACGGCCATGGAAGCTTCAATTTGTGTAGACTGGATCTTTTACTAAGTTCTTTCAACATCCTTCACCTCATTTGATTTTCACCATAGCCATGTGAGACTTGACCCCTCAAAGATGGGAAAGTTGGGGTCAAAAGGAGATTTAACGAACTCGCCCAAAGATGCACAGCTGGAATGAAAGTTACATGAAAGTGACCCTTTGCAATGGGAGCATCAAGATTGTTTAATTTATTGTGCACGGTCCTCTTTTTTTATGCTATGTGAAATGTCAAGAATAATTTCCTGATAATCAACAATGCTCATTTCTTTGTTTCTTTCCCTTTTACTGCCTTTTCAGAAACTTTGCTCATGTCTTTTGGAAGCTTCTATTCCAATGAGTCTTTTCCAGCTCTCCATTATTGGCAAGGTGTGAGGGAACTAGTCACTCCCCAAAGACTACCAGAAAAGTTCATTTTCTAGTTGAGCTGGGAGGTGCACCTTAACCACGAACATGGAGACTTCCTCTGGTTTCACATGGAGGCCTCCCGCCTTCTTGTGTATGTCAGTGGGGCAGTTACTGAGTTGGGTAAAGATGCTCTTACTGGCCATACAGGGTATGTTGAAGAAATGAAAATACAACCTAGGTAAGCATTGAGTTCATTTCAACCAACATTTTCTAGGTGCCTAGAATGGGCGCTGTTTGGACAAAATGGTGCATGGGGATTCAACATTCCCAAGGTCAAACAAGAAGGCCCAGGTCTCTGGGTAGCAGTCCAGGGACAACCAGCACCACCACAGATGGCTTCCCAGGCAGAGGGGAGCAGCCTGGCACAGATACAATAGTTATGCGCTTTTAGGGACACGCACTCCTTAAAAACTGAAGGCAAGTATGGAATCTCCAGGAAAATGTACATGCGTGAAAACTACATATAATTTGTGGAGTTTTCTGACAGTCAGAAGTATTTCCTGTACCTCAGACTAACAAGCCCTTAAAACCTGGCCTTTTTTTTTTTTTTTTTTTTTTTTTTTTTTTTGAGATGGAGTCTCTCTCTGTTGCCCAGGATGGACTGCAGTCACATGATCTTGGCTCACTGCAACTCCCGCCTCCTGAGTTCAAGTGATTTTCCTGCCTCAGCCTCTTGAGTAGCTGAGATTATAGGTGTGCACCACCACATCTGGCTAATTTGTGTATTTTTGGTAGAGATGGGGTTTCACCGTGTTGACCAGGCTGGTCTTGAACTCCTGACCTCAAGTGATCTGCCCACTTCAGCATCCCAAACTGCTGGGATTACAGGAGTGAGCCACTGTGCCCAGCCAAAACCCTGCTCTTCTGAACAAACTCAAGGACAAAGCAGATACGTGGCAAATTTCAGCTGTATATCCAGAGTTCACCGTCCACTCTCTATGCCTGTTTCTGCAGCCCTTGAAGGAAGGCCATGACGGCAGCTTATAACATCAGTCTCACCCCCACTTCACCCCACCCCACTCCTTTCCCTGAAGTAAACCCTCCCCCCGTCCAAGCCAAACTCCAGCGCTCACCCTTCCTCTGGGCCCTCATAGCATTTTGTTGACACTCCAGTTAAAGCCTTGCTTCCTTGTCTACCTGGGTCTCTCCTTAGGAAACTGTGAGTCCCTCAACAGCACAGGAACAACACCTTGTCCCTTGTACTTCCCACTGCCTGGCAGCCCAGAGACACTTAGTAAATACCACTTGTGCCAATGGATGCTTAAATGGCTCAGGCACCAATTTTGATTGTTTCGTAATTCTCCAATGTGATTAAAAGTCATTTGCTGCTTCAAAACTCGGAGCGAAAGTTATTTTACAAAGGCCTGTTAAAATGACACAGGGGTGCATGGTCTAATGAGTCCTCTTGTGAAATTTCCTCTGGAATGTGAAGCACCCCAATGTTCTGAAAGCTTGCTGAAGCTCTTCTTCTGAAAGCCAACTGTGTCTGCTTCTCATGGTAAAGTTTTACAGTAGCCTTTGGCATAAGGTAGTTCCATCCTACGGGACCCAAGCCAAGACGTAAGCCCCCTGGTTTAAGGTTATATCTCTTTTGTGCACTTAAAAATGTATTAAGTGAATAGATCACATGGTTAGTGCTCTTAACACAGTAAAAAATGGGGAGACACAAAGACATTTGTGGAGGCAATAGGTACATTTATCTTGATTGTGGTGATTGTCTCAGTGGGTATGAACGTATCAAACTCCTCAAACTGTGTACATTAAATAAGTGCAGGTTTGTATATTAATTTTAAAAACAACTCAATAAAGCTGTTTTTTAAACAGATATTTCTCATACAGGCAGGGCCTGGGGTTAATGGAGGCGGGGGCGCTGAGATGTGCTGGGAGGGAGGAGGGAACAGGAAGGGCTGGGGGAACAGGTGGCCCTGAGAGGAGCTAGGAGATCTGAGGGTGAGGGAGAGAACTGGGGGGCATGGGGTGCATGGTGAGCCCAGAGTCCATTGTTTAAGGTGCAGAATTTAAACTAGCCATTATCAGGTAAAAGTATTTCACAGGTGGTCAAAAAGGTAATAACATCTAAGAAGCAGATATGCCATTCAATAACCAAGTTTTCTGAGAGCTTCATCAGGTATCTTGAAACTCAGGAAAAGGAGGCATGCCAGCTTTCAGCGTGGAGGAAAACAAAGTGGCATTTGGGGTGTGCTGAAGAGGTATGGGGACACTCGGGTCCCCATCTGGACCAGTCCAGGGAGGGGCCTTGGGGGGCTATCCTGGTCAAAACAATACAACAATCACAAAAGTCAAGCTGGTGCAGGAGGGCACGAGGCTCGGGGTCTGGAGTGGCTGACTCCTCCGTGGGGTAGGTGGTGCCAGGTACCCAGCCAGGAGGGCGTTGCCACAGGGCTCCCCAGGGGCAGTCAGACACCCAAGAAGCAGGGCTGGACTGGTTCAGTGCTTTCTCCAAGGTCTGCTTCGAGGTGATGGAGGCCTGGCAGCAGCCCATGGCCCCAAGCAGGGCTCCCAGGGAAGTGGCTGCAGGAGCTGGGCAGGGTCCCAGGCCCCACAGAGAAGCCTGGCTCCTCACCCTCGGCCCACAGAGAAGGCCGGCTCCTCACCCTAGGCCCACAGAGAAGGCTGGCTCCTCACCCTCGGCCCACAGAGAAGGCCAGCTCCTCACCCTAGGCCCAGAGAGAAGGCCAGCTCCTCACCCTAGGCCCACAGAGAAGGCTGCAGCATTGCAGGGAGACCCAAGCAAAGCCATTCCTGTGGGACAGACGCTGACATTAACAACAAAGGCAGGAACTGAGACCCAGATGGCACTCAATCATGTGGCACTCATTCCTGCAGCACTCACTCCTATGTCACTCACTCATGTGGCACTCATTCCTGTGGCACTCACTCATGTGGCACTCACTCATGTAGTGCTCACTCCTGTGGCACTCACTCCTGTGGCACTCACTCATACGTCACTCACTCCTGTGTCACTCACTCATGTCTCACTCCTGTGTCACTCACGTGTCACTCACTCCTGTGGCACTCTTGTAAGCCAGGTACTCTTCTCCATGCTGGGCATGCAATGACACATTGAACTCCTAACAATCCTGTGAGGGAAGTGCGAATAGCATCAAACCCCTCGCATGGATGAGGAGACTGTGGCAGTGAGAGATGAAGTAACTTGCCAGGCTAGTGTTGGTGGAGTTGGGATTTAAACTCAAGCAGCATGGCTCCTGGGCTCATCCTCTTAAACCCTATACTGTATTTTCTCATGGTATGGGGAAAGAGGAAGGAGGCAGGGAGTTAAGAGCCAGAGGTGGGCATGTTGGCTGAGCCTGGGTTTAATTCGCTCACACACACACTGCCAGCAGGGGACGTGGCCCTTGTTCCATGTCCTGGCCTCAGGGCAGCAGTCCCATGGATGGATTCTGAGCTGGGAAAGGGAGATGTAGGAGTTGCTGGAGGTATGTCTATGACTCTATAAATGGATGGTCTGAACTCCCTCCCAGACAGAGCGAAAGTCTCGCTGTGTGAGTGTCATGGACACGGCATGTGCACCCCTGGAGCCCAAGTGATGTTATTGCAACAAAGGTCAGATCATGTCCTATTTAAAAGCTTCTCCTGGCTCCCCATGTCACTCAGAAAGCTCCTTACCATGACCTGGAGACCCCTCTGACCCCACGTTCTAACTCACCTCCCTCCACTCCCCTCACTCTGCTCTATCCTGCTGGCCACCTAGCTCCTAGCTCAGGGCCTTTGCACATGGCACAGTCCCTTCCTGAAACTCCCCTCCCTTGCAGAACTGCATGGCTTACGCCTTTACTCCCTACTGGTCTCTCCTCAAATGCCACCTTCTCAGGAGGTGCCTTGGACCAACCTGTGCCAAGTCACCTTCTCCTTGCTCTGCTTCCTTACTCCATGCACCAATGCCATGTGGAATGCACACACTACATACAACACCATGAGGGGTCCACACACAACACTGTGTTGGGTATACAAACAATACCAGGTGGAGTCTACACACAACACCATGTAGAGTCTACTTATAACACCATGTGGGTCTACACACTACACACAACACTATGTGGGGTCTACATACAACACCATGTGGGGTCTACACACAACACCATGTGGGGTCTACACACAACACCATGTGGGGTCTACACACAACACCATGTGGGGTCTACACACAACACCATGTGGAGTCTACACACAATACCATGTGGGGTCTACACACAACACCATGCGGAGTCTACACACAACACTATATGGGGTATATACACAATACCATGTGGAGTCCATACACAACACTATATGGGGTATACACACAACACCATGTGGAGTCTACACACAACACTATATGGGGTCTACACACAACACCATGTGGAGTCTACACACAACGTCATGTGGGGTCTACACATGATACCATGGTGAAGTGTACGCACAACACCATATGGAATCTACACACAACACCATGTGGGGTCTACACATGACGCCATGTGAAGTCTACACACAGCACGATGTGGAATCTACACTAACTGGTTTGTTTGCTTGCTGTATATCTGCACCCCCTCCGCACATCACGAGAACTTAGGTGGCATGAGGGCAGGAAGTTGGATGTGTTCACTGCTGTATCCCCAGATGACTGCGGAGTGAATGGAATGAATGAACACAAGCGTCCTCCCCAGCTGCACATCTAGAGCAGAAGAAGCCCCCCTCAGTTGGCCCCCGGGGTGCCTGTATTGAGGTTCTCTCTGTGGATGCCAACCATACATGGCTGATGAGGCTCCTGACAAAGCCCAGTGGAGGTTTTGGTTGCCTACTCCCCCTCTTTTTTAAGCTCTGTACCAAAATTGCTTCAGATCATCAGATACAGGCACCCTGTTCCGATGTGGTTAACTTTTCTCCAAAACACTTCATAGAAGCCGGAGTCAACATCCCAGCTACAGCTCCTATGGAAGTTCAAAGCAAGAAACAAAATTATGTCCACTTCTAGAATAATGATGTGCATGTTTTGTTCTCAGTAAACTGCTGTAGGCTTAACATGCATCAGCTTTTCCAAGCTTCCCATCTGGCCTACCTACTGTGTAATTGCCATTTTTAACAGTAACATATTTTAACTGTATCATGTCTATCTAATGGAAGAGATTTGCAGTGATATTTACTCTTTGGTCATATTGTTATGATGATGAATAATTGGGTATGTATTCTCTCTCTTAATGGAAAATTAACTCTGAAACCAGACATTCTAGAATTTCTGTTTCCTGGAGCAATGGTTCCTGATTTGTCTGCAGCAGACCCCCAGGGGACACTCCGAGCTGCATCCTTCTTCAAGGAGTCTCACAGTCATTGCAGGCACCAAGTACGTCCTGCATACTAACAGTCTTGTGCACCAAGGCTTGACTGTCATGTAAATGTGTCCTCACAGGACTTTGAGATCAACAAGTTATGACCTCACATACACTTTTGACAGTAGGTATTTTTCAATCCAACTGCACCTATTATCATGCAGAAGGCTCCCAAATGGCTAACCTCAAAGGGATCTGTGGGCTGTATAAGATTTAGAACAACTTCTCCATAATTTGGAGTCTTTAGGAGAATACAATATATTCTAATGGAGATATTTATCATCAGAAGTTCACAAAGACATACGAAACAAAAGCTCAGTTGCAAGACATTAAGAGAGAGTGCAAATAGCAAGCAATTAACTAGGAATTTTCTTTTGTCAAGTTTCCTCCCTGATGTGAAACTCACTTCATGTTTAGCTTCAACCTCTTCCAAAAACCCAGCAACAATACAATAAGTTCACTCTCTGCATTGCCTTTATACTGTGCTCCTAATGCTGCACTGGCAACTTTACTGCTCTCTTTTAATTAAACCACAAGGGTTGCAGGAGAAATGACTTCTGCAGGCATTGTAGTCACACTGAGGGGCTTCTTTAACTGTCCTCTAACTCTCTGTGTTGGCCTCTGAATAAAGCTACCCTCAAATGGGTGGACGGTCAAGTACTCCACATGGGGGTCTTAGTTCTAGAAGGCACAGAGATGACATGTGGGAATTCCAAACACAGGCAGGAAGAGGGAAAACGCATGGAAGTGATTTTAGTGCCTAATTTTGGCTCTCTATACAAGTAGGACAAGATTGAACACAGCTGAAAAGGAATTGGCACTGACATTTTATAGCAACTCATTTAAGACCATTGCTAAATTCATAGCAACCTTTGATATTCAAGACCTATAAATATCAAGATGTGTGCGTGTGTGCACGTATGCGTGTGTCTGTGTGCATGTGCGTGTGTGTGTCAGACCCCACCATTTCACCATGTGTGCATTGCTGCAACTGTCGAGCTTGGTTTCAGCCTTATATAACCCTGGTGGGAAAACCCACCTACAGTGAGGCCAGTGGCTTCTCTACCAGGGCGGGAGAGTGGAGAACCAAACAGGTAGGTAGAAGTATGGACCCAGCCCCTCCCCTTTTCTCAATACAGGCCATTTTTATCTGTCTATCTAATTTGTTTATTCCTTTATCCATGTATTTAGGTGTGTACAAAAGTTCTGCTGCTCACGAAGTTTGAAATCTACTGCTCTAATCTAAATTTTCAATGATGCATAAATAAATTGCTTTACTTGCGTCAAAATGCATTTATTTTGTGAGTGATTAAAAGGCCAACTATACTGCAATTAATTCTAAAGGCTATTTTTAAGAATGAACTAATGGGGGCCTATACATGTTGCAGCCGTCCAGGGTTTTTTTAAGCAATTAAAGCAACAACACAAATCCCTTGGTGTCCTGGAGAAGATGGGATGGGTCAGAGGAGAAGAAGCACAGGTGGTAGAATCCAGGTACCTGGCCCCACCCAAGTCCTCACCCTAACACACTAGTCCAGTGGCCTTGAGCCAGCATTTGATCACTGCTATTATGCCTGTTGTGCTGGGGGTGGAGGAAATGGGAATGATATTGTCAGTACTCCCAATGCCAAAGGATGGTTGAGGGGACCAGCATGATCTACAAGCTTGTTTTCAATTAATATTTTCAAATGTAAGTTTGGGAGGCGACAAACATTCAAGCCAAAGCATAGGATATGCCTGTTTAATGAGAAAGACATAAAGAGAACATTAGGATTATCACAAGAGGGGCTTCATACGGGGTCTAAAACAGAACTAAATTCTAGCAAGCTAAAGATTGTTTCTGGATGGGCATGGTGGCTCACGCCTATAATCCCAGTATTTTGGGAGGCCAAGACTGTTGGATCACTGGTGGAGTTTGAGACCAGCCTGGGCAACCTGGTGAAACCCCAATTCTACTAAAACTACAAAAACTAGCTGGGCGTGGTGGCAGGTGCCTGTAATCCCAGCCACTCAGGAGGCTGAGGCACGGGAATCACTTGTACCTGGGAAGCGGAGGCTGCAGTGAGCCGAGATGGCACCACTACACTCCAGCCTGGATGACACAGCAAGACTCTGTCTTGAAAAAAAAAAAAAAAAACCCTGAAATAGAAAAAGTAAAAGATTGTTTTCCTAAGGAAATCAAAAAGAAACGGTCATGGGGTTATGTTGCTAGGAGAGGAGGAAAGTGAAGGCAATTTGTCATCCGGAGAAAGAATGGACTTCTGCTTGACATTGCTAGCTCCGTTTTCCCTTTGTTCTTTTAAATAAATAAACAAAGCATAAAGAGAGGAAAGCCCAGAATTCCAAAATAATTTAGAATAAGCAAAGGGAGACAGACTCCAGAGACACCCACAGCCAGCTTCCTAGCTGGCCCTCCGAACTTGTTACCAACTTTTCCTCATGCCTCCGCCCTGCCCTACTGCCCCCACGGCTCTTTCTGCAAGGTGCCAGGGACTCCACCCTGGGGAGGGTCTCACGTTCCACATGAGTGGCTCCTCTTTGCATGTTTCCTAATTAGATCTATTGAAATCAGGAATCCACCGCCTTGTGCAATTAGGCATCTAATAATTGTTCAAAGTTGACGGTAATTTTTATAAGTTTGCCAAGGTCATTTAAGCCTAATGATCTTGAGTTCAATCCAAACTCTAAGTAATGGCTCATTTACAGTTTGGATGTGTTCAGTATACAGTAAATTGGTTTTTTCTTTAACTGCACTGGTTTGCTAAGATATTTCTGTCAATAATTTTTTAGTAATGCCCTTTTTTGAGTAATGAGATTCTGAGACCATGGCCTTTAAGATACTTGGATAAGGTTTACTTATGTAATTGTATTTTATCCTCCATACAAGCCTTTTTATCCCTTAACATTATTTTTCCTCATTGTTTCCTTAGAATGTTCATTTTTTTTTCTTTTTTCAGTTTCATTTAACGTCATTATGCCTTTTTTCCTCCACCCTATGGAAGGTACTTTTTACACCAAAGCCTCTGTCACTAGCTATTGATGATTGGAAATGTGACATCCAGTGTGGACGTTTATCTTAACAGAATCATTAATTTACAACAAAACGCTAAATACCAGTCCCCTCCAGGAAAAAGTGAAGCAGACTTTGCATTCCTTAGCTTTTTTTTTTCATAAAAGGTATTTTAGATCCATTTTACTGTATGAATCATTTCTCTTCCAAATCCAATATGTTAAACGATTTCACAGTATAGCATTTATCAAAAAAACCTACATCTTGGCCGGGTGCAGGGGTTCACACCTGTAATCCCAGCACTTTGGGAGGCCGAGGTGGGGGGACCACCTGAGGTAAGGGGTTCGAGACCAGCCTGACCAACATGGTGAAACCCCATTTCTACTAAAAATACAAAAATTAGCCAGATGTGGTGGTGCATGCCTGTGATCCCAGCTACTTGGGAGGCTGAGGCAGGAGAATTGCTTGAACCCAGAAGTCAGAGGTTGCAGTGAGCTGAGACCATGCCACTACGTTCCAATAGAATGCAGTGCTACTGTCGGAATAGGCGACAGAGTGAGACTTCATCTCAAAACAAAACAAAACAAACCTACATCCTGTGCCAGGTCCTAGAATGATTCCACTACAGTTGTGGTGTCCCCTGCTGGGTTTGACCCTGTTCTTTATTTCAGCTAGTGTCCGCAGCAATGACTCTCAGCAGCTGCTTGTCACAGCGAAAGGCGTGCTTCGTTCTAGCAGCTGCCCTGCATTTGATGTGTAGGACAGCCCTAGGGGGGTTGCTATTCCCATTCCACAGATAAAGGAACTGACGGTCCAGAGTCACATAGTGAGAGCAATGAAGCCAGGATTTAGACTTCTGTGGGTCTGAATTCAAACCCAGCCACTGCACTGTACATGTACGAGTTTCCCCTTTCGACCACGTGGAACTGACTTTGTACACTCTTGGAAAGCAAACAAGTCTGACACGACCTCCTCACTTTGTCCGTCAGTGCTAGCAAAGGTTTCTTGAAGTTGCAAAGCTGATTTTTGCAGCCTCGTGGGCACCCATTTGAGGGGGTTCACCTAGGCCCAGAGCCCCCTCCTCCTGGTGGCAGCCCCATGGATCTCCCCTTCGTAAGGCCCTTGTGAAATCTGAGAGCAGAGTTCTAAGCAAGAATTCAGACAATCATCTCCCAAACCCAGAAAGGCCAGACTTATCCACCCCAGGGCGTCTGACCTTCTAAATTCCAACCTTTCACTCAATTCTGAGCTCCAGAGACTACCTTGATTTTTAGTTAATGGAAAAGACAAAACAGAACAAAGCAGCAGACCTGCAAGAAGTAAGAACTTGCTTCATGGAATACTTTGTCGCCTTAGGGGTGCTGGATGCTATTTATACCCCCATTTTTAATCATGTCTTTAAAAATTACTGATAAGGTTTAAAGCATTTGCCTGATGGTATGTCAACACCTCCAAATACATAATTTCGCCTGTGTCAAAGAATCGGGGACTCCACCCCATCAACCCCTAGGATGCTGGCTGACTCAGCACCAAGCAGAGCCAAGCTCCCAAAGCCGCAATGTTTAAACAGGTGAAAAATTATGCAAGCCAGGTTCCAAAACTGCTCCCCTTATTAATCCATCCGAAGAATACTAACATTAGGTAAACAACAACCTGCATTTTTGTATTTTGCAGCTAGACACTTTTCTTTCTCTACTTCCAGAAAATAAGAAAAAAAAAAAAGAACAGCCCTTGCAATAGACATAGGTTCATAGAAAAATGAGAAGGCAAGGGGCATTTAGAAGTAGCAACAAGTTGAAATTTTCTTATATGCCTCTGACAGTGGTAAGGTTATGTTTTTAAATTTTAAGTAAAATTGTTTAGATACATTAATGTTCATTAATAGGAATTGTGTTCATTAATAGGAATCCTCCTGTGGCCAGAGCCCAAGAGAATTTCTTCTTAAGAAACTGATCAGAGAAGGAAAAGAGCCTTCTCAGGTGACTGCTTTCTCAAAAAAAAATTTTTTTTTTTTTGAGATGGAGTCTCGCTCTGTCGCCCAGGCTGGAGTGCAGTGGCGCGACCTTGGCTCACTGCAAACTCTGCCTCCTGAGGTCGAGAGATTCTCCTGCCTCAGCCTCCCAAGTAGCTGGGATTACAGGCATGTACCACCACGCCCTGCTAATTTTTGTATTTTTAGTAGAGACAGGGATTCAACATGTTGGCCAGGCTGGTCTCGAACTCCTGACCTCAGGTGATCTGCTGGCCTCCCAAAGTGCTGGGATTACAAGTGTGAGCCACCGTGCCTGGCCTCAATACCATCTTTTTTTTTGAGACGGAGTCTCACTGTCTCCCAGGCTGGAGTGCAGTAGCGCGATTTCGGCTCACTGCAAGCTCCGCCTCCCGGGTTCACGCCATTCTTCGTCCTCAGCCTCCCAAGTAGCTGGGACTACAGGCACCCGACACCATGCCCGGCTAATTTTTTGTATTTTTAGTAGAGACAGGGTTTCACCGTGTTAGCCAGGATGGCCTCAATCTCCTGACCTCGTGATCCGCCCACCTCGGCCTCCCAAAGTACTGGGATTACAGCCGTGAGTCACCGCGCCCGGCCCTCAATACTATGTTTTGACAAAGAAGACTGACCCGTGAAAGGCCGACCCTGTGGAGCTGATTCTACTAATCATGCCTACTAAGATGGTGCTCAGCCCATCACTTCCACCTGATATCTCAGGCAGTTCGTTGGATCAACGGACTTTTTATTTATGACCTCAGAGGAGAGGGGCAAACTTGAACTTCCTTCATAGACCATCCCCCTGCCCCCACCCAGTACTCTCCTTTCCTCTCTAACCATCCCTCCTTCTTTATCAACTTCATGGTGTGTGTGTGTGTGTTTAATCTGTCTACATACAGGTAGGAAGTGTCATCTTTCGGGGTCAGCTAAAACCCTTTTGGGTACTGATGAAGTTCCAGGCACATTCACCTTTGCCCACAGCTTCTGAGTGCTGCCTCTTCAGAGGCACCTAATGCAGCTTCAGGCCTTGAGGCCTCTCCAGTGCGAGCCACGCCTCCTGCACCCCGGATTCTGAAGGAGGGGGTCAAGTTTCACCCCGGATTCTGGAGGAGGGGGTCAAGTTTCACCCCGGATTCTGAAGGAGGGGGTCAAGTTTCACCCCGGATTCTGGAGGAGGGGGTCAAGTTTCCGGGCAGGCCCCATGGAAGCCTCATTCATCTGGCTCCAGGTGTGCAGGAAGCATCCCCTCTGTCCCAGGCAGGAGAGCGGGGTAGACAGCAGGCCGACAACTCTCCCTCAAGGAGCCAGCTCACCCTCTTTGCCCCCTGACCTGGCCTCAGATCACACAGGTTCCGGCTCAGGATAATGCTGGGAAAAGACACTTCATGTCACATCATGTCACTCCAGTGATCTGTTCTCTCCTCTACCTTAGGAAATGTGTTCTCGGCTTGGTTGTGTTGTTCTCACCTAAAACTCTGAGACAGAAAATTCTCATTTTAACACCCTATGATTGGCATGGATATCAACTAAGTGTTAAGAGCAGATGGTAAAAGAAGGTTTAGAGTTTCACATCGTTTTTGCATAATTAAATTAAATATTTATAGACATCCCCTAAAAAAGAGGTGTTAAAATGGTGTGGGTAGTGGAGTTATGAGCGATTTCTCCGTATGTGACAATTACTTTTCACAATGGACACCTTTAGAATGACATACAGACGTGAAAATGTGGTTTTTCAAAACATGAAAATAAAACACAGAAAAGGCTACAATGCTATTAAGGCTACACTACTCCACCTTAAGTGATTTCCTTTGAAAGGAAAATGATTCTCATGAATTCCCATGGTCGACAAATTCTTTCATCATGTTACTTAAATATGTACAAATATAAAACTAGCTATAAAACCCGTATTCACTAGCAATGTGCATTTACAGGGGGAACAAAAGAAAGGCCCTAACTTAAAAACTAATAGAATTTAAATCAACGATACTCATTGATATGACAGATTGCATTATTTGGCTAAAATAAAATTGCTAGTTCTGAGTTGATTAGAAAATGATGTGTTGGTGGCTTTCTGTTGACTTGTCACTGCCTGGAATGTGTTTTTATGTTCAGCTTGGTGGACCACTGTTTGCATCACCAATATTATCATTGTCATAATTTACGCTTTTTATTTTTTACATATTCTCCTGGTTATGTTTAACTGCCAATACACTCTGTTGACAGGCCAATCATTTTAAAATATATTCCAAAATGCAATCATGAAAAATAAAAATATGTCATTGAATGAAAACGTCCTTGTGGGCCATCTCCTGCTACATTGACTGCAAACTGAGTGTTGCAATTGCCTCTGATGAAGTATATGAGGTTAGGACCCGGCAGACGCATCCCTGGGAGGGGAGCGTGTTGGGCTGACAGCGGAGGCCCAGGTCCTCTTGGCTCCACCGCCAGTGTGAGGGGAGGTCTCAGTTCACCCAGCATGCTTTTCTGTCTAATCTCTGCTACCTTTATTGCTTAGGTAAAACATGACT
Organism: Macaca thibetana thibetana; assembly: GCF_024542745.1. NCBI lineage: Eukaryota > Metazoa > Chordata > Mammalia > Primates > Cercopithecidae > Macaca > Macaca thibetana. The sequence continues at coordinate 5,612,257 of NC_065589.1, read as the reverse complement.
TCATTTGGCCTTGTTGATGCAGCGGTATCACCTTAACATTAAGTATGCCTCTGCTGCTATTAATCCAGGACAATTAAAGAAAGCATCCGTTTGCAATACTAGGTCTTTTAAATTCTGTCAGATCAAAGTCTTTGCTCACTAAGTAACTTAAGAAAGTGAAGTCTTGGTCTATAAAAACGTTCTACCAAATGATCTAGAAGAAATGTTGCCATCACAGCTGGTTAAAGAATTCAACTTGACACAGTGAGAAACGGGGAAGGATGCTGCTGTTAGGACCTGGTACATTTTTGAAACCACAGGGCACTGAAGTGGAGGCAAATGTAAGTGGGACCTTGAAATAAGGTGACAAAAGTCATTGTCCTGATAATTCCAAGAAGGCCTACAATCATTTTTTCAGTAATCATCAAAATGGAAAACATAATGCAAAATTCTCATGGAGAACTTGCCGGTGGAAGTGAAATTTGCACAGAATCAATTTTTTCAGCGACACAGTCCAGTCATTTGACAGTCCCTGGTGTTGCCTGGCTGGTGGAGAGGTCACTTCAGTCTCCGCCCCACCTTCACAGGGTGGCTTCCCTGTGTGTGTCTTTAACTTGATCACATCTGCAATGACCCTATTTCCAACTAAGGTCATTGTGTTAGTCTGTTTGTGCTGCTCTAAAAATTATCAGAGACTGGGCAATGTATGAAAAACAGAAATTTATTTCTTCTAGTCTTTGCTGGAAAGTCCAAGGTGAAGATGCTGGCAGGTCCAGTGTGTGGTGAGAGTCCATTCCTCACAGATAATGCAGCCTCGTATCCTCACACGGGGGAAGGGGCAGGAGGGGCAAAAAGGGGTGAGCTCCCTCAGTCAAGCGCTTTTATACAGGCATCTACTTCCCTTTACCTCCTAAAGACCCTATTTCTTTGTATTGTTACATTGGGGATTAAGTTTCGACAGAAGCATTCAAACCACAGCAGTCACATTCACGGGTTCCATGTGGACGTGAACTTTGTGGGGGACACTATTCAACCCAGGACAAAAGCCCATACGTACTTCCTGAGCACCTGCTTAACGTATGAGAAACAATTGTACGTCTCTTGAGTTCCCAAATTTCATATTCCAGTGTGAAAGTATAAGGACACATACTCGTACTATCTGGACATGAAGGTCAGCTCTGTTCTCCAATTATTAAAGAATATATTATCCCTCTAAAAGCATGCTACTTTGAGGGAAAAATAGAAGAACTATTCATTCATTTCGCATTCAATTAGCATTTTTAAAAACTAAGATACATGCTTTGCATGTATTTTGTGGAGAAAGATTTAAGTATACCTAAGACAAGGTTGTTGGCTCTTAAACCACTGATGAATCCAGTCTTGTCCCAGACCTGGCCCTCATCTCTGCTACAAAGCAGCAACAGCCCATTCCAACTCCAGGAGGAGACATTCCCTTTCATCCTCCCACTCTAGGGCAGCAGGAACTTTTTGCAAAGAAAGCAGGAAAGATAGTGAGCAGAGAGCTGCTTTGTCTTTGAGACTGGTTTGCAAATAGAACCTCTCAAAGCAAACTCTTCCCCTGGAAAGTTTAGGATTTCTCCATGGGACAGAAAAATAAGCCTTCCTATTGTCAGATAGGTAAGGCAGTGAAACAGTTTTCCTTCTCAAAAAGGAGTGTCCCTCCTTTGCCATCAGAAGACTGTCAACATTGTCTTAAGCAGGTGAGATGAAATTTTAACAAGAGGGAGAAATCGATCAAAGAGAATGTTTTCCACTTCGGGTGAAACTTACATAACATTCCCACAATTTATTAGGAGTGCCTTGTCCATGTGTCTCCTCTATTATATTAATCACTTAATGTTTTTCTGTAAGTTGACTCATTTGAAAATTTAAATACTTTTTCCCATCCTAGGCAGTAATATCCATGGGAAAAAATTGATTTAATGCTCCATTTATATTTTTCAAATTCAAATTAAAGATATAACTAAAAAATAAAAAATATTCATCCATCTGTCATGTAAAATCCTCCCAACTAGCACCCATGGGATATGGCTGCACATGAGAAATACTGATTTAATGTAAGCTGAATGGCGATGAGTTCCCACAATGAGCAGTGATGACTCTGGACCCAACAGGAAGAGAATGTGGTCATAGGAGAGGAGGATGCCAAAGGCAGTCAGTGTGGCAGTCAACCACACAGAACTCTGCAGCCCTGCAGACCTGGTTTTGGTTCCAGCTTCATTACTGAACACAGAGCCTATCTTGTTTAGGCCTCAGTTTCCTTTTACACACATTTGGAATACTATCTCCTAACTCACTGTGTTACTGTGAATGTTGATATTCACTCACTCACAGACATTTATTGAATGCCTTTTATGGGGTACCAGGAACTGTGCTTGGGTCCTAGTTCCAAGCAAGAACCCCAGTCCATGCCATATGCATGTTTCAGCAATCATCTCTAAGTTACTTGTTTAGTAAATCTCTGTATATACACTGTTATCCATATGCAATGTAGTTACTTTCAATCAATGTCCTTATTTCTTGTTTTCCAATTAAAGAACTGCAGAATACCTGGGCATGCATGGATCCTACTCATGATCAGATGCTAATTGTAATGCAGACAAATTTCTGCCTGCATGGAGTTTCCCACCTGCTAGGGGAAAAGAGACATAAATTAACTAATTTCAAAAGTGCATATATAATTACAAAGTGGGAAGAGTCCCAGGAATAGAGATGGCATTGAAGAATGTAACACAAAGAGTCCTAACCTGGGTTAAGAAATCAATGAGATAATGTATATGAAATACTGTGAAATAGCCCATTGTCCATGTTAAGCTGGCGATGATGATAAAACTGAAACAAGAGTTGGAATTCCCAGTGTCCGATCACGCTAGGCTGAAGGCATTGCCAGTGGTCCAAGGAAGAACCCCACTCAGTCTATCTGCATGGATGATCAGTCATCTCAATTTGAAGTTACTTGTTCATAAAATCACTCCATATACCATGGCCATGTACAGTACAGTTGAAATTTATTTTAATTATTGTCTTTATTTCTACTTTTTCAATGAAAGAACCACTTTGTGATATGGTCTATACAAGAATGCCTGGACAGTGCAGACTGTACAGATGATTAAGTCACTACACTAATGCTCAGTGAGGACTGACCCCAATAGAGGATTTAGGTCATGTAGCAACAGATGGTACATTCTCATCAAAACCTAGAGTGCCTCATCAACTGTCCAATGGAACACTGTGGAGTTTGCTGGAGATATTCCAAATGAATGCACATTACATGCTTCCATCTCCGTTTATCTTGCGCAGTTGTAGGGTGATCAATCTGATAATGTAATAGTGATTTAAAATATTTACTTTTACCATGACATATCATTTATTCAACTGTACTTCAAAGCATCACCTGGATGCTCCCATGTTGCTGCCGTAATCATGCAAATGTAAACATTTGGATTGTGATTGGATGACCTAATTACTTTGACATTTGTCATTTATTTTTTAATTTCCCTTTCATTTACAAAGGCACGGGAAATGCAGTACTTGCCAAAAAATCACTGCGTACATCCAAAGGGGGAATTGATAATATTTAATGACTTCAGATTTCCCTGCTGCTGAGTCCATATTCTCCACTGTCAGCAGCAGAGCCAAGAGAGGAAATCACAGAGGAATCTTTGATATCAAAGAAAAGCAACTTGAATGGCAGGGAGGGAGATAATGGGTATCGGTTTCTTAGAAAAGACAGGAGTGACATAAACTAGGACATGGAGGGTGGAAAGGAAGCCTGGCCTCACCTGACATGCCAGAACTCAGTGTTTACTTTATAATAATGTCAAATAAGCATCCCTGATATCAGACACCCCACAATTGTGCACTTTCTTTTTCCTGGGATATGTTTAGTTCCTTTACAAGAAGATGAAAGTGAACCAACTTTTATAGGAAAAAAATCTGAAAACCTAACAACCTGTCCTTTCAGTGAAATAATCAAAGTAACATTTTTGGTTTAATACATTTTCCCAAAGAAATCTGACAATATGATGCTTACACAGTTTTCTTGACACTTTTTTTCAATGTTCATTATTTGAATGATGCTGTTAAGAAGCCGACCAAGGCCCAGGAAACACACGCAATTTATATAACTTGCATAAAGGGAATTTGTGTTAATGAGACTTGAGAACTCCAGGAAGATCTGCTTCCTCTTAGAAAACTGTGCCGTGTTCTCCATCATTCATGTGTTCAATTATTGAACTAACATTTGGGAAAACAGGTTAGTCTGGCTGGAGATGATGTTTTGTGGATCCCCTGCCCTTTCTCTCAAACTTCCTAGAGCCACCTCGGCTCTCCTCTCGCCACTGTTACCACCTCTGCCTTCAGGGTGACTCAGATATCTTTGCTTACCTGGTAGCAGGCAACAGCCTTTAAGAAGGGAAATGCTCACATGGGCAAGAAACGCCAATTGCTGCCGGGTAGTAAAAGAAGTTTCAAAAGCGCAAAGGAAAACATTCAAAAGAATTCCCACTGAAGCTCCCCGGACCAAAGAAACTTGGTATATAACATTACAACACTGAGCAGAGACCTGATTTGCAGAAGGACCATCATGACTCCTAAGAACAAGCTAGATTGGGCTTTGTTTTCACCATGTTCCATTTCAAAGTTTCCCAGAAGATTATAATGTGTCAAGGTTTTTTCAGAAAATTTCGGTGCAGTGATCTCGTAGTTTTTCTCATGTGAAGCAATACACCCCCAAGGATGTCAGATAACAGAGGCATCAAGGAAGTTTACCCTAAGAAGTTAATGACGGGCTGCGCTGCTACTCATTCCTAGAATACTTGCATTGACTCGTAAAAACCACAAATAGAGACGGAAATCCTCCCCATATGGCGGGGTGAGCAGAAGTTCTTTGGAACAGGTGGAGTAGCCTTTCAGCATCCCCAGAAGGGACCTGCATGAGGAGCATTTCAAGCATGACCTGAGAGGAGCTATGTAGGAGAAGGGGGATTGATTAGGATGTCCATAAAGACAGCCTGCTGCAAAGGGCAGGCCAAGGGTAGTTCCCTAAGGAAAACAGGAAGACTGTTACCAACAGGAGTGGGGAAGCAAGGGGAGAGCAGATGCTCCCCACAAAGATGGTGCATTTTCTAGAACATCCTTTCCCCTCCTGGAAGACTCTCATCTGAGTGCTACACTTGAGTCCCACAGCCTTTCGAGGCGGGAGAAAGGGAGATGCCTCAGTTATGCAGACGACAGGGCAAAGGGAGCCTGTCTCCATAGCATCGCTGTCCCAACAGCAAGCACGGCAAATCTCCAGGGTCCAGTGTCCTGCAAGATTGAACTCGAGGGGAGAGCGCCTGGAGCATGTGGTTTACACAAGAATGTCTAGGAGACGTTATTGGAGGTCAACATCCCTTCCAAATTCCTCCACCTGTAGAGGAAGCAAGGCCGCAGCACGGATGATGTGAGACAGAAAAGCTCTCCGCAAGAAGCCTGTCCCCAGCTCATGTGCTCACACTTACTGAATAGTCCTCACAGCTCTGTCTAAAGCTCTCACTTACTTTTGAGGAGATAAAAGCCATCAAAAGCCAGGAACTTAAAACATGTTTGAAGAGTCACCTTTACCATGTGGCCTCTTGGGGGTGTTTTGAAACCCTCAGTCAGCTCACTAATTTCAGAGAAAAAGGCCTGGGAATTCACTGCATATTTCTTGTTAAGTGGAGTCAGTACCTGAGGACAAGAGGGAGGTGCTTCCTTCCCCCAAGGATTCGGACAGAAAGAAAATCCTCTGAGGCTTGGGGAAAGAGAGGGTCTAGAAATCCGGCCTGGGTCCTCCTGGGAATGTCCATGGTGTCGTTGCTCAGGGGCTGTTTGTAATCTCAGCAATGCAGCAACAGAGATTGTGACCACAGTTACGAAGGCTGCTCTTGAGTCTGAAAGAAACTGTGAGGCAATGGAGAAGTCAATAGACCCGGTGGCCTTTATCCAAGGCTTTCCAAGAACGAGAGATGTTAAATAAGGCAGACACCAACACTGGGGCTACTCATTAGCTGCTTTCTATTAAGAAGTGGAAACAGGTTTTTAGTGTTCACCATCTCCACTGAGATTTTTCCTGAAACCATGTTCACTTCCCCACTTCCATATCCCTCTCATTCCCAGGTCCACTAATCCTGAGAAGGAGGTTCCAGCTAGCAATCTCTAACACGGAAATATCACTTATGAAAAAATTAACCAATTGCTATTCTGGTTTATTTTATCCACTTATTCTAGCAATATTTGGAATCACTTCTTATATTCCAGGCACTGTGCTGTTTGATAGTATCCAAATTTGAATAAGATACAACACTATTTCTAAATGTCTTTAGCATCATAGAGACATTTAGAAAATGCTGGGGCACTGCAGTCACATGCTAGAAGAGCAGAGAAGAAAGCTACCTAACTCTATTGGTTGGGTGGTGGTCTTGGCTGAGGTTGGATTCCTGGAGGAGGTTTTGTCTAGGCTGAGTCTTTAATGTACCTCATCTTTTAATAGGTAATAGATAGATCAATGGCAGAGGGAACATGAAAAAGCATAGAGACGTGATTTAACATGGTATGTTTGAGAAACCTCAAGAATTTTGGTGTTGTTGAAGTGAAGAGTTTGAGGCAGTGAGTCGTGAGAAATAAGGATAGAAAAATTTATACAGGAGCCAGAAGTTTGAATGCAAGAGCTTCTCAAAAAGGCTGTGTGAACCCCCTAGGTATGGAGCTTCTATGGTAATAAGCCAGGGGAAGAAATTAATACACGGCCATTAGGAGTAAAATTTAAACTTTACTGAAAGACTTAAAAGAATCCCTGAACAAATGACAGACCTGCATGTTTATGAAAGAGAAGGCACAATGTCACAAATATGTCATTTCTCCCCTAATCAATCCAATGCAATTCTCACTTACAGTCCTGGTGGGCTTTTCTTTGTGAAACTTGAGAAACTGATTCTAAAATTCACTTTTGATGAAAAACTAAGACAGAGGGTATCATGGGCTGAATTGCATTCCCTCGAATTTCCTATGTTCAAGTTCTAACCCCTAATACCTCAGAATGTAACTACATTTGGAGATAGGGTCTTTGCAGAAGTTAAGTTAAAATTGTGGTCATGATGGGGTGGGGCTAATCCAATATTGATGAATATTATAAGAGAAATTCACAAACAGACACATACAGAGAGGAGATGATGTAAAGACACAGGGAGAAGGCCATCTACAAGCTAAGAAGAGAGGCCTGGAACAGATCCTACCTTCATGGCCCTCAGAAAAAAAGCCAACCCAGCCAACACCTTGATCTTGAACTTCCAGCCTCCACAACTGTGAGAAAATAAATGTCTGCTGTTTAGAAATGTCTGTTTTTTATGGCAGCCCTACTACAACAGGGTTTATAATGGCAGCCCTAGCAAACTGATTCAGAGGGTCTTGTGCAATTGCTATTGTGAAACTATACAATTTAAACCGCCTAATATTAGTCCCATGATAGACAAACAGACCAGTGCAACAGAATAGAACATCCAGAAACAGGCCCATTAGAAAAGCAAACATTTTAATCTGATAATACTAATGCTCACACTTTCCAGGCACTTGGTATGTACCTTGGCAAAAATGGAAGATACACATCCCTTGTTACCCAACAATTCTCCCTTTGGATGCCTATTCTAGAAAAACTCTCATGTGAACAAAAGGTAATGTGTGTATGATGCTCATTTCAGTGCTGTCCAACAAACAACAACAACGAAAACCACCTAAATGTCCATCAAGAGAAAAATGGAGGGGCAAATTGTAATATAGTCACTTGATGGAATTGCTTTTCAAATCTGAAAAAAAGTCTTTATTCACCTTTGTTTTTGAAAAATATTTTCACTGGGTACAGAATTCAAGATTGGCAATTTTTTCTTTCAGTACTTTTAAAATGCAGCTCCAATGGCTTCTCACTTGCATTGTTTCTTCTGAGAAATCTGCTGTCACCCTTATCTTCCCTCCTCTTTATTTTGTCTGTCTTTTCCTTTTGTCTTTTTCTGTATGACTGCTTTTAAGATGTTCTCTTAGTCATTGGTTTTAGCCAATTTGGTTAGTATGTGCTTTGGTGTAATTTACTTAAGGTTCTCTGAGCTTATTGGATCTATGGGTTTATAATATTCATCAAATTTGGAAAATTTTGGCCATTATCTATTTAAATGTTTTTTCTGCCCCCTTCCCTTTGGTGATTCCAATTACATATATATTAAACCACCTGACATGATTTCACAGCTTACTGATGTACTGGAGTTTTTTTTTCTGTACTAGTCCCTCTTTGTTTCATTTTAGATAGTTTCTACTTCTAGATCTTAAAATTTACCAAGCTTTTCTTCTGCAGTGTCTAACATGTTGCTAACCCTGTAATTTATTTTTTGTCTTATACGTTGTATTTTTTTCATCTCTAGGAGTTTGTCTTGTGTCATTTTTGTATCTCCCATGCTTTTATTTAACTTTTTGAACATACGGAATACAGTTATTATACTGATATTTTAATGTCCTTGTCTGCTAATTTTAACATTGGTGCCAGTTCTGGGTCAATTCTGATGGACTGACCTCTCCATTAAGGATTATATTCTTCTGCTTCCCTGAATGCCTGGTATTGAGTACTGAAAGTTGCTGTAGTCCTTTCAATATTATTGAGCTTTATTCTGGGATGTAATTAAGTTACTGGAAATAGATTGATCCTTTTGAGTCTGGCTTTTAAGATCTTCTAGGTAGGACCACAGCAATGCTGACTCTATTTCTACTTATTCTCCACTGATTAAGGGAAGCCTGTCTGTGTATTCAAACCAAATGTCCTGTGAATCATGAAGCTCTTCAGTCCAGCTAATAGAAACAGGAGCTGTTCTCAGGCCCTGGTCAGCTCCAGTTACTTCTGGTCTTTTTGGGTGGTTCTTTCCCCAAAGTTGGGAGGTTTTCATGTGATCATGAATACTCACCAGAACCCTCAGTGGTGACGCTCTGCACCCGCTGTCTGCCTCCCGATCATTCTTTCTGTACAGCGCTCTCCTTGCTGGCATTCTGTCCTGTGAGCTCCTCCTGCCTCTTGGATTTCTCTATACTCTCAGTTCTGTCTCCTCAACTCAGGGACTCCACTGAGCTCTGCCTGGGTTCCCCCTTCTCTGAATAGGAGCCTAGAAACACTATCAAGGAAGACAGGCTGAGCAATTGGAGGCCTCATTATTGTTCATTTGCTGTCACAGAGAGTTCACTGCCCTTCATTGTTTGATGTCCAGTGACTTGAAAACATTATATCACATGTTTTGTCTGTGTTTTGATTGTTTTGGGGAGGAAGGTAAATAAAATCCCCATCACTTCATTTTGTCGGAAAAGCAAGTGCATTTGATAGAATATTGCAGCTTTCATAAATGAACTAGATTATTAGGATTATATGCAGTAACAGAGATCTGACATTAAATATTGAGTAAAAATAATCCAATTTGAAGAAAAATATATTCTGTCTGAAAAAGTTTACTTAATTTCAAAACGTGCAAAGGTATCCTGTATACCAGTTTTATATAGAGAAACATAAACATATGTATGAGAAACACCTAAGCCAACACAGGGGAGGTGATGCATCAGGAAAGAGAAAATTGGAAGAGAGGACCAGGGGATAATAAAATGGGGTTTGAACTTTATCTATAATGTCTTATTTAAAATAAAAACATCAAACAAACATCTAAATATGTTAGTATATTAGCATTACTTAGAGCTGATGGTTGGCTAAAAGAATACTCACTATATATTTTTAAGTCTCCCAATTATTTCTTAATTTAAAATATCTGTTATTTAGGTTATTAGCAGCTTCTGCTGCCGAGAATAGATATTTGAATTTGCCTTTCGGGCTCCCCACCCTGCTCACCATCCTTGCTCACATTTGCATAATTAAACAGCTCACAGAGGTGCCTTCCTCAGGAAAAAGAAAACCTTCTTCTAAGAAGGAAATATCCAATAATAGAATTCTAAGGAGGTAAATTGTTGTGGGTGGTTATTGGAGAGGTTTTTTTAAGATGTAGGCAGAGTTCTAAATTCACATCTGCAAAATAGAAAAATCTGTTTTGATAAATACTCATTTAGACTGACCTGTGCATATCTATTACTGCTCATTCTTGTGCTTTCAGTGAAATTAGTGGTGTGTGTGTGTGTGTGTGTGTGTACATGTGCACATTTTCTTGTTCAAGGATAACAGGAATAGAGAACCTCAAAGACTCAGGAGGATTTGTAGGCTCCACTCTCAGGGTGATATAAGAAGGCACTGAATTCCCCTGCTGTCCATTTTGTAATATTATTTAATGTTAATTCACGAACACCCCAGTGCATGAATTGCTGTTAGGGCTATTGCATGATTACCTTGGGGGGCTAGTCTACACCCCTGTGAGAAATGTCATGTTTCTCTTGACGAGAGTCAGTGGTCCCAGTGTCACAAGTGACAGGAAGAGGCCAATCTAGGGACAAAAAGCAAAGAATTGCATAATTTGTTTGTGGGAGCCTTTGCCAGTCTGGTTTGGACTCAAAAGTAAACAGATGTTCTGAAAATTCACCAATGCAGTCCACAGGCTCCTGCCATGTGGAACAGGGAGAGGAAGCCTTCAGCCGCGGGCTCTGAAGGTAACATATGCATTTCTTGTAATATTTTTCCCTTCCATTAACTCACAAATTTCCATACAATTTTGAAGCTACAGGCTGATTATTGCTATGCTTTGAAGAATTAAGGGCAAGTGTATTCCATAGTCAAAGCGGGCCATGGAGGACGCCGTGCACCCAAGGCAGATCCCAGCTGGGCCCTGTGGAGCCGTGTCCTCGGGAGAGTCACGGAAGCAGAGGCAGCAGAATGGCATGACCAGGAGACTCGCTGGATGATCGCGGCGCCCACTCCTGAACACACGGGGCAGCTGTCTCTGATACTTGTCAATGTTACTTGGAAATAATTTGAGAAGGGCTTTTTTGGGCAATTAAATGATTAGGCATCTCTCATGACATTAACATCTCATTATTAACTGAAAATGTGGTTTAATTTTATAGTTGTGGATTGGTGAGGAGCAAATATGTGGATGCCTCTCTGGGAAGGAACAGGAGACGAAGACTGAGCGTTAGCCCCCCTCGTTGCTCTGCGGCAGGACAGCGCAGCCTTTCTTCTGTTTCACACAAGCTGATGGGATGCACACTCCATGGTGAAAACAGAGCCAGGTGGATTCGCTCCCGTCACAACCCTTCCTTTTCTCCTCAAGAACCATGACTAAACTTTGCTGATGACAATATGGGACCGCAGGTGAGGGATGGTGTCATCGTTTCCCAGGCTTGCATCTTAGATATTTATAAAGAAGGACATTTTGGCACTTTAATACTGATAACACCTTATTTGTGTATGGCCTATGACAGCTCCGTCTTTACAGGCAAAGGCAGCTGAGAAGAAAACAAGAGAGGAAACAGGCAAAGACAGTGTTTGACAGACTGAAGGAAGAAGGATGAGGGGGCTCTTGAGAACTGGAGAAATAAACAGCAAAGCCATTCTCAATCGAGGGTTATTCAAGGAAATAGCAGCCACACTCGACATTTCAAACAGATGAAATCTAATACAGGAAATTGCTTAAACAGGTACTGGGCAAGTGGAGTCTCTAAGCAGGGGACGGCAGACAATGGGAAGACTAGCACAGTGGGCAGCTGCTGCCACCATCTCAGTGCTGGGCGGGTACAGGGAGGAGCATCCTGGCAGCACCCGGGGATCCAGGTCACCCAGTGAAAACGGCAACAGAGGCAGGAAAATCCAGGCACGGCCTGAGCCATGGAGACACTAAGTTGTAGCTGGAGACTCCACAAGAAGAACAGAAAGGAGATGCAGCCTGGCTCTTCCCGGCCTCTGGCCCACCAGTCTCAACCAAATTCTTCCAGGATCTGAAGGGCAAGGGAGCTGAGAGGGGACATCTCGTGTGATGGTGATCAGAGTAGGGAAGGGGAGGGATCAATCCAAAGAGTGAGGTTGCCAGATCAAACACAAATGCCCAGTTTGAATATCAGATAAACAATGAAAAATTTTTAGCATAACTATGCCTCATGCGATATTTGGTATTCAGTTATACAAACATTTATCCATTGTTTTTCTGAAATTCAAATCGACCTGAGCACCCTGTGTGTTTATTTAAAAATCTGAGAGCAAATGGGGAGGTAACTGGCACCTATGGCAATAAATGCTAACAGGGGCCCAGAATTCTCCCTGGCCCAGAGGGTTACACCCACGAAGGAAAGGGAATTTTGCAAAAGACTAAAGGTTAATTCCAGGAAAAAAATGAAAATTAGGGGAGGGAGATGGCTGAGGAGTTAATACATCAAAGTCTTCAAAATACCTTACAGTAAAGATCAAGGACAAAAGGATTCCCACAGATGCTGGAAAAGGAAGCCTGGGGCTAGGGGATGGGATTGTGAGTTTGCACTCAAGGATCCTGATTATGAGTCATGTCACTGATTGAAGCCTGAAACCAATTAGAGTCAAAATTATGCTTGGCCTCAAAATGAAAAATCTGAGGCATGATTTTTGAAGGATGAGAAAGCACAAGCTTTTATTGGAGTCTCTCATCACCTTGCTGTGCTGTGGTGGGAACTGGCACAAAAAACAGGAAGAATTGGAGAAAAAACCATCACCCTCTGGATCCCAGGAGATTCTCGGGAGTTTGGATCAGTGACGAGTGCTGTCGTCTGCTCTCAGGAAGGAGATTGTGGGGAGATAGTCGCTAACTTGGGGGTATTGGATTATCAATGGGCCTGCGGGCACGTGGGGCTTTCTTTGGGCATATTGTACCCTCCTTAAACACTCACACACACACTCACACACACACACTCACACACATACACTCACACACACACACTCACACACACACTCACGCTCACACACACATATACACACATTCTCACACACACACTCACACGCACACTCACACACACACACACACTGGAGGCAGAAAAGGTAACTTGGAAATGACTCACACTGCCTGCCCAACCTGAGCAGATGGTATACCTCTCACTGGGGAGCAGTTGTAGCACCTCAATTTTCAACCCTCTCTCTACCATCAGTAACCAACACCTTAAAGCAAGGAGGGCCTTGAACACACTTATAACAGTTATTGAGGACTCATTTGTTTTGACAGCAACTGAGGCAGGACTGACAGGAAAACTGTTGTATCAGTATTCAGGAGTGAACTATTTCTGCATGAAAGACGTACTTCTGCTACCTCTTGGTTTTCAGTTACAAACACATACATGTTCAATGAACAAGAGCAGGCACGGTTAACTCCAAGAGAGTTGCTCTGCCAGAAAGCTTTCTTGTCTACCCCAATTTTCATATAAAAATTCAAATTGTGCAAGAAGTTTAGTGACCCGAAAGCAATATGGGCTAGTTACCCCCAGCATCAGAGGTTAAAAATGGCTGCTGCCCTCAGAGGTCATGCAAGCTAAAGTGAGGTAAGTCTTCAGTAAAGTGAGTTAGGAGCTGACGGAGCAATGAGTGGGAAAGCTGCATGCTGAGCTTGTTGTGGGATCGCAATTTAAGGTAGCAGTTCTGGGACAAAGAACTTTAGGAATTGAACCTCCCAGATTTGGATACCTCTTTCTAACTCCAGACTCTCGTGGGGAAACAACTCCACAGGCTGACAGTTCTGTGAAGCGTCTTCCTGAGGCTTCCTATTTGTTTGTATCATATTCAAGTGCTGCTGCTGCTGCTGTTACTTTACAATCCTTGGAAACAAAATACACATAGATTCTGAATCCACATGCTCAACGTGGCTGCCACTAGCCACCCGTGACTACTGAGTATTTAAAGTGTGACTGGGGCAACTGAAAAACTAAATTTTTAATTTTAATTTTACTTTAATTAATTGTAAATTAAAACTGGGACTTGATTCAGTTATTGGAAAACTTTGAAGTATCTTTGGGGACACTTGGGCGTGTGAATTTAAGTTTTTAACTGCAGATCTTATGAAATTTAAATACAGATCAAGTAGTTCTAATGAAAATTTAGCATCTGCCTTGAGATGTAAAGTAAGTAGAAAATACATACTAGATTTTAAAGATTTGGTAGGAAAACTATAAAATATATCATTAATAAGCTCATCATGTAATTGGTTACATGACGAAATAGCATTTTGGATATATTGGGTTAAATAAGTTATAGTATTAAAATTAATTTTGCCTGTTTTATATTTTCTGTTTTTAATACAGATACTGGAAAACTCAAAGTTACTATGTGACTAACATTATATTTCTGTTGGATGAAACTTCTCTGAATTCCCATATCTTCATATGCTCTGTATCTCTATGAGCTTAAATGTATAGAGGCCCCGCTCTCTACCTCAGCCTTCTTCCCTTGTAATCTCCCTAGAACAGTTGGGTACAAGTTGACTGGGAAAAAAGTGAGGATAGAGATGAGGGCGGCACGTGCAATCACAGTGGGAGTATGAGGTGGACAAATGGACTTGTCCTCTCAGCCAACCTTTTGTTCCCTTCACTCTCTCATCCCTGGTAGGAAGAGGATCTTCAGTAACACAGAGCAAAGAAAGGCAGACTTTGCAAACAGAATGCAACGTCATGATTATGAGAGAGCCATTGTGTGCATGAGAAATGTTTGGTTCACCCCAAGTGACTCGCCTTTAAGACCCTGAAGGGCTAGAACATTTGCTTGACTTCTAGATCATTGCCCTGATGGTCCCAGGGGCCAATGGTCTCCTTCTCTGTGCTCTGTGAGAACCTCTGGCCCCCAATGGAAGGGAGCCTGAGAGCGATGCATGTATGGGAAACTCTGGAAGGAATGTGGGGACAAGAGAGAAGAGGGAGGAGGACAGGACAGAAGGGACACCCAGGCATTGGCCTGGTTCCGGCTGCATGTGGCGGACCGGATGAGACATGTATCTCAACGGGGTGCACCGTCTTCCAGCCTCTGTGCGCGTCTGCGATTGTGCCTGTCTAGAAGCTAAATTACTCTCTTTCTGGTGACAGATATAGCAAGTACAACTCAGTGCTTTCATTAATAATCTATAACTCTGACCCCTGAAATAGGAATTTAATTGATGTTTCCCCCAGTTTTAGCCAAAAGACAGCTGTCTAACAATATGAGCTAATGCTTTAGAATAAACTTGGCTAGGCGTTCCTAGCTTGGTTTGTACAGTTCGATTCTCACGGCTTTTTGTGGAGGCCAACCCATTGCCAATGTCCACTTTCACATTTCCAGTAATAATGATAGCGGCTGGAATATGTAGGGCGCACAAAAGACTGTCAAAATGAGACTAGGCCTCTAATTAAGCCATACCATATCCATCCCATTAAGCTGCAAAATCATGAAGCAGGAAAGCTGGTTCTTACTATGTGAGCCTGGGAGCACAGTGACAGTTGGAATGGCATGGAATGAGGTGCACGTGGCCAGCCAAGGCTTGCTTCTGCCAGACTTTTTCCCCTATGGTCAGAAAAGACAGGTGCCAAAAACCTGAGAGATGAAATAATCCATTTTTTAAAAATCCAGACCACTGGCAGGGAGATTACATTATAACCCAAAAGAGTAGTTAACATATTAGGGTCTTTGTTTATAGAACCTCACGGAGCCATGTGACAGGACGGGAATGCATTCACTGGACTTGCATTCCAAAGAATCTGCTTAATACCTAGGTGTTGGGGTGTTGTGGGTCCTTGGACATGGCTTAATTTAACAGTGCTGGCGGTGGGGACGTCACATGCATCTGTGCTCAGCCTGGAGCACAACCTGGGAGAACCTGCCCAGCATGTTTTCTGGGGGCTGGGCAGCCTGCAGAGGGAGGGGGCTATTGGAGATTTGGCAAGCAGAAGGCGACTGCTGCAAACCATGCTGGGGGCAGCACTGGTTGACCCCAAGGTGGGTAACATGAAGCCCAGCTCAGCCCCTACCCAGAGGAGTTGGCAAGGGCTGTGAGCTCAGGTAGGCTGGCATGCCCTGCCTCCCCCCTCTCTCAATCCCATCCCCGGGAGATGTCAATTCCGGGGGCACTCACATTTCTGCCTAGAGGAGGAGCAGAGGGACAATAAGACCCCAGTCCCCAGTGGCTGGGGGCTCCCTGGTAAACTTCATCGCGGTGGGGGCAGCGGCGTAGGGAAGGGGCACCGACTCTCCACTCCCCGAGCAGTGCCGACCTGCGACCCCACGGATGACAGGCAGGCACCTTGACATACTAGGAGAGCCAGACCCATGCCATGGTGCTCTTAAAATCTCTTAAAGGTACAAAACAACATGTATTCCTTTTTTTAAGAAAATAGTAAAACACAAAAATCATTATATATTATACTTAAAGTATAATAATAATAATAATAGAGAAATAATAAAACAAAAAAAATCATCTGTAATCCCATCACACAGAGAGAACCACTGGTAAGAAGTTTTATGAAACATGACATTTTACTTTGTATTTACTGTTTTTCACCTGTTATTTTCATTTTAGAACATTGTTCTATGCCATTGGGTATTTTTCAATATTACCTATTTAATAGAGATATAGTGCTCATTTTCAGGTATGCATAAATCCATCTCTCTATTGTTTGGGTTTGAAGTAGACTTCATATTAAATATATATATATGTGTGTGTGTGTGTGTATATATATGCATGTATATATGTATTTATCTTGATGTCAGCAGATTTCATTGCTGAAAAGAATTCCTTTTCTATTATTTCCCATGATTTCCCTCTCCCATTGCATATGACTTTTCAAATCGTTGTTGATATGATTTGCCTCTGTGTCCCTGACCAAATCTCATGTTGAATTGTAACCCCAGTGTCAGGGAGGACCTAGGGGAGGTGAGTGCAACATGGAGGCAGAGTTCTCATGAATGGTTTGCCACCGTCTGCCGCTGGTAGTGTATAGTGACAGAGTTTTCACAAGATCTGGTTGTATAAAAGTGTGTAGGCTGGGAGCAGTGGCTCACACCTGTAATCCCAACACTTTGGGAGGCCGAGGCAGGTGGATCACTTGCAGTCAGGAGTTTGAAACCAGCCTAGTCAAAATGGTGAAACCCCATCTCTACTAAAAATAAAAGAATTAGCTGGGTGTAGTGGTGTGCACCTGTAATCCCAGCTACTCGGGAGGCTGAGGCAGGAGAATCGCTTGAATCCAAGAGGCAATGGTTGCAGTGAGCTGAGATCATGCCACTGCACTCCAGCCTGGGTGACAGAGCAAGTCTTCTTTAAAAAAAAAAAACAAAAGTGGGGCACCTTCCCGCTCTCTCTCTCCTTCCTGCTTCTGCCAGGTGAGATGCCTGCTCCCTCACTGCCTCCACCATGGGTAAAAACTCCCGGAGGCCACCCCAGAAGTAGATGTTGCCACGCTTCCTGTACAGCCTGTGGAAGTGTGAGCCGATTCAACCTCTTTCCTTTATACATTACCCAGTCTCAGGTATTTTTCTGTAACAGTGCGAGAATGGACTAACACGGTTGTGTGGCCATGCTTCCTCAGCTGTGGCTTATTGACTGTTAAATATTTGCATGGAGCCACGTTTCCCACAGGCTGCTCCCAGCCAGCGGCTGAGCTAGGCAGGTCCACCCTGGGGAGAGGTTGGGGCTGGGTCTTCTGGTTCAGGCTTGAGGATGCCCCGTGGCTTTGCAGAACTTTCCTGGGGCCACCTGCTCGCAACCATCCCTCCTCTCTCCTTCACTGGGGTCAGACTCACACCACAGTCTGAAGGCTATTCCAGCTCCCCCCAGCTTCCCCCCAGTTTCTCTTAGGCATTTTCCCTGATGAAATGGTTGCCTATTTGATCCATTTCTTTGCACCGCTTCTTAGGGGACCTGGGGTAAGACTACCTGCTTCCTACTCCTCGCCAGATCGCCCCTGTGGATGGCTGTTCCGCAGGAGGGGTCTTGCCTTGCCTCCTCCGCCGTCATGGTTTCAGGGTGCTGGGAGCTGTCACTGCACGGAACACATCCCGGTTCCCAGGCTGCCCGAATGTGAGGGCGCCTCCCTTCTTCACCTGCATGGTGACTCCTGAGGCCGCGTTCCTGGGGTCCTCGGCAGCCCCTCCTTCCTGTCTCTGTGATGGTGCATCTTGGCTGAGGTGTAGAAGATGGGGAAGTGAGCGGGCTGAGAGCAAAGAGAGGTGATTGATGGAAACGAGAAGAAAGGCGTTCTGCTCAACTCACAGAAGCAGCCAAGGAATGGAGCACAGGCGCTGCTGAGTTCCCCCGGAGCACAGGCACAGGTGTCTCCATCGGGGACAGGGGAAAAGTTAAAAACACAAACAAGAACAAAACTTTGTGTAGGTGGTCTCTGTGCTGGGACACAAACTGAGGCCCTCTGCGTTTCACACCGAGGCCATTCATGGCATCGGGGTCCTTTTGCTCCTCTCAGGCATCCCTTCTTCCCAGTTTCTGCCTTAAGGAAAGGTCGTCATCTCTGTTTTCCTCTTGCATTGTTTTCACCTTTATCTGTGGAAAGTTGGGAAGACTGTACAGGCAGCTTTCTCCAGATGACAGGTGAAGCAACAGCCGTAGGAAACTCTACATCCATCTGAAATTGTAGTTTCTGCTGAGGGTTAATATTTTAAATGGAACCTATGAGCCCACTGTGAAGCCAAGCCCAGCTCAGTGGTGGAGGAGCGTCTACAGGAGCCATGAGGCGCAGCATTTTCTAGTTCCTGCCCAAAAACAGAAAAGAAACTTTTCTCTGCAGATTTTGTCAAGGGGCTCTGCGGGCAGTTGCACTTTCAACCCTCATTTGCCCATTAGCAAATGGAAAAATTATAATCATGTGAACTATTTTTGTTTTGTTTTTTAAATGTTGAATGAGGTAGCAGTGTAGGTAAAATCCTGCATTTGGAGGCCAGAACTGTAAAAGCCATTTTTGAAAGGAAGACAGTTCTCGACAATAAGCATCTTGATCTTGAAACCCTTGAGGAGCAGGGACAGAGCATACAGTGCAGGAACAAGAACAGCAAAAGAAAATGAGCAAACCATACTGGAAAAGCAACCCTTGACCAGCCCCGCCGGCTCTGAGCCATGTGCCAGGTGGGGTCAGGGGAGAAGCTCTGGGTCCTGCCTGCTGTGTTCTGGCCGCAACCCCAAGCTGTCCCTGAGGGCTGCGCCCCAGAATCCGAGGACGTGAAAACATGGTTTTGAGCCCTCCTCTGGTGAGGAAGGGATTGGCAGACTCTCAGATCATGCCGAGGCTGCTCTTGTTTGCTGTTTCATGAATGTGTGTTTCGTGTGCATGTTGAAAGGAGCAAACTGTGTGTCGCCTATGAAACATGGGTTTGGTTCTTCAGAAGAAATCCTTCTGGAGTTCTCACAAAGCTCCAAGTTATCCAGAAGCCCCAGGGACCAAACACGCATTCTGGTTGGAACTGTGATACCCAGATGGGCCAGTCGTGGAAATGGAGCTCATGGAAGGTGGCCTCGTGATGGCTGGTGGAGCAGGAAGGATGCCAGGCAGGGCCCCCTTGAATCAGCCTGGCCGAGAGAGGTGGGCAGGATTCAGTGAGGATATCTCACACTGCACTGAAATTAATACTTTATTTACACACATTCACACATATACAATACACCAAGAGACAGAAGAGGGAAAAAACTATGATAATTTGCTGTTTATGTGAGTTTCTACACGGATACAAAACACTCTTGTATGCAAAGTTCACAAGGCCCGGGCTCCTTCCCAGCGCACCTCTGCCCCGCCGGGCTTCACCTCGTGTCCTCACGGCAATGCGCTGGGCAGGGTGAGTCCCACATCGCTCTCAACAGCTGAAGGGGAGCTGCTTGTCTTGGCAGGACCTTGAGAGTTAATGACGCATGTAATAGTGTGTGGGGAAAGTGAGAGACGACGGAGGATCGTGCGGTACAAAAAAAGCAAAAATATGTGTTATAGAAATAGAATATTTTTTGCATCAAACTGAAATCCTCCCTATCCTGAGAATTTCAGGACAACAACAAAGTCACAGGTCACATCCTGAAGGACACCCTACCGGACTCTGGCTTTACCCCTCTTAGTACCCTGGGGTGGGGGTATCAATCTAGAAAGCCACCTATTGCAGGGTGTGTGTGTGTGTGTGTGTGCGCGCGCGCGCGCACGTGCGTGTGTGTTTGTGTGTATTCATTAGTACTTGCAGTCACTGTGAAGACACCAACTGTTCTGAACAAGACTTTCCAATAATGAAGGGCGAGCTTGCCTGAAACAAACTAGAAAAACACCATAAAAGAAGAAAAGGGAAAGCATGCCCAGGAGAGCCTCAAATGTCTTTTGTCCATATTGCTGTTTTCGTAAATCCGGGGTGAATAAAAAGCTGGCACTCTCCGGGTTTTGACTGGTCCTGGAATTCTTTTGTGGTGAGCACCACCTTGTGGTCTGCCTTTTGCATTTCCCAAGAACACGATGTCACGGTCCCAGGCTTGCTGAAACCTGGTTACCACACTCGGGCTGGCCTCTCCTCCCCAGCCTCCCACATCTGCTCCATCCCACCCTACCAGACCCTTCCCACTCGAGGGCTCAGACCCATCTCAGGCTTGCCCCAGTAGGCTTGTCCCACTTTCTGGAAATAAGACTGAACATTAAGTTGCTGGCCTGAGCCCAAGGCCCAGGTGTCTTATTACGGCTGCTGTGCCACTCACAGGGTCTCTCTGGGGCCACCCCTGGGGGACCATTGCCCTACACAGCGCCCACACACACAGTCCCTCCATATGCCCATTTTGCTCAAAATTTCTCTCTCCTCACTCCTACATCCCCCTTCAGCAACTTGCTGGGATTTTTTTTGGCATAATGTAGTGGGTCTGGCCAATCCCCAGAACAGGAACCTTCCCAGCAGCCCGCCACCCCTAGTCTACGATCACCGTCAACTTCAACCATAAACACCTGGAGCAAGGAAAGCGTTGCCCCACCCCCTGGGAAACTCCGCATCCCTCCACATAAGGACCCACCCTGCACCCGGGGGGCACTGGAGGCGTCTCAGCCAAAGCGACTGCAGATGCTGGCGTAAATCCACGTCGGACAACCAAAGGTGCCTCGCGGAGCGCCGCGATAAGCTCTGCCGAGGCCTGAAGCAAACAGGTAGAGCCGGGGTGTCATCCCAGAATAAAGCACAGTCAGAGAACAAGACGAGGAGAAGGAGGAAGGAACCGGAACGAGGTGGCTGCATGCACTGGGTGTAAGCAGGCACTTGGGCTCTTGGTGTTTAATTCATTCTCATAGTAAGCTTTGTGAACGACTATTTTCCCATTGTACAGATGAGGACACCGAGGCTCACGGAGGTTGAAAATGTGCTTGTTTATCTTGAATTTCCCTAACACGATCAGCTTGCTATAGGTACTCAAGTTCTACAAGCTTCTAACTCCTCCCATGTAAAGCAAGGCCCCCAGTTAGACGCATCTCTGGGCATCTTTCCTTGAACTCTCTTTGTTACCACCTGCTGGTCACAGAGCCAAGGAGGGCTGCACCCCCTTCTACCACGGCTGCAGATGCCTTCTGGGAGAACATTCGGGGCAGACTCCTGAGGACCCCAGCGTGTGGAGCACCTGTCCTTGCTGTGGCCAGGCTGTGCTCCATACCAAGGTAGGCAAACGCCCTGTCGCCCACGGGGCATCATACCTGGGAACCTGGGCACACGCGAAAACTGCTCCATCACGTTCTGCCCACAGCCCCCTCGCCAAAGGGCTCAGGCTATGGGCCACGTTGAAGCAGGCACAGCTTTCCCCTGTACCCCTGTGTGAATCTTTGATTGCTGTAACTAATTGCCATAAACGTTGTGGTTTAAAACAGCACAAGTTGATGCTATGTTCTGCAGGTCATTAGTTCAGTACAGATCTCATTGGACTAAAATCGAAGTATCGGCAAGTTGCATCCCTTCCCGGAGCTCTGGGGAAGGCCCGTCCCTGCTCCGTTAGGTTGCTGGTTGAACTCAGTTCCCTGGGTTCCCTGGGATTACAGACGTGTGCCACCACACCCCACTAATTTTTGTACTTTTAGTAGAAACTGGGTTTCGCCTTGTTGGCGAGGCTGGTCTCGAGCTCCTGGCCTCATGTGATCCACCCACCTCGGCCTCCCAACGTGTTGGGATTACAGGCATGAGTCACTATGCCTGGCCTCCAATGGACTAGTTTTGAAGGAATCTCAGGATTTGCAATCTGCTGGAAGGAATTACTAGTGTCATTAGGGACCTCCCTGAAATCGCACACAATGACAGCATGGCACACGCTGACCCCGACTGAGCTCACGATGGCAGTTGTTTTGGCTTGGCTTCTGTTTAGATGGGAAGCAACTCCCCGTGGCCCTTGGCTGAAGGTTCCTCCTGGAGTTGACCAGCACCCCCTGCAGGGGATGAACAAAGCTGACATCTCATCACCCCAGTTCACACACAGTTAAGCCCCACTGATCCTGGGATATAAGTAAAGGGGAGGCAGGACTACTTTGTTTAACTTCCCAGTCTCCTCTGATTGACTTGATGAAAAAATCCTGATGTTAAGCTCCCAGAAAAGGGTTTTCGGTGCTGAACTTGAACTGGGCACACCACCTACATCCTGTGTTCTGTGTTCACAAACACAGAACACATTCGTGTCTCATCTGTGCCTCATTTGTCTTTCCCTGCCCTTACTTCCACGTGAGAGCAGCCACTTGTGATCCTGTCCATTTAAAACAATATGATCACAGGCCTGGGGCGCCAGACGCTGGACACAGAAAAGAAAAAGACATGATAAATAACATTTAAAGCACTGCAAAGTTTGATTTTCATGTCTAATATCTGCCCCTGGAGATTCTGCTAAATGTCTTTTTCCCCTCTTCATAATCCTTACGATAACAACTTTATTTGGGAATTAATCCAGATTCCCATTATTCATTGAATTACACTTTCCCAGCATGTAAGTTCCTCCCTGGTTGTAAGTTACAAAGTCTTGGAAGCTACATTAACTCTCTCAGGCCGCTGGGATGACAGGAAGGTATTGCTAGTCCTCATGTTTCAGAATTGTTTCTGAAAAGCACTAATGTAGTTTTAAAGGGTTTCCAAATTAAAACTAGAGTGAAAATTGACCACTGGGAGAATCCTATTTATACTATTATATTATGGGGTGCTTTAAATACACTTCCGTCCAGCCTACTGCCATTGGCTCTAATACATAGAATGGGCATCTATACAGAATGCGCATCCCTCTTGCAGTAGCACTGTGGAAGGGTTAAGCACCCACACTCTGAGGTCAAACTGTCCTGGTTGAAATCTTGACTCCATCCCTCACTAGTTGTGTGACCCCAGGTAAGTTACATAACCCCTCTGAGCCTTGGTTTCCTCATTTGTAAAGTGGAGAAAATAGCATCCACTTGATGGGGCTGCTGTAAAAGGATGAAGTAATACGGTGCAAGAGGTGCTGAGACTGCTGCTTGGCAAACAGTGGACATTTGCTGAGAGCTTGCTGTGCACCAGGCACTGTTCTATGTACTTTACATGCATTAATTCATTGAACTCGCTCAACAACCCAGAGGTTGGACATCATTATCCGTATTGCAGGCAGTGACCACTCTACAAATGTTGGTTGTCATCCGCTGATCTTGACTCCTAAAATGCATTCTCTTGGTAACTGCATCCACACTTAAGTTGGGAAACACCCCGCCCTGTCTCTAAGCCCAGTAATCGACTCTGGGCGGGGTTGATTACATGACCTAGATCTAAGCCAATCAGAGCATCTCACTACCCTCGCGGCAGTGATTGGTCCACGTGGGCACATGACACCGCCGGGGCTGGACTCCCCGGAAAGAGCCTCTCCCTCCTTCCTGCTGGACTAGCCTGAGAAGACGCGAGGCAGTCGCTGCTGCAGTACTGGGCGGAGGGCCTGTCTGAGGTGGAGCCAACCTCGAGGAAACTGGGTCAACCATGGACAAGGACACACGAGCTTTGTGACATCATGTGAGCCCACGCAGGAAACCCGCCTGCAGCCGGGACCCTATCTTAGCCCATAGCATGGGGGCTTCTCAGGGAAGCACTGGGGTGTAAGCTTCAGCCCCGAAATGCATCCCCACCCTTTTCCCCCTCCAGGCAGAGCAGAGACCACCGGGGCCTGCTTGCTGCGCAGTGGAGCCCATGTCTTCAAGGCCGGGCTAATCTTCACTGGCCTCTGGGCTCCTTCCAGCTCCACTGACAGAAAGAAAGCAGATTAGATTACCCGGCCAGGTAATCCTAAGGTTTAGAGACTCTTTTGAGGAACCTGCCACAAAGGCCAACCAGAATCCTTATTGCACAACCAGCTACTGACCTCCCTTTAGGAGAACAGGGCTCTAGGACAGGAACAATCACATTTAAATTCTGCAATGAGATTGCTACTTAATCAAACAGCAAGATCATCAAAATCCTATAATTGTATGCATAATGCCACTTTGGCCTATTCACTTTCTGTCAAGAACTTTATTTTCCAATCCCGTAATTAATATCAGTATCATATTCCATTGAAGACCATCTGTTTCACCAGAGCATGTTATCAATCATCTCAGATTTCAAAACTTCACCCTGGTTTGCCCCCTTGATAGGGAAGTGAAAACGTTACATCAACAGTCATCTAAGCTGGCATGTGTGTGGGTGGGCCGCAGGATTTGCTGGTGGATATCAGAAAAGTCATTTACCACAAAGTTCTGCTCACAGACTATTGCAAAAGAAGTAGCTCTAAAAGGAAGTTATTATGTTTGTAAAAACATGAGCACTTTTCTCTTCCTTTGGGCAAATGGAACAGTGTTTTACTATCCACCCAAATTATGTCACCAATGATTGGATTCTTCAAAGAATTCAAATCATGTGGAATGTTCCCAGAGCCTTCTTGGAAGGAAAACTAAATGTAGTCACCTTGACTTCACAGGCTGGAGGGCTGGGTGTGACAGGGCCCTTCAGAGAGCCTTGAGACAGAACCTCAGCAGACGGTGGCAGCTGAAGACCCTGGTCAGTTCCCAAATTGACCAGACACCTCCCATCAGTCGATTCCTGCCTGTGGATGGCCTCCCGAGAACCAACTTCCAATCACAAGGTCATTGTGGATGGTACAGAGTGGGAATGAAGGACTTATTTTTTATTTATTTATTTTTGAAACAGAGTCTTGCTCTGTCACCCAGGCTGGAGTGCAGTGGTGTGATCTCAGCTCACTGCAGCCTCTGCCTCCTGGGTTCAAGTGATTCTCCTGCCTCAGCCTCCTGAGTAGCTGGGATTACAGGCACATGCCACAATGCCCAGCTAATTTTTGTATTTTTAGTAGAGACAGGGTTTCACCATGTTGGCCAGGTTGGTCTCAGTCTCCTGACCTCATGATCTGCCCACCTCGGCCTCCCAAAGTGCTGGGATTACAGGTGTCAGCCATCATGCCCAGCCAGGCCTTACATAATCTTAAAGGCCCCCACCACATTCCTCACCCCTGGCCAGGAGAGTCAGGGGCTTTTCTGTTTTCCCTCTGGGTTAGACTTGCCAAAGAGACCATGTTTTCAATGTCCTTGACCATGATACCTCCAAGACATTCTTGGATGAGTTGAGGCTCAGAAAACAGTACCTAAAAAATATGGCACTTTCGTATGCTGAGGGTTTTTGAGTTAAAGGAAATTAAAAGGCTTCAGAAATAAGCTTTGGAACTAAGGTCTCTCTCCAGTCTCCCTTCATCCCCCTGTCTAGTCTATCTGATCCTCTTTCTTTCCTGAAGCACCAGGAGGGAATTTCTCTGTCTGAATAAGTTTTGCCACTGTACCTGGCCAGAAATGTAATTTAGATACCCTTCCTAGGAATCTCATCAAATAACCAGGAAAGATTAACTACTGGAGAAGAGAAGAGACTGGAATCATCACCATGCCAGACAGACTTTTCATCTGTTCTTCTGAGGACAGCTCCAAGAGATTACCTGGGAGACTTTATCTGCGAAAAAGACAACCTTTGTTCACAGTGTGGTTCTGCCCCTCACCATCCTGCCACCTGCCCCAGAACTCAGAGGAACTTTGTCCCAGGCTATTATCTGTTCTTTGGGCTCACTCATTTTCCTAGGAAATCATTTACTACCTCTCTAAAATGTCCTACAGTCCGCCACTTCCCTGTCCCTTATGTAGAGGGTATATAAGCCTCAACCATCTGGCCCTTCTTTGAGTCTCCTATTTGTAGGGCTTCCATGGCCATATGCACCGTAATAAATGTGTAAGCCATTTTTCTCCTATGAATCTGTCTATTGTCAGTCATTTCAGTGAAACTTCACAGAGGGTGGAAGGAACACTTTCTCTCTACCCCTACAGATGCACTGGCCATATTCCATATCTTTCTTCATCTTTCATATAATATCTGAGAGAGAAGGTAGAAGTTGTCAGTCCTTCTAGAGACTAGTTTTCTCAAAGAACTGAATTCACTTCTACATTCTGCTGGGCAAAGTAAAATGCAAGGTCAGCTCAGGTTCTCGATGTGATTGGCTGCACGTGCACAGGGCACCATCTTTGGAGTCAATTTTTCACAGCTGATGATGATATTGTTCACTCCTTTTTAAAGCTGTATAGCACTCTATTGAGAGACTGTGCCGTGGTTCAACCAATCTTCTATGTCTCAGCAATTAGACTGTTTTCAATTACGTATAATGCCTTAGTGAATACAATTGTGATTGCTATTTTTGAGAAGAGGATTGTTGGGCCAAAGGGCAAATATATGTTACCTGAGGCTGCTGTAACAGAGTGCCACAAACTTTGTGGTTAAAAATAACAGAAACTTATTCTCTCACAGCTCTGGAGGCTAGAATTCCAAAGTCAAGGAGTCAGCCAGGTTGTACTCTCCAGGAAGTTTACAGGGAAGAATCCTTCCTTGCTTGTTCCAGTCTCTGGTGTTGCCAGCAATCCTTGGCATTCCTTGGCTTGTAGATGCATCACTCCATCCTCTGCCCCTGTCATCACATGAACATCTCCCCGTGTGTCTGTGTCTGTTCTTTAATTCCTATAACAACACCAGTCATATTGGGCTTAATATCCGCCCTAATTCAGTATGACCTCATCTTAACTTGATTACTTCTGCAAAGACCCTATAAGTAAATGAGGTTACATTCATAGGTTCCAGGTGAGCTTGAAGTTGGGCGGAAACACTCTTCAACCTCTTACAGGAAATGCATGCATACGGTGGTTATATGGTGTCAAGCTCCCCTTCATGGAATAGTACCATGTTGCTCTCCCCCAAGGATGAAAGGGAACAGCTTTGTCCCCAGAGCCATAGCAATGCAGCTTGTGGTCAAGCTTTTGAATTTTTGCCAGTCTGATATCTGAAAACCAACATCTCTGTCTTTTATTTTTTGTTTTGGATAAAGATGAGCATTTTTTTCTTACATATTCATTTGTCCATTGGTGGGGGAAAACCTGTTCATGTGTTTGTCCATCTTTCTAGTAGGTTTTTTGGTCTATTTTCCTCAGTTTTTTAATATAGAATTTGTATGGGATTTTCTATTAATCCATTTCTGTTGTTCATTTTTATGTGATGTTGTTTCATTGACCATTTAGAAAGAATCATGGCTCACCAACTCTTCTGACTCCACAGAGCTCCCTCTGCTGTGCATTTTTGTGGTGTGTTTTAAAAACATGGCAGCTTGGCTTCAGAAACTTCCTGGCTGTTTCCTTCTTCCAGCCAAATCTGAACCTTCTCTTTCCTGTTTCTCAACTGCCTCTTTTCTTCAAACTGTTTATTCCACCCCTAGATGTTTCTTCTGGGCATGGGGCCCTGTCCTGGAAGAAAGCCCTGGTAGGTACTTTTGAGGATCAACAGGGTCTAGACAGCCCTGGTCCCTTCAAACTTTAGCAGCGACAACTGCAATCACTGCTACTAAAGTTGGCAATGCCCCTCTCAGCTTCAGCTATTGTGCTCAGATCATCTTTCTATGCTTTATGGTGAAAACTTTTGGCTACCTTGGGGTTCTCCCCTTCTCGGTCCTGTTGCTTTCTTATGTTATTTCTTGCACAGACACACAAACTTACAAGTCTTCAGGCTGTTAATGGTTTATTCCCATCTACTTATATTTTGATGTTCCTAAGAATGCCTTGTGACCTAGCTTTATTGTTTGTATCATCCATGGCTTTCTGATTCTGTATCTAGGTTTCTATCTATTCTTATGGGGGGATTCAGGGAGTTTCAAAAACTATGCTATCATCAGCATGGTAGTTCCTCACTTGTCTTTCCTCATCTTTAAGAATTCTTTATTAGTGAAATTAACCCAGTGTCTCTGATGCACACTGCAGCTACTTTCCACTGTTTTTAAAAGCAGTAGCTATGGCATTTTTTTGGCATACATAGGTGCTATGGTTTGAATATTTGTCCTCTCCAAACTCACATTAAAACTTAATCCCTAATGTGGCAGTACTGAGAAGTGGGGCCTTTAAGAGATGATTGGGTCATTAAGGCTCTTCCTTCTTAAATAGATTGATCCATTCATGGATTAATGGCTTAATGGTGACTTTATAAGAAGAAGAGGAAAAACCTGAGCTAGCACACTCAGCCCCATCACCATGTGATGTCCTGTCCCAACCTGGGCCTCTGCAGAAAGTCTCCAACAGCAAGAAGGCCCTCATAAGATGCAGCCCCTTGACCTTCGACTTCTCAGCCTCCATAACCATAAGAAATAAATTTCTTTTCTTTAAAAACTACCCAGTTTCAGGTATTCTGTTATAGACAACAGAAAATGAACTAAGACAATAGATTTCTTTGCAATGTTTATATGTCCAATTTTGTCCGTTTTTTCTTTCTTGGCATCTCATCTGGATTTTTTGAGTCATAATGAGAAAGCTTTTCTCCATAGGTGAACTCACTCATGTTGCCTCCGAGTGCTTGTTTGATGTCATCTTTTACACTTACATTTCTAATTCATTTAGAGTTTATTGTGTATCATGTGAGATATGTTTATTTAATTTTCTCTGTGTCATTTATCAAAAAGCCAATCACTTTTCCAGCACTTGAAATGTCATCTTTATCATATATTAAATTTCCATATGTACTTGAGTTATTTCTAGACTTTCTATTCTGTTCCATTGATGTGTCTCTCTAGTCATGCACAAATAACATAAGGTTTATTTTTTAAATGCTTTCATTTTTAAACATTCATTATGAAATATAAAAAGACACACAAAAAAGTTCAAAGAGTAAGACAATGATGACCCATGTACCTATCACCTAATTTAGGGAAGAAATAATTACCACCACAGCTGAAACCTTGGTAAACCAAAACTAAAATTCTAAGCGCCCCAACTGACTGAATTGAATCCCCCTCTCAGCTCAGGGCACTCCAAAGTAAACCTGAATAACTGGTTCAGGCCATAATGGGAAGGAGGTTCAGACATGCCAGATTACATTCTCCTCCCTTTGGAATTCAGGCACAACTAGCCAGCATTAACATTAAAACAGGAATATTAAGATAGAAAAAACAGACTCTTTGTAGCAATAAAATAACCTGACTCTAGTATACCATCACATGACAGATAGCAGGCACTGAAAGAAATCAAAGCATTTTACCCCAAAGTATATTCCTTTGACATATTTTTAATAGCCCTGGAAAGCTGTTTCATGTGGGAAAAATCTACATTCTATACAGAATCATCTCCCCTTTTCAGATCTTTTCCTGATCCAGGAGAGAATTAACTAAGAGTTTGCACCTTTTAAGGCCTAATAAGAGACATATACCATCTATTCTCCATAATAAGAACCTTGATCTCCACAGCTCCTTATCTTAACCTGGTTACTGCTTTCTGTTGATTCCAGGTCTTTAGGTAATATAATAATCAATTGCCAATCAGAAAATCTTTTCATCTATGTATGACCTATAAGCACACCCCCACCGAGCTTTGAGTTGTCCTACTTTTCCAGACCAAACAAATGCATATCTTACCTGTATTGATTGATGTCTCATGTTTTTCTAAAATGTATAAAACCCAACCACTTTGGACCCATGTTCTCAGGACCTCCTGGGGCTGTGTCACAGGTCATGATCCTCACATTTGGCTCAGAATAAATCTCTTCAAATATTTTACAGAGTTTGACTCTTTTTCATCAGCACCATTTTGTGTACCCTTCCCCCAGAATATCAGCAGAAATACTGCTGGGGAAGCGTACAATGAATCCTACCAACAACCATATAAGTGATCTTGGAAAGGGATCCTTCCCCAGTTGAGCCTTGAGATGAGACCACAGTCCCAGACAACACCTTAATCACAGCCTCGTGAGTGACTCTGATAGAACACAACTAAGGTACACAAGGATTCCTGAACCGCAAAAAGCATCAGATAACCTATGTCTGTTGTATTAATCTGCTAAGTTTTGGGATTGATATGCAATCTTAATTGACATAGAAATAGACTAGTAAATTCTAGAAAACCCCAAGAGAACTAAAGGAATTCCTCAAGGCAATATGTTTCACTCCAGTGTGAGGGCTGAATGTATTTGCCACTGTATCCCAGCAGTTAGTAAAGTGTCTGGCACTCAGTAGGTGCTTAATAAGAAAATGGCTCCTGGAAAGAGAAGAACAGACATGGGTGGGAATGAGTAGAACCTGGAATGGGGAAGTAGGCAGAGTGCATCCCAGTGTGGAGGCCATTTGAAATTGAAAGGGTTATCAGGAAGAACATGGATTCACAGTGTGGCCTCAGATATTCTGCTGCGACTGGGTATAAAGTCATTTCCAGGCTGCCTCTGGCACTGATTCCCAGGAGTTTGGACATAACTGGGGTGAACACTCATTGGTGCTGTGGGGCCTCCTCAATCTGTGCAACGCTGCTGAGAACATGGGCTTTGGAGTCAGAGAGCCCTGAGTTTAAATCCCTGAGAGTTGTGTGACCTTGGGATAGTTATCTGACTTCTCTGAGCCTCGGTTCTTCATTTGGTGTCATGAGTATTGCAGATGAATCAAATGAGGTAGCTTAGTAAATGGTCATTCAAATCCAGCCAAATCCAGTTTAAAAAGCATCCTCAACTCTTATCAGACAGGTATCTCCTAAGATATGCAACAGCCTCAAGCTGGTTCCTGTCGGCCCCTCCTATGGCCATGGAGGTTTTCTATAGAGGCCAGAGACTCAGTACCCCTGGGGCTCACACACCCCTTTGAGAAGGGCCATGAATGCTGTGGAAAGTGATGATGAACAAAAAATCTTTCCCCTGGCGTTTCTGTAGGGACTGGACTGTGCTCCCTGCAGAACGCCCTTCCCAATGCAAAGACATAGGGGTGCCCAGAGAAAAGCCTTCCTGATACCTTCCCCTCCTACTCTCCCGGGAACCTCATCCAGTTTTCCCAAGGATGCTTCAGGCTGATCATGACCTTTCCCCCAGCCTCACGGACAAGGACGAGGTCCACTCGGCTTGGACCACCTAATTCAGGATGGAGCCAAGAAGCGGATGCAGCCAGAGGAAGCCTGGCAAGACTTAGACAAACATACAGCACCTGGAAAGGGACTCCCTGAAAGCACACTTAAAGGGACTGCCACTTAAAAACTAATTTTGGGGAAAAGGAAAAATAAAGAGAGGAGGAAAACTTATGCCCAACCCAAGACCTGTCCGCGTTCCCTCAGCCAGTGGGGAATTTAGGATCCTGCACGGTGCCACACCGCCCCCTGGTGGGAAAGACTGAGATTGCACCGACGGTCTCCAGGTGTCCTTGTCTGGCTTGACCCTCTCACCTCTACTTTGGAGGGAAGAACATCGGAAATTCTTTCCCAAGACTGCATTCCCTCAAGTTAAGTATAATGCTTGATTTCTGCTATCAAAGGTAAAAAAGACATGTCTTAAAACCCTGTATGAATAAGGTTGTGGGACATCCCAACCTGGCATTCCTATAATTAACAAAAATCACCATTTATTTGCCCATGTCCTGAGGCAAGAATAATCTAATGCAATGCTTAAGACAGCCTTACTTTGCAGCCTGGCTGTTAACCATAGTTTTACAGGTGCAGGCATAGACTCAGAGAGCGGCTATGGCCTTGCCCAAAGTCACGCGGTCAGTGCCAGGATTCTCAAGCCCGGGGTCTCAAACACACCGCTATGAACAGCCTAGGAGAAACATGACCGTCTCTGCTTGGTTCCCTCAAAATACACGATTAACTCTTTTTGATTCCCAACATTGCTATGTTTCTTTTCTCACTGAATATTGGCTTTCCATTAGGCAACTCCAAAGCCTAGTTTTTCTAGGAAAGTATAAGTCATCCCTTTGAGGAAGCTTGTTAATCACATACTGTTTTCAAGGTGGCTGGGCTAGGCACTGTGGGAATAGTCTACTGGCGGGAGGCTCACATTAACCTGAGGTGACTTTGGTGACTCTGACATAAGGCTACGCTGAGATGCTCTGAGCTTTGAAATCAATGTGTGTCGCCAGTATAAGAACAGGATTAGGCTTAGGGAGTCACTGTGATACAGACGGGCTTGGGTGCAAAGTGTACCGGGAGTTGGAGAGCTCTGAGTAAGCAGAAGGCAGGAGAGGGGAGGGACGGGCAATGCTCAGGATTAGGGCCCCTGATCAAGCACACGGGACGTGGCAACCACAAGAAATCTGGGGCAAGTAGTTTGGCAGCAGCCTTCATTTTAGCACAGAAATGCCGACAGGTTTCTTCTTGCACACCCACTCTGATCTTTTGGTAGAAGCAGGCTGAAGTTATTTGTTGGGAGGACTCTGAAGCCATGCCCAGGCTCCATGGGAAAGTCGGCTGTGATTGACTAGTGATGTCTGCCATGGTCAGCATCTGGGGTAGTGGCAGGATTCATGCCAGGAATTTGCAGTTTCTGCTTCTAAGAGGGCTGCCTGCACACAAGATAACTATGCCAAAAGACTAGGCATGGAGGAAATGACCTAACACAACAGGAGAAAATCCGAGAGAATGAGATAAGAGTACTAGAGCCTGAACCCAGTGGGAACGGATAGGGTTCTGGGTGATTCTGTAGGCATGGAAGAATGTGGAAGATAGAAGTAATCAGCATAAACAAGTAGGAAGTATTGCAGGACAGAGAACAGATGTCTCAGGCAGACATATCAGATGATACTGGGGAGGGCAACTATAAAGAGAGAAGGGGACTCCTTGGAGGTCGACATGGCTGTCCTGTCCCTGGCTCTGCTGTCCCTGGCTCTCCTGGCCCAGCCCCTGAACTGAGATCTGAGAGAGCAAGTTGTGAGGGGAGAGCAGCATCTGGACATGCTTTTGTCCTCTTTGTCAGAATTGCCATGGGAGCTGAAAGCATCAGCCCATCTGATATGCTTTGGATCTGTGTCCCACCAAATCTCATGTCTGATTGTAATCCCCAGTGTTGGGACTGGGGCCTGGTGGGAGGTGGTTGCATCATAGGGGTGGGTTTCTCATGAATGATTTAGCACCATTGCCTTGGTGGTGTTCCCGCGATAGTGAGTGAGTTCTCCTGAAATCTGGTGTTTAAAAGTGTGTGGCATCTCTTCACTCTCTCTTGCTCCTGCTCCCACCATGAGAGACACCTGTTCCCCCTTTGCCTTCTGCCATGATTGTAAGTTTCCTGAAGCTTCCCCAGAAGCCAAGCAGATGCCAGAATCATGCTTCCTCTACAGCCTGTGGAACTGTGAACCAATTAAACCTTTTTTTAAAATAAATCATCCAGTCTCAGGTATTTGTTTATAGCAGTGTGAGAACAGACTCATACAACACCCTACTGCTTGAGTCATAGAAGGCAAAAGGAAAAGAGCAAGGGTGGATGGAAAACAAGGAAGGCAAAAAAGCAAGGTGAGATCCTGTTCTCAGGGAATAAATTCAAGAAAAGGGAGCACACTTAGCATTCATTCAACAAACATTTATGGAACACATGCTATGTGCAGTGCTCATAATACACCAAGCTTCACTGAGCGCACAGAATTAAAATAAAACTAGAAATCAAAAGCATAATGACCTGTTCTATATTTCCACTCACGCCGTTAGCCACGACACATGTCCTGACTCAGGAAACAGCTAATGAGTGTGAGAGTGGCCTTCAATGATGTCATGTGCCTGGAAGCCACCCTGCTCTGGAAGCACCATTGCTCTGTTCCCAGGTCGCTGTGTGCCTGTGCTCTTCCTCCATGCTTTATTTATAACCCCTTTGCCTTTGCCTCTACCACTGCCATCATTTTTTGCAGCTTTTCTTTATTCCTCCAAACTTCCCCTAACATGTATTTGCCCTTAGCTCCAGGGCCCTTCTGAAGTTTTGCAAAAATGTTCTCTTTTATTATTCACTTGCCAACACAAGCATTAGTAAAAAGGAGGAGAAAAAAGAAAGAAAAGTGTCCTATTTTTAAAGTTTGAATTGTGAAAGTTGTCTAAGATTAGAAGAACAAAATCTTCATTGATTTTATAATATTATAAGGAGATACTTTTCACCCATAATCTAGCTCTTTAAGTTTATCGTAATGTTAATTTCCATGTTCCCTTTCAACATTTCCCCATGAATCTAGTCTGGATTGTGATATATAATAACCAAGAGGTATATACAATATTATTTTTCATGTTTCTTCAAAGTTATTTCAGAAACACTACTTTTATATAGACTTGATATTTATGCATTTAATAGCTATTGTACTTCATGCTGCTGTCCCATCTTTAGCTGTAGCTTATTTCCTCTTTTTAATAACTTCCTCAGGATAACTTCCCAGAGCCAGAATGCTAAGTCCAAGGCTAAGACTGTTTCATTGCTCTCATTGTGTACTGCTACCTGCCTTTCCAAACTGGTAGCATCTACTGCCACTGGGGATGACGTTGCCAAGAGATCCACTGGAAAATTCGCTGGTCATGGATATGAATGTCTAGTGGCAATGGTCCATGGCAGCACCCCCCAAACTCCAGTTCCTCCAGAGGACAACTCATCAGAATTAGTAATCTCCTCTAGTCTGCTGAGAGTTCAATGCCTCCGGAATAATAATAAACGTCTCCCATTCTTTCCCTATCTGTTCTTCTCACCCCAGTGGCCCCTGCTCAAAGAGTCAGCCACCCATGCTGTGGGCAGGGTTGGTTTCCACCCTCAGCAGAAAGCCAGGACTCCTGGCCACCAGGAGAGCTGGTTCAGGGCCGGCCTATTTCTACAGCTGCTTTCCAGTAACTGACACAGATCCTTGTTGGCAGAGCCATCGTCATTGCCTGGGGCCCATCCTCTAGCCTCAGGTCCTGCTGCCTCCAGCCAGGTGATCCATCTGGAAATCTTTCTCACTGATATCCATGAACTCTCCACCTCTTGCCTGCCTGCCTGGCTGGACTCTAAACCTGATACACTTCATGGCTGCAAATGATCTATGTTGACTTTTCTTCTTGAGGGTTTGGCAGGGGCTAATGTCACATTCCTCTCTTCTGTAGGTGACCTTCCTGCATGGGGCTTCCGGGGGTTGGTGACACATGCCCTGCAGCACAGAGGCCACTCTACCATCGCTGGGGCCCCAACCACACTGTCACCACACTAGGTGCACTGAGTGTCTTCCATTTGTCTCACCCATCCACTCTCCATGCTCTCCTCCCCATTATGCCTCAGAAGGCCAGCTGTATAAGCAACTGCTGCAGACTTCCTGCCCTCAGCTTCCGGCTGCGCTCAGCCAATGGGGAGCCCCAGCAGGCGATCAGAGGGACAGAGGGGAGGAAGGTCCTCTGAGTATTGACTCCTCACTCCCTCACTCCCTGGTTGGCCCTTCAATTAAACATCAGAGTCCCAGCCAAACAGTCTTTGCTGGGCTCTACTAAATATTCCCTCCGTTTCTCTTATAAGAATTCATCCACTGAAAGTTTACAATAGTACAAACATCACCACAATAGAAGTTTAAAATATTTTCATCACTTTGGGAGGCTGAGGTGGGCAAATTGCCTGAGCTCAGGAGTTACAGACGAGCCTGGGCAACACGGCGAAACCCTGTCTCTACTAAAAATACAAAAAATTAGCCAGGCGTGGTGGTGCATGCCTATAATCCCAGCTACTTGGGAGGCTGAGCCACGAGAATCACTTGAACCTGAGAGGTGGAGGTTGCAGTGAGCTGAGATCGTGCCACTGTACTCCAGCCTGGGCAACAGAGTGAGACTGTAAAATAATAATAATATTTTCATCACGCCAAAAAAAAACCCCAGATACATTAGCAGTAATTTCCTATTTCCCCTGAACATCCCAGTCCATGGCAACCACCAATCTGCTTCTCTCTATGGACTTGCTACTCTGGACACTTCATGTAAATAAAATAATACCATATGGGCTTTGTGCATCTGTCTTCTTTCACTTAATATATGTTTTCAAGATTTAACCATATTGCAGCATGTATCAGCACTGCATTCCTCGTTATGGGTGAATAATATTTTGTTGTATGGATATACCACATTTTACTTAGTCATTCACCAGTTGATGAACATTTGGGATTTTCTTCTTTTTGGCTATTATGAATTAAGCTTGCTATGAACATTCACTTACAAGTGTTTGTGGGGATATACGTTTTCCTTTCTCTTGGAATGAAAATGGAATATACCTATATAATATACCTATGAGTGGACTGCTACATCATATGGCAACTCTGAAAACTTTTGAGGAGTTACCAGACGATTTTCCAAAGCAACACCATGGTATAGTCCTTCAGCAGGGCATAAGGGCTCTCGTTTCTCCAAATCCTCACCAACACTTGCTGCTGTCTTTTTATTATAACCACCCAAGTAGGTGTGAAGTGCTATCACACTGTGGTTTTGATTTGCATTTGCCTGGTGACTAATGACGTAAAACATCTTTTCATGTGTGTTTGGACATCTGTCTTCTTTGGAGAGACGTCTAAGCAAATCCTTACTCCATCTTAACATCAGGTTATTTGCCTTTTTATTTTTGAGTTTTAAGAGTTATCAATATATTTTAAATTTTAAATTCAAGTCTTTTATCTGGCATGTGACTTGTAAAAATATTCTTCCATTCTTGGTTCTTTCCACATTTTGATGGTATCTTTTGAAGAACAAAAGTTTTTAAGTTTGATAATGTCCAATTTATCGATTTTTTTCTTTTGTTCCTTGTGCTTTCAGTGTCATATCTAAGAAATCAGTG
This sequence comes from Macaca thibetana thibetana, assembly GCF_024542745.1. Classification (NCBI taxonomy): domain Eukaryota; kingdom Metazoa; phylum Chordata; class Mammalia; order Primates; family Cercopithecidae; genus Macaca; species Macaca thibetana. Next base: position 5,575,275 of record NC_065589.1, on the reverse strand, counting down.
CTTAATGACTAGACATAAAGATTTATCCTATTTTTTTCTAAGACTATTAGTCTTAACTCTTAGTTAGGTCTTAGATCTATTTTGAGTTAATTTTTGTAGGTAGTGTGAGATAGAGGTCCAACTTCATTTTTCTGCAGGTGGATATACAGTCATTCAACCATCATTTGTTGAGAAGACTGTTCTTTCCCCCACTGAATGGTCTTGATACCCTGGTTGAAAATCAATTATCAATGCAAGGGCTTATTTCTGGATCCTCAATTCTATTCCATTGATCTTTATGTCGATTCTTATTATCCATTTACCGAAATGTCTATCCAATGTTTATTATTGTAGCTTAACAGTGGGTTTTGATATCAGAAAGTATGAGTCCTCATAGTTCTTTGTTTTCAAGATTGTTTGGGGGTATTCTGTGTCCCTTAAGTTTTTATATGAATTTTAGGATGAGCTTGTCAATTTTAGCATTGCAATCATATATAAAGTCTTCCACTCCATGAACAAGGGATGTCTTCCATTTACCTAGGTCTTTAATTTCCTTCAACAATGTTGAGCAGTCTTCAGAGTTTAAGTTTTACACTTCTTCATATTTATTTCTAAGTATTTTATTCTTTTTCATACTATTACAAGTGATATGGTTTGGCTATGTCCCCACCCAAATCTCATCTTGATTTGTAGTTCCCATAATCCCCATGTGTCATGGGAGGGACCTGGTGGGAGGTGACTGAATCATGGGGTCAGTTACCTCCATGCTGTTCTTGTGATAGTGAGTGAGTTCTGAAGATATCTGATGGTTTTTATTTTGCTGCTGTTGTGTTGTTTGTTTGTTTGTTGAGACGGAGTCTCACTCTGTCACCCAGGCTGGAGGGCAGTGGCATGACCTCAGTTCAGTGCAACCTCCGTCTCCCGGGTTCAAGTGATTCTGGTGCCTCAGCCTCCCAAGTAGCTGGGACTACAGGCACGTGCCACCACGCCCAGCTAATTTTTTTTTGTATTTTTAGTAGAGACAGGTGTTTCGCCATGTTGGCCAGGCTGTTCTCGAACTCCTGACCTCAGGTGATCCACCCACCTCGGCCTCTCAAAGTGCTGGGATTACAGGCGTGAGCCACCGTGCCCAGCCATCTGATGGGTTTTATAAGGCAGTTTTCCCTGCTCTTGCTAGCTGTCTCTTTCCTGCTGCCGTGTGAAGGTCTATGCTTCCTTTTCACCTTCTGCCATGATTGTAAGTTTCCCGAGGCCTTCTCAGATATGCGGAACGGAGTCAATTAAATCTCTTTCCTTCACAAATTACCCAGTCTTGGGCAGTTCTTTACATTAATAGTAGCATGAGAATGGACTAATACAACAGGTGAAATTGTTTTCTTAATTTCACATTTGGTTTATTCATTGCTAATGTACAGAAATAAAATTGATATTTGCATGTTGATTTTGTATCCTGCAACCTCACTGGACCCAATACTATGTCAATCAAGGTAAATGACCAAGGCAAGTCTCAATCATTTTAAGGAGGTTTATTTGCCAAAGTTAAGGATGTGCCTGAGAGACAGGTCTATGCCTTTCTCGAGAGATGATCTTTGAGAGCTTCAATGTTTAAGGGGGAAAGGGTGGGATATTGAGAAATGCACAATTTTCATGTAAGAGTGGGTTAGAGGAAAAGAGTCATTCATGTCTTTGGCTCTGTGAATATACGTGTTTACTTAAGATAACGTAGATGATAGGGCAGAGGAAAAAATTAGATATGAATTTGTCTCAGGTGGGCAGAGGGATAGCTTTGAGTTCTGTCCTACGTCCTCGCACCTGTGAAGATAAGCTATTAATTTACATTGCCATGGTGAACTTTAACAGAAATGCTTTAGGGTAAAGATCTTGGCGCCCACAGAGGAGGTGTGTAGCTTTTCATGTGTGTAGCCATCTTATTTAGGAAACAAAATGGGAGGTAGGCTTGCATGACCCACTTTCCGGCTTGACTTTTCCCTTTGGCTTAGTAAGTTTGGGATCCAAAGATTTATTTTCCTTTCACAATTAGTTCTACCTGTTTTTTTGTTTGTTTTTGTTTTTTGGTGGATTTTTTTTTTTTTTTTTTTTTTTTTTTTGAGACGGAGTCTCCCTCTGTCGCCGGGCTGGAGTGCAGTGGCCGGATCTCAGCTCACAGCAAGCTCCGCCTCCTGGGTTCACGCCATTCTCCTGCCTCAGCCTCCGAAGTAGCTGGGACTACAGGGGCCCGCCACCTCGCCCGGCTAGCTTTTTGTATTTTTTAGTAGAGACGGGGTTTCACCGTGTTCGCCAGGATGGTCTCGATCTCCTGACCTCGTGATCCGCCCGTCTCGGCCTCCCAAAGTGCTGGGATTACAGGCTTGAGCCACCGCGCCCCGCCTTGGTGGATTTCTTATATACAAGATCACGTCATCTTTAGTAGATAGAGCTTTACTACTTCCTTTCAAATCTGGACGCTTTTCATTGATTTTTCTTCTCTAATCTCCCTGGCTAGAACCTGTAGTACGTTGTTGACTAAAAATGGCAAAAGCAGACTTTCTTGTCTTCCTCCTGATCATAGAGAAAAGCCATCAGTCTTTGACCATTAAATGTAATGTTAACTGCAGGTTTTACATAAGTGCCTTTTATCTGTTTGAAGACATTCCCTTCTCTCCATTAAGTGTTTTTATTACTAAAAAAAAGTTGGATTTTGTTTTATAAATGTATTCTGCATCTATTGAGATGAACGTGTGTTTTGATCCATTATTCTGCTGATATGGCTTATTACACTGATCGATTTTTGGATGCCACAGTCATTACTCTGGCACATGGCAGGAGTGGTAGCCTTTGGTCTTCTCAGCTTTTCTACTGTACACAGAATATATGTTTACCCTAGAAAGCAAGCTGGAGTGAAGGCAATTAGGACCCCTGCTTCCGGGCCTGTTATACCTAGTGCATAGTCTCCACCCATGAGTGGGAGCTTGGTGGAGGAAGGCAGCCTCCTGCCTCTTGGCCACACTTATCTGGAATTTGGCCTTAAACTTGGAGTTGGAGTGGATGAGAAATGCTTGCATCCTTTGCCTTCTTGTGAGACACCTTATCCCTTGTTTGAGAGAAGAAGGGAGAGTGAGCCCCATCTTCTTGACCACATCCACCCACAGTGGAGCTTCTATCAAGCTGAGCTAGGTGTGGGGCGGGAAGGAGCATGTTGCAGCTCAAATGCCACACACTCTCTCTGTTCTTACCAAGTTGTGATATATTTTATTGAATTGTTTTTTCGTTTTTTATATACCTTTAAGATAATTTCCAGAAACTTTTAAGTTTTCTTAGAAATCATTTTCTCCAACGATGGCTGTTTCAGTGGGGAGTGTGTCCACAGAAGTAGAACTCCCCTTCATGTACTTTTTAAACTCTAGGGGTGGTAACGATGTTACACTATTGCAAGCCCTGGGGTGCTATCCTTTGTAGTTTTCCAATATCTTTGTAAATAGCCATTTATTAAATTTTCCTCAAATTGCCCAATCTGAGATATGGTTTGGCTCTGTGTCCCCACCCAAATCTCATCTCGAATTGTAATCCCCATGTGTCAAGGGAGGGAGGTGATTGGATCATGAGGGCGGTTGCCCCCTGCTATTCTCCTATTCTCGTGATAGTGAGTTCTTATGAGATCTGACAGTTTTTTGGTGTTTTTTCTTTTTGTTTTTGTTTTGTTTTGTTTTTTTTGATGGAGTCTCACTCTGTCGCCCAGGCTGGAGTGCAGTGGCGTGATCTCGGCTCACTGCAACCTCCACCTCCCAGGTTCCAGGGGTTCTCCTGCCTCAGCCTCCTGAGTAGCTGGGACTACAGGTGCCTGCCACCATGCCCGGCTAATTTTTTGTATTTTTAGTAGAGATGGGGTTTCATCGTGTTAGCCAGGATAGTCTCAACCTCCTGACCTCATGATCCACCCATCTCAGCCTCCCAAAGTGCTGGGATTACAGGCGTGAGCCACCGCACCTGGCCAAGATCTGACAGTTTTATAAGTGTTTGAGAATTCCTCCTTTGCTCTTCTCTCACCTGCCTCCATGTAAGATGTACCTGATTCCCCTTCTGCCATGATTGTAAGTTTCCTGAGGCCTCCTCAGCTGTGCAGAACTGTGAGTCAATCAAACGTCTTTCCTGTATAAATGATCCACTCTTGGGTATTTCTTTATAACGGTGTGAAAACAGATGAATACACTAAGCATTCCATGTTTCTTGCTGCAATCCTGACTGACACAATGGGAGTGTTCTGAGCACAGAGGTGACCAGGGCTCATCCTCCGTTCTCCTTTCCTATGCTTTGTCCCACACTGGCCGACTTATCCACACCCCAGAGCTTCAAGAGCAGGTGCATGGGCCCAAGAGCCCCAGGAGGGGAGATGGGCCACTTGATAAATGCTTGCTGTGGTTTCTTCATGACATGAATCAGACAGATCATGTAGCCATAGACCCAGCTATGGAAACTGTGATCCCGAAGCAAATGGGCAACCAGTGTGAAACTGGGGGGAGCACACCTGAGGCCCTGTGACATCACTTCTTCAGGGACTTTATTCATAATAAATGACTCTATAGTCCCCAGGAGCAAATGGAGCAGAAAACTTTGAAAGGGTAGAAAATAGGACCAAAAAACATCAAATTTCAGAGTTTTGAGTTAGCCATTGTGCTAGTCCATTTTTGTATTACTATAAAGAAATACCTGAGACTGGGTAATTTATGGAGAAAACAGGTCTACTTTGGCTCATGATTCTGTTGGCTGTACAGGAGGCATAGTGCTGGCTTTTGCTTCTGGTGACGCTTCAGTAAATTTCCAATTATGGTGGAAGGTGAAGGGGGAGCAGACATGTCGCATGGCAAGACAGGGAACAAGACGGAGGGAGGAGATTTCGTGTTCCTTTAAACAACCAGGTGTCATGTGAACTGCCAGAGGGAAAACTCACTCATCACCAAGTGGATGGCACTAAGCCATTCGTGAGAGATCCATCCCCATGATCCAATCGCCTCCCACGAGGCCCCCCTCCAACACTGGGGATCACATTTCAACACGAGACGTGGAGGGCACAAACGCCCAAACTGTGTCAGCCATCCTGGTACAATTTCCAACCTCCTCCATCACTGTGCTTCTCTCAGAGAAGAGTTATGGAAAAAGGGTCCGCCTGCACAAGGGGAAGACCAGGGGCAGTAACGGGTCTGAGACCCCCATCCTCCAGCTTTCGGAGTGCACGCTTCCCTTCAGCATGCTGACCCCATCCCTCATTGCAAGAGCAGAGAGAAACGCAGTCCTTGCCACTACAGCGCCAGCATCTCCAGGAACAGAGGGTCCCTGTGGGTGCCTCTCATTGACTTTCTTGTTTCTTCCCAGTCTCGACCCCTCTTCTGAGTCACACCTCCGGAGATGACAGCCTTTTACGCCACACTGCCCTTTCCTGTACCCTTTCACTTCTCCCATTTACTGTCAAAAGTCTGGGGGGAAAGGTGGCGCCAGCACAGTACAGTGACAACTTAAAACTGAATGTCAACCATCACAGCCCTGAAGACGCTTCAGTGCTTCACTGCCACTTGGAGTTCCCGGTGTCCAGACCAGGGTCTCACCTTAGACCCCAACTGCTCCCAGAGACTCCTCTCTGCCCCACAAAGACTCTCTTCCTACCCTTTCTGGCACCCAGGCTCCAACTCCCCAATTCCCGTACTGGTCTTCTAAAGAACAGCTTGGTCCTTTAAGTGACACCCCATCTCCACCTCTAACCTGTGATATGTATCAAAAGCCTCACCGGGATTTTCTATTCAGCGAAGAGCCACCTTTGTAGGTTTCCACCTCTTACAGGCCCAAAGCACCTGCCAAAGCTTTCACATGATAGTTTTCCCTTTAAATGATCAAATTGCCAAGCAGCGTTTCTACTGAATATTTCTTTGCCCCAAAAGGGTTAGAGACCATATTACAAGCTTCAAAATCCTGCTCTTCATAGTTCTGTCAAATGATCTGACAATCATACTACCCTGAGTCCTTCCTTCCTTGCAGCCATGGATGAAACTCCGTTGCTTTATTCCTCCAAGATCTCTCTAGTTCTGCTAACTGCTTATGTGCCCTTCTATTTAATGTTGGCAGTTCCATGAGGAACCCTGTAGTGTTTTGTTTTTTCTTTACATTCCATTCAGGGAATTACTAAACAATCATTTCCACACAGAGATGTTGTGGATTACACAAAAATAATCAAAGATGGCTGTTTCTGTCTTGAAATGCTTAATAATTTTATCTGTAAACTTGTGGTTTGTAAGTGAGGTCCACTAAGACAATGGAGCATGAGCCAGGGAAACAGGCCTCTACATGTGGCCACTGATGTTCCATACAGCATTCACAATGCACCATGCACACTGAATTCCCTGTGGACCCCTGATGTTGCAAGGCCAGCAAGACTCAAAGTGAGCACAAGGTACTCGTGCTGTATCTACAACTGAGTGAGCTGGGTGCTGAGCCCTGAAAGGCCACACTTTTTCCCTTAGAGCCTAAACTTGTTTCGAAGGCAGAAAGAAGGCAATGATGTCTTAAGAAACATGAAGGAACCATATTGTGTTAGGGTTCTCTAGAGGGACAGAACTAATAGGATATATATCTATATCTATCTATCTATCTATCTATCTATCTATCTATCCATCCATCCATCTATCTATCTATGTATCTATCTATCTATCAAGAGAAAGACAGGAGTTTATTAAGTATTAACTCACATGATCACAAGTCCCACAATAGGCTGTCTTCAAGCTGAGGAGCAAGGAGAGCCAGTCCGAGTCCCAAACTGAAGAACTTGGAGTCCAGTGTTCCAGGGCAGGAAGCACCCAGCACGGGAGAAAGATGTAGGCTGGGAGGTTGGGAGGGTAGGCCAGTCACTCTTTTCGCATTTTTCAGCCTGCTTTATATTTCTAGCTGCGCTGGTATCTGATTAGATGGTGACCATCTAGATTAACAGTGGATCTGCCTTTCCCAGCCCACTGACTCAAATGTCGATCTCCTTTGGCAACACCCTCACGGACACACCCAGGATCAACACTTTGCATCCTTCAATCCAATCAAGTTGACGCTCAGTATTAACCATCACACATATCATATCTTTTCTTATTCGTGCACTTCTTTATATTAAACACCTGATTATGCCAAAAGGCCAGTCCATGGTCCTTTTGCCTTTCAGTCCTTCCTTACTCAGGAGTGAGTCCCAGGTCGAGAGTGGAGGTAGAATTCGTGCATATAAAGTGCGATGAAAACAGGTAAGTTCACTTTGTGCAGCGTGGTTCTGGTAAAAACAAAATACATACGCATGTATAAGCTATAAAGTACAAATTGTATCATTTCTGTGATTCCACATATGAGTTCAGTGCACTTATATTAGTATTTAAAACTGGCATTGCACAACGTAAAGATGAATGGTAAACTTCATGCTAACAATTTAAATCTAAATTTTTCTTGGAATGATATTAAATAACCCATAAGAACACTATGAAAAGAGAGAAACTGAGAGGAAAGAGAAAGTTTTATATTTTATGACCTTAAAGTCACTTTCCTTCTGTTTTTTGAATAAGGAAGCTCTGCACTTTTTCTCTGAGACCCACAAATTATGCAGCCAGCCTTGCAGCAGGGAACAATCAAAGCCTCTTTCCTGGGGGTCTAGTGAGGGATGTAAAAAACAAGTATGTTAATAAATAATATGCAATATATAATGTTCGCTAACAATCAGTGCTGTGCGAAACTAAAACTGAAGAGGCCAGGATGGCTACAGCAAGCTGGGGGAGAGCTGAGAATTAGCCGTAAATTCTGAGCGACGGGAAGGGCCCTGGATTTTAGGGCGTTGTGCATAAGAGTAACCAGATCTGCTCTACGTTTCAGGAAAGAAAAAAAAAATTCCCTCTGGCTGCGGTTCCGAGAATAGCCCGGAAGGAGGCAGGGGTCCCGGCTGCAGAAGCGTGGTTCCGGAGTGGGGAGTGTGCGGGGCGGGCCCGGGCGGGAGACGCTACCCAACAAGCAGGTTTGGGGAGACTCGAACCTTACATTCCGAGTTTTTAAGCTTGTCTCCTCAAAGCGGGGAACTCACGAACGTTTCGTGAGCGCCTACGGTATGCAGGGCACGGAGCAGAGCCCTAGGGTCACCGACTTGACCAGGACAGCCGAGCAGCTGCAGGATCCATCGTGTTCCCCAGCAATTTTAATATTTAAAAATGCGCTACTGTTGCTGTTGTTTTCTATATATTGGATGTCTTCGTGAAGAACCCTCAAAAGTGCAACGAACTCCTCTCTGCCAGGGGGCGGCCGTGCGCTTTGAGCACAGCTTCCAGCCAAGCCGGCCAGGTCCTCCAGGGCACCGAGAGAGCCGGCCAGAACGGCGGCGCCCTATCCCGGCCGCGGCAATGTCTGACGGCGCCCCGGAACTGACGATCTGGTACGCAGGGGCGCTCGGCGGCAACGGCGGCTTTAAACGTCATCGCGGGCGCGACGCCCGAGGGACGGTCTGGGGTTTGGCTGTCCGGAAGGTGCGGCGGCGAGACCGGCCGGGAAGATGCCAGTGGCGGTGATGGCGGAAAGTGCCTTCAGTTTCAAAAAGTTGCTGGATCAGTGCGAGAACCAGGAGCTCGAGGTAGCCCTTTGCGTTCCCTGGGAGAAACTGCGGAGTAGTCTTAGGCCCCGGGGCGGCACCAGTTTCCAGGGTAACGGGGTCTGAGGCTCGCGGGCTTTGGGAGCTCGCGGGGCGGGCGCGGGAGGTGGACGTGTGGAGCCCTGACCGTCGCGGCCTGCTGCGACCAGGCCCGGTCTCCCCTAAGTCACCGGGACCTTTTTGTTATATGTCTTCAGCTTGTGATCCCGAAAACCCTGTGCATCTTTGCTCCAGCACCTATCGATAAGCTCATATTAATTAGACATCTTTCATTCCCAGTATCGGGTTGGGAGAGAGTAGTAATGTGGATTTTATTAAAGATCTTGGTATATACACACACACCAACACAGACACCCCAAAGCGCACACACACACCAAGAAAGATGTGACCATTGTAACCTTTTCTTAACTCACAGAGCCTTTCTCGTAATGTTGTCAAGTAAGCTTGCCATTTTGTCTTTAGTAAGACAAGTGAAAGTTATGCAGCTGTTAAAGTTAACGTTTTTTTTAGACACTTAAAAGCGTTTATATCATTAGTTTTAAAATTAACTAAAGGAGACAACATCCAGAAGAAGCAGCTCACTAATAGACAATAGACACTTCCCAATTGAGTTAAAATTGAAAGAATTGTCTTTGCAACGCAGCTGTGGTGATTTTTTGTCTCTTATTCAGGACGCTTGATGTAATGGGCAGAATCAGAATGCTTCAGGAATCTGTCGAAATTGTTTCTTATACTAGTAAGATCATTTAAATGGGAATTTGAGAACTGGGGAAGGGGATCCTCTTACATATTCTTGAATGTATAGAGAAACTGAGGCCCAAAGGGAGATAAATCAAAGCTGATGACGAATATAAACTTAATACTTAGGATTTTCGTGTTTAATACTTCTCTAAGCTGTTTCTAAATCTATACTAGGACTATAAGATTATTTATAATCTTAGACTAAAAAGGCTTACTTTTTAATTAGCATTTATAAAATATTATTTCAAAAATGAAAGTTAAAGGGTAAATGAGGTTTTTTAAATTTTGTGTTGTTTTGTTTTGTTTTGTTTTCATTTTTGGCCTTCTAGGCCCCTGGAGGAATTGCTACACCCCCAGTGTATGGTCAGCTTCTAGCTTTATATTTGCTCCATAATGACATGTAAGTACGTTTAACCTAAAGCCAAGAGCAGCAGGTTTCTCAAAAGTTACATGGAAATATTTCTGCCCTGAAGTAGCACCACCAAACATAGGCACAACGAGCTACCTCTTTTATTATAATAACTATTACATCTATTTCCTATTGAATCATAGCTTAATGAATTATGATTAGGTCGTCATTGTCTTATACTTTCTAGAAAACATTTCGATTTATTATGAGAAACTATGTCAGTAAATTCATTTAATCTTTGTCTTTTTAAAATACTTTTATGATCTTTATTTACTTCATATTAATAAAACAAAAGAAGTGGAAAGAGAAGATTGCAGCCAAGAGATTCATTACAAACATGTATGAGATTTGAAAGTTTTTTTAAATTTTTAATTATTCCTATTTCACGTTCACATGGAAAAGTCAGAAAGCATAACTATGCTAGGCCAGGCGTGGTGACACACACCTGTAATCCCAGCACTCTGGGAGACCGAGGCAAGTGGATGGCTTGAGTCCAGGAGTTTGAGACCAGCCTGGGGATTATAGTGAAACCCTATCTGCTCTAAAAATACAAAAAATTAGCTGGATGTGGTTGCGCATGCCTCTAATCCCAGCTACCCAGGAGGCTGAGGTGGGGAGAATTACCAGAGCCCAGAAAGTCGAGGCTGCAGTGAGCCGATATTGCGCCACTGCACTGCAGCCTGGGCAGCCAGAGTGAGACCCTGTCTCAAAAAGAAAGCGTAACTGTGCAAAAAAAAAAAAAAAAAAATCTCCTATAGTTCTCCTGTAGACTCACTGATCATTCCTGATAAAATTTTATTTTAAATTGTTCCAAAACCTTTCTTTTATATCTTTTTAAAAACTAAATTGAAATTTTTATTACACATGTACGTTTGGTTTTTTATTTTTTGTAAAACTATCATTATATGTTTGTCATAGTTCAAGCCTCCAAACCCATACAAACTCCTGCCTCAGAAGCTCTGTACCCACTGGTAGGAGGGACTGTGACAGGGAGAGAAGTGTTGTGTACCAGGCTTATTGTCAGGGAATGCTGGAGCCTTCATAGTACATAAATTTGTTTACTTTTGTATCCGAATAAATCATTTGGGCCGTTCTATACGTCCTTGTGTTTTTAGTGTGCTGTTGCCTTAATTTAGGATATGGATTATTATTTTTAAAAAGTTCAGTAGAAATGGCAGAATATTACTTTGGTAAAAATATTTCATGTCCTTTTTATCTGGAAAACTACTATTGTTTCCCCAAAACAAATTCATATAACACTAAATTTTACTTTGTGTTATGTAAAGTATACTTCTGAATGTTTGCCTTGGGACCTGATAGTTTTTAACATTTACGGAGATGATTATGTTTTTAATTGATTATTCTTCTTTGTGGTGGCGTAAATTAGGAATAATGCAAGATATCTTTGGAAAAGAATACCACCTGCTATAAAATCTGTAAGTATCCTTTAAACCTGCCTTACTGCTTTAATGTAATGACATTCCCTTAAATGGCAACCTTTTATAAGTTTCTGTTTTCTGTCTGACGTCCTAGAAATAGTCATCAAACTAGTATTAAGGTTTCAAAATAAATCTTCAGAGTCCTCTAGTCAGAAATTTGAATTTTGCTGGGATGATGTAGAATTTGTGCCCAGTTCCTACTGATTAGATTTCTTGAGACAATTCTATGTGCAGCTTCCCTAGTTAAACAGCTGAGCCAGTTTAGATGAAGGAAGGTCCTGGAGGTGGCGGAAGCAGCCGAGGTGATTTTCAACCGGTTTATGTTGCTTCCTGTAATGGTACTTATTTTGAAACTGCCATTGTTTACAAGAATATTCTAAGAATGATTCACAGCAATAAGATTATTTTTGCTAATTAAGATTTTAAATTTCTTATTTTGGATGGGAGATTAGAAGAAATAGCCTGTGAAAAGGTTCTTCCAAAGTGGAATGAAGTAAAATTTTAATGTCAGATGATTCCATGTGTCTAACATGAGTGTAAAGTGAAATTTTTAGCATTCTCAGGATATTACCAAGAATTCATCTCAACTTTTGTTCATTGTCGATATTCATCAAGAGATCAGATTAGTATTTTTACTTTTTTTTTTTTCCTCACACATCCTGTTAAGTAAGATTGGAATATTCCTCAACTTCTTTGGCTAAATAAAGAACAACTATAAATTATGCACTTAAGTTTCAATGATATTAGTGGAAGCTCTATCCTTAGGCTACAATGTGTGACATCTTAGGTTGACAGTCTCTATTAACCATTTTGCTATTACTTTTGACCTAAATATCTATACATAATATATCTATGAAATACAAAGACAGCATCTTTAAAAACAATGCTTAAGCTAATTAGTCCCCAGGCTTAATTCTGAAATGGTTTTGGACTACTTTCTCATGCCTTAATTTGCTGTTGTAATTAAAAATGTGTATCAGGCCTACAGATAAATTTTACCTTACTGCTCATAGTGTTTGAAAACCTTTTTGATAGTGATTGGGCTGAAAAAGTAATTGCATCTTTTAAAATAAATGTTTTAATGATGTAACTAATAAGTTTTTATATCATTTCTGGTATTTTGTTTTAAGATACAATCATTGGTACATTTACAGAGTGAATACCCTCTAAGGCAATAATATTTATTGCAGGCAAATTCTGAACTTGGGGGAATTTGGTCAGTAGGACAAAGAATCTGGCAGAGAGATTTCCCTGGGATCTATACAACCATCAACGCTCACCAGTGGTCTGAGACGGTCCAGCCAATTATGGAAGCACTTAGAGGTAGTGTTTCTTTGTGATTAAAAATGAAATTAGATGAGACTTGGTCCCTAAGTGCTGCAGTGTTGAAGTAATAAATCAGTGGTGTGTGTTTAAGTAGATATTTTTGATAGGTGAAAAGAGCAGTTTTCAAAATTTTTCAGATTTGCCCTAATCATGCTTCTTCATTTTTTGTTGCTTGAGATTACATTGGCTCCTGTGCCTTTGTTGTTTCTTAATTCTAGATGGAAATTGCTCATCAGTTTTAGATTTTTTTTTTTTTTTTTTTTTTTTTTTTTTTTTTTTGCTGTTAAAATGAGATGTTGTAGTATTCTAACAAGTTTAAGGTATGGGTTTGTAGAGATGTGAAAATAGAGACTGCTCTTTGAATTATGTCAGCCTCAGCCTTTGATAGGTGTTGTCTTAAGCTTCTGGATTTTGTAACTAATCAGTTTAATACATAGATGCTCAAATGCATTTTTAATTGCTTTGAAAGATTACAAGCCTGGTGTGACAGAGCACTGATCCCACAATAAAATCTCATTCCCTGCCTCTCTACGTTCTCCCACCCTTAACATTTGCCCCCAGTCGTCCTGGTTCACTCTTTATAAAATTGTATAATCTGGTTTTACGTTGTTGTATACTCTTATTTCTTACTGTTACCCTTACTTCCACAGTTAATATCCACCTTCAGTGTATGCCCTCCTGCTGTGGAGGAAGTCAGGGAGCAGGAATTTTTTAATAACTGTTCATCATTCTGCTACGGGATATCAGCTTTACAGGGCAGCAGACAGCAAAGATTGTTTTTGAGATGCACATAATTCCCTTGGCATGGTAAAATTCTTAGCAGCATAAAACAGAACAATGTAAGTGACAAAACAGGAGGCAGCTTCTTTAAATGTGAATGAAATGAGCAGAATCCTAAGGCAGGCAGATAGATGGGAAGGGAGGAGTGTGGAAGAAGATTGCACAGGTATAGCAGGGGCAGTTTCAGAAAGTAGCACCGGAAACCTCTTCATATAAGGCCTGAGGAATTAGTATCACAGTGGACTTTCATAGTATCCTTGTGAATCAGCCTTGTGATTGTGGTGGTGCGGTCACAGGCCATTTGCCTTTTCCCAGTGTTACACAGCGGGTTCATTGGCAGGACTGGGCTTGGGGCTCTTTACTCATTCAGCAAGCATTCTGTTGTGCACCGTTGGGATCTGTAGTTTTATTCCTTCCCAGAGCCTCCTTTCACTGAATTCCATGAGATTGAGAATTCTTGGAAAGAAGTTCAGTAGACCCAGGAAAGGCTATACAGCATACCATGTGGGAGTTTGAACTCTGGATCCATGCTTCTGGAGTTTAAATTCTGATTCTTTCACTTACTGGGGTGACTCCTCAGTGTCTCATTTTCCTCATTTGTGAAATGTGATTAGAAATAGTACTTTTTCAGGTTATAAATGAGTTAATATATAATCATGTACCTTATTCTAAAGTACTACAATATTCCTGAACATATCCTGAGACTTTTACAAATCTCCAGATTCATGAATGGTACTGTGGTTTCCTTTGTAAAATGCAGCCAGGTCAGGATAGTCTCTTAACAGATTGGTCTTACTGATGAATTTAACATTTTGCTTCTTAACATATTAGAAACTTATTTTCTAGCTACGATCTCTTTCCATTCTATTCTGAATTAGGCACAGTCCTATTAAACTGAAAATGACTTAACTGAAGAGAAGCTATAGCGAAAAGTATTTTTGCGGGAAACAAGGGCTGAGGAAGTACCCAGGAACTAGGGAGACAGTAGCCATTCTCATCTGAGGCCTGAAAGGGCAAGGCGAGGGGCCAGTGTTTCTGGGGCTGCCCTACGGGATGGATACAGAAGGTCAGCTGGAGCAAGGCGGGGAAGGGACATAGGAAGTAAATTCCCTGACCTTCTTTCCCAGCCTGTGACCTGATAGACCCCCATTTGCCAAAGCAGGAGAGCTCAGGTGCCACAGGCATTGGTGGCCAACCTCCCTGGCTTACAGCATGGCTGGGAAAGACAGAAGAGGATTCGAAAGGATGGGAGTGACGAGCTCCTCTTCCCTTCTGTCTCCAGCACAGGCAGAGATGGATGAGCAGCACTTGAGTATTTGTTGAACAACTGAATTTGCATTCTGTTAGCATTTCTGTTTTCACCAAAAATGTGTTCCATCAACAACTGCCACAGATATTAGGTGCTGGCTCAATTTATTCCACCTTCCAGCATGTCATTCTGGGACCTGAGGTTACAGATTTCACAACTTGGGGATCACAGAGTGACTAGTTGGAATGTGGATGTGATTCGTGCCAAGTGGATATTGCAGCCCCTGAGACTAAGAACACTTAGCCTTTATTTTTGCTTCGTCAACTCACTTCTGCCTCCCATTGCATGTTTTTCTTTCCTTTTCCAGTTATATCTTTTTACTTTTCTCTCCCTTTTGTTTATCTCCTCCATTCTTATTGTATTTCTGTTTTATTCCCCACTCTGAAAATATGATCAGAATATTTGAACTGAAGTAAATGTTTTTGAAATATGGTTGGCTTACCAAATGAATATAGTTTTGTGGTGTATACTTTTGTTTCTCTAAAAAATATATATTTCTTTTACATTGTTGGCTCCGTTCTTTTCCATTGAATGTCTGCAGCCTTAATAGAAAACGTTTCTTGGTGTTGTAAAGTCTGTTAGGTTACAGGCTGGTTAAAGGAAGGAAGGAACCTACAATAGTAAGTGTAAAGCCACAGAATGAAGAGCGGACAGACAGTGGCTGAGTGAAAGCTGGAGAGGATGTCGGGCTCAGTATGAAGGGAAGGCACGGGAGTGTCAGCAGTTTTTAAGGAATCTGAGAAAACAAAGCCTGAGTGTTGGAGTTGTGCCCCATTTTGGTCCTTGTGATACCGTCAACAAGCATGTATTTGGCATAGATTTCACTGGAGATGCTAGATGTTTGGGGGACTATAAAGATAAGAATAGCCCTTCCTGTTGAGAAGTTTGGAATAGAACTGAAAAGAAGCGGGTAGGTGGAACAGTGTCTGCCGCGTAGGTGGAAAGTTGCTTGTTAAAGTAGAAGTGTAAACGATACTGCTGAGTTTAGAGAAGGGCAGAGATCGTAATGAATTATAAACAGACTTAGGAATGGTAGAGAGCAGACAGGAGGGCATTTCAGGCCACGGAACAGCGTAAACCAAAATTCCCAGTGGGAGAAGGTGTAAGACTTGTCTGAGAGCCAGTGGACTAGTTTGGCACAAAGGGCATCTGAGGGCATTGGTGTAGTTTGACAATGTCCCAGGAATGGAGAGAAGATTTTAAATACGTTAGGGTGTTTGTTTTACATACGTCCACTGGCCTATTAAATATGGAAAGTAAGACCCAGAATATTTCCTAAGCATGTGGACAGCCAGGTGGAGGAGCTCTTGCGTTACCACAAAGCACTGCACAGGAAGAAAGGCCAGCTGGTTCCACAGTGCTCAACTCTGCATCACTCCGGAATTGATTTATGTGGGTATGTGAGCCTGGGGACAATCCTAAATGCCATTTTCAGGAAAGTTTTTGTTGCTGGTGGTGTTTGGCAGTCTCTTCTTAGACTCATTCTTTCAGGGTGGGAATTTAAGAGTTTGAACCTTAATTCAGTCAAGAGTTTGATGCAGACTTGAAGAGTGCCTCAGTTACAGGATCTGTCCTGTGACTCCCAGGTGTGGTCCTGTATTAGAGACATTTTTGAAAAGGACAGCTGGTTACACAAATCAGTTTTCTGCTGCTTTGATTCCAGCATTTGTGAATGAAATAAGATAAGTACATTTATACCCCCATTGTGTAAACGAACTGTATTTTCTTAGGGTTAGAGCCTTGTGTTTAGTAACCCTTTTCCATCTTTGTAATGTTCATTATCTGAGATTTTTCATCCGAGAAGAAGTGTAAGAA
This sequence comes from Macaca thibetana thibetana, assembly GCF_024542745.1. Lineage (NCBI taxonomy): Eukaryota > Metazoa > Chordata > Mammalia > Primates > Cercopithecidae > Macaca > Macaca thibetana. The sequence continues at coordinate 5,558,833 of NC_065589.1, read as the reverse complement.
ATGTATTTTTTTATTCAGCAATATTTGAACCCCCTTTACATACTGGACATACATATTTGTATCTATAAGCACAGAAATCTTTGGGTTCATCTGGTCTTGCTTATGAAAACTGGACAAGGACAGTGGTGTGATTTAGCGATGTGTGTTGAAAATACCTGCTCCCCTGGTTCACTCTCTGCCAACCCTCCACTCCCACAATAGATGCAACAAGGAGACGCGCCTTCGCCCTGGTCTCTCAAGCGTATACTTCAATCATCGCTGATGATTTTGCAGCCTTTGTTGGACTTCCTGTAGAAGAGGCTGTGAAAGGTATTTTTGGCTTACTTTTTACTTTACAAGGAAAATGGAAAATGGAAGTGTGAATTGTAGGTTTCTCAGTCTCCTCTGAAACGCTTGGAACAGAATATGCTTTTGGAGTCCAGGCAGTGTTTTTTGAGAGGTGATATGAAACAGGTGTTGTGGAACACGCAGCAGGCACCCTGCAGTCAAGCATATTAATAGTTCTGTGGCAAGCAAATGCGTGAATATCCACACAGGTGGTTACAAAAATATGTCTTAATTGGCCTCTTTACTCATATCTGGAAATCCTTATTTCGCCCTTATTTGGCAAAGGCAGCATCATCCCCACATCCCTTTTCAGCCCATTTTCCCTGCCATTTCGGACCCATACCTTAGGCGCTTGCTCCCCACTCACACCTACCTGCTGGTCTCTCCAAATGTAACTTCGCATTTTCATTTCTCAGCTGATGCCCAGACTAATCCTTCCTCCTGCTCGTTGCTATAGAATATTGTATACACCTGGCCGGGTGCAGTGGCTCACACCTGTAGTCCCAGCACTTTGAGAGGCCAAGGCAGGTGGATCATGAGGTCAGGAGTTCGAGACCAGCCTGGCCAACATGGTGAAAACCCATCTCTACTAAAAATACAAAAAATTAGCTGGGCATGGTGGCAGGCACCTGTAATCCCAGCTGCTTGGGAGGCTGAGGCAGGAGAATCATTTGAACCTGGGAGGTGGAGATTGCAGTGAGCCAAGATTGTGCCACTGCACTCCAGCCTGGGCAACAGAGTGAGACTCTGTCTCAAAAAAAAAAAAAGAATATTGTATACACCTTGTTGCATTGTTTTACCATGATTGACATTTTTGATTCTCCAGCTACAATATGAGCTCCATCGAGCACCACATCCTAAATTTCCAGGGCCTAGCATAGTTCTAGATACATGAAGATAGGTTAATGCAAGTTCTTATACTAAGTTATTAAATACTTTTATTTCTTCTTTTGGCTCTTAAAATTGATCCATCATTTATTTTCTATATATAACATACTTCAGAGCTCATACTCTCAGCTGACCACCTGGATGTGAATCCTGGTACCACCCATCCCTGATGCTAGTGCCTGTGTGACTTAGGACAAATCACTTGAATTCCCTCAGCTTCATTTTCCATACCTGTCAAATAATGGCCTTATATCCCACTTCATAGAGTTGTGGTGGTTACATAAAATGATCCCTATAAAAGCACGTAGTCTGATACCTACAGGTAAACCTTCTGTATATGGAAGCTGTTTTTATTATTGCCATTTTTGTTATTACTGATATGATGATCACAAAAGGCACCATATGAGTTTTCCTTATGTTTGTTTCAAATAATACTGATTAGGTTAATACTGTAATGTATTCTTGACAGAAAACTAACCATCTTTTAATGATTATAGCAGCCTAATAGAGTAAAATGAGGCTTTGATACCTGTTTCAGAAATATTTCAATAATAAGTTTCCATGCTCTTTGTGATATACCTTTCTAGTAAAAATGCATACGATGGGTTATACTAAACACATCAGGTCTTCTGTACAACTAATGTCATGGACAAGTTTTGGATTTTGTGGGGTGTTTTATTCTTTCCGCATCTTTATGTATAATATACTTTTTTAGGTATATTAGAACAAGGATGGCAAGCTGATTCCACCACAAGAATGGTTCTGCCCAGAAAGCCAGGTAGGTGGAGCTTTCACCCATTTATGCAGCATTGAACTCTTCTAAGACTGCTTCAGGTTTTCAGGCTTTGATTTTTGATAATTGCATATAAAATTCTGCTATACTAACATAATGGAAATAACTCATTTTAAATAAAGCGTCAACAGGGTAGAAAGAATCTTTTAAAGATCGTGGTTTGTTTTCTAACGTCAGTTATTTCTAATGATGGAAATAACACATTTTAAATAAAGCGTAGTAGACAGGGTAGAAAGGATCAGCTAGTTTAAACTCTTAAAAATGTATTTCCTGTATATAAATGATTTTATATAGGTGTTTCATGGTCCTTCTTAAACCATAGTTTTTACTAAATATTAATCTCCATCCTTTTATGGAGCCATTTGTAACTGAGCTTATCCTTCATATCGAAACTGTTGTCTGTATTTAAAAAAACCTTAAATATTCAACTGGCCCCCTTTTCTGCTTGCTCTCAAGTCATACGGGCACTTTTCCTGTGGCTTCCACTTTCACAGAGTTAACTTCTCTAGCCCTCCTTTTAAGGCCTTAATTTCTGTGACCTGCCCTTGTTGTTATTATCTGAATTCCCAGCCCCTCAGTCTTGCTGTTAGAAGTGAGCCACACTCCTTCCTGCCTGATAGTTTCTCTTCCTTCTGCTGACCAGGAGTGTCCTTTTCTGCCAGGTCTTTAGAGCCAGGCTTAATGCCCACTTCCACAAACCCGCCTGCATCCACGTCAACCCAGATTTCCTTCCACCTACTCGGAATGCCTATGTTTAGACATTGTTGAACATACAGTAAAGGATTCTCAATGTGCTCAGTCCTTTGAGTTACAAAGAGTGGGAAGACACGATCCCAGTCAAGTGAGATAGTGGGGAAGAGTAATATAATGAAGACTTATAATAGAGGACGGTTATTATCCCTGTTTGAGAAATAAATGGCCATAAATGCATGTTGTGCTGAAAATCGCATGTTCTATGAAAGGTCTTTACAATGACTTGTAAATTGAGCTGTACATTTTTTTTTTTATTTTAATTTAGTTGCAGGGGCCCTGGATGTTTCCTTTAACAAGTTTATTCCCTTATCAGGTATGTATTTTCATATGCACATTTTTTAAATGTCTCATTGTTCCTAATTTCTTTTTTGTAGTATATATATGTATATGTGTGTGTGAGTGTGTGTATCTATTTCTTACCTTGTCAACAGAGGTTAAATTTCATAAATGTGTAATAATACATCTGGTTACAAGAGTGAAACTGGGCTCCCCCAGAGCTTGCCTTGAGACAGTGGCCTCCTCTGGGCCAGCTGCAGAGCCTTCTTATTCTCACGTTGGGGAGACCCACCAGAGCTGTTCACCAGCAGGTATTCAGAAGGCATCCTGAGTAACTTAAATGTTGGAATGTAAATTCCTTGAGGTTCTTTGTGGGTTTTTTTTTTTTTTTTTTGGTTCATTGACAATTTAATATTCTTCAATGAAGCCTGGGACATGGTAGGCACGCTAATTATTTCTTGAATTTAATGTTGCTTGGGTACGGATGTTTTCAAGAAGAGCTGTGATCTTTTAAACGAGATGTTGCTTGATAAAAGTGTCTTTAACCTTTACATAGAATACTTCAATAACAACATCAGACATGCCTTTACTACCAATTAGGTAAAACCATACTCAAAAAAGTTGAGACTTCTTGACTTGCTTTTCAAAAATGTCCAAGGCTCTATGATGTAAGATTTTGTCTAAAACCAGGACAAATCTAAGAAAATTAACTTACTGTTCAAAATGGAAGGCATTGGGGGAGATAGGTGTTGGGGCCAAAGCTTTGTTACAGTGGTATCTAACTTGAAGTGTGTTTATTCTTTAACATACAGAGCCTGCTCCAGTTCCCCCAATACCCAATGAACAGCAGTTAGCCAGACTGACGGATTATGTAGCTTTCCTTGAAAACTGAATTATCACTCTGAGTTCAAGATTCATCTTCAGAATCCTGTATACTGACAAATATCGAAATGTAAAGTTTGTGTTTTCAGTTTATTGGATGGCTTAAGCACCTCAGCATTCCTTACTGAGTATGTGATAAAATACATATAGAATATAAAATATACTGTATACATTTTGTCCTTAAACATTATGCTGAATAGTTGTTGAAACAGTTCTCATTTTGTAATACTTAATAATCTGGATGGAGCCCGTCAGTATTACAGTTAGTTTGTTTTCTGGTGACTCATAAAATAAGGTTTCCTGTTTCATGTAGAATAGTGTTTGTCAACTGTCTTTTGTCTGCCCCAGCACATGCCACACTCTTACCTGTACCATTGGTTGATAATTGTCATGACTCATTTGGACTTGAAGCAAGACTGTCCCCAGGCACAGTATCGGAATCCCTGGAGATTATGATTCACGCTTTTTGGAGAATATGCTCTCTTTTCACCCCCACCTCCTAAGAGCCACTAATGTAAAATACAGAAACATAGCTGAGGAACAAATAGACCATTTCCATACTAAACCAGTTTGTTGACTTTAGATTTTTTCCAATAGTGTGAGTATATCCATTGCTGGCAGTGGAGGGCTTGCCATGAAAATGCAACTTATTTAAGACATTCATGAGACGTATTAACTTATGCTGTCTCCTTTTAGAAGGGAAAACTTAAGTGTGGAATGCATTGTATGGGCAAAGAAGCTATGAAGATACATGATACACTTTGTACAACTATCCTGCAGCCCATTGGTTGCTTATATTTATCTCTTGGCTCAAGTTCTGCCCTTTGGAGAAATACTGAGCAAGTCTTTCATTCTATGTGTGACAGCCCTCTGAATATTTGAAGTTATTTGTTGGAACTTCAGGTTATAACGGCCTTAGTTCATTTATTCTGCATTTGTTCAATAAATATTTAACTGAATTCTTCAACTATTTCATCTAAGATAGTTTCTGGAAATTCCACTCTCTCAATCTTTCTGTGGACACAGTCTATTTTGTCATTGTCTCAATATGAATCTCTTAAATAGAAATGAGCTGTATGGTGAATCTGTGTGGTGATAATTACATAATTTATTTATTTTAAATGCATTTTAGTGGCTATTTCAGTTTTTCTTAACATATATGGGAATACTTTTTGAATTGCAATTTTATTTAACCCGGATAGGTAAGTCATATTACAATTCCTTGTTTTACAGTTGAGGAAATGGAAATTTAAGAAGTCAGAGGATCAGTAGAGTGGTCAAGAGAATGACAGTGCCAGTTTTTTTAACTTCTAGGTATTAAGTACAAACTGTATCCCTGGTTATTTTTTAAAAGTAGATTAAAGTCAATCCAAATGTTCATTAATAGGGAATTGTTTGAATAAACAACAGTGTAGACTACGCAAGTGTAAAAGGAGTGAAGATCTCTCTACTAAACTGGAATGATCTTCAGAGAGAGAACATAGAAAGCACATGTAGTTTATCTGGTTATTTTGAGGGTAACAAAAGGAGAATGATTACAATTATATATATGTACATATTTCCTTATATTTCAAAATGAAGCAATTGGGGGATATCTACAAAATGAATAAAATAGTTCCCGAGAGATGAAGGAGAGGACAGTGAACTTCTACATGGAGAAAAAATAATCTTGAATAACTCAAACACAGTAGTTCAATTTTACATTGTCAGTAGGATATACACCAAGGACAAAAAAATCTTAGATTCATGAATGTGGTTTTTCATGATTAATTTCACAAAATCTTGATATCATTATTATTAAAAGTATATTATAGATTAGTAATCATGTAACCTTAGACCCCAGTCATCTTAAATTTGACACGAAAACCTCATTATATGCTTTCTTTTTCTTTGTAAACAGTAAATATTTCCCACTCCTGTCTACATGAAAAGGTCTAGAGTGATTACAGTTCAGTAACCATGAGCACCACTAGTATCCAGATTGTGTTCTTTCATTTTCATTTGCAATTAAAAGGAATAAGAACTTACTTGCAAAACTGCTACAAGATGTCCAGGATTCAAGGAAGCTCTTAAAGACTTGGGATTCTGTCAAAGGTTTATACAAGCCAACTTGAAGGGATTTCTACAGGCCATGTAAAAATGAGACAGTTTGAGCATGAAATATTTGTATATGTGTCTATTTTTAACTAATAACTTTATCACTGTATAAGAAAGGCAGGCTAAGTGCTTGATTTCACTTCCCTTTATTATCAATTTTCAGGACAAATTGATATCCTACCAATCTCTAAAGCCACAAAAATTGAACCTGTATGGTAGTCAAAAAGCTCATGCTGGAAAATTCCACCTAATAAAGATAAAAATTAGAAAAACAGTACTTGCAGCCCTTAATGAAACAAAGAAGGGATCGTGGAAATATATATCAATGCTGTTGAGACCACAGGGTAAGAAAATGAGATTGAGCATAAAATACGTCCGGTACATCCATCAGCCTATCTTTGTGCTCGGGCTGTTTCTGAGCCAGCAATCTGCGTACAAGTGTAGCCTGACAGCACCGTGCTTCGGATCCATTGAATATCTCTACAATTTTGCTCTGGGACTTACCCTGGCACTACTATCAGGATGCCCACACAGACCTGGGTAAGAGGGCGTTAGCCCCACGGGCAGCCCTTCAGCAGTTGTGAACATGACAGGCTGAATAAACACTCTCTTCCTTGTCTCAGGGCAGACTAGTTCCGATGTGCTCTATACCTACTTCCTCAAAAAGAACCCCAAAAAGATTGAGCTGTGGTGTCCCATGGTCATAAGCTCTCTAACGCAGCCTTCGATTGTTTTTTCCTCTTCCTTGTTTTACTTTTCCTGGTTCCCTGTCTCTTGTTCCCAGAGATAAACAGAAGTGATCTGTCTGCATACCTGTATATACCTATGCTGTTCTGCCTTGGGGCAGGGATCGGGGACCTAATCAAATCAAAGGGAAATGTATAATACATGAATCAGGTTGAAAGCACCTGTATTTAATTATATACATATATACACACACATATATATACACATATAATTGAAGCTTTAGATCTGCTACTTTACGTAAAATGTGAGAATTAATGGAACAAGTTAAACATCCCACTAAGAATCAGCCAGTTCCAGAATGTGGGAAATTTAACAGGATTAGTGAGTTTGCTTGAAAAATAAATGACAAAGTCAGGGGGTGGTAAATATGAACATTTCTGCTCCTGGGTTGAAGGGCCTTGAGGCCAACTCAGAACTGTGTCAATAACTATAATAGGTGGATACCCACATTTATCCCTTGAGAGGCATCAGCCCGTAAATCAATGTGGAATGCTGAGATTTGAGAGTGCTACAGTGAGGTCATGTGCAGCAGTTCTTTGCAGGTCGGTGGCGGTGTTTGCTTATTCCACTGGGCACAGCAAGATTCAAGCTTTGCCTGGTGAGGGGTCCACTGCTGAATAACAACCTGTGGAATTTGGGCACTTTCAAAGGGCTGGGGTGATAACAATGGAGACTTGAGAGGGCTAAACCGCACTGTTTACCCTTCAAAACATTTGGTGAACTTATAAGCTGCCTAGGGTGGGAGACCAAAACGCAAGTCAAAAACCTTGAGAAACAATTCCATTTTCCTGGAGTCTTGCTATGTCAGCGCTCCATTAAACAAGGTTGGTGGGTGGGAGAAGAAGTAGAATATTAGGAAAACTGCTCCTGGAAAACAGGTCAATATAAAATACTAAGCTGAAGTACAGAAATGAAACAGTGAAACTTAACTGGCCATTGTGTTGGAGACGTGTGGTACACGGCAAAGCGATCTACCATTCATCTAATTGGAATTCAAAAAGCTCAGAAAACCCCCACAGAAGATAAATGCAAAGAAAACCACACCCAGACAAAAATAGTAAACTACTGAAATCCAGAGACAACGAGAATATATTAAAAGCACAGAGGAAGGACTTGGGGGGCATTGTCTTCAAAGAAGTAGTGGTAAAGCCAGACAGTGAAATGGCATTTATAACATGTTGAAAGAAAAGTAAAATCCTAACTGTTGTATACAAAAGATACTCTTAATATTCCTGTGTTCTTACATTTAAAAGTTGGAAAAAGATATACCACTGCAAATACTAACCAAAAGAAAGTTGGTGCATCTTTGAAAGTAAGAGTTGGCCCTCCATGTCTGTGGGTTCTACATCTGTGATTCAACCAACTGTGGCTCAAAATTATTTGAAATTAAAAAAAAAAATACAGCATAACAATTATACATTGCATTGTATTAGGTATTAAATCTAAAGATAAAGTATACAAGAGAATGTGTATGGATTATTTGCAAATACTGTTACATAGAGGACTCTCATTTACAGATTTTGTATACTCGGCGGTCTTGAAGCCAAGTATATCCCCTGTGAATATCCAAGGGTGATTGTATTAGACAAAGTCGACCTCAAGGCAAGAAGCATTATTAGAGATAGAAAGTGATTTTTAATGAAAAAGTTTGCATATAGTTTCCTTTTGTAACAAATTACCACAAACTTAATGGCTTAAAACAACACAGATGTATTACCTTACAGTTCTGCAGTTCAGAAATCTGAAATGGGTCTCGCTGGGCTTATGTCAATAGGGCTGCATATTTTTCTGGAGGCTCTAGGGGACAAGCTGTTACCTTGCCCTTTCCAGCTTCTAGAGGCCACCCACATTTCTTGGCTCATGCCGCTCTTTCTCCACCTTCAAAGCCAGCAACATTGGGTAGAGTTATGTTCACCCTGCTCGCTCTCTGATTCTCTCTTCTGCCTCCTTTCTTCCACTTTGAAGGACCCCTGTGATTATATGGGGCCCACCTGGAAACTCAGGATATATCAGTCTATTTTGAGATGAGCTGATTAACAATCTAGTTCTGTCTGCTATCTTAATTTCCTTTTCCCATGTAACCTGAGATTCTACAGATTCGAATATAGACATTTTTGGAATATTCGAATATAGACATTATTCTACAGAGATCAGTCCAAAAGGCAACAGGATTATGTAGCAATTCTAATTTTATATTCAAAATATAATCAAGTGGAAGTTGACAGAACTAAATGGAGAAAAGTCATCTATAATCATACTGGAAGACATACCACTCATATTAGCTGATGGCATGAACAGCCAGTATCACAAAGAATATAGAAAAGGTGACAGACTTGATCGAATTGGGATACATAAAACACTAACCAACAATGACAAAATGTAATTCATTTTATGCTGTATAAACCATTTACCAAAACTGGACACATAAAGGACCATAAAGCCCTAATACATTACAAAGAGTAGAAATCAAAATGAGTGCATTCTCTGAAAACAGTGGGATTAAGCTAGAAATCAATGAAGCCATATGGATTACTAGGAAATCTGTAACTGCTTAGAAATTATGTAGTTGTCTGGGCATGGTGGCTCACACCCGTAATCCCAGCACTTTATGAGGCTGAGGCAGGATGATCTCTTGAACCCAGGAATTCAGAATTCAGGACCATCCTGGGCAACATAGACCCCTGTTTCTACAAAAATATAATTTAAAAAAATCAGCTGGGCATGGTGGTGCATGCCTGTGGTCCCAGCTACTTGAGAGGCTGAGGCAGGCGGATCGCTTGAGCTTGGGAGATCAAAGCTGCAGTGGGCCGTGATTATGCCACTGCACTCCAGCCTGGACAACAGAGTAAGACCCCGTCCCAAGGAAAGAAAGAAATTATGTAGTATACTTCTCAATTACCTATGAGACACAGAAGAAAACATAAATTAGAAATATTTAAGGAATTCATCCAAGGCTAAGATTGGAGATAACGTATAGACTTAAAAGCAATTACTAGAAAAGAGGCTGAAAACTAATAATCACAAATCAAATTCAAATAAAGTTGGAGGGAAACATTAAGACCAAAAATCAATGAAATAGTAAATAAAAATATAATAGAAATAAGTCAACAAAACCACAGATTGGGGCTTTGAAAAGAAACAAAATTGTTAAGTCTCTAGCAAGAATAATAGGGAGAAAACACAAATTATACACAGCAGTAGTGAAAAAGCAAAAAATTTGGTAATAGGGCTGAGTGTGGTGGCTCTTGCCTGTAATCCCAACACTTTGGGAGGCCGAGGTGGGTGGATCACTTGAGGCCTGGAGTTCAAGACCAGCCCGGCCAACATGGCGAAACCCCATCTCTAATAAAAGAAAAAATACAAAAATTAGCCGGGCATGCTGGAGTGCGCCTGTAGTCCCAGCTACTTAGGACGCTGAGGCACAAGAATTGCTTGAATCCAGGAGGCAGAGGTTGCAGTGAGCCAAGATCACCCCACTGCACTCTAGCCTGGGCGACAGAGCGAGACTTCATCCCCCCACCAAAAAAAAAAAAAAGCTGGTAATAGGATTTTGTGAGCAATTTTATGCCAAGAAAAAATTATGTGGACAAATTCTTTGAAAAATGCAACTTAGAGAAATAAAACCAAGAAATAAATCTGACTACGCCTATCTGTCAAAGAGAATGACTTGGCTACTAAAATCCTCTCCAAAACACAACACCCATATAGGGTCACTGATAAATTTATCCATGCATTTAAGAAAGAGCAATAATTTTACACAATTTATTCCAATTAATAGAATACAGTAGAAAAATCGCGAGCTGACTTAAAGAGGCCACAATTTTAAGAGAAAAATACAGACCAATATACTCATGAAGATAGATGTAAAAATCCATATCCAAATGTTAGAAAATCAAATCCATCAATATTTCAAAAGACTATTATGACCAAGTGGAGTTTATTCCAGCATTTAAAAGGCAGTTTAATGTTAGAAAGTGAGTGTAATTCACCACATTAACAGAAAAAAGGAGAAGGATCATGCAGTGATTTAAAGAGATGCAGGAAAAGCATTTGATTCAACACTCACTCATGATTTACAGAAAAACTCTTCATAAATAAAAATAAAACAATGTCCTTAATCTAATAAGAGTATCCATGGAAAACCTGTAGCAGATCTCACACATAGTGGTGAATTACTGAAAGCTTCCCACTTTGTACTGAGATCAAGACAGGTATATCTGCTGTAATCACCTGTATTCAAAATTGTACTGAAGACCCTGCCTGGTGCCAGGTGGGAACCCATGTCCCCAACAAGATAGAATCAAGTTTTAGCTGATACCATCACTGGCTGACTACAGGGCCCTCAGACTCTGAATAACCCTCAGACTTTAGGGTTAGTTGTGTACAGACTTTGTGTAGAAGCTGTGGGCCTTGGGTGCACCCCAGTAATGCAGTCATCTCAGCTGTTGAGGGCTTCTGGTGCCATCCAGCTCTGCTTCAACCTTGGCAGCCATGGAATTCCAGTCATGGTAGTCCTGGTCTTAGTAAGCCCCCTAGCACTTCAACAGCTGAAGAAATCATGGGCTTAAGGACCTCATTAATAGACCTGCCTTCTATCTTTGGATAAGCTAACTGCTGAAGAACACTCTCAAAAACAAGTCCAGTTGCAAAGACTGCATTAGGTGTCTACTTCAGTGTGAAAACATGAATGCACAGCCATGGGAAGAAGAATCATCAAGGAAACATGATGTCATTAAATGGACAAAGTAAGATGCCATCGACTGACCCTTAGGAGATGGAAATGGAAGAATTGCCTGATAAACAATTTAAAATAGTTGTTTTAAGGAAGCTCAGCAAACGTATAGACAATACAGAGAAACAAATCAAAAATGGATCAGAAAATCTTTACAGAGGAATTGGAATAATAAGAAATAATCAAACAGCAATCTTGGAGTAATAATATAATGAACAAAATGAAAAAGGCAATAGAGATCATCAACAGCTTTGATGCAATAAAGAGCATCAACAGAATTGATCAAATAGAAGACAAAATCTGTGAATTCAGACAGATTAATTGAATATATATAGTCAGAGGAGAAAAAAGAAGAAAGAAGAAGCAAGAAAGCTTATGGGATAACATCAAAAGAGCAAATGTATCAATGTTCAAGAGGTACTTCCTCAAACCTTGAAAAGGAGAAAGGGGTAGAAAACTTACTTAAGTAAAAGCTGGCTTCAGAAATGAAGGATAAATGAAGACTTCTTCAGACAAACAATAGCTGAGGGAGTTTATCACCATTAGACCTATCTTACAAGAAATGCTAAAAAGAGTTCATCAAGTTGAAAGAAAAGGACAATAATGAGTATCACAGAAACGTAACTGAAATTATATAACTCACTGGTAAAAAGTAAGTACACAGTCAAATTCTGAATACCCTAATAATGTAATGGCAGTGTGTAAATCATTTATCGTTAGTATGAAGGTTAAAAAACAAACCTATTAATAATAACCACAATAATTTGTTAAGGAATATGCAATATAAAAAATACATATTGACATGAAAAATTCAAGATATGGGGGCAGTGGAGTTAAAAGTGTAGACTATTTTTCTTTTTAGTGATCAAAGTTATGTTGTTATTTATTTGAAAAACTTGTTATAAGATGTTTTTTGTAAGCCACATGATAACCACAGAGCAAAAACCTATAATAGATACATTAAAAATAAAAACCAAGGAATCAAAACTTACTACTAGAAAAAAATCAGCCACAAAGGGAAACAGTAACAGAAAAAGAAAGGAAGATAGTAGCTACAAAACAACTAGATGACAATTAACAAAATGTCAGTACTAAGTTCTTAACTATTACAATTTTCTTGGATGTAAGTGGATCATTCACCAATTAAAAGACAGAGTAAAAAGACCCAACTATATGCTGCCTACACACAACTCACTTTACCTGTAAGGACACACATAAACTGAAAACGAAGGGATTAAAAAAGATATTCCATGCAAATAGAAACCAAAAGAGAGAAGAAGTAGCTACACTGATATCAGATAAAATAGACTTTAAGTCAAAAACTGTGAAAAAAGATAGAAGGCCATTATATAATGATAAAGGGGTTAATTCAGCAAGAGGCTGTAACAATTGTAAACATGCCTGCACCCAACATGGGAGCACAAAAAAATATAAAGCAAGTATAAGTAGATCCAAAGAGATAGATAGACTGTAATACTTTAATAGTAGCGGATTTCAACACTCCTCTTTTCACAATGGACAGGCCATTCAGACAGAAAATTAACAAAGAAACATTAGATTTAAATTGCACTCTGAAGCAAATGGACCAAATAGGCATTTACAGAGCATTCCATTCAGCAGCTACAGAACACACATTCTTTTAACTGCACATGAAACATTCTCCAGGAAAGATCATGTGGTATGCCAAAAGTCTTAACAAACTTAAGAAGATCGAAATCATGGCAAATATCTTTTCTCACCACAGTGGTTTAGAACTAGAAATCAATAACAGGAGAATCCTCAGAAATTTTACAAATACACGGAGATTAAACAGCATACTCCTCAACAGTCAATGGGTCAATGAAGAAATTCAAAGGGAAATTTATTTATGTATTTATTATTTATTTTATTATTTTATTATATGTTTTTGAAACGGAGTCTCATTCTGTCGCCCAGGCTGGAGTGCAGTGGTGCGATCTCAGCTCACTGCAACCTCCGCCTCTAAAAGGGAAATTTAAAAATGTCTAAACACAAATGAAAATGAAAACAGAACATACCAAAGCCTATGGGACACTGCAAAAGCAGTTCTAAGCAGGAAGTTTATAGCAGTAAATACCTACACCAAAAAAAGAAGCGAGGTCTCAAGTAAACAATCTAACATTGCACCTCAAGGAACTAGTAAAACAAGAACAAACTAAATCCAAAATTAGCAGAAAAAAGGAATAATAAAGGTCAGAGCAGAAATAAACTAGAAGTTAAAAAATACAAAAGCAACAAAATGAAGAGTTTTTTTTAAAAGATAAAACTGACAAAACTTTAACTGGACTAAGAAAGAGAGACTACTCAACAAAATCAGAGATTATAAAAAGGAGGCATAACAACTGATATCACAGAAATACAAATAATTCTAAGAGACAAGCATGAACAATTATGTACCAACCAACTGGAGAACCTAGAAGAAATTGATAAATTCCTGGACACATAACAACCTACCAAGATTGAACATGAAGAAGCAGAAAATCTGAACAGACCAATGATGAGTAAAGAGATTGCATAAAAAGTCTCCCATCAAAGAAAAGCATTTGCTGCTGAATTCTACCAAACATTTAAACAAAAATTAGTATGAATCGTATTCAAACTATTTCACACAATTGAAGAAGAAAAACTTCAATTTTGGTATCAGCATTGCCCTGATACCAAAATCAGACAAGGTTACAATAAAAAAAGAAAACTACAGGTCAATATCCTGATGAACACTGATGCAAAAATTCTCAACAAAATACTTGCAAGCCAAATTCAAAAGCACATTAAAAAGATCATGATCAAGTAAGATTCATGCAAGAGAGATGCAAAGATGATTTAGCATATGCAAATCAATAAATATGATACATCACATTAAAAGAATGAAGGTTAAAACCTATATGATCATTTCAATACACGCAGAAAAAGCATGATAAAATTTAACATTCCTTCATGATAAAAATTCTCAGCAAATTAGGTATAGAAGAATGCACCTCATCACAATAAAGATCATATACAACAAACCCACAGCTAACAGCACACTGAACGGGAAAAGCTGAAAATGTTTCCTCTAAGATCTAGAAGAAGACAAAGATACCTACTTTCACTACTTCTATTCATCATAATACTGGAAATCCTAGCCAGAGTAATTAGGCAAGAGAAATCAATAAAGGCATCAAAATTGGAAAGAAGGAAATTAAATTGTCCCTGTTTGCAGGTGACATAAACTCATATATAGAAAACCCTAAATATTTCACTTAAAAAACTGTTAGAACTAACAAATTCAATAAAGTAACATGATACAAAATCAACATACAAGAATCAGCAGTATTTCTGTACACTATTAGTGAGCAATCTGAAAAAGAAATCAAGAAAGCAATCCCATTTATAATAGCTACAAAAATGCTTAGGAATAAATTTAACCAAGGAAGTGAAAGACCTCTACAGTAAAAACTACAGAACATTGATTAAAGAAATTGAAGAAGACACAAATACATGAAAGGCATACTGTGTTTAATGAATTGGAATAATTAATATTGTTGAATTGTTCATACTATCCAAAGTGACCTACAGACTCAGTGCAATCCCTGTCAAAATATCAATGACATTCTTCATAGAAATAGAAAAATCAATCTGAAAATTGATGTGGAACCACAATAGACCTTAAATAGCCAAAGCAATCTTGACAGAAAAAAGAAAAAGCTGGAGGCATCACACTATCTGACTTCAAAGTTTATTACAAAGCTATACTAGCCAAAAACTCATGGTACTGGTATAAAAACAGACACATAGACCAATGGAACAGAACAGAACCCAGAAATATATCCACTCATTTATAGCCAACTGATTTTTGCCAAAGATTCTAAGAACACACCTTGGAGAATGGACATTCTCTTCAATAAATGGTGTTGGGAAAACTGGATATTCACATGTGGAAGGATGAAATGAGACCCTTATCTCCACCATATAAAAAATAAAAAATGGATTAAAGACTTGCATGTCAGATCTGAAACTGAAACGATTAGAAGAAAATACAGGGGAAATTCTTTATGACATTGGTCTGTGCAAGGATGTTTTGGATAAGACCTTAAAAGCACAGACAATGAAAGCAAAAATAGGGCTAACATCAAACTAAAAAGCTTCTGTATAGCAAAGGATACAATCAACAGAGTTCAGCGATAACCTGTAGAAATGGGAGAAAATACTTGTAAACTATACATATGACAAGTGGCTAATATTCAAAATACACAAAGATCTCAACAACCAAAAACAAATAGCCTATTTAAAAAATTGGCAAAGGATCTGAATAAACATTTCTCAAAGAAGACATACAATGTCCAACAGATGTATGAAAAAATACTCAAAATCGCTAATTATCAGGGAAATGCAAATCAAAACCACAAAGTGATATCACCTCACCCCAATGAAAATGACCATTATCAAAAAGACAAAAGATAACAAGTGTTGGTGAGGATGAGGAGAAAAGTGAATGCTTAAAAACAGTTAGTGGGAGTGTAAAATGGTACAGCTTTATGTAAAATAGTATGTATGTTCATATCCAAAGGAGATGAAATCAGTATGTTAAAAATATCTGCCCTTCTGTGTTGATCACAGCATTGTTCACAATAACCAAGATATGGAATCGACCTAAGTGCCCATCAATGGATGCATGGATAAAGAAAATGTGGTATATATATATATGGAATGGAATACTATTCAGCCATAAAAATTGAAATTTGTGACAACATTGATGAACCTGGTAGACATCAAGTTAAGTGAAATAATAAGCACAGGAAGACAAATACCTCATAATTTTGTTCATACGTGGAATCTAAAAATGGTGATCTCATAGGAGTAGAGAGTAAAATGGTAGTTACCAGAGCCTGGGGTAGTTAGGTAAAGGTGGTCTGGGGACATGTTGGTCAGAAGGGCCACACCTTAGGAGTGGGGCTAAATTAGCCCTAAATTAAAGGTGAAAGGATACATAATTACTATTAGATAGAAGGAATAAATATCAAGAACTGTGTTGTACAGCAAGGTATATTGTATTCTTGAAAAATGTAAAAAGAGCAATGATATGTGCTATCACCACAAAAATGATGACTGTGTAGCAAAAAGCACACCTAACCCTCAGATCCTTGCTTCTAGAAGCATTTTCCACTAAAAGGAATTAGGGACTTTCACTTTGGCTCTGACAGACTAATAGGATTCAGAATTATCCTCCCATCATAAATTTTAAAAATGCATGCAGTATAGGAAATGATTATTTTCTGACATTAGACAACTGGAAATACTAGACGTAATTCTGGAGAGAGGAGGAACAAAGACGGTAAGCCTTACAGTTTTCTATGTTTTCTGCCCGGGGGCAAATAACACTGCAGCTCAGCAAAGTGCAACTCAAATAGAGCCTGGCAATCTTACTAACTGAAGAGCATAGATTCAAAAGGCTGAGGGAGCTAAGATGTGTATGGTGGAGTTTGATAAAGGGTGGGGGACTAGTCAGAGAAATAGTTGTACATATTTGCATAGACATCTGCTTGAGTCTTTGGTTGAGTACCAGTCTGCTCATGTGTAGGATGAAATCCCATGAGGTGGGCAAGAATAACTTCCAAGGAAAGAACAACTACTGGAAAACTATGAGAAAAAAAATTAACAAAGAGCTAGAAATCATTCAAGTTCCCTTCATTTATAGTAAGAAGACCTCATTGACTAAATGGAGTGTTCACTAGAGACTCCAGAAGGGCCACACCTTAGGAGTGGGGCTAAATTAGCCCTAAATTAAAGGTAAATATAGAGCTTCTGTACAAAAGTTTAAAAGAGCTTCAAAACAGCGAAATCCACAAGTTACATAATTGGTTGCCAGAAAAAGTACAACAGTCTTTGAAGACACATTTCAAAATTCAGCATTCTACAACCTAATCTCACAATGCTCATCAACAGATAAAAAATTATTAGACATTATGTGGACAAGAAAAATGTTATAACTAGGAGGAAAAATCACTTACTAGAAACAGACATAGAAATGAAAGGAATGATGGAAATAGCAAACAGAGAGGAGAAAACAGATATAATAAATATACTTTAAGTGTTTAAGGATGTAAAGGAAGACATAAACACAATGAGTAGAGAAATAGAAGAGATATAAAAGATCAAGGTGAAACTTTTACAGATTAAAAAAATACAAGATCTGAAATGAAAATTTCTCTGCACTGTATTAATGTCAGAATAGATCCTACAGAAGAAAATATGAATGAATTATAAGGAACAGGATATATCTAAAATGAAGTTTAGAGGAAAAGAAAGAATTAAAATGAGTGGGCTTGTAGATTAATATCAAGAGGCCTAATACAAGTGTGATTAGAGTATCCACAAGCTAATATGAAGTAAAACTCTTTGAAGAATTAGCCAAAAATTTCTCAAATTTGATGAATAGTACATAATCTCACAGATCCAAGAAGTTCAATCAACCCTAACTAGAATAAACACAAACATATGTCATACAAAAGTACATGATAAAATTTCTGGACAACCGATAAAGAAAAAAATTTTAAAAAATTTTAAAGAGGTTGCTGTCTCTTAGAGTAGCAGGGGACACATTGCATAAAAAGAAAGATGAGAATTTACAGATATGGGCCGGGCGTGGTGGCTCAAGCCTGTAATCCCAGCACTTTGGGAGGCCGAGGCGGGCGGATCACAAGGTCAGGAGATCGAGACCACAGTGAAACCCCGTCTCTACTAAAAATACAAAAAATTAGCCGGGCGCGGTGGCGGGCGCCTGTGGTCCCAGCTACTCGGGAGGCTGAGGCAGGAGAATGGCGGGAACCCGGGAGGCGGAGCTTGCAGTGAGCCGAGATCGCGCCACTGCACTCCAGCCTGGGCAACAGCGTGAGACTCCGTCATAAAAAAAAAAAAAAAAAAGAATTTACAGATATTGGAAAGTATGCAAGCAATGAGATAATGGAATGACATCTTTAAAGGCCTAAAAGAAAACAACTGTCAAACTAGAGTTCTAAAGCCAGTAAAAATGTCCTGAAAAATTAAGATCAAAGGAGAAAAACAACTTTTTTTGACAAACATAAACTTAGAGTTCATCACCAAGAGATCTGCACTGAAATACATGTTAAAGGAAGTTCTTCCAACTGAAATAAAAACATATCAGGTCAGATAAATTTAGATCTATATGAAGGTATAAAGAACATCAGAAATAGTAAGTATGTGAGTAACACGTCTTTATTTTTTCATTGCTTTAAAAGATAGCTATTTGAAGCAAAAATGATGTAGGATCTTTAATATGTAAAGGTAAAATATGTGACAACAGTAGTGCAAAGAATTGAAGAGGGAAATAGATATATGCTTTTGTAATGGTCTTATATAGTAAGTGGTAAAATACAGTAAAGTTAAATTATAATAAGGTAAAGATATTGAAGCCTAGTGTGAAATGTCCAATATGGTGGCCACTAGTCACAACTGACTAAATTTAAATTTTAATTAATGAAAATGAAATAAAATTAATTATTCACTTTCTCAGTTGCACCAACTACATATCAAATGCTCATTAGTCACATGTGGCTACCATATCTGAGAGCATAAATACAGAACATTTCCATAATTACTGAAAGTTCTACTGGACCTCACTGCTTTTGAGTAACTACCAATAAAGAAAACATAGATATAACAAATAAGTCCAATAGTGGACATAGATAAAATAATAATTTAAAAAACATTCCATTCAAAGTAAGGCAAGAAGTGAGGAGGAAAGGAACTAAGAAAAGATGAAACAAACAGAAAGCAAATAGCATAATGAGAGATTTAAAGCCATCATATGAATAATTACAAGCACTCTAACCAAAAAGAGGTTGTCATACTGACTAAAAATGCAAGACCCAATTCTATTCTGTGTACAAGAAACCTATTATACTTAAAAAGAGTTAAAAGTAAAATAAATGAAATTACATGTTTCTACTAAACAGAAGAAATATGGAGTGGCTATGTTGATATCAGATGAAGTCAATATTGGGACAAGGAATGTTACAAAGGATAAAGACAGACCTTTCAAAACAATTAAGTGGTCTGTTCATCAGGAAGACATAATAATCCGGAATGTATATGCACCCAACAACAGAGCTTCAAATATACATGAATCTAAAACTGATAGAACCGAAAAGAGAAACCAACAAAGCCACAATTACAGTTGGAGATTTTAATACTTCTTTTTCAGTAATTAACAGAACATTAGACAGAAAATACATAAGGATATAGAGGACATGATCAACACTATTACCATGCAGACCTAATTGACACTCCACCCAACAACAGCAGAATACACATTCACAAAGATAAACCATATGCTGGGCCACAGAGCAAGTGTCAATACATTTAAAAGGTTAGAAATCATGCATTATGTGTTCTCTGATTGTAACAGGATTTAATTAGAAATCAATAGCAGGAGATATATTTAAAATCCCCAAATATTCAACAATTTTAAAATGTACTTCTAAATAACCCATGGGTCAAAGAAGAAATTACCAGCATAACTAGGAAATATTTTGAAATGAATGAAAATCAAAACAGCCATAACAAAATTTGTGGGATTAAATCCGTACTTGGAGTGAAATTCATGTTTTAAAATGTTTATTTTATTAAAATAAAATGTAAAATCAATTATATAAGCTTCTATCTTAACAACTTAGAAAAAGAAGAGCAAATTAAGCCCCAGACAAATGAAAAGATGAGAACAGAAATAAGCAACATAAAAACCTTACAAATAATAGGGAAAATCAATGAAACCAAGCCTATTTCTTTCAAAGGACACAGGACTCCTTGGAGAAATGGTTGGTTTCAGGTCTGTAAGTAGAGAACCTCTTAACACAGCTTGTGCCAGAAAGCAAGGAGGAACTTAAAGAATTGGAAGACATGCTAACAGGACACTAGAACCAGCTTGAAAGGGGATCCCTCTGGCCAAATTAGTGACAGATTGAGCTTCAAAATAAATGATAGTTAAAGATTATAACCTGTTCAATTACATAAGAATTCATTATTCCATATGGATGTAAACAAATAGATAGGGATGAAGAACGGTTCCAACTAACAGATGTAGAATGAATGGACTTGCAATGTCACCACTGGGAAACCATCATGATAATAATTAATACAGGAAAGGTTCATCACTGGATGTTAAACTAGTGGGTTAAGTCTTGGGAATTAAGAATATTTACAGACCCAAACTCCCTTCCCACAAGTATTTTCTAAAGAAGAAAATTTTAGTGGATGACCCTTTTAACCAGGTTAACTTTACCAGTAAGGGGTCACTTCAGCATCATGTCCTTTCTACTACAAAACACTGAAGAGAACACTTCAATTCTGTGGTATCCAAGTCCAAAATGTAAATCCTGAATCTAATAATGAAGCAGCATCACACAAACCCAAAATGAGGGATATTTTACAAAACAACTGTGTTGCATTCTTCAGGAATGCCAATTTCATGAAAGACAAAGAAAGATTGAAAAACTATCCAGATCAAAGGAAAGTAAAGAGGCACAGCTCAACACAACGCTATAACGCACATGATTGGGAAATTAGCAAAATCAGAATTAACTCTGTAGATTAGATCAGGAGTTGGCAAACTATAGCTTGTGGGACCAAACCAGGTCAATGCTTGTTTTTGCAAATTTTTTTTTGGAACACAGCCACACCCATTGATTTATGCATCATCTGTGGCTGCTTTCACACTACGACAGTAGAATTCAGTAGTTGTAACACAAACTATATGTTCTTTAAAGGCTAAAATATTTACTATTTGACCCTATATGGAAAGTTTTCCAGCCTTTGCATGAGATCATTTCATAGTACGCTGATTTTCCTGATTGTGTTGATTTTACTGTGGTTATAAAAGAAAATTTCCTTTTAAGAACTTAAACTAAATTTAGAATATATACATATATATAATTTTGTACATATATTTATATATATCTGTTGGATGTATAGGTCAGTAATAAAATTTTAAAAGAAGATGATTTCATCAGTGAGAACACTGAATTCTTAACATTGTTGGGCCTTCATATTATTAACATATATGACACATTCATTACATGCAGTAACACTTGAAAAAGTCTTCTGAAGATTTTTGTCATCCTTACCCTTGATTGATAATTATTAAATTAGAACCATTTAAAAACAAGATGACTCCAAACTTGTAACTATTATTGTCTAGTACGTTAATCCTAAATCTTTGAAACATTCATGTAGGGGGAAAGATGCAGATTAATTTTAGACTTTAAGTTAAATGCGCATGTTAAAATGTAAGGTTAACATCTGTTTCTGCTAATATAGTTAATTAAATGTCTGGAGAAAACCTCCCAGTCTAGAACAACTAAAATGCTATTTAAAGTATTAAAGTTATCTTTAAGTATACATTGATGAGCTGACAGTAAAATAGGGACATTCTCAAAGGCCAGAAACAACTATACTCTAGCACTGTAGACTGCGTTTGTTGTAGGGGCACCTACCAATTTTGATGGCCTAGAACCTCTGTTATTTGGGGCCACTGATATGAAGGGTGCAGGAGACAAAACCTTATGTTTGATGAGGTAAGTAAGATCACTCAACTCACATACAGTAGTACATCTTAAAGATAACACCCTGGAAAGATGAACTAGAGAAAAATCCTTCCCTTCCAGAAGATTCTGCAGTAGGGGAGCAAGTAAGAAGTAATGGGAAGGGGATATGAGTACACAAGTCTGTCTTCAGAAGGTTGGCCAGAAGCAAAAGCAAATATCTGACAATATATTTAGCTCAATGCCTGAATGAATTGCCACAGACAGGGTTCCAAGAAAGATGAGTTCACAATCCAAAACTAAACAGTGCATGATAAGTAAGCCATTACGAATAAGAATCAGCATAAATTAAAAGCCATAGAATTAAAGCCTCAAAGATGTTGGGTGTGAAATTATAATTATAAAATGAAAATGTTTCATATGTTTAAGTACGTTAAAACATGTTTAACAATATGTTCATTTTATAAAACTATTTAAATTTTTGTTTAAATAAGTTTTAAAAATATTTTTAAAAGTCAAGGCATTAAAAGTATGAACAGTGAGCAAGAGACATCAAAACATACCTGGCATATATGAAAAAGAGTTAACTAGAATTTCTCCCAAAGAAAAACAAAATTAAGATTTCAATGGGTAGGCTATAACTGGCTATTTTCAGATTTAAAAGTTTGTGGGTACAGCAGAAATTTATTGGTCAGTGAAAATGGTAAATTTGATAGCACATCCAAGCAGGTACAATTACAAACAGCTAACCAGGTGACCTAGACTTCCATACCTCTGTTGTACCTACACCTCTCTCTCAACTCACATGTGTAGTTTTATGGGAGGTTTCTTCTGACTTGCTGATGGAGGAAGCAAACACGCAGGCCTGATTCACAAACAGGTCAGCTTGACACGTTGATACAAGCCAAAAAATGCACTGCTGACGTATTTCAAACCCACTCAGTGGTGGACATAAAAGATAGCAATGAGGGGAAATACTCCAAGTGGACAGATTTTTGAGCCGTACGTTTGGCCATTCACTTTGAACAGAGATAGTATCAGCCAGCAGAATGGACTTTAAGATAGCGGCAAGTGGCTAGGCTAGTGGATCGGGGGCCTGAAAGGAGAAAGATAAGAAAATTGGAAACAAAGAAGTCTGGGAAAGAGATCATGAATGGACTTGTAGGAGTGGGCACACAGTAAGTAAATCTATGTGTTTCACATTAATGCCCACCAGAAAACACTCACCAGACAGGAAACAGTCATCTATCGAGTGGACAAGTTAACTTGTCTTTTGCCTATGAGCCAGGTTGTCTTCAGTCATCCCTGTGTTGGCACAATGGGCCCATAAACAGAGTCATAATAGTAGCAGGAATGGGGTTTACACATGGGCCAGGCAGCGTGAGTTCTCCATCACCAAAGCTGATCTTGCTTCATCCTCGATGGACCTGGAGTCACTGGAGAGTGATGTGAAGCCATCAACTATGACTCTGTTCCAGAAGGAAACTAGATACTGCTCGGCAGCACTGAAGATACCATTAGTTGGTTATATTGGCCCCATCTATCATAGGAAGGACAACGTGACATCCTTACTGGAAATGGCACCTACTCCAGGTATGGGTTTGCCTTACATGCACCGTGAGTGCCTTCTCCAGTACCACCTTCTAAGAACATATGAAAGTCTCATCTATTAACCGTAAATCCTACAGAGCATCACCTCAGTCCAAGAGACCCATTTTATGAACAAGGAGATGTGACAATGGGTGCATGACCATTTCATTGATTTTAAGTTCTCCTTACACTGAAGTATCTAGCTTAATAGAATGGTGGAATGGCCTATTCAAGGCTCAGCTCTTGTACTAGCATGACTGGCTGGGATGCTTTCTTCCAAGTGATGGAATATGCACTAAACTGAACCACAGCCAATATGGAGTTGGGTCCCCAACAGCTAGATGCAGGGGCATGAGAAGAAGCTCAGTTTAATACCCTCATCATAATTCCCAGAGTTCTATTTGCAGTATTTTTGCTTTTCATCTCAAGTCGTAAGAACATTTCTCACTCTCTACTTTTTGCAAGTTAAACTCAGAGCAACTATCCATAACTGATAAGGAACCAGATGTTTTACAGCCCTGTAAAATCAAAGTTACATTCCCTGAGAGGGCTCGATGAAGGTCAACTGGGCTTATTAAAGAAATTGTTCAGAAAGATAACAGCAATCATTTTGATATTTTCCAAGTTTTAGATAAATAACTTTTAACACATGTCCTAGAAGGAATTTTTGCAAAAGGAAAGGCTGTTCAGCATGAGAAGAAAAGATGGGTGGGGATCATGATTGTCTTAAGATATTGTACTAACTGTCATGTGGAAGAATTTTGTTTATTGCTTCAGAAGGCAAGATCAAGAAGGTTAGAAAAGGCCAGTTTTGACTCAATACAAAGAAGAGTTATTTAACTGCCTAGACCAGTACTTCCCAATAGAGCTAGAAGACACACCACATATGTAACTTTAAATCTTCTGGAAACCACAGTAAAAAGGAGAAAAATAAAAACAGATAAAATTAATTTTAACAACAATCTTATTTAGCCAATCAAAAATATTATTAGTTCGACATGCCATCAATGCAAAAATATTAATGAGATATTTTACATTCTTTCCTTCATACTATGTCTTTGAAATCTCACATGTACTTTACACTTGTGGCACAGCCATATTTGGACTTCCACATTCCAAGTGCTCAGTAGCCACACGACTTGTGCCTATCAGTTGGTGGTGGTCCAGATGGTCTCAGATAGAGTGAGGATCCCATCAGTCAGATACCATTGAAGCCAAGTTCAATAACCACTGATCAAGGTGATTTTGAAGGAATGTTCAGGCACTGGTTATGTTAGGGACAGTTACCGGGACTCCCCTCCCCTTACTTATCTCCACCTTTTATAGCAAAAACAGGAAGAACGGAATTCACCTGATAGCATCCATACCCTCTGCCCCTCCTCCACCCAAATGATAGCAGCAAGGACAAATACACCTCCTGGAGAGATTAGCAGTTTTCCAGGAGTCTTCTAGCTTTTAGTGTGTGTGGGGGATTTTTACAACAACCCACAATTAAACTCTGCATTGAAAAGCAAGGGGAAGAAATGCATCTATTGCCTCTTAGCTGGACAGCCTATGAAGTGGAGTAAGGACCTCCTTGTTAACAAATGCCATGCCTGGATTTTCTCTCACCTGAGAATCCTTGCTATCACTGCAGTTGGAGAAAGGTAAGGGTTTGCCTGTTTGCTAGAATCAATAACTTTGAGTAATCTGCATCACATTTGTGGTTGAGCAAAGTAGTAACTTTCCTCTGAATTTGTTGCTTCTCTAAGTAAAGGAAGCTTTCAAAATTAGTGGAAAAGATTATGTAGTTGTATTCAAATATCTAAAGACAAGCTAAAACCAGGGTGGACATTTTATTTCATGTAAATGATTGATGATGTTCTCCTGGGTCAATTGAGATAGCAGGAAGCCAGGAGTCTTTGGATATCTTTTTTAAAAATGAGTGGACTTGAATGAGCATGTTGCGTGCACCCACCTGAGCCGCATATGTGCATCCTGAACGTGAATCATGATATTTTCTCCTGGGTGGAGCTGCAGGAAAAGATTTCATTCTAAATGAAAGAGGAACTGGACCATTTTTAACTTGTGAGTCACATGATGGGAGGAATTGCCAAAAACAGCTTTGATTGAATAATATTATCCTAATTGAGCACCTGCACCTGATCTCTAAGAAGAGCAATTCAGGACAGAGGGCAAAATGCCCAATGCATAATAATGCATAAGGTAATAAGAACCTCTTCATGGCTATCCTGTGTCAGTTAAGTAACGTGGTTTGAAAACTGAATTAGGTTGTTTGTGAGGTTGAGCAGTGAATGAGGTCAATCGAATTAGGTCCAAGAAATTCCAAATCTGTTTGGGAGCCTTAAGCCTGTTGGATGCCTCCCCTTATAACCCTGAGTTTTTGCAGACTGGTGCACAAGATTTTCAATGTATTTCTGTCATAAAACACAAAGCATGTAAATGGAAATATGGGAGTGTGGTCTCAACTGCTTTAACTTTGCCTGAGGCAATTTAATATGGACCAAGTTCAAAAGATTAGGAAGCTTTAGTTTTCAACATTATCTTACATTGTCAACATTATTTTGGTTAAATGTTTTGATGCTGTGTCTGGTGTCTTTCATGTGACTGGTGCTGTGGATGTAGATGCAGGAATCTGTGCGGGGTGGCTTTTCTGTATTTCCACCCATCCCTTCCTCAAGGTAGCATAAGGGCTCTGACAAGGAAAACCAAACACATGGGCTTGACGCTGTGTTTGAAAACCCTCTTGAGTTGAGATGTGTAAAGCATGTGCTCAGCCAGAGCCAAACATCTGCTTGATTCTCACTCCTCACTGTCACCCGGTGTCTTGTTGTTTACAATGTGCTGCCATAACTCACTTGGAGTGGAGGGTCATTCTGCTTCATTCCTTGAATGTCCGATCACCATCACTGCTGGCTGAAACCCAGTCCCTGCAGAGGCTTAAATAAGTCCTTTTTAAGGGCTGAAGGAGCGCTCTTGAGTTATTAGATATTTTTGAAGAGAGGTTTTCTTCGTGTTCTTGCTTTTTAAATAGTTTGTTTGGCCCTTGAGCCATCAGTTCTTTTGTCATATGAGTGGAATGGATAAGTTTACTAAGACTTGGCAAGGAAGAAAATCTTCGGGGAATTAGAGGTTGAACTCCTAATAATTAAGAGCAATTTTTAATGTTTATCTTAAGTTTAGGGGTACATGTACAGGTTTGTTACATAGGTAAACTTGTGTCATGCGGGTTTCTTGTACAGATTATTTCATCACCCAGGTATTAAGCCTAGTACTCATCAGTTATTTTGTGAGGATGAAGAGAACAAAAATTATTTAAACAACCCAGCCAAGGTGTTATTTTGGGGGCTTGTCACACACTTGTAACTCACCAGTTTAGATAATCAAATCCACGTGTATGCTAAATTTAAGCAAAAATTAAAATATACAAAACCTAACAAAATTATCCTGGACATTGACTAAGAATAAAAGCCGGTCACCTGCAGTGTTGGCATAAGGGAATGACTGGCGGGTGAGCAGTGCCATGGCCCCTCTCCCCTCTCCTTGGAGAAGTGCAGTGGCTTTAGCTGCAAGTTCCAGCCCTGGTCCAGCCTGTTAATATCATCAGAGACAATTAGGTTGGCCCTGCATATTCAAACCATGTGGCCCTGGCTTTGACTGCCACATAGGATATGAGAGCACCCAGCTCTCATCAGGAAATTAATCCCAAGCACTCTGGTATCCAGATTTTATGAAAGGTTCGGCTGTGAAAAACATTCTCAAAGTGTGCTTCCTGGACCACAAGTTGGGCATCGCCTGGAAGCCCCAGTCCAGACACACTGAATCAAATCTGCATTTAACAAGACCCCAGTGATTCTTGAGCACACTGATGCTTGGGGCGGCAGCTCTGAGAATTTACAGTCTCTCCACTCCAACCCACACTGTGCACTTGCTTGGGGCCTGTGCCTCTGGGAGGCAGTGTGAAAAGGAGGTGGAGAAAACCCGCTCATGTATTCTGTTGAATATGAAAAGGGCTGTACTCTGTATCACCAAGTAATGTTTTAAGTGAGAAATTGCTCTCTGATATGGGTGTCAAGAGAGGGTCTTGTGGATACTGTGTATCTTACAGTTGGTTACTTCCATCATTTTGCCTTGGCTTGTAGAGAGCTCAACACTAAATACAGAGCCCGGCAAATGTTCACAGGCAAGTGGCATTCATTTTCCTTGTTCAACTTTCCAGCTCCCCTTTCCCTCTATTTACTGCCCCCACACCCAGCCCTTGTACTTAATTCTCTTTCTCTTGAATGTTTTTCAGTAAATACCTTCCATATTTTTTTTTGTAAAACACGTGGGAAATATATTAATATATTAATGCCATTAGTGAAAACTAATGGTCGTCTCTGATGGTGATAATGGTGATGTATCCTCAAGTGAAAAAAGAAGTTTTTGTGAGATTTCTCAAAGAACCACATGCTAAATTTGTCAGCCCCAGCCTTTGGCCTTCATGTCCACCCTGACAGCAGCTCCTGGGAGTCAGGTGTGAACATGCCATGTGCACCAGTAGGTTGTGGTCATTTGTCCTTTTGTTATCAGAAGGGGAAGAGAGACTCCAACTCTGAGAGCTGGTGGTTTTTTTGCCTGTGTATGTATTGCTTGAATTAAGTTCTTTATTTTACTTTAATACACTGCTGTGTTCTCAATAATGTGACTTCTTCCTCACAAAACTATGGGACTGTGTGTCTCCATTTTGTAAATGGCAGAAGCAAGGTGTTTGCTTGCCCAGGTTCCCACAGTGGCATGGTGGAGGCATCAAGGCAAAGCCAGTGACCTTAGTGATTTTAGTTCTCTCACCAAACTGACACAGAGGAAAGAGATCAAAGAGCTTCCTTGAGCCTTTCTAAGTGAAGCCATGAATAATGATGATCAATTGGACATGAAACTTTAGAAATAAAACAGAAACATCTTGAAATCCTTAGTATCAAACATTCAGATGAAAGGAGCATATTAAATGCCTCAAGAATCCCATTCACTGGGCCCAGTAATTTGTCTCTTAGTCATCTTTCTAAAGAAGTAATCTAAGATGTGACAAAAGATTTTGGGAACAGGAATAATCATTACTGTGCTACTTAAAAATGAAAATAACATTTGTAGAGGAGGCAAAACTCAATGGCTTACAACAAAAAGCTTTATTCTCATGCTCATGGGTGAGCACAAGAGCCACGACTTGGCTGATGGGGCAGGATGTGGACGGCTCAGCTTCAGCCTAACCTTCAGCAGGACTTGACTCTGAGCTCAATGCTGGGTTCAGTTTTGTTCCACAGTTATCTGGCTACCTTCTTCTCCCAGTAGATCAGTCATGCACTGAAGGGCAAGCTAAACCTCACAGCCCTGTGCCAATCCTCCCCTCACAAGGCTGCTGACATCCCATGCTCCATGTAAGCACAGGAACAAGGGAAAACCCCACAGGGCAGGGAAGTATACTCCACTCACAGTGGGAGACAGAGGCAAGTATATATTTGACATTGTATGCTCCATGCAAGCACAGGACCAAGGGAAAAGCCCACAGGGATGGGAAGTAGACTCCACTCATAGTGGGAGAGAAAGGCAGGTATATATTTGATGAGTGATCATAGAAATATAACAACTGTGACTGTACTGGCACACATTGTTCTTCAGTGGAGTACCATGGAAGGGGTTTATTGGTACGTCAGCATGGCACACGATTTTGAAATCAGGCAGCCCCGACTTTGAGTTCTTGCTCTGCTATTAATATTGACTAGCTGTGCTCATATGTATGTTCCTTAACAGTCACTAAGTCATAGTTTCCTCAGTTGCTAAATTGGGTTGTTGTGAGGATTAAATGAGAAAACATGTGGAGCTCTTAGCCAAGTGATGGGTTCTTAAGAAGCAGCCAATAAGTAATGATAACAGTTAATATTAGCTGTGGCTATTGGAAAGATATTTGAGATTCAGTGATGAATAAAATCACTGTAAATCTAGAACCCTACCATTATCTAAACTATCAATCTCTTTTTATTGAACAGTTTCAAATTTACTTTTGATAAACAATTTTAATATAGTCAAACATTTATCAGAAGCAGAAAAGTCATTGTAGAGCACTTGAATTATATTTAAAAGTTCAGTGGTCTAAACTGGCAATCTAAGATGATTGTGAAATAAAGGCATTTAAAATCCTCCTACTTGCTTGTGGTGAACTACCGTACCAGTCAGGATAAGCTAAGCCATGCTGCGCTAACAAATGGCCTGCAGATCTTGGTGCTTTACGCTAGCAAATGCTTCTTTCATGCTTCTGCTGCTTGTCCACTGGGGGTCAGCAGAGGCCGTCTTCTCTGTCAGCATCACTGTAGGATCCAAGCCACCCAGCAGCCTCTCTGTGTCACTCAGCAGAGGGAGAAGAGACCTGGAGAGCCACGTGCTGGCTCTTGATGCTTCTCTTCGGAAGTGACACTATCACTTTGACATATGTTTCATCGGCCAGAGAAAGCCAGCCGTGGCTGGCTCGTCAGAGCCAGGAAGTCTAATCCTCCTGAAGCAGAAGCTCTGCAGAGAGAGGAACTGAATATACTGAACATAATACAGTAGACAAGAGAATGTGTGTGACTCTGAAACCATTAAGGGAGTAAAAGGACAAAAGAAGGAAAGAAAAAATGTGGAAAAAGAAACATGACCATTAGAAATCACAACATAAGGAAGTATCAAGTAATCAAAGCTAATGAGCATTCAATAAATATAAAGAAACTAAATTCACAAAACAGACTCTCATATTGGATGATAAAACAAAATTCAAATATATATATATTTTACAACAGAAACGCATAACATGAAATGACAAGAAAATCTGAACATTAAAAGAAGAAACGTATATATCCCAGATCAAGAATCAACAAAAAGGAAGTGTTACTGTATTGCCAATTAAAATAAGCAAACAGATTTTTCCCAAGAAAATACACACTTCACCTATATTCTCAAAATTGTTGGCAAAAAGTTAATCATAGTTGTGGTAGGCAGAATAATGATCCCTAAAAGGATGCTGACACCCTAATCCCCAGCAAAGAAGCCCATGACATTTGGACTAAATAAAAATGTTAACCAGGAAGACATGAGAATTTAAAATGTGCATTATTAGACAGTATATTATCAAATAAATGAAGGAAAAAAACTCATATAATTACAAAGGGGCACTGACAAATATGCAATCATAGTTGAAATACTTGTCTCACATTGATCTAAAGTCAACCCTTTGTGGCGTTAATTCCCCCAGCATCTCTGGCCTGTGCAGATGTGGGGCCGAGTGAGTCCAAAGGCCTCTTCTGCCTCAGGAGCAACACGAAAGCCAGGGCAGGTCTGGGCAGTATAAACAGAACATAAGGAAGGTTCTGTGAAGTTGGTCCAAGTTCCTGCAGATAATCCATCTTGGCGGCAGGGACAGATGAGGCCAGGAGAATCTGAAATGGGTACAAAAGCTGGGTAAATCACGAACACACACAGAGCAACAGCAAACTAGGGACAAAGAGAGGGACCCCTGCCAACAGGGACTCTGAGATCTGTGTCTGAGTCCAGTCCCTGACATCTCTGACCTTGGAGCCTCTGGTTAACTGAACAGTGGCCCACCAAGATGTCCCCATCCTAATCCTGGAACCTGTAACTATGAGACCTTACCCAGCAAAACAGACTTACAGATGTGATTAAGTTAAGGATCTGCCATGGTCTGAATGTGCCCCCTCAACAGTCATATGTTGAAACTTATTCACCAATGTGGCAACATTAAGAGATGGGGTCTTTTTTTTTTTTTAATTTATTTATTATTATTATACTTTAAGTTGTAGGGTACATGTGCATAACGTGCAGGTTTGTTACATATGTATACTTGAGCCATGTTGGTGTGCTGCACCCATCAACTCGTCATTTACATCAGGTATAACTCCCAATGCAATCCCTCCCCCCTCCCCCCTCCCCATGATAGGCCCCGGTGTGTGATGTTCCCCTTCCTGAGTCCAAGTGATCTCATTGTTCAGTTCCCACCTATGAGTGAGAACATGCGGTGTTTGGTTTTCTGTTCTTATGATAGTTTGCTAAGAATGATGGTTTCCAGCTGCATCCATGTCCCTACAAAGGACACAAACTCATCCTTTTTGATGGCTGCATAGTATTCCATGATGTATATGTGCCACATTTTCTTAATCCAATCTGTCACTGATGGACATTTGGGTTGATTCCAAGTCTTTGCTATTGTGAATAGTGCTGCAATAAACATACGTGTGCATGTGTCTTTATAGCAGCATAATTTATAATCCTTTGGGTATATACCCAGTAATGGGATGGCTGGGTCATATGGTACATCTAGTTCTAGATCTTTGAGGAATCGCCATACTGTTTTCCATAATGGTTGAAGAGATGGGGTCTTTAGGAGGTGCTTAAGTCATGGAGCGGAGCCCCTCACGAATGGGTCAATGTCCCTACAAAAGTGCCTTTTCATCTCTTCTGCCACGTGAGGACACAGGATTTGTCCCTCTTTCCCTTCCACTGTCTGCCAAGTGAGAACACAGCAGCAAGAGGTCATCTTGGGAGCAAAAGGGAGTTCTCGCCAGACACCACATCTGCCAGCACCTTGGTCTTGGACTTTCCAGTCTTTAGAACTGTGAGAAATACATTTCTATTATTTACAAATTACCTAGTTTATGGCATTTTGTTATAGCAGCAAAAATGGAATAGGATAGGGTCTTAAAATAAGGAAGACCCTGAGCTATCCACATGGGTCATCTGCATAATCACAGAGTTCTTTATAAGAGGTGGCAGGAGCAGGTGGAGAGAAATGAGAATGCCACGTGATGATGGGAGCAGAGGTCAGAGCAATGCCCTTCAAAGACAGAAAAGAGGCCATAGGCCAAGGAATGCCGGCATCCTCTCTAAACCATGTCAGATAAAGAAGCTGATTCTCCCCCGAAGCTTCCAGAAGGAAATGGCCCTGCTGACACCTTGACTTTAGCCCAATGAGACTGATTTTGAATCCTGCCCTTTAGAACTGTAAGAGAATAAATGTGATATTGTCAAGCTGTTGCATTTGTAGTAGCTGTTGCTGCAGCACCGGAAGCTCATGCAGAGCCCTTTCTTTGATTCTGGGAGCTACATCCGTGCCCTTCCTTCTTACTTAATAGCAAGTCAGTTCCTTTTTTCTGTGTGTTGTTTGCATTGCAGAGAAGGGAGAAGTCCTGAACTACAATCAGTCTGGACTCTGGAAAGTGACAGAGGCAATGTCAGATGTCTCAGGAGCTGCCCCTGAGGGGCAGGGCTGCACCACAGGCTGCCCAGGGAGCCAGTGCAGAAAAAGGGCAGCCCTTTGGTTGCCTCCTCTGCATCTCATGGTCTTGCTTCCCCTCATGCAGGTGATCCTCACTGTACATCTGACAGAAAATGCACTCCTGGGAGCACTGCCCCTCTTGTAGTGAAAAATATTCCTGGAGGAGGCCACACAGGTGGAGTGGATCTTGGAGGGATGGGCCCGACCCAGCCTCCCTCAGTGTGTGGGGATGACATGGGTGGAGGCTTGTCTTCCTCTAGAGAGGGTTCTGGGGTGAGAAAGATGAGCAGGGACTGGAACTAGTTACTGGTCTTCAGGTTCCAAAAGAAACCTCTGAGATAAGCTATTTGGGGTCATTGCTGCAGGTTTGTTCCTAAGTGTGCAGGGACATTCAGAGTGGGAAGAGTTGGCTTTCTGGTGTGGGGACATCAGGTCCTCTGACTCCTGCTGTGTGTATGACAGACTTAAAAAATCAACGTGTGTGTGTTTATAAAATGATGCAGAAAAATTACAGTGTCTTCTAGTGTCTGAAGCACGGCTTCTAACAGCCTTGGCTGATTTATACTTCAACTTTCAAAACCATCTTTGGGAACCCAAGTCTTTATGGTTTTAGAAAAACAGCTTCAGACACCCGATGACTCCTCGCATGATTTTCCATTCATACTCCCCCAGAGCCCTGATTCCCCAACCAGTTCCAGACGTCTGAAAAGAGACAGGCGTGCTTTGATGGCGCACTTCTCCAGTTGAAGTTGCTCTTTGGTGTTTAACTTAGAGTAGGAAGAAAGATATCTAGAAAGGAAACCCATTGTTTTAAACATTTTTAAAGTAAAAGAATCACTATCTGAACTATCTTGCCTGCCATCATCTTAATCTTAATTGCCCTTCCATCCCTGCGCGTTTTATATATAACAGATCACTCTTGCCTCCAGAGCTACCCTGAACTGCTCTAACTAAGCCAGCCTGCTGTAAGCAGAGCACCCCGACAGAGGCCTCCCAGTGGTCTCTGGAGGACCATCTGCTGCCCTGCTGTCCTGACGTGAAACCATGCTCCTCCGTGAAGCTGTGCTCCCTCAGTGACATTGGTCCTGCTGTCACCCTGGCCTTGGGCAGATATATTCATCCACCTCATCTCCTGTTTCCCAAATCCAACATAGTACAGCAGAAGCCAGTCTACATATTTTCATACAATTTTGTTGAGAGTTCAGGGATAATGGTAGAAAAATACAACCCAGAGTTTACCTTACACTGACGTAAGGGACCTTTTCTCCAGATCCTTTCAAAGGCCATCTGGCTACCTACAAACACTTCACAAGGTCTCAGACATTCAACCTGATACAGTGGCTGGACCAGGGGAGCTCTGCCCAGCTCCATGCTATTGTTTTTCAGGCTCTCCCCACCCACAGTCCAAAGGTCTTGGGTCCATTGCCACAGAGCCGCTCTGCCCCTTCAGAGACTGATGCATGCATAGAAAACCAAAGAACATTTCCTCCAAGCTCCTGCCTCATTCCCACGTGGGCTTTTAGGAAATCCAGGGCTATGGAGAGCACATTTAGAAAGCTACTGGCTATTTACATGCAGCTATATTCTCCCTCAAAATGTACACTGGGTTTGCTTTCATATCTTCAGCCAAAATAGCACATTTGGTGAGCATCTTCTCTTTTGCTAAGAGGCCCATGAGCAACTTTTCTGCCTGCTGAGGAGCCTTATAGGCTGTTCTGCGTCTTCTACGTCAGGCAGGTGCTTGGCCTGGCTGTGGAAGTCCCCTGGAGTCCCCCAGCTACTGGCCCCGACAGGACCAGCCACACGCCCCTTACATTTGCTCCTAGCAAGGCTCGGCAGCCAGGCTGAGAGGCTATTCCAGCCCTCTCTTGGCCCCTTCTCCTCAGACCCTCACCAGGGGCTGGCAGAGTCCCTGGGCTCACCCCATGCACATTGGCAAGGCTGAAGGCTCGGACAGGAGATGCCCTTTCAGAGTCACCGACTGTTACGTGCCAGCCACGCGCACTCCGACCTCTTCTGTCACCCCAGCACCCTTGTCTGTGTGTCTTCTCAGAGGACAGGAAAGGAGGGAGGTGCCTGCTTGGAATGAAAGCATAGACTTTTTCCATCGAAGTAAAAGTGCTGGGATGCTGGATCCACAGGTCTGTTTATGGGCATAGAAATGCTTTGTAAATAGTGCTGGTGTGTTGAATCAGTTGTTCAGGGAGCCCGTGCTCCTTTTCCTATCTCCAGGGATCTGCGTTGTATGGAATTTGGCTAACACCAACCTGAATATGATCTGCCTAAATCACAGCCCGGCTCCTGCGACAGCGCTTTCCTTTCTTTCTCTCTGTAACTCAGATATGCAAACATTGGTAAGAGAAACCAGAACTCAGGGAAAATGAGAGCAATGGTTGTGTGTAGACGCCAGCATTTGTCACCCTTGAGGCAAGCGTCCTCCTTCTCCCTGTGCTCTTTTCTGCCGGGGGAGCAAAAGTTTTATTGGAGAAACTAATCATTGAATTAACTTCAAAATACATTCAGAACCTTTGGCATTTACAAACCCATCCTGTAATTAAAACACAAATAACTGAAGGTTTTTCCATTGCTCAAAAGTATTGGTTAATTGAATTATTTTGTTGCCATTTTTTGTGTCTAGTTTGGTCTAGACAAATATTGGGAGAGGCAGTAAGTACTTTGTCTGTTTTCTAACTTCATAATAGAATTGAAGAACCATTGCATATGTGAATTTTACACTCCATGTATCCTTAATGTCAATCCCCAAAAAGAAATTTGCTGCACTTGGGAAAATTGAAAATTAAAAATGCCCAAGTCTCAAAATGGATTTCTTCAGTATTACAAGAAAAAAAAAATAGAACTGGTGTTTTTGTTTAATTGGCTAAATTTTTCTAGCACAAAAAAAGATTTGTTTTTTCAAGTTTGGAGTGCAAGCCCTGAGCCACTCTGGTGTCATCCAAATTCTAAATGTGCTCATGTTCAAATAAATCGAGACATACGTACATACACGTGTTCACACATCTGTGCATGGAAGCACTGACTGCATGGCAGAAATCATGAATCAAAGCTCCTTTCCCTCCCCTGTTTTCTTTCTTTCCCTGCAAGGTCTTTTCTTCCTGTTGTACCCTTGCTGGCTGTGCGCTAAAGCACAACCTGAAGCCGCACCCTCTCTGGGACAGCAGCCCCCTCAGCAGGCCTGGTGCAGGTGTGAGTCAGCACTGGGGGCTGGTGGAGCCCACCTGAAAGCCTCGTGGCCTCAGCTTCACTGTTAGGGCAGATAAAGCGTTTGTATGGGCACCGGGCTTGAACCAGCTTCTTGTTTTCTTTGAGACCAGGACCCCTGCCTAGTGCAGCCTCACACTCCTGTGTGAGTGGCAGCCTCTCTCCAGTCCTGGATGTAGGAGGCCCCGTCTGGACCCTGGGAGCTGCGACATGGGCCCTGTATGCCCAAGGCCCACATACAACATGGGGACACCAGCTCCCCACGGACGCTCCCTGCACACCCTCCCTACATGCCCCTCTCTATATCACTAGTAGAGAAGAGCCTGCTTTCTTTCCACCCTTTTCCCCTGCATGCCCCCTGCTGCCTGAGAAAGCCCCTGGAAGAAACCCAGCTTCTTGAAGTGCTTAAATAAACAGGAGGCTGTGATTCATTCAGCATGAGGTGGCGGGAGGGGGAGGGACCCTGCCAGACCCGTCATGTGGTGCCTCTTCCTCCTGAGCCTCTGAGTCACAGGGCAGCAGGGGTGGCGTCCTCAGGGATGAAAGCTGAGGAGGCTGTGAGTGAGTGAGTGCATGTGAGTCTGTGAGTGTGCGTGTGATGTGTGTGTGTGAGTGCATGTGAATCTGTGTGTGTGATGTGTGTGAGCAAGTGTGAGTGCATGAGTCTGTGTGTGATTTGTGTGAACAAATGTGGGAGTGCTTGTGAGTGTGCATGT
This sequence comes from Macaca thibetana thibetana, assembly GCF_024542745.1. Taxonomy (NCBI): domain Eukaryota; kingdom Metazoa; phylum Chordata; class Mammalia; order Primates; family Cercopithecidae; genus Macaca; species Macaca thibetana. Next base: position 5,521,962 of record NC_065589.1, on the reverse strand, counting down.
GTGTGGGTGTAAGCGAGTTTGTGAGCACATGTCTGTGATGGATGTGAGTGCAAGAGTCTGAGTGTGTGACGTTGGTGAGTGTAAGCAAGTTTGTGAGTGCATGTGAGTCTGTGTGAGCAAGTGTGTGAGTTCATGTCAGTGTGATGTTTGTGAGTGTGAGCATGAGGGTGCATGTGAGGTGCATGTGAATATATGTGAGCCTGTGTGTGATATGTGTGAGGAAGTGTGAGTGCATGTGAGTGTGCATGGCATGTGTGAACAAATGTGTGAGTGTATGTGAATCTGAGTGGGTGTGATGTGTGTGTGTGAGTGTGTGAGTGCATGTGAGTTTGAGTGTGAGTGGTTTGTGAGGAAGTTTGTGAATGCATGTGTGGGATGCATGTGTGAGTTTGTGAGTTCATGAGTATGTGAGTGTGCGGGTGATGTGTGAGCATAAGTGCATGTGTCTGTGCATGTGATGTGTGTGTGAGTGCATATGAGTCTGAGTGTGTGTGTGATTTTTGTGAGTGCAAGCAAATTTGTGAGTGCATGTGTCTGTGTGATGTGTGAGCGAGAACATGTGTGAGTGCATGTGATGTTTGTAAGTGTAAGCAAGCATGAGTACATAAGTCTGTGAGTAGGCATGTGATGTGTGTAAGCAAGTTTGTGAGTGTGTGTGATGTGACTGATTGTGAGTGTGAGCGTGTGATGTGTGTTAGTAAGTGCATGAGTCTGCATGTGATGTGCAAGTGTAAGTGCATATCAGTCCGAGTGTGTATGATGTGTGTGAGTGTAAGTAAGTTTCTGAGTGCATGTGTCTGAGTGTGCATGTGATGTGAGGGTAAGCGAGTGTGAGTACATGAGTCTGTGCGTGATGTGTTTGAGTGTGACTGTGTGAGTGCATGCATGTCTGAATGTGCATGTGATGTGTGTGAGTGCATGTGTCTGAGTGTGCAAGTAATCTATGTGTGTGAGTGCATGTGAGTGCATGTGATGTGTGCGAGTACATGTGAGTCTGAGGGTGCAATGTGTGTGCATGTAAGCAAGTGTGTGAGTACATGTGAGTCTGTCAATGTGATCTGTGTGAGAGTGCATGTAAGTCTGTGATGTGAGAGCTAGCGAGTGCATGTGAGTCTGAGTGTGGGTGTGATGTGTGTGTAAGCAAGTTTATGAGTACCTGTGTCACTGTGTGTGATGTGTATGAGCGAGTGTGTGAATGCATGTCTGTTAGTGTGCATGTGATGTGTGTGTGACTGTGAGTGCATGTGCGTGTGTGTGTGTGTGACTGTGCATGTGATATGTGTGTGTGAGTGCATGGATGTGAGTGTGCATGTGATGTGTGTGTGAGTGCATGAGTCTGTGGTGTGTGTGAGTGTGACAGTGAGTGCATGTGTCTGAGTATGCATGCAGTATGTGTGTGTGTGAGTGCATGAGTCTGTGTGCATGTGATGTGTGTGAGTGAAAGACTGTGTGATGTGTTTTAGTGTGTAAGTGCGTGTGAGTCTGTGCATGTAATGTGCATGAGCAAATCTGTGAGTGCACATGAGTCTGTGAGCACATTTGATATGTGTGAATTGTGTGTGTGTCATGTGTGTGAGCATCAGTGCACGTGAGCCTGTATGCAGGTGGTGTGTGCGTGTGAGTACATGAGTCAGTGTGCCTGTGATGTGGGTGAGCAAGTGCATGTGAGTCTCAGTGTGTGTGATGTGTGTGCAAGTGAACACGTGTCAGTGTGTGTGTGTGAACAAGTGTGTGAGTGCATGAGTGTTAGTGTGCATGTGATGTGTAAGTGACTGAGTGCATGTACGTCCGAGTGTGTGTGATGTGCAAGTTTAAATGAGTGCATGTGAGTCTGAGTGTGATGTTTGTAAGTGTAAGCAAGTTGCTGAGTGCATGTTCGTGAGCGTGAGTGGTTTGTGAATGTAAGCAAGTGTGTGAGTGCATGAGTGAGTGTGCATGTGATGTGTCAGTGATTGTGAATGCATGTGAGTCTGTGAGTGTGCATGTGATGTGAGTGATTGTGTGAACACGTGTATGCATGTGATTTGTGTGAATGAGTGTGTGCATGCACATGAGTCTGCATGTGTGTATAATGTGCGAGTGTGTGAGCCCATGTGAGTCTGAGTGTGCATGTGATGTGCAAGTGTCAGTGAGTGCCTGAGTGTGCATGCAACGTTTGTGTGTAAGCTAGTTCGTGAGTGCATGTGAGTGTGCACGTGATGTTTGTGAGTGTAAGCAAGTGTGTGAAGACACGTGAGTCTGAGTGTGCATGTGATGTGAATCTGTGTGCATATCATGTGCATGAGTGTAATTGTGTGCATGTGTGTCTGAGTGTGCATGTGATGTGACAAGTGTGAGTGAATGTGAGTCTGTGCATGTGCATGTGATATGCAAGTGTGTGTAAGTGCATGAGTCTGAGTGTGCATATGATGTGCGAGTGTCAGTGTGTGCTTGTGAGTCTAAGTGTGCATGTGATATTTGTGAGTGCGTGTGTGAGTGCATGTGAGTCTAAGTGTGCATGTGATGTGTGAGCGAGTGCATGAGTGTGAGTCTGTGAGTGTATGATTCTGAGTGTGCATGTGATGTGAGTGTGTGAGTGCATGTCTGTGTGTGATGTGTGAGCAAGTATGTTGAGTGCATGCGAGTCTGTGTGTGATGTGTGTGAGTGTGAGTGAACATGCTTGTGTGTTGAGTGTATGGAAGTGTGTGTGAGAGTGTATGATGGGTACATGTGCCTACGAGTGTGTGAGTCTGTGTGTGCATATGTGCATTTGTGTGTGCAGATATGTATGCATATATATGTACCAAAGGGTCTGTGTGAGCAAGTGTGTGTGAAAATCAGAATTTGTGCATAAGAGCCTACGTACACGAGTGTGTGTAAGAGTATGTGCACCTGTGTGCACGTGTGAGTATGAACAAATGTGTTAGCATGTGCGTGTCTTTGTGAGAGTCTGTGTGCGTGTACCTCTGTGTGCATGTGTACATGTGTGTATGTACACACACATGCTTCCTTCTTTTTCCTCTACCTTCTCCCAAACTGCTTTCTCAGGGAGAGACTTTGAAACAAGATTGTTGCCTCTGGCTCCCAATTTCCATCAGTTCTACAGAATCAGTGGTCACAGGGAGGGGGGCCCTGCTCCCCTCCCCACCCTCAGCCCTGCCTCCTCTGCCAGCCTGGTCCGAGTGGGTTGTGAGACTCCACAAAACTGTCTTTTTTTTTTTTTTTCAGGGGGCCACACCTACTTGTTTGTCAGGAGTTATTCCTTGTTAATTCCGGAGATATTTATAAAAGTCTCAAGTTCTATTTTCCAGTTGGTTGAAGCTGTCATTTCGCCTTGATTAGGAGAACTAACGATTTCATTGCCCGCGATGTGACTTTTCTCATCTACGATGGTGAGCAGGAGAGATGGGCACACAAAATGAAGAACAGAGGGCAAGAAGAAACCCCACACCCTGAACTAGGAAAAGGTGTTTAGTGAAGGCATTACTGAATGCTTCCAAGTGTTCTGTCATTGAGTCCTCCAGGAAGCCTCTGGCTTAGGTATTCTTTTATAGGTGGAGGAAACTGCCTCCACCCCTGTCCCCATGCCTAGAAGTCAGGAACTCGACCTCACACAGCTGGGGAACAGTGCAGCCAGGATTCTAAACGCCCTCTGTCAGATTCTAGTGCATTCTCTTTCCCCAATACCAAGTGGTTTCAAATAGATTTAAAGTATTAAGAAAATATATAGCTTTATCTTTTTCATAAATTTTACAGGAAAAACTACCTTTAGCACTAAGGCATGACCCGAAGCTTATCTGGTGAAATAGCCTTTGGCCATGGAAGCAGTTATGGGAAGATCGACCTGAAATCCTCATTTTGCCTGCACTCACTGTTGCTCAGCCCCTTATTATAGAACAGATCCAACGAAAGTCTGTAATATCATAACTAAAGTTAATTTGTCCAAAGCCTTGTGAACTCTCCACCATTGGCAACAATGCCTCTAAATCAGTGGCTCTCAACTAGAAGCAATTTTGTCCTCCAAGGGTCATTCAGCAATTTTTGGAGACATTTTAGGTTGTCCCAGTTGGCGGTGGAGGGTGCTACTGGCATCTAGAGAGTAGAGGCCGGGGATACTGCTGAGTGTACAGGACAGACCCTGCCACAAAGAATTATCTGGCTCAAAATATCACTGGGGCAGTTCCTTTCTTTGTCTGTTGGTTGGCTGGCATGAGGAACCCAAATGATGGGAGCCTCAACTCGGGTGGAACTCTTACAGTGCCCTCTCGTGGAAGCAGAGCCTCCAGTCCAGTGGAGACTGAAGTTGCAACTCTACAGGAAACGCAAATTCCCTGAGTGGTGGTGAGAAGGACAAAGGCCAAGGACCTGGCATGGGATTTCAGCTGTAGGCTTGGCCCATATGGGGCTGCCAGGGAGGCAGAGCCTGCGTGTGCCATCTGTTTCCTCCCAAGAACCCGACTGACACTAAGCCAAACTTCTCACAGAGCAGTTCCCAAAGCACAGAGCACCAGAATACATTTCTGTTAAACAGCAGGAAGAGGCCAGATCTGGGATTCCAAATCCTTGATCTAAGGGTTGCCGTTTCCCTATGGTAGTTTTCCAAAGTGGTTTTACCAATCTCCATTCTCATAAGCAGTGGATAAAAGTTACACTTGGTCTACATCCTTGTCAACATTTAGTATTGTCTATTTTGTTTTTTAAATTTTATTCATTCTGATGGATGTACAGTGTAACATCACAGTGATTTTCATTCATACCACTCTAACAACTCATAAATTAGAGCATCTTTTCAAATGTTTATTGCCATTGGACACTCTCTTCTGTAAAATCTCTTGCCCATTTTACTGTTCAATTGGTTTTAGCATTTTATTATTATTGATTCTTCAGAGCTCTACATAAGTTCTAGATAATATTTTTTGTCAGATATATGGAATGCAAATATCCTTTCCCACCCTGTGGGTTGCTTTTTTACTCTTCATATGTCATTCATCTTAATGCTTATATGCTGGAGTTTCTTTTTGTTGCATTTCTGGTTTATCTTCATTGATTCTTGAATTTTATGTCTTCCTTTTCCCTAGGTTCCTCTTTTATTTTGCAGGAATTTTTGCTAATGACATTTTTCTCTTCTCATGAGCTACATATAGAGGACAATATTCTGATTTTTTGACTGTTAACAGGTCTTTATTTTGCCTTCCTCCTTTATTGGTAGTTTCGTTGGGTATGTAATACTTTAAGAATTCTCTTTTTTTCAGATTGCATCAGTGCAACAGTCATGAAGAAAGAACAATATCTCCTCAAATCTTATTTATAATATATAGTTCACATTTCTTAACCTTGATTTATTTTCTGTAAGTTTTCTTTTGTTTCTTGAAAGAGCTCTGTTTCATATAGGCTCAAATTTCCCAAATGGGTGCACTGTTTGTCATTGTTCCATCTGTCAAAACTGATGAGTTTTCAATGCTTCTTTTAGCCTTCCAGAGGGAAACTCATCTCAGGTAAAAGAATAAGAAGCTTCAAAAATTCTTGACCTCTCTTTTTGGTATTTTTCATTCAATTTGATGTGCAAGGTGGGAACAGCAATTAGTCAGCAGGAGCCAGAACTTGGGAGTCTTGTGCCAGAACAGTTTCCTCTCTGGTTGCCATTGGCCCGGGACTTCTGTAGCCAGCTGGGGTGATGAGCCTTTATCTCCCATTGCCAGCTGACTGGTCAGGGCAGACTTCAGCAGCAGCTGACACAACAGATTTGCTGTGCTCCACTTGGGGCACCCTCCCCACCTTTCTCTACAGGTGGTTATTGTAGGCTGAGGTTGCCCCCAGCCCAAGGCTGCAGTTGAACAGAAATATATCCCCATTAACTGAACCACAGTAATCTGCAGCACCCCTAGAGAGTGTAGATGGTGGGAGAATCCACCTTTCTCTCATCTCCCCCTTCCTTTTTCTGGCACCATTTCTTACTGCAAATCATCACGAATTAGGAATGTGGGTGGCTTTTTTCCCCTACTTCTCAATGGTCACAGAGTATTTTTTCTGTTACTCTGTTAGGTCATGTTAGTGGGAATTTGATAGAGTAATGAATATCAAAACTACAAAAGGTAAGGACGTCATCTTGAGCAAGAAAATTAAGTGGAAACTCAGTGACAGAAATCATCTGTAGTTTTAAGTGTATGCCAAACAGTAAATTCAGAGACTGGGACTAAATGCAATTAAAGTCCAACATCTAGACTTCTGCTCATTGCTTCATCTTCTGATAAAACCCGTAGCCAGTTGGAGCGTCTCCCTTATTAGCTCATTCTCAACTTGTCTGTACTTTATATTTTACTGAAGTGATCCAACAGCCCTGGCTTAATCGTTCATGACACTGAAGCTGACCTTCAGCTGGGAGAACTAATTGAGCAGCTCCTAATTCAGCTGTAGGAACTCAAAGAGAAATCTCTGAAAATGTCTTGATTGCATACTCTTGTGAGATTCTAGACTAACTTTCCTAAGTGTGCCTATAAATGCCAGCTTGAGTTCTTTTTTAATCAAGATAGCATGTCAAAGATTTATATGATTAACTCAGTTTGACCTTTCTCTAGTGAATCCTGTTGACTTTAGATGACTATTAGCTGTACGGCTCACCACTAAAATATAGTCCCTCCAAGCTAAGTTTACCCTGAGAAAAATGTAGTCCCTCCAAACTACGTTTACTCCCGAGATTTTAAAATAAACTCCATTTTGTTAGTTTTAAGGAAGAGACCAACCCACGTGACCTCATGAAGGACAAAGTATTGTTAACATATCAATTTTCTCAAAGTGATTAACAAAAGCAGATTCCCAGTGGAAAAAAACTGAAACTACAAAATCATGTCAGTATTTATCTTTAGGAAAGAAAAGATAAAAATAGTCAAGAAAGTGATATTTTATCAAATTATAATGAGGGGATATTGGCATTGTCAAATAATGAACTATATATATCAAAGGTATACTGATTAAAATATAGTGATACTGGTGCAAACAAAAACAAGAGAAAAAGAAGAGGAAAATCTAAAATCAAGTACACGTATGTATTAAGGAGAAGAGAGAAATAATAGTTTAAATTAGTGGAGAAAAGAAATACTATTCAATAAAGGGTGCTTGGTAAATTGTTAAATAACATAGCCACAGCAAATAAATTTGACAAGGATTTAAAATAGTAATTAATTTGGTGAAGGTACCGAGAATAAAGACTCAAAAAAGACCATCTTTCTGAAGGGTGTTGGTATCCTAAACAAGTAAATATTTATTAATACTATAATTACAACTTTAAGACTCCATCCAAATAGAGATATGAAAATATCTACAAACCAGAAACAGTCATTTTAAAATGTTATCTGTAGTAGGAGAAGATTTCTAACAATTTAAATGTTCAGCAATAGAAGTTTGAGTAAGTCAAGTTGTCAATCCGTAAAATGGAACAATATGCAGCAATTAAAGTCACGTTTTAGATTAATGACGTGGGAGTATGGTTTCAATAAAGTGTTGCTATGGATGTCTCCGGGGGAAACAGTACGGGGGTTTTTAATTTTCTTCTTTGTGCTTTTCCGTGTTTTTGAAACATTATACAGTGAATATGTTTTGCTCCAATGACAGTTTTGAGGAAGAAAAAGAGCCATGTGTATAGACAGATAGAACGTTAATTGATGCAAAACCAAACAAGTGAAGACATTTCTGAATAAAAAAGAGACAGTTAATTTTTTTTACAGGTGGAGATAATTTGGAATTTGTGATATTTATACAAAGTTAAAAACGAAGGAACAAATAAACGCATTACTTGTTAAGCAGGTAAAAGATCTTGGCAGTCAGAAAAACCGACTGACCACTATGGTGCTGCTCACCAGGGCCCCGGGAGGGCACAGGACTTCTTTAATTCCTGTCCAAAATAGATGCCTTAAAAACCTGTCACCTCTTCAAGATAGACATGAAGAGAAAGGAAAACAGCCAATTTCTGTAGGCCATAGTCTTGTGAGGAATGATGTCTTTGATGATTTTCAATGTTAAAATGTCTTTAACACATAATTTATTGAAAAAAATTGTATCTTGTAAAAGGGAGGGAAAGAAGTAAAGCTAAACACAGTATTTGGTTGTGGCAGCAATTAATTGCTCCTATCACTTTTTGTTTTCTTTTCTGGCTTTTTATTTTGAAATAATTTTACACTTGTAAGACAATGGTAAAAATAGCACAAAAATTCTATCATACTCTTCTGCCAGCTTCCCCAAATGTTAATACCAAGATAATCAAGAGTTCAATTATTAACATGAGATTAATGCTGATAAAACACTGTTAACTAATCTATAGGCCTTATTCCAATTTCATCAGTGTCCTTCCTGTGGCCTTTTGCTGGTCCCAGATCCAATCCAGAAGCCCACATTTAGTTGTCAGATCTCCCTGGTCCTCTCTAATCTGGGACAGTTCTCAGTCTTTGCCTTCTATAATCCTCACACCAATGATGAAAGCCCATCTGTTATTTTGCAGATATTTTCTTTGTGACACTGAAATGATGCATTTTTGCCAAGGGTACCCCAGGAGCAATGCTGTGCCCTTCTCAGTGCGCTGTGCTTAGCAGGTACATGAGGTCAATATGTCTTATCACCAGTAATGGTAACTTGATTTGGTTCAAGTGGTGTCCACTAGATTTCCCCATTGTAAAGTTACTGTTCTTCCCTTTGTAATCAGTATCTGGTTGGGGGATACCTAGAGGCTGTATAAATACTCTGTTCTTCATCAGTCTTTCACTCACTAATTTTAGCCTCCACCAAACGACCTTTGCCTGCAATAATGAGTACTATGGTACTTGCCAAGTAATGATTTTTCTATTTCCATCATTCTTTCTACTAGAATTCTACTAGAAGTTAGAGCTGAACTTCCCCTTCTGCCTGTTTATTCAGTTATTCTTTGTATTCGTGTGGACTCAGGGGTGTTTTCTAGATTCTAGGAGTTGTCATCTGTTGCCATCATTATATATTTTGTTGCTCCGCGTATCCCAGGCTCAGTCACTGGGGAAGCCTTCCGGTTGGCCCCTGTTCTGGCATGGCTCTGTCATTTTTGGATCCCTTTCTTACTCTCTAGCACCACCAAATGTTCTTGGCTAATCTTGCACATTCCCAGTGTCAGCCCTGGTGTCAGCCATTTCTCCCAGGAGCCCTGGTTCCTTTAACTGGAGACCGTTAGAGTCCAAGACCTGGGCACCAGGTGCGTTCACTGCTGCCGAGGCGTCACTGCTCCTCGGCCCTCCCCTTTGTCCTCAGGTCCATTTGTCACTATGTGTTCTGCCTTGGACCCCTTGACATTCTGCCTGTGTGGAAAAGGCGAGACACGCTCCTGTCCCTTTACCGAAGCTGTGTTTTACCTCCGTCCACTGGAGTCAGAGTCCAGTAGTGCCACCTCTCCTGCCCCTCTTCCCCACTTTCTTGCGTTCCTGCCACTCTAGGTCCAGAGTACAAAGTACACTTGACAAATCTCATGCAGCTCGTGGGAGCTGAGTGGGGCCATGGTCCTAGTGATGGGCTGCCCCAGGCTGGGGTTGTCCATCGACCAGAGGCCGTGGCCTGAGAGCCAAGCCGACGGCCACCTGCCCCTCTGCCTGTGGCTCAGCTCCAGCCTCAGACACAGCTCTCAGGAAGGGGAATGATTTGTCATGCTGAGAGAAAGCTGTCCTCATCCGTAGGATTTAGGATGGCTCAACTGTCAGTGAACTTTAGGTTTTTTGTTTCTCTGATTTGCTTCAGTTCACCTGATTAAACAATTATAAACCTTGGGCTTGGGAAGGAGATTTCCATATTGAAATATGTGGATGGATAGTCCCATGACACTGTGCATCTTGTGGTGTGGAATTGTTTTAAAATAGCAGCTTGTTTTTCCTTTTCTCTCCACTGTGCTTAGGTGAGGTTGCCCAAAGCTAGCGAGAGTGTGTACAATAGGCACCTTCATACACTGTTGGAGGGAAAAGACATCTGTTCAATAGTTTTTGAAATACATTTTGCAGCACATTTTGTGGTATTCAAAATGTTCATATCCCTTTTGCTCACTAATCTACTAAGAAATACAAAAAAAAGCCGGGCGAGGTGGCAGCGCCTGTCTTCTCTTGGAATCTATTCTGAAAGCTGCAAAATGTTCATATGCTTTTGCTCACTAATTTCTTCTCTTGGAATCTATTCTGAAAGCTAAACCAAAAATATAAAAAAATAGGCAAAGATTTATTTCAACATTTTTATAATAATCAACTTGAGTAGGAAAACCTTGAAATAATCATAGGAAAGGTGAAAAATTATTACAAATGCACTTGATCGAATATTACAGAGTCATTAAACAGTTTTCCCAGTACATTATATTAGTAACATGGAAAAGCACTTATGATATAATATATTAAATTTAAAAAGGAAGATCCTAGGTTAGTTGTACATTTGGACAACACGCACACACACACACGCACAGTTACTTATGAATACTTAAAAGACCAATGGGGAAAACCAAAGCATAAGTAGTAGTTCTGATATAATGATTTGTGTATTTTTCTTTTCCTTCTACATTTTGTATTTTGTAAATCTTCTTGAAGGAGCCCAAACTACTCTGATAACACAGTGGATAAAATAAGGTTTTTAATTTCTTGTAAGAATAGATGTCTTAGGGGTATTAAAGATTAGATTTAATATTTAATTTTAAAATAATTGTTCTTAGCCAAAATGCCATCTGGCTAGCAGAATTATCTGGAAAACCTTTCCAAAATACATATCTGCATATCCAGCCCTCATGTGCACCCAATACACATGCACGTGCACATGCACATACACAGGCACACATATGCACACACGCACACACATGCACACACTCACAGATACACATGCACACATGCACCCATGTTCACACACACATGCACACATGCACACACATGTTCACATACGCACACACGTGCACACGTATGCAGACACAGACACATGCACACACACATGCTCGCACACACATGCACACATGTGCACACACATGCACACATACACATACACTTATGCACACACACACACAAAAGCACATGCACACACACACAGTCACTGGGACTAAGACCCACAGTGCTTGTTCCTCACTGCAAGGTTGTATCACCAAGGAGTTGGGGAACTCAGCGGAGAGAGAGGGTGACCTTCCTCCCAGGGTGGGGGGACACAGAGACAGACCAGGGCTCATGCAGGCCTTTACTAATAATCCTACCACCTTTGTTTAAAAAATATAAAGGAATATTTGGAAACAAAAGAAAAGGAATAAGTTAGAGTCTTACCTGTCTAGAGGGGCCAGTTTGCATTTTTTTGTGTATTTTATACCAGTGTTTTTGAAAAACATATATCCTAGCCCTTAAAACCAACCCCCTCCCCATTCCTTCCTGTGCTTGTGAGGACTGTGGCATGGTGCTTTGGTTGTCGCCCCTTGCGCTGCTGGGGCTGGGTCCAGTCCTGACATTTTTTAGGTGTGTGAATTTGGACACATTCCTTAGCCTTTTCCAAGTTACTTGTCACTATGTTTTTGGAATAAAATATGATGATAATAGTTTCTATAGTATTCATAATATTGTAGTGAGGTTGAAAACAGATACCCATGTAAGACACTTAGAATAATGTCTGGCCCGTGGTGAACACTCAATACCTTTTATTATTAACATCATCCCTTTCATTATTATTATTAAACAAATAGCTGTACTCCTAGTAGAGGTCACAAATGGCGGTCCTGGGTTAGGTTTGCAGATATGTTTTGGTTGGCTCTCACTGTGTTTTGTTTTGTTTTGTTTTCTGAGTCTCGCTCTGTTGCCCAGGCTGGAGTGCAGTGGTGCAATCTTGGTGCACTGCAACCTCGGCCTCCTGGATTCAAGCAATTCTCCTGCCTCAGTCTCCTGAGTAGCTAGGATTACAGGTGTGCACCACCACGCTCAGCTATATTTTTTGTATTTTTAGTAGAGTCAGGGTTTCACCCTGGTCAGGCTGGTCTTGAACTTCTGGCCTCAGGTAATCCACCAGCCTTGGCCTCCCAAAATATTGGGATTACAGGCGTGAGCCACCACGCCTGAGCCTCTCACTGTGTTTTAAAATATTAATGAATTAACAACTAAAAAGCAGGAGACTTCACAGAAAATGCCAGATTTCTCATTGCTCTTGAAATACTGTGAGCATCTGACGATCCTGAGCCTGTTTTCCTGTTTGGTGGAAACTGGCAGGAGCTGGGCTGCTGCAGTGTCCTGCAGAGATGCGTGGCCCTCCTGCTGCTGTCATTGCTATTGATGGCCCTGTGTCTGTGGGACATTTATAAATGTTCACCATCATCCCTTTACCAAAAGATGCTCTTTGATTGTGAAAAACAGGGAAGATCTAGTCTGGAAGGTCAGGCAGCTGCACAATGTCAAGTTAGTGCTGAGTGTGGACAGCCAAGGATGCTGTTAGCTGAGGGAACAACAGTGGAGATACTGATTGAGAAGTGGGCTCAGACTGGGAGCTAAGTGTAAGAGGACAGGGCTGGGTTGGCGCCACAGGCAAGGCCAGAGCAGGTCCCAGGTCCAGCCCATCAATCCAAGTGCAGCCGGGAGAAGCCTGACTTGTAAGGGATGGTCCCCAATAGAGGCCTCCGGGACTCATTGGACAGGCTCTGGAATTCCTAGTTCTGAGAGAAGGGCCAGGAAGTATGGGCTCAGCTTCAAGGCCTACAAACTAGTCATTTGTTCAAAATGGTCATTAGCAAGACCTGCAGTGATCCTACTCCTCTTTAAGCCAGAGGGCTATGGAGGCCAGACCTACTCTGCCTCTTTGAGCTGGCCCTGGTGGTGATGGGGTCTCCTTGCATGGCTGAGAAGACCATGGGCTTGGGGAGGCAACAGATGATTAGGCCAGTAGGGCATGGCCACTGGGGTGGGGATACAGCCATTGGGGTGGTCACAGATCAGGGAAGAGTGAATTGGCTGGTATAGGGATTGAGCCTGAGACTGACCTCATTCACACTGAGACTTCACAGAGCAGACCATGACTCCCAGAATGTTACTCTAGTTCCTTAGAGACCTACGTGCACTTCCATAAATGCTGCATCATCGTGGGTTTCCTGACACACAGGTTCCAGTAGATTGAGGTGGGAAGGAGAACAGGCTGAGTGATCCTAACTGCAGCCCTCCCCAAGGCCAAGGCCACTGACTCATGTTCCCACAGGCCATCTTTTCCTTGGTTTCAGGGAACTGCTGTTGGCTAGTAGCCCTTAGCTGTGGGCGGGAAAATTGCATCTTCAGGACATAGAATACTTACACTCTTTATTTATGTACCCTTTCTAACCACAGTGAAAGGCAAAACCATCTAGAGAACTAGAGTTTCCAACCATGGCCACACCCCAAGTCTTTGCCCCCAGGTCCCCATGTTCTCTTGGGAGAGCTGCTACTTTGCAGCCAAGTGGAAAATTGGTGTGAGGTCAGAAAGGCCCTGGGCAGGGCCGCTCCCAGCTTCTCTCCTCTGTGCCAGGCTGCCCAAAACTCTGGTCTCCATCCCAAATTAACTTACTCATCAGAGGAGATACTTTTACCATTAAAAATCTCCAATTCATGATTCAAGATGGCAAGCTCATAAGTCAAACTTTCTCTCTCCAAAATTCCCGTGGAAAATGAACAAACATAGGAAGAGTGCTGAAAAGTGAACCAGTGCTGGGAAACAGAGAAGGTTGATCTCCACAGGCAAGAAACTTCAGAAAATGTCTTCAACATACTGCATAGATGGATCGGATGGAAGGAAGGATGTACCAACTGGTGCATATTGGGCATGTATTGGCAAACCCCTCCTGGGAAGAAAGTAGAGGCCCCAAAGAGCCTCGAGCTTGGAATGCTAGGCTCCTAAGGGCATGGGATTGTGTAACAATTTTGGAAAGGTCAGTGGGGTTTAGCACATGGGTGGGTGGAAGTCGTGGGTGCTCTGAGTGGCTCAGCTTACATCAGCTAAGGCACAAATCACCAGTGGGGGACCCTGAGAGCTGTGTTCTGTTTCCTACTGCATGATGCTCCCTATAGGAGCTGTCCTCTTCTTCCCACAGTCTACCTTCTTAATTCAGACACAGACAACACCCTCAAAGGCACAGCAGCATAGAGGTGGACTGGCAGTGGGGCAGTTATCTGACATGGCAAGGGCAAAGATGGCAAGTTATCCAGAAGCTCATAGGATAATACCCCTTAGTTGGTGACATGCCATCCTTCACCTGTATGTATCCTGAGGAGGGGCAGATTGTGGTAAGAAGACTGAGAAATAGGAAAGGATATATTTAGATCCTGAAGATCATCTTAGATGTGACTTAGAGATAGCAATGCATCCATTCTTGTGCCAGGCCAGCCACTTACCAGCTGTGTGACTTTTGGACCTCAGTTTCCTCATCTGTTAAAATAGGTTTAATCTCAGCACCTACTGCACAAGATTTTTGTGAGGATTACATGTGATGTGTGTAAGGCACCGTAGCTTAGCGATTTCAGGATTACTACTTCAAACCAGTTCCCCTAGATTCAGTGCTGGGCACTGAGAACCCAGGCAGAGGTAGGTATTTAAATAGTAAAAAAAAAATAGTATTTGTTAAATTTGTTGTTATTATTCATTTCAGTTATCTGATGCTACAAAACAAATCCTAATGACTTACCCCAAAATGTAGGGGCTTAGAACAACAAAATATATTTATTACCTCACATGGTTTCTTGCGGGTCAGGAATCCTGGGCACCTTGGCTGGGTGGCTCTGGCCTGAGCTTTCTGAGGAAGGTTCATTAAAATGTCAGCCAGGATTGCAGTCATCAAAGGCTGGAGTGGGGCCAGAGGAGTCACCTTCAAGGTGGCTCATTTGTGTAGTTAGCTAATTGGTGCTGCCGGTTGGCAAAGGCCTTGTTCCTCCATGTGGGTCTCTCCATGAGGCTTGGGCTTCCTCAAATAATGGTGTCTTGGTTCCAAAGGTGAGCATCCTGACACCCAGAGAGAGAAAGAGAGAGAGAGAACTCGCAGGAACATCAAACTTCTGCCATACTCCATTGGTCAGGCATTCACAGTCTCTGCCCAGATTTGAGTAGGGGAAACTAGACCCCACATCACATTGGGAGGGATGAAATGGGATAAATACATGTGAGTACAAATATGTGTCCTTGGAACATAAAATCTGATACATTATTGTTCTTCTTCTTATTAGAAACTGAGAGAGAAGCTTCATACCCATCTTTTGTAAAAGTTACTGGCAGTCAGAAACTAGTCTTGTCTGTCCCATGTGTGAACAGAGGTGGACCTTTCTTGCCAAGCTCCTGCATTGATAAACAACGTCTGGAAATTTTTTTTTTAATGAAAATCTTGGCTGGGTTAGTGAGGGAGCATGAGAAACAGAACATAAATATCAATTCAATGATTCATCACATTTATATCATATTGCAAAATTCTTACGCTTAAAAAAACTGGCTGTGAAAATCAATGTCATAGTTACCCATGATATGTGGTTTTAAAGGAGAATAGAGGTGGAAGCACAGACTTTAGAGTGTCTGGAGGGAATCTGCCTCACTTGGATTTATGGTCTTGTCTACTCCATCCTCTGACCCTATTCAACCCCTTACTCTCAACGTATGACCTCACATCCTTCTTCTCAGAGCAAGTAGGAGCCATCACGTGGAGCACTCTCACCTTTGCACCACCAAAGCCACACTCCCCTTTGTGTCTTTTTAAAAATCTCATCTTCCTTTTCCCCACTACAATGAAAGAGTGGTGCCTCCTCTGAGTGCGGCTAGCTCCTCTTCACCTGCTCTGGATCCCATCCCGCTTCTTCATTCCAAGGACCATTAACATGTCGACCCCCACCCCTGTGTGTCTTTGACATTTTGCTTCTATTTTCCCCTTTTCGACAGTTCATGCCATTCTTATCTTTAAAAGCACCCATGAAATCCCCATCAGCAACACCAATCAAAACTACTACCAACACCAGTACAAATAATCTTCTATACAGGCTCTACCCCCCACCATTCCCATCTCATTCCCTGCAGGTACTGGCTTGTCTTCCTGCTTCCTTCACAGATAAACTTGCCCCAAACAATTGTCTTCACTTACGATCCCCATGTTCTCACATCTCACTCCTT
Organism: Macaca thibetana thibetana; assembly: GCF_024542745.1. NCBI lineage: Eukaryota > Metazoa > Chordata > Mammalia > Primates > Cercopithecidae > Macaca > Macaca thibetana. The sequence continues at coordinate 5,505,878 of NC_065589.1, read as the reverse complement.
CCTCAGTTCACTTCAATCTAGGTTTTGCCTACATAACTTCACTGGAATTGCTCCCGCTGTTGTCCTCGGTCAATCCAATGGACACATCTGTTGTCCTTCCCATGATGCTGGGTCTCTCTGTGGCAGTCTGTGCTACTGACTACACTTTTGTGTGTAGAAACCATCTCTTATCTAGGCTTCTGGAACTAAACACTCTTGGTTTGCCTTTTAGACAGACTCTTCCCTCCTCTGCTTAACCATTAAGTTTTGCGGTTTCTCAGGTACCCTGTTAATAGAATCTTCTCCTCTCACTTCGAATAGTCTGAGGAGAGATGGATTGAAAAAAAATGAATCCAAGAAGTTCAGACCCCAACAGTATTCCTCTCTTTGGGGCACCTTCTCCTCTGGAGATTCTCCTCCTCTCCTCACCCTTCACCAGCTCTTCCTGAGTCAGCTGAATGAAAGCATTTGAGGGGGATAGTAGGAGTACATATTAGGGATCCCTATTGTGGGCACAGATTGAGTCAGCCTTTTTTCCAGTTTTATCAATAATACAACATATTTTTTATTTCCACCTGACACCGGTGCCTTATCTCTTAAACTTTAAAGGAGAAGAAAGAGTTATTGTTTATGGTTGCATTCAAATTCCAGCATATGTAATTACTGTCTGGTTGCCCTTCCAGGCAGTCAACTCCATGAGCTCAGAGACTATCTCTGTATTGTCCACTCTGATTCCTCAGCACCCAGCATAGCCCCCAACACATTTAAGGCAGTAACACTTGTGTAGACTATTTCAGTTTTCAAAACAAATTTGCATAAATATTGCATTTAATTTTTACAGTAATAGTATTCTGCACTCCCATCTTCCCCAGACCCACTTTGAGTTAGGGATTAAAGTCTGAGAGAGATTAAACAATGGAGGTTGAGAGCCACTGAACTAATAAATTTTCCAGGATGTAAAGAGAAGTGTTTCTAAAATTAATAACAATTTTTCTAAGTCCTGGTGTTTCCATAATTGTTATACAACTTGGGTATGCGATTGGATCTATATGAAATGTTTTAAAATAAATCTACAATTAAGAGATTTGCCAATGTGCTCAGTAATTTTCAGATTTGTCAGCTCCTTCATTTCCAGAATGGCAGAATGAGGAGGTTGTCAAATCTTCTCCCCAAAAAGTAATAATAAAACTGAACAAAATGATCAAAAACAACCACCTCAGGACTGAAAATTGACCAAAGCCATACAACACATTGAGAAGCATTTACTCAGGTAAACTACTGAACCTCAGGTAAGAAAAATAGTGTGTGATATTTTTAAGCCTGGGACTACTTCATTTTCCCATCCCCCAGGTTAGTCAATGCAGTAATTCTACCAGGGAAAGCATACCTTAAAAACCAGCACCTCACCTGCTAGAGGTAGCTTATCTGGTTAAAAGCTATGCACAGAAAAACCCCATGCTCAGATGTGTTGCTGAAAATAAATAGAAATCTCAGTGGCAAATGAACAGGAAAGGAAATGTCATGGCTAGCTCAAAGTTTAGATACTGCTTGAAGCAACAAGACTGGCAGGTTAACCAGAAATTTAACAGGGAGGTCCAAGTCATGAGACATTCATAGTGGGCTTTACTTTGATAAACTTCTCCATATACCTGAAAATATGGAAGGTTGTGCACATGTGCAAAAGTATGAGCATGTTCAGGAAAGAACAGAGAGGGCCCTAGCTATCTATACATCCTTGGTTGAACAAGAAGTTTGAACACATACAGACACAACATGAGATGGTCCTGAGGAAAGTAACAATCAAGAAGACATGTAAACTGCCTGAACTTTGAGTGCATCTCAAACCCATGAATAGATCTGTCAGCAAAGGTTGGAAAGCTTACTGGATCAAGATGTTTGAGCGCAAATTCTGACCAATAATTACATGATCACTGTGCTCTGCTGAACAGGGGATGACTCTGAGAAAGTCAAGCTTCAAAATAAAACAACAACAGTGATTTTTAAAAACTTGAGCAGAGACATTAGCAGCCACACACTGATGGAGAGACAAACTAAAAGATTAGTCCAGGAAAACCACTAAACAAAAAAACAAAGACAGTACCAAGAACAATACCCAAGATTGTGGGAAAACCAGAATACGAAGTTGCTACAATATATTATTTAAAATACCCAGTTTCCCACAAAAATATAAGAGTTGCAAAGAAACAGAAAAATGTGATGCATATATAAGATAAAAAGCGGTCAGTAGAAACTATCTCTTGAGGTGCCCAGGTGTTGGTGTTAGCAGATAAGGACCTCAAAACAGCTATTATACATATGTTCAAGTAATTTAAAGTAAACCATATCTAAAGAATTAAAGGAAAGTATGATGACAATGACTCATCAAATATAGATTATCAATAAAGAGATAGAAATTTTTAAAAAGAGGTACATAGAAATTATAGAGTTGGAGAGGTCAGTATCTAATATTAAAAATGTACTAGGGGAGCTCAACAGCAGAGATGAGATAATAGAAGAAGAAAGAATCACCAAACTTGAAGATGGATCAATAGAAATTATCCAATAAAAATAATAAAGAAAAATGAACAGAGTCTCAGTGACCTGTGGGACACCATCAAGTGTACTAACATACACATAATGGGAATTCTACAAGAAAAGCAGAGAGAGAAAGTTACAGAAAAATATTTCAAGAAATAATGGCCTAAAGCTTTCTAATTTGGTGAAAATCCTTCATCTACCTAGAGAGGCTCAATGAACTTCAAGTAGGATAAACACAAAGATCCACAACTAGACATATAGTCAAACTTTTGAATGCCAGTGTCAAAGAGAAAATCTTGAAAACAGAAAGAGAAAACTGACTCATCATGTGTAGAAAAATTATAATAAGATTACTAGCAGATTTCTCATTTGAAACAATGGAGACCATAGGGTAATGGGATGACAGGTCCAAAAGATTGGCACACAAATAAAGTCTGTCAACTAAGAATTCTGTATCCAGCAAAACTATCCTTTTCACTCTGTTGCAATTGTCCTTTACTACATTAAAGATTTTAATTTTTATAAAATCCAAATTATTTTTATTTTTATTTTTTGATCTTTGCTTTTGATGTCATATTCAAGTAATCATTGCCAAATCCTATGTCATGAAGCTTTTCCCCTATGTTTTTCTCTAAGAGCTCAAGAGGTCCTTGGTTAAGGACCTATGGGGTCCTAAGGAAGTATGGGGAACACTGGGTTGAATATAACTTGAAAGACTCTTTACCATCTTTCTTCTCAGCCTCATTAATGTACATGTTAGAGCATTGGAAATATTAGAGAGGGGTCTGTATTATCAGCTGATTACAGGGCCACAGAGGAGAGGGATGATAAATCAGTGCTCCATGAAATTTCAGCCCAAGAAGCACTGTACAATATTGCCCTCTGGATCATTCTTACATTAAAACTGTACAACCTTAAGAGGCAGCCACTGTTGTTATTTCTAATTGATGAAGAGGGAGCTGAGTCTTCTAGAGATTAGTGATTTGCTCATTCTCACCACTAAGTGCAGTAGCCTGGCTCTAAAGCCCAAGGCCCTAAATTCTATTCCTGCAGATTCTCCTCTCCCACCTCAGCGTAGGGCTTCTGGCTACTCTTCTCCCAAGACCACTAATCAGGACCCTCTGTGTGGTCCCAAGGAGCAGGCTGAGCCTCCTATCTCCTTACAGATCTTGTGTCCTTTATAGTCCATCTCTGGAAACCACTTTGCTCCACCAAACTGACTGCAGAAAGGGAAGCAGACTCCCTATCCACTAAAGAGAAATGAACCAGAGTCTACTTTGTACTAAGGCTTTATTGTCATCAACAGCTGATGTCAGTGAAGCATTTACTATGAACCTGGCACAGTGCTAAGCCCCAAGAGTTATGACATCTGCAGTTCTGCTGTGAGGTATGTGAGGGACAGGGAGGTGTCTTAGCTCATGGGGCAGCCCAGCTCTACCAACCATTACCTTAACCCCATGTGTAGTGAAGCAAGGTCTCAATCTTCCTGATCAGAGGTTCCTTTGTGCAGACAGGGGGGTTCAGCCAAGCCAGCCAGCGTGCACTCCTCCATCACCCACAGGGAGGCCTTCCTGGGAGCACACTTGCCCTTCCTGCAACCCATACTCTTTCTTTTGTTAACAGTTTCCTTCTTCTCCTTTGGGAAGCTCTCCTATGCCATGTGCTCCTGGACGGACTGTCCCTTTGTGCCACCTGCACTTCCTGCCACACCCAGGGTCCAATCACATTATCCTTTCTGAGGTGTTGACATTGAGCAGAGGCACAGGGTCAGGGTGGGGAGCTCACTTCTCTGACAGCAGCACCTGTAAGTCTGTGCCCTGGCTCCTGTTGAGGCCACTTTTCACATTTCTCTTATTATTATTATTTGTTAATCAGCTAACATTAGTGGCATTTAATGGTAGCTGGCATTGTAGGAAAGTTCCACAATAAATGCAGGTGGAATAAATAATTGAGTTCACTGACTTATGGAGGAAGGGACTCTGCAGATTTCATCTTTCTTGAGCTGCTTCCACACTGACTTCCGTGGGCTGGTCACCAGCCCACCATGACTCTGTGGGAATAGAAGAGCCTTCTCAGACTGCATGGGGAGGCTCAGGTAGAAGCACTTGAGCTTATTACTAGGCCTCCAGGGTCTGACAGGGTAAAAGAAATAGGAAAGAACGTTCCTTAGTAGCTGACATTGACTTCTGGGCAAGTCTGACTTAAACCAAAAAAACAGAGTTCAGGAGCAAGAAGGTAGCAAGTTTCACTTCTCTTCTCTCAACATAAATACATGCATTTAGCTCCTCTCCTTGTCCTCACCATTTTGAAAGAACAAGTTGATTTATGAGAGCACTGGAAAGTAGGCAGATTTGCTCTGGGTGTTTGCTGAGGTGGGTGTGGAAAGGAGAGAGCATGTGTGGCTGGCGTGGGTAAGACTCCGAGGCGTCTGGAGCCAGTGGGTTAGAATGTCTGAATCAGACTGAGCCACAGCATGGCTTCTGCAGTGAGTAGTGGGGCTGGGTGCTGGCCCCATCCTCTGCTGGCAACCCTAAGAGGGCCATATTTGTGTGTGTGTGTATGTGTGCGTGCGTGTGTGTATGTGTGTGTGCATATGTGTGCGTGTGTGTATGTGTGTGTGTGTGTGCATGTGTGTGTGCGTGGACGTGTGTGTGCATGTGTGTGTGCATGTGTGTGCATGTGTGTGTGTGTACACGTGTGTGTGCATGTGTGTATGTTTGTGCATGTGTGCGTGTGCATGTGTGTGTATGTGTGTGTGCATGTGTGTGCACATGTATGTGTGTGTGCACGCATGTGTGTATGTGTGTGTGTGTGTGTGCATGTGTGTGTGCGCATGTGTGTGCACACACATGCGTGCTCATGCCTTACTCGGCTGCTCCTCACCGTGGGAGTGGGAGGGAGGGAGAGAAATACTCCCCACCCCAAGAATGACTCCTTCAAAGCAGCGCTCACCTTCTCCTGAGAGCCCATTCAGGCAGCCTGTCAACGCAGATCTATGCAGGAAGATGTTTCTGTTTGGTTCTATTTGGTATTGTTTCCAGAGCTCTTCATAATTTCAGAGCAAATGTCTTCTCCACCACCGCTGTGTGGCCTGTATTTCCCAGACTAGTTCTGTAAAAGGAACTTTAGCAAACGTATTTAGGAAGTGTGTGTTGGAGCAGAAAATGCAGGGGACAGACTGAAAACCTTCCCAGGAAAGCTGAGCCAATTGGAAAGGAAATCCTTCTCCCATCCTGGGAGTCCTGAGACCAGCTGGGAGGAAGAGGAGTAACCCTTTCACATATCCATGTCCCAGGGCTGTGGTCACCATCCAACCTGCATGTGGCCCCTGCCAGGGATGCCTCACTTGTCCATAGCCTCTCCTCTCGGGGTTACAGACCCCACTAGGACTCCTGCAAATGACTGGACACAGGGTACACACTGGGACAGGCCAGTGACCTGACCCTGTCTGTCCCGGCTCCTAGGCCTGAGCTGGTCAACCAGTGTTTCCCTTAAGATGTGAATTAGAGGAGGCTGGAGGATGAGACTGGGTCATGGGTGCCTCAGGAAAGGGCTGTGAGTCCAGGCCTGGAGGCCCAGGCCAGGTATGTATGATCCTGAGAAAACCAGGGATGTGGGGGTACAAGGGCCATCCAGGAAAAAGAGAATGGAAGAGAGGCTGGGGGAAAGAGGCCATTACCATGTTGCATGAGAACCAGATGGACAAATGGACAGGTAACTCCAGATCCATGCGCCAGGCACCCAGCAGTCTTGGACTGTATCCATGCATGCCAGGGAAATGCCCCCGGTTCCCAAGTTAGCTTGCAACCTAAAGAGCCGTCGTCCAAAGTACAGTATTTTTTTTTTATTCTCACAACCACCTGGTAGGCAGCGCTTATTACTCCCATTTTATACATGAGTAAGCTGAGGCCAGGAGAGGGGAAGGTACTTGCAGGAGGCCACAGAGCCAGTGAGTGGCATCACCAGGAGCTGAACCTGTGTCTGCCCAACCTTGTAGCATAAGGCCCACCCTCATCTCTCCATTCCACCTTCCGTAATCACCTCTCTTCCACTGAAACTCACCTGGTGGGGGTGGGGAGTGCAACTGGGCACTCTTGGGTTCTACAGGGTTTGCCTTGCTTTTCTGTCCCCAGTTCCAGTTTGGACATGTAGCCCAGTGACTCTTGCATCTTTAGTTACAACGACAGGCAGAAAGTTACCCAGAAAGTTTGTTGCTGTGAGGTTCAAAGCACACACTTTTGTTGCAGGTACTTAACCTGCTTTCAGGCCACAAAGGCCATGGAGCGGCAGCTGCCAGGGAGAGTGGCTGTCCCTGAGTGCTCCAGCCTGCTGCTAGGGAGAGTCTGGGCTTCAGAGCAGGGTGGCCAGGGCAGGGCAGGGAGGCTGCAACTGCCACCCTCCACGGTGGGTGGGCGCCTTCTTTCGGGGAAGAGCTGGGAGACCTGACTGGACTCCCAGGGATTCTCCAGAATTGAGAGGGCTCCCAGGCTGGAATCACCAGCTCTTCTCTTTTTTCTTTCCACCCCACCCTCACCCCCAGATGTGGCTCATTTCAGGACCTTACACAACTTATTCGGGAGTACCGAGATTGCTCATATTCTGTGCCAGCAACCTCTGGGCTCCCAGAGGATTCCCCCCTCCTAAGAACCTTCTCCCCAGGCTCACAGATCCTTTGAATCTCCACAGTTCTCTACTCACAGCCTGTCCACCCCACCTTCTCATAGTTTGCCCTCCTGAAAATACTTGCTTCACTGGCTCCTCCTTATTTGTCCTACCTTAAATATCTGCCCAGTTTTTCTCTACCTTCTCCTGGTCTATCCCTTTTCTCAGATGCAATGTGGCCTTGTGAATTAGTCCCCAGCCCCAGGGCCTGAGACTCCCCACTGCCCACAGACTCTGAGACCTTGGGCCTGACCATGCCCTCCTTTCTAAGTACCCTGCAAAGACTTTCTGAAGTCCAAATCTTGCAACTGAATCCCATTGGGAAGATGAGAAAGGAAATGGAGTTGGGGTGGGGCTCAGAGAACTAAACCCTTATCTTTCATTCTAGACACTCGGTGGAAAGATGATGTCTAGTGTTGTTACCCAAGAGATACCAAAGTGAGCATGTTATTTGGAAATTCAAGAATAGAAGTGTTCAAAGGTTTGGGTGAAGGGATACTTAGTTTTCATGCAAACCTTGTAGAACTGCCCGGCCTCTCTAAATTCTGTTCATGTACAATATTGACCAGAATTCAAATTAATTCTTGAAGTGAATTGGAAGAGAAGAGGGTTTAGAAGAAGGTTCTGGCCGGTCAAAGCCAGATGCTGCCATGTGGATACATGAGCCTTGGATAGACAAAGACAAGCCAACAATTCTGATTTACACACGAAACATCATGATTTTCAAATGGTGGCCAATAATTCAACAGAGACTTGAAAAAAATGTGAAGACCACAAACAAACACCCCAGGCCTGCAGGCCATATGCCCCTCAGGGTGCCAGGGTAACGCCTCTAACAGGCATTCTCAGACAACATCCGCATTAGTATCCTGGGGCTGCTGCAACAAATTACCACAAACTTGGTGGCCGAAAATAACACAGATCGAATCATTTGTTCTGCTGGCCTGAAGTCCAAAACCAGTTTTGTCAGAGGCATTGAACCAGAACGACTCCATCTTGAAGGAGAGCTGGGTGAAATGAGGCTGAGATCTGCTCTGCTGCATTCCCAGGAAGTTAGGGATTCTTAGCCACAGGATGTTTACGGTTAAGGGAACAAATTAACAATGTTTACCCAGCAGACCCAGGACTTCACAGACCCAGGAACTGCCCCAATGACCCAATATCTTAAGTACAAAAGCATTCTTAGTTTAAGAATGAGTTTACTTTAAAGATATTAATATAGAGTCTTGCAGACGACAATAGTTACACAAAGACGAATAATCCTTTGTCACAAGCCCTTGTAGTAGAGCACATCGCCCCATGATTTCCTTGGCTTTGTTGTCTTATATATAAACAAGCACCGTACCTAAGGTGGGTGCCTTCCTCCTGTTGCTTTCAGGAATGCTCTGCTCTATCTAGGGAGTAGACATTCTCTTATTCCTTTACTTTCTTAATAAGCTTGCTTTCATTTTACTTTGTGGACTCGCCCTGAATTCTTTCTTGAGTGAGATCCAAGAACCCTCTCTTGGGGTCTGGATCCGGACCCCTTTCCGGTAACAGTTTGACTGGGCTGAAGTCCAGGTGTCGACAGGATTGATTTCTTCCGGGGGCTCTAGGGAGGATTCATTTCCTTGCCTTTTCCAGCTTCTGGGGGCCACCTGTGTTCCTTGGCTTGTGGCCCCTTCTTCATCTTCAAAGTGCATCACTCCAATGTCTGCTCCGGTGGTCCCATTTCCCCTCTGACTCTGACCCTCTGGCTTCCCCCTTTATAAGGACCCTGTGATGACACAGGGTCCATTTAGATATTCTAGGACAATCTAGGACAATATTCATTTCAAGAGCCTTAATCACATCTGCAAAGTCTTTCTTCCATGTAAGGTGACATTCAGATTCTGGGATTAGGATGTAGACATCATTGGTTTGGGGGGGCATTATTCAGCCTTTCAAACCATGGGTCTTGACTGCTAATGGGTCATGAGAACAATTTAATGGATCATAAATAGCATTTTTTTAAAAATGTGATAGAATAGAATAATAGAATAATCAGAGGCACCACATTTGATACAGGTAAGTGCTGCCTTGTGAAATTTATCTCAGGAGTACTCATCTATAGGTCTACATACCCAAGCACATGTGTCTACAGGGTTCCAGAGCTAAAGGTTGGACAACAGTTGGAAAAACATGGCTGTAGAATACCTGTTGAATCACATTGCCTAGAGTGACCCAGTGAAGACAGAAGAGAACTTGGAGTGAGGCAATTGACCATGCCTTCCCTCTGCTGTGTGACCTTTGGTAAATCAATTAACCTCTCTGAGTTTGTTTCCTAGACTGTAAAACAGGGTTGTTGTAATGATCAAAAGAAAAAAAAAAGTGAAAGTTCTTTGGAGACGTACAAATGTCAGGCAAGGTGGTTAGTGTGGTTAGTCTTTGAGAAGAAGTGAATTGCCTTGAATGAAAGGGGTCTTATATTTGCTGTTCCCTTCACCTTCCACATGATGGCATCCTTGAAACACAGGGAGGTTGCTGGAGGTGGCCTGCTGTGGCAGCTAGAAAAAGGTGCTGAGGATGTGGGGACATGCATTTCAAACTTTAAAGGGCCAGGGTTTCCGCATGAAGGGTCCTCTCGTGAAAAGACTATATTGATCTGATTTCCTTTTCCCTTCCAGTGGCAGATCCCCTCCTGACATGCAAGCTCTTTGCCAAAGAGGCGTTTTCTAGTCCTCAGAGCAGCTGCACATCATTATAAACAGTCCCTAAGTAAAGGATTGGCCCTGGACCCTGTTGGGTCAATTAGCCCCTTTCTCGCCTGGTTCTTTCCACCGCATTTCCAAAACGCCCAGTCTCCCACCACCCAAAACAGACAAAGAAAACCCTGGTCCCCGCACTCAGAGTTACTACCTTTTATTTATTTATTTTTTTTAAGAGATGGGATCTCACTATGTTGCCCAAGCTGGACTCGATCGCTTGGGCTCAAGCGACCCTCCAGCCTCAGCCTCCCAAATACTTTGGATTACAGGCACCTGTCACTGCACCTGACTTTAAAATCACTACCTCTCTTCCTTCCCTCTGCCACCAGATTTCCAGGAGCAGGACACTCTTGCCTCTGCTTCTGCTATTTATTGACTCTGACTTTCAACCCACAATTCCACACACTGAAGCTCCTTTTCTTCATGGCCTCCTAATGGCAAATTCCACATTTTCATTCCAATTTCTTCCTGTGACTTCTCTGCTGTGCATGGTGTTGACCACTTTCTCAGAAACTCTGGGTTTTCCCAGCTTCACCCGGCCTCAGGTCCTGGCTCCTTCCTCTATCTGCTCACATCCGGCCTCTCCCCATCAGTCCCTCAGCTCCATGCTCCCTCTACTAACCGCCAATCATGCGTCCCTGGGTTCTGTTCCCCACACAGGTGCCCCAGGCAATGGGACTTGCAGACCCACACTCTGCCCCAGCCTCTTGACATGCCCATCAGAGTCCTCATCTGCCTTTTGAAAGACAGGGACCCTGGCTGAGATCACAGTATCTCCATGTACCCAGACACCGGGATCTTAGCAAGCCAGGCTGTCTGCTCAAGGTCATGAGAAAGTGGCAAGCAAAAGAGAAGGGTGGCCTTCCTCAGGACGGGCCAGTCTGAAGGAGTCAGAAGAGTGGGGAGGTATGAGGAGCTCTATCCTGGGGCTGAACAGAGGCTCACAGTGCAGCCAGGAAGTGTGACATGAACAGTTCAGGCTGTGCACAAAGACGGGGAGAATGCTGGAGGTTTCTTATGGTGACAGGAGTTTCACACACCTGCCTTATTGCTTAGCCTTTGTTTCTTCTCAGGGACGAGCAATGCGATTCAGAAATAAAACTCACTGTGTGGCTGTTGGAGGGGGTGGCACACAGGCTGCCTCACAGCCAGCACAGGTGAGAAAGTCCCCACAGGACTCAACAGCAACGGGTTTGCAGCGATGGGTGGCGTTTCCTCTGCCTTTACCCTGGGCCGGCTCCTGGGAAGTGCTTTCTGAGGGCTTCCTGTCTCAGTCAGTCTTTCCAGTAACTTCTGGAGGCATCATTACCCTCCCCATTTTACCATGAAGGAAACCGAGGCTCAGAGAAGCAAGGAAGTTCCCTAAGGTCACACAACCAGCCCAGAGGATCAGAACACAAGCCCAGGGTATGCAGCTCCGGGAGATAATGAGAAAAGCACCTCTGACTTGGCTTCAGGTTGTACTGAGCACATCTGTAGGCCATGCACACATTCTTTTTTTTTTTTTTTTTTTCTAATGCAGGTTAGGGCTTAACCGGAACTTAACTGGAAAGTTCTGTGCACATCTGTATACACAGAAAAATGAAAACTTTAGCAACCAGCTGCATGTCCCAGAGACAATTTTCCAAAGATAAAAGACACTTGGTGACTTCACAAGCACGGCACTGTGATGTCCCCTCCCTCCCCCTTTCATGAAATTCAGATGTCATTAGAGAGGGCTCCTAACCGTCCCTACCACATTGGCCATAGGATGCCTCACTGAGGGGATGCGGTCAACCATCAAGACCACGCAGTGGTTTGTGTGCAGAGGCAGCTACCCAAGGGAACAAAAAATAAGAAAAGACCTAAAAGTGGGCCTGCCCCAACCTACAGACAGGGAACCAGGTCTTTGTTCTGCTTCCTACAGGGAAGCATGCCCTCGGGGGTGGGTCTGCGGTGTGAAGACAGCCACCTCCCCACTCCAGGGTCTGCGGCTGCAGGTGGGGGAGGAGGCTGGGAGGAGGCCCTTCCGCACTTCCAAGCTGATCAGCGCAGCGTGAGCGCCAGCGTGCGAGTGGGCGCCGCATCCAGACGGTTTCCATTTCCCCAGATAACCACGGAAAACATGAATCAGGCCGGCCCCGCGCTGGCCCAGCTGCAGTGTGGGGGCACACGCCGGTGAGTCACAGGCTGTGCTGCCAGCGCTGTTTTTCACATTTCTGTCCAGGGAACAGTTTCTCACTGGACGTTCAGTTTCTTTAGTCCTCTCTTCCCCCAGAAAGTTGCTCAGACTCTGTCCAAGGGCTCCCTGTGCCCGCAGTGAGATAACAGCTTTCCTGCTGCCGGTAACACTGAAGAAGGCTGATTGCACAGCTTAGGGGACAAGGTCCCTGCAAATCAGGGACACGGAGTGACTCCTGGTCCTCAGCACAGCCCCTAGAAGAGGGCGCCTTGCAGACCCATTTCACACATGAAGGAAGCAAGGTCAAAGCCCTGGCCCGGCCGCTCATCAGCTTCCAGGGCTCTGCCCTCGGAGTCCACGCTCTTAAGCAGGGTGGCATCAGGCATCCCTTCCCCAGCTCACCGAGCACAGTTCCCAAGCCGCCGTATGCCGCACACGTCCCGGCTTCTTCCGGTGGCGATGGCCACGGAGACGCGAGTGTTGTCACTCACTGCTGAATGCAGCAGAAGGGCTAAAAGTGTCCACTCAGCCCAGGGCAGAAGAGCACAAGGTTTCCCCAACCTCGAACAGGCTTCATAGCGTCCGCAGACCCCGTGCCCTCCTTAGAGAGGGAAGGATGCCACCTCCCTCAAGAGCCACTGCCAGGCCTGTTTCTGTACTTTGCACATATTGTCACCTCCAGGCCTACAACAGCCCTCGGCGATGGGCATGCTCGCTCTCCCCACTTTACAGGTGAGGAGACTGAGGATCAGAAAGGATAAGTCAGCGGGCTGTGATCACTCAGCTACTGAGCGACAGGGCCAGGATCTGAACAGAGAGCTGGTGGCTCCAGGATCTGCAGTCCTGCTGAATTCTGGCGTTCCTCCCTCCTCTGACCCTCCAAGGCTGCCTGCACCTGTGGCAGAGAACACTGAGCTGCCTTTGCATAAATGCACTCACACCGTGCTCTGCTTTTCCACGGGGCCGTTTTCTTGCTTGACTTGGCACAATTCACATGCACATGCCACACAATGACAGACCATATATAAGGAGGTGGTCCCACAGATTATAGTGGAACTGAAACATTTCTATTGCCAGGCCCCCCGGGGCTTTCTGAGTACAAGAGGGCTGCCTATTTTTTTTTATCAGAGCCATTGCAACATTGTAGCACAATGACTGTATTTTTTAAATTAATTTAACCTAAGTGCACAGTGGTTGGGTTAAAATCTACAGCAGTGTACAGTCATCCCCAAGGTCTTCCCATTCACCAGCCACTCACTTGCTGACTTACCCAGGGCAATGTCCAGTCCTGCAAGCTCCACTCATGGCAAGTGTATACCATTTTTTATCTTCTATACCACATTTTTATAGTACTTTTTCTACATTTGGATATGTTTAGATACACACACACAGCATTGAGCTACAGTTGCCTACAGTGTTCAGTACAGTAACATGCCGTAGGACTTTGCAGCCCAGGAGCAACAGACTACACCATATAGCCTGGGTATGCTGTAGGCTACACCACTTTTTGGCACCAGGAACCAGTTTTGTGAAAAACAATTTTTCCAAGGCCCAGGGAGGGTAAGGGGGAATGGTTTTGGGATGAAACTGGTTCACCTCAGATCATCAGGCATTAGATTCCCATAAGGAGCACACAGCCTCCATCCCTCACATGCACAGTTCATAATAGGGTTCACGCTCCTATGAGAATCAAGTGCTGCTGCTGATCTGATAGGTGGTAGAGCTCAGGAGGTAATGCTCGCTCACCCCCTGCTCACCTCCTGCTGTGCGGCCCAGTTCCTAACGGGCCACAGACTGGCACCAGCCCGGGGGTTGCAAACCCTGGGCTATACCACCTAAGTTTGTGTAAGTCCACTCTAATGTTCACACAATGATGAAATTACCTAAAATGCATTTCTCAGGACACATCCCTGTCTATTATTTATGTATTAAATCTGAATGGTGAAATACTATATAATGGTGTGATATGGTGTGTCTCTTCCCAACTCTCTGTCAATGTTACACGTTGGTAGCTTAAAATCAGCTGTGGTGGAAGTATTTACACCATGGAAATTGGCAAACACTACAAAGCAGGTGGGGTTTTTTCCCATTTTTCTTGGAGAACTGGTTCTTAAACATTTATTAGCACCCCAATGGACATAACATGCACGCAGTATCTTTTGTATTCAAAACAGCATTTACAATATCATCCATATAAGTAAACATTGGATAAAAAGTTAACTCTTAAATCTAGAAATCTAGACTTTTGGAAAGTCTAACTGAAGATTATAGAATTGTAATTGAAGATTGGGAAAATAAATAATCCTCACAGCATTCCTACAATTAACCTTGGGAAGTGAATGAGAAAAGAAACTAACTTTTATCTGACGAGTGAGAGTCCTCTTAAATTATCAGACCCAGAGAGACATGAAGATGAGACAGCAATCACATCCTTCTCCCCACTTAGAGCTATGTCTTCCCCTCTTGAAACTGCTTGGTACCTACTACAGGTGGCTATAAATTAACCTAATAATGCTGCAGCAGACACTATAACCCACACCCTGTAGCTGAACAGTGGATTGTCAATTAACCCATCAATGTGATTTCTGTAAGCCAATGATAATTCCAGACAAATGACTTTGCAGGCCACTTCCTGTCCCCCCACCCCACTTTTTTTTTTTTTTTTTTGCCTTTAAAAACCTGCTTGTGACAAAGGCCTCATGAAACTCACATGCAAGGTAATTTGTGATTGAGTTTCCCAGGCAGCTGTCCTCGCTTTGGCTCAAGTCAACTCTCAATGACATTTTATACCTCAACCTCTTCCTTTGAGGTCAACAAGATCTACCCTTTCAAACGGCTCTTGAGTCAGCCCCAAATTGGGTGTGGCTGCAGCATCCTTTTAGAGGGTCAGACTTCCTCAGTGCAGATGAATCAGACCAGAGGTACATCGTGTTCAGTAGCAAGAAAGTGGACCGGGTTCTGGGGTTGTCCCTTTGAAAGACTCCAGAGGAAATTACAAATTATTTTTCTGTGGGGCCGCCCTGAAAGGCTTCCTGCCTCCACTCTGGACACCAGTGGGCTTTAGTCATAAGACTCACCCAGTTGGTGGAAACTGGGCACACAGAAGTATGTGGCCAACTTGGAAAAGGCGATGAAGACAATTCTCGCTAATGCAAGAGCAAAGAGATAAATGAGGACAGAGTAGCTTGCAGCTGGGAGCAGGAAGCAAGGCCAGGCCCTCGGGGCTTTCTGAGTACAAGACAGCTGCCCTTTTTTTTTTTTTTTTTTTTTAAAGAGAAAATGCTAGATAATAGGATTGGAGTTCTTTCAAGGTGCCTTCTTTACAGCTTTTGTTGTTTTGAGAAAAGCCCAATTTGTTTTGTTTTGTTTTGGAGACAGGATCTCACACTGTTGTCCAGGCTGGAGTGCAGTGGCACCATCACGGCTCACTGCAGCCTCGACCTCTGGGGCTCAAATGATCCTCCTGCCTCAGCCTCCCAAGTAGGTAGGACTACAGGTGTGCACCACTACACCCAATATTTTTGTGTTTTTTGTAGAGACAGCATCTTACCATATTGCCCAGGCTGGTCTCGAATTCTTGGGCACAAGCAGTCCTGCCTTGGCTTCCCAAGGTGCTGGGATTACAGGCATGAGCCACTGTGCCTGTCCAGAAAAGCCCAAATTTAACAAAGCCTCATTCTAAATTCTCAGGTGTTTCTTGATGACCCGACCTGTGTAAGACAGTCACAGAGGACTTACAAGGTGCTGGGGAGTCCTGGGGGAGCGAGGCAGGAGGAGAATGCTGTCTGCATGCCCTCAGTGGGTACGGCCAAGACCAGGGTGGGGCAAGGCAAGGATGGCTGGAACAGGAAGCAGGTACAAGTGGCCAGGCCTGGCCACCCGGGCTCTTTGGGAGTGGCCAGAAAATTCCTCCTGAGAGCAGAGTCCAGGTGTTTGGGCCCAATCCTGATTATCCGCAGACCTTCAAGATCCTCCAGAGCACTTCTGTGTGGCCTTGGCAAGGTTCCCTCAGAGTGTGGGCTGGAAGGAGATGGAGAGACATGGCTTCCCCTTCGGGAGACAAAATAAAGAGCTCCGTGCTGACCAGGGAAAGGCTGGTGCAGGTTGCTGAGGCTGGCGGGAGGCCCCGGGTCAAGCCTTGGTGGGGCCTAGATCCGCGGTCCTGACCGGTGCCACCACAGGCCAAGGCCAGCAGTGAGGCCCAGAGACTGAGCCGATAGCTGTGATGTGGAGGGGTCTGTGGTGTGGGGAACCTAAGGGTGCAGAGGAGAACTTCAGGCTCATAAAGAGAAATGGGAGGTGCAGTTCTCATACAGGCCGGTGGGACGGTTCCCACAGAGAAAGAAAAATGCTCCAAACGATTTAAAATGTTTCCTTTGATTATTTTGAATTATGGATGATTGTTAGTTTCTTCATTTTATATTCTGTTCTATCAGACTGTTTTGTAAACCACCAAAATGAGGACTAAGAGTCATTTGTTGGGTGAAGAGAGAGGTTTGGAGGAAAGGGCGTGGGCTCCCTGGGAGGTTCCCTATGGGGACTCTAATCACAGACACCTTTGTACCACTTTCCCACACCCGTGTGGTGGCCCATCCCTAGGTTCTATGGAAACTGGAAAAAGATGTGCCACATAATGGCTCATTTTAATTAAGAACTGGCCCAGAGAGTTTAGTACAGAAACTTGGAACAAATAAATGATGCATATCCAGCCAACATCACATGAGAAGTCATCAGGAGGAATCAGGAAACAGCAGATCCAACTTTGACCCAGCAACTTCACCGCAGGGTCCAAATGCTGCACACTATTTCCCTCTGGAGCCTCCTCAGCGTGTCCAAATGACGAAAGACCTCTCCCAAAAGCCTAGGATCTGGAGGAGAGGCATGATGTGTCCAGAGGGATGAGAGCATCTGGCAGGGCAGGAGCAGGAAAGAAGCAAAATGAGATTGAAAAGCCAAAAACGTCTTCTCCCTCTGTAATGGGAGCTTTAGGAAGGAAGGTGGACAGGACACCCAGGAGTCCCTTACTAACGAACAGTGGGGGCTGGGATGGGAGCCTGGTGATGCCTGGACTTTCTGTGGCTCTGTGACACGGACAGCAGCTGCCAGAGGAGGGAGGCCAGGCTCCATGACAGCCCTCAGCTTGGGTGTGCAATTTAAGAGGTGTTCCTAAAGAATCTCCTGTCTTCCAAAGATCTGCTTCATGGATGATGGTAGGGTCTGAAACCCCCACTCTAGACACTCCTTTGAATGAGGTTACTGGAGAGCCCTCCTGCCTGTGATCATGCCACCTGGAAGGTCATCTGTCCTCATCTGGAGAAGGGTGGTTGTCCCAGAATGGAGCGAGTTAGTACCTGCCCCCAACGGGGCATGATATATGTTTTTTAAAAGCTTAGTTTCGAGAATCTAGGCTGGTAGTTGTGGGGCTTCAGGGAGGGCCAGGGAATGCCAGGGAAGGAGTAAAAACAGGAGCAGTGGTAGATCCAGGGCATCCTATTCAACAATTTCAGCAGCAGGTACACTAAGGCTACATACAGTATTTGTAGGTCTGATGATGTTTGAGAACTAGTTGAAAACCTTTGAAAAACTAGTTTTGTTTGATTGTTCCATTTTTTAGTGCCTTATCTTAAAATTTGGGCATCTGGAAAGATGAGAAGTAGTATCTCACCATGTTTTAATTGACAACTTGTGAGGCTACATATCTTTTCAAAAGACTGTTAGCCAAGTTGGTATATTCTGCTGTCAAATGACTACTCATGCTTTTTGTCTGTTTTTCTATTAGAGTGTTTCTCTTTCAGTATATCTGTTTCTATCTATCTAGCCATCCATCCATCTACACCTATTTTGAAGGATTTCTTTATAGAATCCAAACACTAATCTTTGATCAGATCATAAATGTTTTATGTAGCGTCCCTTAAACAGTGACTTAACTTTGGCATTTCCTTGTTGTGAAGGAGTTTTCAATTTCTAGTTAGTCAGATTGATCTTTCTTTTTCTCTGTGTGTTTTCTTTAAGAAATGTTCTTTTGCTCTAAAGGTACAGTATTTTCTTAGAGTCTCTTCTAAAAGTTTTCAAGTTACACGTTTTACATTTAAGTCTTTTATCTAATTGTCCTTGCTCCATTTTCTAAACTTTCTGTTCCTCTCTCACTGATCTTCAAATACCATCATGGTCATAACTAAGTTCCTATATGTGTGTGGGTATCTTTCTTGGCTCTTGGTTCTGCTCCATCAGCAATATTTATATTTACCGAAGTCAGAAACTCACTGTTTTAAATGCTAGAGCTTTATACTAGGTCTCAATATTTGGGTGAGTCCTTTTTGTGCACTCTTTTCTAAATAGCTTGGCCATTTGGGGCTATTTACTATTTTTTTTTTTTTTCCCAGAAGATGGAATTTCACTCTTGTTGCTCAGGCTAGAGTGCAATGGCATGACCTCAGCTCACTGCAATCTCCACCTCCCAGGTTCAAATAGTTCTCCTGCCTCAGTCTCCCACATAGCTGGGATTACGGGCACCTGCCACCACGCCCAGGTAATTTTTTGTATTTTTAGTAGAGATGGGGTTTTACCATGTTGGCCAGGCTGGTTTTGAACTCCTGACCTCAGGTGATCCACCTGCCTTGGCCTCCCAAAGTGCTGGGATTACAGGCGTAAGCCACCATGCCTGGCCTATTTACTTTTTCATGCAAACTTTAGAATCCACTTGTCACATTTATTAAAAACCCTGTTAAGAGTTTTATTGCCCTAGCATTAAATTTACACACTAAGCTGGGAGATAATTTGAATCTTCCTCTCTGTGAATATAGTTTTTCTCCTTCTCTGGTTTTCTCTCCCTCTTTCCATTTATTTAAGGCATGTTTTATATCCTCCAATGCAGTTTTGTTATTTTCTTGCCGAACAGCTTTTATTTTTACTTATTTCTTGAAGCTTTTGAGCTTTATGTTATCATGAGTGCAATCAGTATTTAACTTTGTTACATTTTGTGATTTGTCTTTTCTGGTATGCAGGAATGCTGTTGCTTTTTGGATATTGATCTGCTGTCCCAGAGCTTGCTGAATTCATCTTTTAAGAATAATAGTACATAGAATCTTTTAATTTCATATGTCAGTGATTATTTCCTCTGTCAATGATAGCAATTTGGTTTCCTCTTTTTCAATTTCTTTGCCTCTTATTTAATTTTTCTTTTGCTATTTCAATGTCTGGAACTTCCAGTAAAATGATAAATAGAAACTGAGACAGTAGGATAATTTTTTTTTTTTTTTTTGTCTCTGACATTTCAGGGAATTAAAGAGAATATTTCCATAGCCTCACCATTTGATGTGGGGTTTCTTGTGATCTCCTAAAGCCTTGACCAGGTTAGGGAAATTTTCTTGTGTTCCAGGTGATAAGTTTTACTAAATGTATTTTCTATATATATTGAGTTGATTGTATGATCCTCCCTTTCCATCTGATACTGTAGTGAGTTACATTAATAATTTTGTAATGTTTCACTATCCTTGTAGTACTGGTATACATATCACTTAATTATACTTCAAAAAATCTTTCAAACACATTGCTGGGTTTGGTTTACTAATGTGTCATTTAGAGTCTTTGTTTTCATGTTCATAAGTGAGATAATTTCTTTTATGTCATCCTCATCTGATATCAGTGACCTAACTTATAAAATGAGCTGGAACATGTTCCCACTCCATCTGGTTTCTGGAACAGTCCAGAAGACAGGGATAGTCTGCTCTCTTCATGTTTGAGAAAACTTCCCGTAAAATTGTTGAAAGTGAGACTGGCCCATATATTTCTTTTCTCATGCTGTGTTTTAATGTTGAAATCAGTATGAGCCTCTTTTAAAAGCGAATTTGATCCATGTTTATGGACACTGATCCCATTTAATCCTACCGTCTGGTCTGTGGGTTCCTAACTTCCCTCTTCCACTCATCCCTTTCCTGACTGCCGTGGGACGGATGGAATCTGCCTTTCCCCGTCCCACCTCCACATTTGTGCTTCCTTTCGTGCCTTTATCGAACGCAGCATGTGTGCGTGTGATTGTTCTCATTTAAGTCTTCTCTTCTCTTATACTTTCACACTTTCATCGACTCCACTTCTCCCTCTCTCTGTGCTACATTCAGAATGATTTCCTTAAATCTTTGTTTGCTCCCTTTTTTTCTAATCTACAGCTTAATCTTCTCATTGAATTTTCTCTTGAATGACTATATTTTTCTCAACATCAGCAGGTTTATTATTTGACTTCTTTTATAAACCACCAGCTTTTCCTTTATGATTTGTATGTCTTCTTTTATCTCTGTAATGTTTATAAATATGCCATTTTGGGTCATCTTTAATAGATTGTCCTGTGATTTTTATTTCTTAACCATTCATCACAGGTACTGATCCATCCTCGGTGGTGAATTTCCTTATGTATTTCATATTTTTAATTGTGAGTTCATGGTCAGTGGGTGTGGCTGCATCTCTGAGTCCCAAATCCACCAGCTAGGAAGCTTTCCTGGCACAGGATGTTATTTGCTTCAGGATCTAAGAGGATTCGCTGGACACAGACCCATTATTCTGTTCATTTCTAGGCTCGGGATTTGAGGTGATTTCCCAGGGGGACAGCTTTTCCTCCACTGGAGAGTAGTCTTCCTTGCCCTCTGCATAGGGAGCAGAGTTTTCCTAGGTCCCTTCTTACAGAAGAACAGCCATTCAAGGGCGCCTGCTGCATGCGGGTATATCACTCCTGTCTCCCCAGCCAGAATGCGCCCACAGTCCTGTCTCCTGCCCTGTATGGGCGTGAAAACTCAAGCACAGTGCTCAAGCCACTTATTTACACTGCCCCAGCATTGGCTGTAGAGTGTCATCTTAGCTTTGAGCCCTCTTTACATTTGGGGCATCGGACACTGCCCCTTCTTGCTTTTAAACATGGCTGTGCATTTATTATAAACATTTTCTTCTCCTGATCCAAAATCCTTGTGTGCAATAGTGGAGGAGAACATGTCAGGCTGAGCGACCTTGCTTCCAGATGTCCTTCCATTTACTCCTTAACATCCTAGAACCTGTATCCATCTGCACCATTCTATCTGAATGGTGGCAGACCTGAAACACCAATGACTCCCAGCCACTAAATTCAGCAGCCCTGTGCTAAGCCTCCTGGTGGCCGGCCTTTCAGCACCATTCCAGACAGTGGCTCCCTTCTGAGTACAGTTTTCGCAGGACTTCCACAACACGCCCTCATTTCCCTCTAGTCCTGCAGGCTGGTCCTGCTTAGTTTCCTTTGAGAACTCGCTTGTCTCTACCAGTTATCTAATACCTGACTTCTTGACAGTATCAGAGAGTCCAGTGATTCCTTTTCTTTTCTAAATGGCACAAAAATAGTCAAGAGCTACCTACATGTTTCCGATAATTGTAAGAAATGTTTTCATTGTGAAGCCATCTACAGATACATAAACTCTGCAAAAAGACATGGCTGCTAGAATTACATCCTAACAAAAAATAAGGTAAGAGAAAACAAAAAGGTTAAGTTGAGTATATGGGTCAATAATTTTTCATTTTTTTCTTTCTCTAAGTTTTGTAAACCCGTTTAATGGACTTTTTGGTCAGAATTCAGGTGGAGTTGCGGTTTCCTGACATAATCTCCAAGGCTCCAGCAAACGTCTGGTGGGTACTATTTCCACTCCCTTACAGCCTCTCTCTGGACGTTTCTCTCTCGATCTAGATGTTCGGAGGTTGATGTGAGAGTTGAATCATCCACTCCGTCTGTCTTGTGCCATGGGATGTCTACGTGGCATTTAAGGACTCTCCTTTCTCTGCCCACAGCCCAAACTCTCTCCTGAGCTCTGACCTCCCTGGAGGCACACACTCTTCACACCATCTGCTCTCACATTCTCAGAAGGCCTCTTTCTTCTGACCTGGATGTGTCCTGCTGTTGCCACTTTCTGATTATAGTCTCATATTTACCTCCTTATGTTAAGTCCTGACGTTCACTAAGTGATTGCCCATGGTCTGGGCACCAGAATCTCAATTTTAGAGACTTTTAACTCCTGTTTTTATTCTCTTATCATCATTTTCTCTCCTGGGTGATCAGATGCCTTTTGCTCTTTTAATCTAATTTCCAAGGTTTGTGCTTAGAGGAGTTACATTAGAAACCCACTCTGGCAAAATGAAAGGCTATCAGACAGCTCTGATATCCTACAAAGGTCTGCAGAACCAGACTCAGGCAGAAGCCAGGAGAGGTTTACCATGTCTGTATGTAGATGGAACGGAGAGAGACATTGTTATTTAATGTGAAAACTTGTCTATAGCCACTCATTCCTTTTAGTAACAGCAACAACATCCAAATCTGTAGGGAGATCAATTTTGTTTTTTTAAAAAACTTTTATTTTAGGTTTAGGAGTCATATTCAGGTTTGTTATGTGGGTAAATTCACATCGCAGGGGTTTGTTGTACAGATTATTTCATCACTCAGATACTAAGCCTAGTACCCAATAGTTATATTTTCTGCTCCTCTTCTTCCTCCCACCCTCCACCCACTAGTAGGCTCCAGTGTCTGTTGTTCTCCTCTTTGTGTCCATGAGTTCTCATCATTTAGCTCCCACTTATAAGTGAGAACATCCATTATTTAGGTTTCTCTTCCTGTGTTAGTTTGCTAAAGATAATGGCCTCTTTCTCCATCCATGTACCCGCAAAACACATGATTTCATTCTTTTTCATGACTGCATAGTAATCCATGGTGTATGAGTACCACACTTTCTTTATCCAATCTGTCATTGATAGGCATTTCAGTTGATTCCATGTATTTGCTATTGTGAATAGTGCTGCAATGAATATCCACATGCATGTATTTTTATGGTAAAATGATTTCTATTCCTCTGGGTATATACTTAGTAATGGGATTGCTGGGAAGAACAGGGGTTCTGTTTTAACTCTTTGGGGAATCGTCACACTGCCTTTCACAATGGTTGAACTAATTTACACTCCCACTGACAGTGTATGAGTGTTCTTTTTTTTTTCCGCAACCTCACAAGCATCTGTTATTTTTTTGACTTTTTAATAATAGCCATTCTGAGTGATGTGAGATGGTATCTTATTGTGGTTTTGATTTGTATTTCTCTAATGATCAGTGATATTAAGCTTTTTTTCATATACTTGTTGGCCGCATGTATGTCTTCCTCTGAAAAGTGTCTGTTCATGTCCTTTGCTCACTTTTTTATAGGGTTGTTTGTTTTCTTGTAAATTTGTTTAAGTTCCTTATAGGTGCTGCATATTAGACCTTTGTCAGATGCATTGCTTGTATATATTTTCTTTCATTTGTTAGGTTATCTGTTTACTCTGTTAATAGTTTCTTTTGCTGTGTAGAAGGTCTTAAGTTTAATTAGATCCCATTTGTCCATTTTTTCTTTTGTTGCAATTTCTTTTGATGTTTTCATCATGAAATCTTTGCCTGTTCCTATGTCCAGAATGTTATTACCTTGTTTGTCTTTGAGGGTTTTTATAGTTTTGGATTTTACATTTAAGTGTTTAATCCCCTTGCGCTGATTTTTGTATATGGTATAAGGAAGGGGTCCAGCTTCAGTCTTCTGCATGTGGGCAGCTATCCCAGCACCGTTTATTGAATAGAGAGTCCTGTATCCACTGTTTTTGTCAGCTTTGTCAAAGATCAGTTAGTCATAGGTGTGTGGCCTTATTTCTGGGCTCTCTACTCTGTTCCATTGATCTATGTGTCTGTTTTTGTACAAGTGCCATGCTGTTTTATTTACTGTAGCCCTTTAGTATAGTTTGAAGTCAGGTAACATGATGCCTCCAGCTTTGTTCTTTTTTGCTTAGGATTGCCTTTGTTATTCAGACAGTGCCCCGTCCACTTGCAGAGATTGGGACAGAGTGTAAGTGGATAGGAAACCTTACAGACGCCCATCACTACGTCTCACCAACGTCAAAAAAGGGCCTGTATAGGCCATTGTTTAGCACAGAATGAATAAGACTTTAAATATGCACTATAAACTATGCAGTACATGTGATTCCAAGTGCAGGAGAGGGTACAGAACTTTTGTAGGGAACTCAGGGGGAAGGGACCTCAAAATAGTAGATGTTAAAGTCTTTGAAGGAGAGAGAGGGCTAAGCAACAGGATATGCAATTCCTCAGTTGTCTGATAATTAGCACATCTGCTAATCTGGGTGCTGTTTCAGTGACAAGGGTGAGTGGAAACCAAGGGGAAAGAGCTGTGTGATATTTGACACAATAAATATTTATGTAAATTAAAAATACACTTGCAATGCAAAATTACACATTTTATAATAACACACATAAACCATAGGATGCAGATTAGGGAAAACAAAATAGTTTAACAAACAGGGCAGGAGAATAAGATAAATTTTTTAGTGAGGAAAAAGGGGTAGGTGGATGGATGGACAAATGGGTAGACAGGAAAAAAATGGGTAGACAGGTAGACAGATTAAGTAAGTGGATAGATAGATAGATAGATAGATAGATAGATAGATAGATAGACAGACAGAAAGACAGAGGACCCAGCATAGACCACTTATAATAGTGGTCCATAAACGAAAGAGTAATTAACTCAAACTTTTGCACCTGAGGATTAAGAGAACTATTAATATATTTGGGATAACAAAGCAGCTATTCCCTGAACTAATTAGGTGAAAACTGAAGCCTAGAAGCAGAAGGAAACATGGTGTCCATCCCCCTTTCTCACCGAACTCCCAGACTGGCTGGGAGGAACATGGACTTCCCAACACATGTGGGAAGAGGCCCCAGCCAATTTTATTTGAATCCCAAAGGAAAAATTTCCTCATCTGACATCTGGTTTTCATGTCTGTGTGTGTGTGTGAGAGAGAGTTTGTGTATGTGAGTATCTGCATATGCACGGAAGAAAAGCATGAATGGAACATTTGAAACTATTAAGAATGGTTGTCTCAGGAGAGTGGTGGGGGGTTGGGGAAGGGATTTAATTTATATTTTATATTCTGCTTAAAACACTTCCAAAGAACAGGTATTACTTTTGCAATAATTTCACATCCACTCAACAGATACATTCATTTCTGGGAAGTATTTCTTCATTTTGGTTGCAACATTTGGACATTGTTTTGAGTGTTTAATAATGAGTCATTAATTTTGCTCTCTGACCAGTAAAGCACCTGAGCAAAGAAGAGTAAAACGATCAGCATTCCAGCCGTCTGCCCACATGTGGCTTTCCTTAACAAACTTTGGTATCTTATCTTAAAAATAGCCCTACCCTGGCCGGGCATGGTTGCTCACACCTGTAATCCCAGCACTTTGGGAGGCTAAGGCGAACGGAGGAGGTCAGGGGATAGAGACCAGCCTGGCTAGCATGGTGAAATCCTGTTTCTACTAAAAATATAAAAAAGTAGCCAGGCGTGGTGGCGTGCACCTGTAATCCCAGCTACTCAGGAGGCTGAGGCAGCTTGAATCACTTGAACCCGGGAGGCAGAGGTTGCAGTGAGCCGAGATCACGCCATTGCACTCCAGCTTGGGCAACAAGAGCAAAACTCCGTCTCAAAAAAAAAAAAAAAAAAAAAGAAAGAAAAAAAAGGCCCTATGCACAGTTTTAGATTCTGGATATCCAAGACATTAGATATTGCTAATATACACCATTTGATCTGATCAAGCCGCTTGAAATCCTAGAATGATTTGAACTGGCACAACAGGGGTAATGCAAACGGGGTTTTAAATCTCTCTCATTTCAAAAATTCCTGTTGACAATTTTCTTGTTGAAAGATCATTCTAATGTAGCATAAGAAAGCAGATTCTGACACTCTCTGCTTATTTCTTCAGACAGTTGTGCTGATATTACATTCAGTAGCCGGACTTTGACTTTTTTTTTTTCCATTTTTGCCCTTGTTTATCCAACACTGAATTAGGAGTCAGAGGCTGAATGAACTCAGGAGCATGTGGGCTGGTCATCCAGGGTTCCCCTCCTGTATTAATAAAGCCGTTCCTCCCTCGCTGCAAACCAATATAGACTCTACTCTCAGTACTGTGGCCATGCACGATTTTCAGGCCACATCAAGACTTGCACAGCCTCTGGGTTTCAGTGAGAACAGAACCAGCAGTCTTCCTGGACTTCTTCCTCCTACACAGCAACCAGGAGCCAGCTGATCCTCTGCGTATCACAGGCTTTGTCGGGTTGTAAAACAAAACCCTAATGGGTATCCCCCACTGATATCATGCAACACCAGATGGTGTCATTTGATCAAAGAATTTTGCTAACAGAAATCTCAGATTTCTCTCTAAGCAAAATGCCTTCACTTTGTGACTGATTGTGCAAGAATCTCAGGAATTGAGAAAACAGCATCTGTGCTGCTACAAGACTGCAGCTTTGGATCATACTCCTCTGCTTTTAGTTTATTCTCTGTCTTTAACTTTAAAACGTATTTTACAGCTCAAAGAGTTGCTTACTATTTGTTTCCTAGAACCTCAAAAGTCATTAGTTTTTTTAAAAAGTCACTGTGCTTTTGTTGGAAAACAACCTCAAACTTGAATGGCTTCATGCCAGTAGTTGAAAATATTTTACAATAGGCCACTTTCTGGAAAGTCTAATAAAAATCATACTGAGCATTTTTATTCCGTTTTACACTTGTAGAGCATTATCACAATTTAAATTATCTTCATCCAGCCCATATAGCTTCATATTGCAGCCAGCAAGGAAGTTCTGCCCACAATTTACATTTATGACTTTCTTCTGAACTGTAGTATCTATGTTACTGTTTTCATCACTACTCTTTTTTTGTACATTTTACCACTTTAAAAAAACACAGTAAATCTATGTGTTTGACAAATGTGTACAGTACACTAACCACTACCAATGGTCAAGATATAGAATATTTCTCTTGCCATAGAAATAGTCCACCATAGAAATACTTCAATTTCTCTCAAGCCCTTTTCTGCTCAATCCTTCTCCTCATCCCCAGGGCTAGCAATTGCTCATCTGTTTTGTTCTTATGGTTTTGCCTTTTCCTGAATGTCATGTAAATGGAATCAGATTTGTAGCATTTCAATTCTGGTTTCTTGCACTTAGCATAATGCCTTGGAGATTCTTCTGCTTAAATCAAGAATTCATTCCTTTGATTGTTATCCAGTATTCAGTCGTATGGATGTATCAGAATTTATTTACCAGTTGAGGGACAGACACTTTGATTGATTCCAGTTTGGGGCAATTATGTATATAACTTTGATGAATAGCTATTCACTACTGGGTCACCTGGTAAGTGTGTTTTAACTTTAAGAGTTGCCAAGCTGTTTTCCAAAATAACTATACTTTTTTTCTTTTTCCTTAGCATGTCTACCTTTTTTCATGCTTTTGTGGTAAAACACACATAAGATTTAGCATCTTAAAAAAATTTTAAGTTCACAGTTCAGTGGTATTAAATATATTAATAACACTGTGCAACCATCACCACCTTCCATCATCATAACTCTTTTTTTCTGTAAAACTAAAGCTCTATTCCCGTTAAACAATAACTCTCCTTTCTCTTATCCCCTCAACCCCTGAAAACAACCATTCTATTTTCTGTGTCTAATTTTGACTAAGTATCTCATATAAGTAGAATTATACAGTATTTGTCATTCTGTGATGGACTTAGTTAACTTAGCAGAATGTCCACCAGGGACATGTTGTTTATCCATTTTGTAGCATGTGTCATAATTCCCCTCTTCTTTAAGGCTAAATAATAATCCATTGTATGCATTTCTACATTTTGCTTATTCATTCATCCATAATTGGACACTTGGGTTGCTCCCATGTTTTAGTTATTATGAATAATGCTACTATGAACATGGGTGTACAAATACCTCTTAAATACCCTGCTTTCAATTCTTTTGGGTGTATCCCCGGAAGTGGAATTACTAAACCATATGGTAATTATATTTTTAATTTTTAAGGAACTGTCTTACTCTTTTCCACAGCAGCTGTATCATTTTGCGTTCCCATCAACAATGCACAAAGGTTCCAATTTCTCCACATCCTTGTTGACACTTGTTATTTTTTATTGTTGTTGTTGTTTTAATGGTAGCCATCCTAATGGGTGTGAGGTGGTAACGTATTGTGGTTTTGATTTGCATTTCCCTTACGATTTGTGATATTGAACATCTTTCCATGTGCTTATTGCTATTTGCATATCTTGTTTGTTGATATGTCTATTTACGCCCTGTTCTCATTTTAAAATCTATTTGTTTTTTATTGGTGAGTTTTAGGATTTCTCTGTATATTCTGGATAATAATCCCTTATCAGATATATTTGCGATTATTTTCTTCCACGCTGTTGGTTGCCTTTTTACTCTGTTGATACCGTCTTTTGATGCACAAACTTCTAACTTTCATGAAGTTCAACTTGTTTCTTTTACTTTTGCTGCCTGTGCCTTTGGTATCATATCCAAGAAATCATTACAAAATTCAATATTATAAAGATTTCTTGATGTTTGATTCTAAGATTTTTTGTATTTTTGGTCTTACATTTAGGTCTTTGATCCATTCTGAGCTAATTTTTGTATATGGTGTTGGGTGAGAGTCTAAGTTTATTCTTTTTCATGTGGATACCCATTTTCACAGCAACATTTATTGAAAAGACTGTCCTTACCCCAATGAATCGTCTTGGCACCCTTGTCAAAAATCATTTGATCATACTTACAGGGTTAATTTCAGGGCTGTCTATTCAATTCTATTGGTTTTTATGCCAGTACCACACTGTTTTGAGTATTACAGCTTTGTAGCAAGTTTTGAAATCAGGAACTGTGAGTCCTCCAGCTTTGTTCTGCTTTTTCAAGATTGTTTTGGCTATTACAGGTCCCCTGAGATTTCATACAACTTTTAGGATGGGTTTTTCTACTTCCTCAGAAACGTCATTGAGATTTTGGTAGGGAATACATTGACTGTGTAGATCACTTCAGGTAGTATTGACATCTTAACAACATTATTGACATCTTAACAACATTAAGTCTTTTAATCCATGAATATAGTTGATATACTTATGTCTTCTTTCATTTTTTAAATTAATACTTTGTAGTTTTAAGTGTATAAGTTTTTGCCTCCTTTGTTAATTCATATTTTATTCTCTTTAATGAAAATTGTATTCCTATTTTTTTCCAGATCATTCATCATTAATATATAGAAATGCAACTGATTTTTAAGCTGGTATAAGTTTAAATTAGAATGCTAAAATTTAGGATATAACCTTAGGATGTTATCTGTAATCCCCTTGGTAAACAAAAGATAGCTATAGAGTATATGCAAAACAAAATGAAAAAGGAAATTCAACATTTTTACTACAACAATCAATTAAACACAAAATAAGATTGTAATATAGTAAATGATGAACAAAAAATGCATATAGAAAATAAATCTCAAAATGGCAGAAGTCCCCACTTAACAGTAATTACTTTAAATGTAAATGGATTAAACTGTCCAATCAAAAGACAGATTGGCAAAATTAGGGGGAAAAAAACATGATTCAACTATCCATGATCTACAAGAGACTCACTTCAGTTCCACAGACACAAATTGTTTGAAAGTGGAGGATGGAAAAAGACATTGAATGTAAATAGTAATCAAAAGAGAGCAGGGTGGTATTCTACAAATTTATCTTAGCACTAGTTTCACTGTATTGCATAAGTTTTGTTATGTTGTATTTTTGTTTCTATTTGTCTCCAAGTATCTTCTTCTTGAAGAGTTTATTTTTAATTAACAAATGATAATAGACAGGAGAAATACATTCTGGTGATCTACTGCACAGTATGGTAACCATACTTTAATAATAATGTATCATATATTTCAAAATTTTGAAAATAGTGGATTTTAAGTGTTGTCACCACAAAGAAATAAGTATGAGAGGTGATGGATATATTTATTAGCTTAAGTATTTTCTAATTTCTTTTGTGGTTTTTTTTGGATCTATTTGTTGTTTAAGAGTGTGGTGGTTAATTTTCACAAATTTGTGAATTTTCCAATTTACTTCTGTTACTGATTTCTAACTTCATCCTTTTGCCATCGGAGAATATATTTTGAATGATATCTCAAATAAATCTCAAAATGACAGAAGTCCCCAGTTAACAGTAATTACTTTAAGTGTAAGTGGATCAAACTGTCCAATTTTTAAATTCATTGATACTTAATTTGCGGCCTAACATATGGCATATCCTGGAAAATGTTCCATGTGCACTTGGGAAGAATGTGTATGCTACTGTTGTTGAATAGATTGTTCTGTGTATATCTGTTATGGCTAGTTGATTGTGTTATTCAAGTCTTCTATTTCCTTCTTTATCTTTTGTGTCATTCTATCCATTACTGAGAGTGCGATTTTGAAGTTTCCAACTATTATTGTAGAACTGTCTATTTCTTCCTTCAATTCTGTCAGTTTTTGCTTCATATGTTTTAGTGGTCTATCATTAAGTATGCAAATGTATATCACATTTATATCTTCTTGGCCAAGCTTGGTATGAGAGTCTTAGGAAGGCAGACTTTTCATTCTAGTTAAGAATCATTTCACAAAATTTAGAGTTTATA
The DNA here is from genome assembly GCF_024542745.1 of Macaca thibetana thibetana. Lineage (NCBI taxonomy): Eukaryota > Metazoa > Chordata > Mammalia > Primates > Cercopithecidae > Macaca > Macaca thibetana. The sequence continues at coordinate 5,475,300 of NC_065589.1, read as the reverse complement.
TACAGTTCATATGGCATTGCTGGGTTGACATAGTTCTTGCTGACATGTTTTATCTTGGTTGGTTGGATGGTTGGCTGGTTGGTTGGTTGGTTGGGTGGGTGGGTGGTTGGTTGGTTTGTAATATTTCTTTTCCAAATAATACAGAGTCAGTGTTACGTAACAAAAACAAAAACCTCAGTTCTGAAAGAGCTACAGAATGCTAATGTATGAGATTTTGGCTACATCAAAAACTTGGTAGAAAGTAGCCTCAAATTATGTTCCACATGGCACTACCTGAAAGAGGGGGCATAATTTTTTGTTCTGGAAGGAACTGGGGGGCCATAATATCCAAAACCAACCTCTTGATGGCATATTTCTTCCTTCTGGGTTTGATTGTGAACAACTGACCTCCAAGGGAGGCTCAAATCAAGATTCTTTTTATTCTTTCGTTTAACGTCTATCCTGTTTCTTCTAATAATCCTAGGTCTCTGCTAGTATTCATAGCTGGCAAAACAATAGAGGACTATCATTTCTTGGGAGAAATGATGTTGCTGCGCAGTACAAATTTAGTTATAAATCATGAGGGTTTAGTATTTGTCCCACGGTTTCACATTTTGAAATATTCAGTATTCATACTGAATTTTAATATTTGTAGTAATGAAATAGTCAACATTCATAGTATTGTTTTCATATTTGTTATTTTGTACTCTTTGAAACTTAGAAAAAGCAAACACATAATAATGTCTCATCATCCTGTTTCCTGCAAAAATCTTTCACTGATACTCTTCTTATCGTTTACATACAAACTATTTACTTTTGGGTAGAATACATAACAATTTCAGAAATTGGTTACTTGTGGAGAGGGAGGGAATGCAGAGGAAGGAATGAGTGTCCTTTAGCTATATCTGTTATGTTTTATTTTTCTACTTAAAGGAAATATGAAGTAACTAAAGCAGAATGTTGGATTAATTCAACTCTGGAGTTGTTAACAAAATCATACCCATTCCACTGGATGATGGTTTAGAATAAACTTGCTAAAGAGGAAATTCACACTATTCCCTAAGTGAGTCTCCTACGCAACAACAACAGGGAAAAGAGAATTTCAGACATTTCTTTGCTTTTTAATTTATAAAATGAAGAATATTTAATTGGATTTTGTTTCCCAGAGGAAAATAATAACAGAAGGTACATATTACTCAAGTTTGGAACATACTTTATTGTATTATGATTATTTGACATCACTATATATCTTAACCTGAGTCCCTCTCAGGAAACAGAGCTAAGACAAGGCTTGCATGCAAGTAGTTAGATCAGAAATGTGATCCCAGTTAGCAATAATAGATAACAGAGTAGAATGAACCAGAGAAGAAGGGAAAACCAATACAGGTGGGATTACTAAGTTGGTCACCATTATGGGTAATTAGGATTTGATCTAACCAGACTCTTTTGAGAAGCCATTAGAATGGGCCTTAGAATTGTCTGCTGGATACATGGATAGGGGGTATTATGCATCAGCTCTCATTTCCTATGGGTCAAGGTTTCCTCCTGAGGATGTTAACTCAACTGCACTTCCAGGTTGAAGCAAAGGTGAATGCCAGGCACCCACATCTTAGCCCTGTGGCAAAAAGCCAAATAAATGTGATATAGCTGTAGAGGGAGAGAGAAGCCACAGAGGGTGACTAAGAAGTGGGCTGAGAGGGTGTGAAGCAGGGCACAGTGCATCTAGTATACTGCCTAACCCAGTGTATGTTGAAGGACATGGCAAAGAAAGAGAAAATGAATAAACTTTTGACTTGGGGTATGATTTGGACATAGACTTAATTAATATCTTGTTTTGACTTATTTCAAAAGGTTCTGAGGATAGTGGAACAGTTACCCCTCAGGTGAGAGCAGGTCTGGTCTGATACAGTGATGTGGACTCACCCATAAGGAAGTTTAGTAGTAGCCTTCTGACCAGCTGTTGTTGAGCCCAGTGGGTAACAAGAGACCAGAATCAGAGGAGTGTAGGGGCCACCAGGAAAGATTAACCTCTCTCTTCCTTTCCCCACATTTCTCTCTTGGTCCATGGAGGCAGTAAGTTCTGCCTCTGTCTCCTCATTGGAAATGTTGAGGCCTGGGAGTGGGAGAAAGGAAGTATTCTCCCTCTCTGTTCCCTCACTAGCTCCTTTTTAACTGGAGAGGGGTCAACTACTGGGTCAGATCCCAACTGTCTTTGAACGCATTTATCATATGATGAGGTATTATGGATAGCATGTTTGTGTCTCCCCCAGATTTACATGTTGAACACCTCATCTTCAGTATGATTGTGTTTGGACATGGGGTCTTTGGGGGTTAATTAGGTTATGAGAGTGACATTTTCATGATGGGATTAGTGCTTGTAGGGGAAGAGAGAGCATGCATCCTCTCTCTCTCTCTGTCCTGTGAGCATACAGAAAGAGGGCATCTGTCCGCATGTCAGGAATAGGGGCCCTCACCAGGAACTGACTGTTGGCACTTTGACCCAGCTTCCAGAACCATGAGAAGTAAATTTCTGTTGTTTAAGCCACCCAGCCTATGGTATTTGTTACAGAAGCCCACACTGAGTCAGACAATATGGGTCAGTAGAGGTGGGTAGGCTCCACTTGCCTCACTCTTCCTCTGCCTTCCTGCCTTGGGAGTCAAGGACATCAGGCAGCTTAGATCAGGGTCCCTTGCTCAGTTCTGCCTCCAAGCTGGCCAGGTGGACTTCAAGTCTCCTCTACAGGCAATGGATGTGAGGTGGGGGCACCTTTCCTAAGCCACATCCTCAAACTCAGTGTCAGTGAGGGCATCCTGGCATCTCATGGGGCTGGGAAAGATTGCTATCTCTGGCTCTCCTGACCCCGTGCTGTTCCCATTGGCTGTGGATCCTCATGTGAATCATTCCCTCGGAAGGGCCACAGTGGGGAGGAGTAAATCGCAGGATTTGGGCATCACTGTTCATTTTACAGGACTATCTGTGTAAACAGGTGGTCTAGAATTTAGGAGTTCTGAGTGCTGGATGTCTCTCCATATACATTCCAGACGGAGACATGACTAACATCTGGCACAATTCTACAGCCTAAGGTAAATAAATATAAGGACAGGGAATGGAAATGTTGGTTGACTCACTTGGGAACCTGAAACTTCAAAACAGCTGCTTTTCGTATGAGCAAAGTGTGACAGTTTGGAAAAAATAGACATAATATCAGAAAGGATATAGATTCTTTGAACAATACTTTCAAATCACCTGAATCAGTTGGCATTTATAGAAAACTCTGTCTATTCACTGCAGAACATATTGCTTTTGAATGCATGTGGGTTTTTTTTTTTTTTTTTCCCAAGAAGGACCCTATGCTGGGCCATGAACTAAGTCAAAATAAAAATTTTGAGTGAAATGTTATAGAGCTTGTTTTATGGTCACAACAGAATTGAATTAAAAGTCAATGAAAATAGAAGATCTAGAAAGCCTTAGCATATCTCAAGAAGAAGATGATAGAATTCAGAACTGTGGTTGCCATAGGGAGAGATTAAGTGGAAGGGACATAAAGGAACTCTCTGGAGGATGGAGATGGTTTATCTTGATGAGGTATTGGCTCCACAGGTTTGTCAAAAGTCAATGAAGTATACACTAAAGTTACGTGCATTTTACTGTGTATAAATTTCACCTCGATTACAAAAATAACAGGCAACTTCTAGAGCCTTCGCTGACTAAGAATCTGACAAATATCCTATTTGACCTTATGTCTTCATTTGTACCTGTTGTCACAGCATACTTATTTATATTCCCTTTCATCCCCGAAAGTGTCTTGATTTATGCAATAAACCCTATGTTCACTCTGTGTCTGATGAGTAGGTTACTAAGTAGGGCCCAGAGGAGGTAAGATGCTTCCAGTGCCCATTGGAAGTGGGAGAGGTCAAGTTTAGGTCCAAGTTGGACATTAGATGTGACTACTCTGGGAGAGAAGTTGGGCTCGACTTTGTCTGAACAGTGATTAATATTGGGAGACCCAGATCTCATTGGTTTCATATCCATGACTTTGGGGCCCTCACTCAAAAAAATCCAAAGCATGTATTAAAAAAAGTGATGTGTTAGCTCAAAATGAGATGTAAAATTGGCACACAAGCAACATGGTCCCATGTCCAGGGTTGTGAGCGGTGGAAGATGGAAGACTGGAAGGGGCCCAGGGAAGGAGAGGAGGCCTGTGCTCTCCGGCAAGGGTCCACCTAAGCGAGCTGTCAGGAAGACATGAACCATAGGCAGCCCCTAATCAGAGAGAAGGACATGGGATCAGGAAGGGATCTCATAACGGACCTAGGATTGTCAGAGGAGACACCACATCCTCAAGAAGAGGCAGAACCTTCACAACTGGAGAAGACCCCACTGCTTCTGAGACTAGGACAAGAGGCTGACTATAAGAGGAAGGCGGGAAGCCTACTGGAGGCTGGGTGAACTGGGCCAAGTCAGCGGGGAAGCCTCCAGGGATGGCTGAGGGACTGGTGTGTCATGGGAGCTTTGAAGGTGTGAACCTGCAGGCCAAGGCGCAAAAACGAGGAAATCCAGTTTTAAGCTGTGAGGCGAAAGGCGCAGATGCTGGATTTGTGGGGACTATTTAATCTAATAGAGGTTGGATAACTGGTCACATTAAAGGTTATAATAGATGTGTTCATCAGTAGATGATAATGAGGGGTATATGTAACAGATTTTGCATCTCAAACTTTATAAGCCATGGAGAAAACCGAGAAAGACCCAACATAAACATGAAACCCAGCTGCCCGAGCCCAGGTCCCATTCCCTTCCCTGGGAGCCTCTTGGCTGCTGTCTCTTCCTGAGTTAATCTTACACAATATAGCAGTGTTCTTCAATCTTGACTCATGCAAGAACTGTTCTCAAAGGAAAAATGCTTGCTGACTTTCCAAATGTATCAAATTACTTGCATTTTAATGTTATTTAAATATGCATTTATTAGCATGTTGTTTAAGCACATGAACATGTAAAAAGAAAAGCATAGGTACAATTTCCTTATACTTAATGGCTCACTTTCCTTTATAAAACCACATGGACACAATTACGATTTGTGGAAAAATTGTGTGACTCGTTATGACTGAGTTCTTCACCAATTCTCCCAGTTTCCCCATTTCACCTCTTACCCCATTTGTATAAAGGGCTGGGACTTCATTTACCTCACTTGGAACAAATGTGTTACATGCACTGCTCTTATCTCATTAGTTTATAAGCAAATTGAATGCAATTAATAAGATCATAGACACAATCTCAAACATGCACATAGGAAGCGTGTGACAGCGTCAGCATAAGGTGGTTATACACATGCTCCAGGAGATGCTTATGTTCATTTTGTTATGCTGTCATCATCTCAGGTTTCACTAAGTAGGAAACTACCCCCAAAAACTTAGTGATTTAAAGCAACACTTATTCGTTAGCTCGTAATTCTGTGGATTGGCAATTCAAGCTGAGCACAGTTGGGCAGTTCTTCTACTAGACTTGCCATGGCCCTCTCATTTGGCTGTGGTCACTGGATCCTGGATGGCCTCACTCACGTGTTTGGCAGTTGACTGGGATGGCATAAGTCCAGCTTCTAGCTGACCAGCCCTGCCTTCTTCTCATGGCTGCTGAGTTCCAAAGTCAGCAAGAGAAGACAAACCCTAAGGGGACAACCTTTCTCAAGCTACTGCTCATGCCATATTTGCTAGTGACTTATTGGCCAAAACAAGTGATGTGACCAAGTTTAGCTTCCAGGGAGAAATAGACTCTGTCTCTCAATGGGAGAGAGAACAAAACTTTACAGCCATCTTATTTTTTCAATATGTCAAAGTTATAAAAGTAAAATCTTCAAATTAAAAAATATATATTCAGGCTAGGCGTGGTGGTTAATGCCTGTAATCCCGGCACTTTGAGAGGCAGAGGCAGAAGGATTGCTTGAGATTGGGAGTTCAAGTCCATCCTGGACAATATAGCAAGACCTCTTCTCTCTAAAAAAATAAAAATTAAGAAATACACAAATAAAAAGTTTCATAGTCCATTTACGGACTTCTGAAAACACTTTTTTGAACATCCCTCAAAATGAAGATGAGGAAAAGGGGTCCTTATGCAAGGGATCCTCTTAGCGGAAAAGAATGAGCACTTGTTGTTGCTCTGTGTGATGCTCCAAATGACACTTAGAGATTGACAAGTGATCATTAAGATTCAGTAGCATTTGGACTCAAATGCTGCCGTGTAGATCTTTGCTATGTGATATTAGAAAACATAAAGCACAGGGGAAAGTTCTTAATTTCTGGGATGCCACTAAAAGTCTTCAGAGACAGAGGGAAAGCCCCAAACATAGCAAGAGATCAGACAGTTCGGATCACTGATGACTCACTGCTGGAGTCCTCCACAGCTCACGGGATGCCTTGGGAGTTAGGAAAGTCGCGGGTAAGAGCTGTGGGAGCAAACGAAGCTTTGGTGTCATACAGGAGGCTTGCATCTTTCTTGAGGTCAGGTCAGGGAAGCTATAGTTGGATCATTCCTCAGGCCAAGGGCTGTGGGAAAAAAAAATCTACAGTCATTCCTGGAGTTAATAGGTTTTTAATCATGATTTTTTCCAAGACAGAAAAAGCCCAAACCTTGGTGCTGCTTATACAAGAAACCCCCAGGTCCTGGACCGAGCTGGTGAGTTCACCGCCAGCTCTGCCCACAGCAAACGCTAGGAAAACCTGTCACTTCCACCTGGGGAAACATGGCCACCCCACAGCCACTGGGTCTAGGTCAGATAAAGGTAGAGTATGAGAAGAACTGTGGCATGCGCTATTTGTTTATCACTAAGCTCTCCCCAGCACAGAAGTGAAGTTTGAGTTATGTAAAAAAGTCTCCCAGTTTCTGGGAAATGATCTGCAACACTGCAGAACAAAACATCCAGATCCAAACTCATAGGTTTACAGGTTCAGGGAGAACATGCTCCGAGGTCAGTCGTGTTCTGGATGTCCCCCTCTGTGTCATAACCATAGCCACACGTGTGCTGCACAAGCAGCTGGAATGTCCAGGATGATCTACATGGGAACGACTGTGTCTCAGCAACATCCCTCAGCTCTACCAACTGGGCAGAGAAGTCCAGCACAGGAGAGAGGGGCACGTTGTGGGACTGTGGGTCTTCACAGTCCACTGTGGACATGGAAGAAGCAGCCACAGGACATGTTAGTGAGCAAGTTTCCATGGTGAGCAATGGAAACTCAGCCCCGTGGGGAAGCTGTATGCAGCTTGCCTGAGAGGGCAAGGAGCCTGGGGACTGAACCATCACCTCCCACACACCGTTGGCTTAGGGTGGCTTCCAGGCCTGCCTCGTGCCACAGATGGACATGCTTCTGGCTCATGACTCTCTGCAGGAGGAAGGTTGTAAGCCCCTGCAACAGAAGGCTGTCCATGTGGAAAGGAACAGTGAGGGCTGAGGGAACAGAGGTGGGGGACTGACTGCTTCCGCCACATCCTGCCCAAGACCAACAATGCCCCACTTAGTGACCTTTCTGTCTTGTTGCTTATTTAGGTTAGCTTGTTGGCTAGCTAGTGAGTTGTAAGTCACTGGAGTTTGGAGTCGTACCTGTAGAATAACCTAGCCTATTCTGACTGATCTGCATGGAAATAAATTCAAATGGACTAACTCTCTGCCAGTGGGCACAAAAGAACAAGAGCTTTTTCTTGGTGGAGGTGAACAAAGTGGGTAGAAGTTTCACCTGGTGGACGGGGGCATCTACGATCCAGTGCTGAGAACATTAGCGCAGCGTGGGAGCTACAAGGGTGGACTCAGTTTGAATCCCGGTTCTCCACTTACTAGTGCTGTGTTCTTGTGAAGTTGGCTTTTGTCTCTAGGCTTTGATTTCCTCATCAGCAAAATGCAGGTGATAATAGTAGGTTCTGAAGACCAATTAATATTTGAAAGCATTTAGAGTAGTGTCTTCTGATTAAACGCTTATTATCCAAACAAACAAAGACAGAGACTCTAAGAATGCACCACTTCCCAAGAAGTCCAGAAATTTTGGACCCAGGTGTTGGCCCAGCCTGCAGGAAAAACTTCAGGAGAAACCTGTGTGAGCTGACAGACCTTTCCTGGATTTCCCTTACAGTACACGACCTTTCCCCCTTGGCAATCTAACCAAGAGGCCAAATAATATCTAAAGAAATAATCAGTTAAGTGTAACTGGACTGGCTGTCCACAGTTTGGGGTGCAAGCACCATCCCCTAGCCACTTCTCAGTGTGCACTGAGCCCATCTGCTGCCAATGACACAGAGTTAATAGCCTCCAAAGAAGTCCATCCCATTCCCCTCATAACCTCCCACCTCCTTTCCCCCCAATTCTCCGACTTCCCCACTTATGTGTTCAGGGATCCCGGAGCAGTCATGTGGTTCCATCCTTGTGAACACAGCAGTAGGGTCAGTTGGAATCAAAGGTTTCCATCTCCACTTGGGTCCAGGCCTTAATTTTCAGGGAATAGTTTCCGGATTTTTTTTTTCCCCTCAAATATGAGAAAAGTAAATAGAGTTTAGTAGGATGTCTCTGTCTGTTTTGCACATCATTTTGCTTTTCTAAGAAGAGGTTACCTCCCATCCCCATGCCTCTCCTTTGCTGCGTATAGCGTATTTTGGGGCCAGGAGTTCAGTTCCTCTGACCGGTTATGGAGGCTCTGCATGCTGTCAGCTCTGTCCAGGCTCTGCAGATGCGCTGCTGTGGACCATGCATCTCTCCGCCCTTGCCGAGATTAAGGTCAACATTCTTAAGTATACTGAGATATAGAGTAAAAGCCTAATGTGAGTCACCTCTGATTCCCTCACCTCTTAGTCACAAAGGGAGTGGAAAGAGGAGGCCCTTACTGAATGCAGTAAGTGGCCACCATTGGTATACTTGGTAGCTCCTCCAATACAGCTAAACTATTTACACAGGAAACAAAACTTTTTACCAAACCTAACTCAAAGAGGAAATTGAATTGCCTAATTCAAAGGGAAAAGGGGCAATGACATTAAAAAAAAATTATACTAAATGACCGGGAACAGACTTTCTTTTTCTGAGACCAGGTTTTGATAAGGCAGAAGCAAGGAGGGAGAGGGCACGAAACCCTCAGCTACAGAAGAGTGTGAAGCCCACGGTGTGGACGAGAGAGTGGCACAGATCGCTTGGGATGTGGAGTCATTGTTGAACATGCCAGAGAAAAACACCCACCATTAAGGATTTGTTTTGAGGCTATTTGGCAAGGATAAGCAGCTCCCTATCAAATACTTCCCATCTGCTCCAGTTCCTTTGTTCCAGAAGAGATTGTACCAACACGTGGATTTGCTCTTCTTCTTGGGAGTATTCAAACTGAGGAAATGAAGAGAAAAAAAATGAAAAGATATCCTTACTTCAGGTCAGGAAATAAACTGGCCACTCCTCAAGAATGCAGCCTGATGCTCAGCCCAGCAGTGAGCAGGGCTTCAGTTCCATCTTCCACATTTGAGATCCGTCTGGAATGTGGCGAAGGAGAAGGAGTATGGATTTGAAAAGGGAGTTACACGGGTTAATTTGGGGGGTGTTCAGCCTTCCTTCTTAGGAGCTGAACTTGGATATTTGCTATTAAAATGTTGTTATCCAAATAGAATTTAACCAACTATTCCAGAGTAGTACTTTGTATTTTCATATATCCTAGAAAAGTCTATAAATACGAGACACGAGAGCACCAGATAGCACACCTGTAACTGCAGATCTCAAAGCGACTGCATCCAGAGTGCAGAGTTGAGGCTCTGATGTCACACGGACCTGGGTTTTCATGCAAACGTTGACACTTTCAGATGTGTTATCTTTAACCAGTTGTGTAAATTTCCCAAGATTTTATTTTTTCACCTGCAAATGGAGGTGGTAACTATGTCCTCACCAAATAGTTATTTTTGAAATTTAATCTGATAATTCATGTACGGGGTCCGACACATCCCCTGATACTTAAGACACTCAATTTCAAACCACGTTGTTGATGAAACTCAACATCTCTTATGTGTATCTTCTTTGACTATGAAGAAATGAGGAAAGAAAAGGATCTATTGTTTTTCACGTTGAGATGGGCGAATAAGCACAGCCGCTGGATGATTTCTGTTTGTCTCACAGGACTCACACCCTCAGTATTTCACTGTTACCTCTCTCTTTCACCCTTAATCCCCTCTGTGCACATCTTTAGAGAGAGCTGTTTGAAAGCCAACACTTACTTTCCAATTTTCCAAGACATGTGATTTATTTAAGAGGCAATTATAAGTAATGTTAGGGACAAAGGTGCTCTTCATGTTGGGTAAATTTTCACTGAGGTCCTGGGACAGTGGTAAAAATGAAATAAGATCATTCTGGCTGATGGGAAAAGCTGGCTGCCTTTAGACATGTTAAATCCCTGGTTTAAAGCAATTTGAGCTTATCTTGGCGAGTAGTTCTTTTTATGGCTTTTGTTCTTGAATTTATTGAGCTTCTTGGGGCTCTGTTTTCACTTGTTTTGATAATTTCTATCCATTTCTTCAATATTATTCTTCAAATATATTTCTTCAAATATTCTTCCAACATATATGTAACTGGAATCTCCAAAGGGGGTTTTGAAAGCTCATTTTGCCTCCCTGTGGTGAAGAATCGGCAGGCATGGGTAAGCAGGGAATCAAATAGACGTGGGTGGGTATTGTATATTAGAACGCTGTTGCAGGAGTTTAGGTGAGCAATGAGCTGGGTGACACTGACCAGGGCGGTGCCAATAGAGATGAAGAGAATTCAACTGATTTGAGCAATATTTGTAAGGCAAACTCATGGCTGTTGTAGTCATGGATGTGAATGAGCTCAGCCACGGTGAACTGTGTATTCTGAGTAGGAGAGAAACTAGGACCAAGCACTCAGCAGTCAGTATTAAATATCTAGGCAGAAGAAGATGAGCCTACAAGAAAGTGAGAAATGTCAATAAAGTCAGGCAGAGAGCCAGAAGAATATGTTATCACAAACATTAAGGAAACAATGTGCTTCCTGAATCACTGAGTGGATGTAATAAAGCAGAAAGCATTCTTTTGACTCCATCTTTTCACCCCAACATGAAAACCTGCCTCTTGACTATACTTTTAGCCCCACAGATTTTTCACTCTATCTGCAGACTTTCTCTCTCTTTTAACGCAAATTCTATGTATGTCTCTGGTTTTTCTCCAGCTCCCTCCCTTTCTCTTCTATCTTCATCTTTTAATCTTAATCTTTTCTCTTTCTCAAAAAAAAAAAACCTTGCTTGAAATGTTGTTATAGATCTTCAAATTCACAGAAGTCCTTTATCTAATTCATAGTCATAACATTTGCTGAAAAATTAATACACATCAAACTGACAGCTAAAACCACACAGTGTAAAAGTTGGTATTGACTGAAGCATTGAATAGAAACATTTACAGCATCATCTCATTCCGTGGGAGATGATCCTTAAAAAAAGTGTGGTTCGCCTCCTTTTAAAAGGCGGGACAATGAAGACCCAGGCAGCACAACGCACCTAAAATAATCCGGTGAACCCATATAAATGCATTTAAAACGAGCAAGTTCTGTCCTGGAGACACCACTTTATGCTTTTTTTTTTTTAATTTTAAGATTTGCAAAAAACAAATCTTCCTTCCTAAATTTAGACATTCAAAATTTGGTAGAAAAATAAAACTGGATAGAAACAATGGATAATGGCCACAAAAGGCAAATGTATAATGTCAGAAACAATGACAGGTGAACTTAATGTTAGTTGAGGATTCAGATAGTGATCTTCATGATAAATCCTTCCACATAAATGAAGAAAATTGGCCTTGAGAAAAATTGTTTCAGTAAAATGAGAATAGAGAAAAGGAAAAGCATTTAATTTTGATGTATAGGAAATTGAACAAAGAATTATATTTCTAACGGAATTCACTCTAGGAAATAACTATTTCACAAAAAATCCATCAGTGCTCTTGTGACTCTGATTTGAATGTTTCTATTCAAAATATCATCAGGGTAGAAAAATTCCTCAAGTCAAAACCTCATATTAACCCTGATTTATTTGCAGGGAGTTGTGCAAAACGATCTTCTGACCCAAAAGGTTTACTTAGTGATTTTTCTCTTTTATTTCCAGTTTTGTTTGTGCATATTCTCTCTTCCATTTCTGAACAACATATCTGAGTACCTTTTATATGGTTAATGTTAACAATTTGGTAAAGAAATTATTTACACATATGATGTTTTGTGTTTGATAGGAAGTTGAAATATTTCTATCTGAATAAACAAAAAGTTAACTAGTCTGTAAGTGCTCAAAATTTTTTCCACCTGTGAAATCCATCTAATTTTATTCCCTATAAATGCATTTAAGATGGGCAGGTTCTCTCCTAGAGCCACCACTTCATGCTTTTTAAATAGAACAATATTCTCAGTGAAGTACATTTCATAGGATTATGTGGATTGCTTTTAATTCATGCCTTTCTTTTAGTAAGAAAAGAAAAATATTCTCCTGGGCTAAAAACTGGGCGGCAAGTCTGGGGATGATGTTTTCCTTCTTATTCCCTCTGCGATTCACTGTATTATTTTAGGCAAGTTGCACCGTCTGGGGCTTCACTATCTCGCCTTTTTAAAGAAGTCAAATCGCACTTTTAAGGATCATCTCCCCACAGAGGTTGAGAAAATCCAGCACTCATGCTTATGAATACAGGAGATGAACTTTAGGCCTGAGCTTTTCCTCCCATTGGAAATCAGTCTTGAACGCCCAGAGGGCTGGAATTCTGTCATGGAGTCCCCTGTAGCTCCCCAAGGTAACTGAGGGAGGGTACAAATTTTCCCCTTACTGTTGACTGCGTCCTGGAGCCTGGTGCATGAAAGGCTCTCCCTGAGTGGAGGCAAATCATCTCTGAGGTCAGGGAGGTGCATTTGTTACTCTGTAGGCACCTACTGACAACAGTCCTTGGTCCTGGAATATTGAGATGTTATTTACAATAATTTATGGGCATGGGCGGTTGGAGTGAGGATGATGGAGAAAAGCCACAGGCAGCTCTCCTGGGCCTCCCTAGCATGGCTGGAGGCTGAAGCCCCTCGTTATCTGCCTGAAACCACCTCATTAGGGTGGACTGAAGGATTTGTGTCCTCAGCCACGTCCAGGGCCTTCCTGCAGGTATGGAGTCCCATCTTTTTTTTTTTTTTTTTTTTTTAGACAGGGTCTTGCTCTGTCACCTGGGCTGGAGTGCGGTGGCACCATCACAGCTCACTGTAGCCTTGACCTCCTGGGCTCTAGCAATCCACCAGCCCCAGCCTCCCAGTAGCTGGGATCGCAGGCTGGCACCACCACACTCAGCTAATTTTTCTGATTTTTGATAGAGATGGGGTCTTGCTATGTGGCCCAGGCTGGTCTCAAATTTCTGGGCTCAAGCAGTCCTCCCACCTCGGCCTTCCAAATTTCTGGAATTACAGGTGTGAGCCACGTGCCCAGGCCACAGTCCTGTGCTTTTACTCTTCTCAACATCTGAATAGAAAGTTTTCTCAGATCTTAGCTCCTCATTGGAGAAATAGCCAAGATTCTGGGATCATAAGGAAAACATTTTGTCCCTTAATAGCAGGACCAGATTGTAAGTCAGTGGGTGTTGCCCTGGCTGGGGAGACTCTTGCGTTCTTGGGTCAGGTGGATGGAGCCTTGCTTCCTGAGAATTGGAGCGAATATGCCAGGCTAGAAGACCAGTGGGAGAGGCAGCCCAACCCCTGAGCAGCAGGCTGTGCTCTGCGCCGGCAGGGCCCGTCCACGTGAGGGCCTTCCCGGACAAACGATCTTCTCTGCTCTCAGCCAGGCAGAGGCAGCAGCACCCTTACAGCTGTCCACGTGCCTCTGGTATTGCCTCAATATCTGATTTCGGTTCTGTGTTTCAGGGTGTCAGACAAGTTGGAAAAATTAATTTCATAGGTTTTGAGAATAAAATGTGTGTTACGACAGAATCCCAGAAAAGAAATAGTTTGGAAGTCGCTCTCCATCTTCAGGAAGCACAAAAGGCCAGTTGCCGACTTATCTTGTTAACAGGGGGAGAAGGAAGCTTCTGTAAATCTAGCCCTGAGGATTTCTTTCAAGGCCAGCTGGCTGGACCTCATAGATGTCTGTTCTTGGACGTATATGCAAGCTCACAAACCAAGCTGTTTTCAGAAAAGTTCAGCTAAAGGCTGACAAATTCCCCTTTTTTATTTCACTAGAGGAAATAGTCTATTTTTCAGAATACTCATAACTAGAAAATTTATATATATATATATATATATATATATATATATATATATTCTGCTGTAAAAGTGGAATCTGCTTTTCTGACTGTATAAAACTTAGAGTGAAGGCAGTGTCTGGCCTCGATCTACGCCGAGGGCCGGAGCAGTCACGGCCCTCACGGCGGGCGGCTCCACTGCCACTGCGGGCTGGGCTGTCCCATCCGCTCGCAGGACTGACTGTTCTTCCTTTCAAGTTCTCTGTGATTAAGACCAGCCTGTGGGATGCGGAGAAGGCGAAACAGCCCCTCCTTGGGAGCTGGCTCCTCTTTCTTACTCCCACCGCCCACGGGCTGGGATTTCCCATGACCAGACCGGGGCTGGGAAATACCGCCCCCCCTGCCTCACCTTCCCCTTCGACACAGCGGCTGGGCAGTGAGGGTCTGGGAGGCATCTTTAAGTTCTGTCCGTGATTTAACTCAAGCAAAACTTGGGCCCCAACTGTCCGAGCTCAGCATGAAGTCCATGCAGTGAAACAGTCCAGAAGTATTCCAGGCAGCCCAAATCTCCCCCATGGCAGTCACCAAACAGCAACAAGAAGGCGGTGCATCCTGGATTCCGGCAGATCCTGAGCACTGGGTGGTCCCGGGTGCTGTAATGCTGAGCTCTGTCCAGAGGGGCCGCTGTAGAGCACATCCCCCTGCTCACCTGAGGTACAAATGCTGCCATTTCCCCCAAAGAAACTCCGGTTCAAATGCTGCCATTTCCCCCAAAGAAACGTGTGGGTAGAGATTTAGGCAATCGAGTCACTCTTTTAGACACTAACCATGCATGGAAAACCTACTGTCTGGCTGGGCGCGGTGGCTCACAACTGTAATCCCAGCACTTTGGGAGGCTGAGGCAGGTAGATCACCTGAGGTCGGGAGTTCAAGACCAGCTCGATCAGCATGATGAAACCCCGTCTCTACTTAAAAAAAAAAAAAAAAAAAAAAGTAGCAGGGCAAGGTGGCACACGCCTGTAATCCCAGCTACTCAGGAGGCTGAGGCAGGAGAATTGCTTGAACCTGGGAGGCGGAGGTTTCAGTGAGCAAGATCGTGCCATTGCACTCCAGCCTGGGTGATAAGGCAAAACTCTGTCTCAAACAAATAAATAAATAAATAAACAGCAACAACAAAAACCCACTATGGGATTTCTCAGGCACTGGGAATAGAATAGGAATCAAATCATGTTTAAAAAATCCTCTCCTCTCAACGGAGCTTATATTTTAATAGGAAAGATGGACAATAAATAAAATAACTGAGAACAACAAGCAGGAAAATTTGGTGTGAAGTGCCGGGCAGGGGGTGATGTTTCAACTCCAGCAAGGAAGCAGAGAGAGCCCTCACCCGGGAGTAATTGTAAGCATGCCCTGCCAGGGGGAGGAAGGAGCCAAGCTGCCGGCTGGGAAAGGATGCTCTGGGAGAGCCGCCCATGCAAGGGCCCTGAGGTAGGACTGCACCTGTCATGTGTGAGCAGCCGCACGGCGAGCTCCCAGCCTGAGTGGGTGAGTGAAGGAAGGTTGCAGGAGGTAAGGTGAGCATCATGGGTGCTGGCAGCAGGACGGTGTGGGGCACTGCAGGGGCTTTGGCTGTTTCCTAAATGCAATGGAAGACATTGCTGGGTTTTGAGGAGAAAGATGGCATCACCTGAAATGTGTGTAGCAGAATCGCAGTGAGCGTTGGTTGAGAACAGACTGATGGGGGCAGAGGCAGAAACAGGGAACTCAGTAAGAAGTTTGTAGTTAGAATCCAGGCCACAGCCAATGCTGATGGAGGCTTGGGCTGGGGTGGAAGTGGTGGAGACGGCAAGGTGATCAGATTCCGGATTTGATGTGAAGGCAGAGATGACAGGGTGGAAGTGAGGCTTTCTGGCCGGATCCCCTGGAAGAATGGATTTTCCCTCAGCTGAGAAGCAGAAGGCTACGGGATGAGCAGATTTGCAGGGATAGGTGATGAGGAGCTCAGTTTTGCACTTGTTAAGTGTGGTGTGTGTGTGAGCCCATCAGAGAAGGGGCATTACATAGGCAAGTGCAGACACAGGCAGGTGCGGACACAGGTAGGTGTGGACACAGGCAGGTGGGGACACAGGTAGGTGTGGACACAGGCAGGGGTCAGGGGAAAGGAGCGGGGAGCTAAGACTTGAGAACCATCAGCCCTTGAGCGTATTCCAAGTCCTGAGGCTGGATGAGATCATCTGGGTTTTAGGGGAGAGGGGACAGAGAAGCAGTCTCAGAACCCTGCCCTGGGCCACTCCAGCGATTGTAGATCAGGGACATGTGCCAGGCCTACAGAGGTCATGACTGGCTCTGCCGGCTGCCCGGTTCCGCCAGCTGCCCGGTTCCGCCTGCACACATTTGGCTTTACCTCTCAGGGTGCTTTCTCCCTCTGCAGCCCGCTTCACTCCAGCTCAGCCCCCAGAATGTGAGTGGTGTGAGGACGGAAAACCTTCTCTCTATTCACAGCTGGGGTATGACATGAAGAAGAGCATCCCGCCCGCGGCAGGTCTCAGGGAGGGTTTGTTAGATGCGGTGGTGCTGTGGGGCTAGTCTCCTGGAGGGACTCACCTGCCCCAGCTGCTGGGAGCGTGGGCTGCTGATGGCTCCTGGCCGCATGCCCTGCCGGGGACTGCCCTGGGAGCTGTCTGAGTCAAGGTTCTCCTGCTCCCAAAGGTGTTCCACAGCCAACGCCTGGCAGTCTGGGGACACAGGACATGGAGGCATAATCCCTGGCCCCAGCTGGGACAACCTTGAAAGACCTTCCCGACTGCAGAGCTACCCGCAGGTTTTGTTGGGCTTTATTTGCAGCCTCATCATGGGCCAGCTCCCTCTGTGTCCATTCCTGCCTCCCCTTCGCCTGCGTGGTGGTCTCCTGGGCGCACTTCTCAGTAAACCTTCTTCAGGCAGCTTGGCACCTTCGGTTCTGTTCCAGAAAACCAAGCACACACACTGTATGAAGGAACACACGCATGCTCCAGGCCTCAGCCAAAATTCCACCTTCTTAGAAAAGTTTTCTCTGTCTCCCTGCAACAAATCCGGACCCCTGTTAGACGGCTTCGTGGGTCCCTGTACTTTTCTTCCCAGCACTGATTGCTCTGTTATTTGTATGACTTTTTGACTAATGAATGTTTCCCCAGCCCGTGTGTTCCTTGAAGGCAGGGACTAGGTGGGTCTTACCTGGAACCTGATAGAAACTCAGAAAGTATCAGTTGAAGGAGTGAGTCTGCCAGCGACAGACAGTCTAGGTGTAGCTGAGCTGGAGTCACCCAGGAGCACAACCCTTGAAAGGCATCAGGTCGCAGTATGAAAATGCCTGCAGGGTTCGGCTCCCTGGAAAGGCCCCTGCTCTAGCCCGAGACGGGCTTCTGGGGCTCCAGGTGTGGCTATGGGTGGGACAGGGGTGGTGGGTAGGGGGTGTTCCCCAGCTAGCCCTCCCTCGTTCGCCCTGGGGGCTGGCATTTCTTGGCATGCTCCCCACCTCTCACCTGAAATGGAAACCCCCAGTGTGAGGCTGCAGCCACTGGCATGTCACTGTTTCTGCTTGAGGATAAATGTTGGGAAAAAAATAGAGGGAAATGGCAGCAACCTCTCTCCAAGGAAAGCGGAGAAACAAAAGGCCGGGAATGTTTTTCTAGAACAAGGCATCAGGGTTTAGTGAGACACAGCCGGACTCCATCTCCGTGGAAAAACAGTTCCGCTGCCTTACTATGTGGGCACTCTCCACAGGTTTTTGCCCGAGCTCTGGCAGGCTCCCAGATGGTCTTCGAGATGCATGTTCAGGGCAGCTTTGCATGGATGTCCTAACGATGTTGCACTCAGGGGCTGTCTTCAATGTCATGTGGCCCCTGAGGCATAGGAAAAGACTGTACAGGAGATAAGCCTAGTTTAGGGGGCAGAGCAAACCTGCTAGCTCTGTCTTCTATCAGCAGTGCAACCTGGAGAAGCCTTTCTTGAGACAGCTGTCTGGCCATCTGAGTCAAGCCTGCCTTCCGCCGGGACCCCTTGGCTCTCAGTGAAATCTGATCCAAGCCCTGGTCCAAGCTCTGATATGTCTGATATGTTGTCTGTGCCCTTCCTCCTCCAGGCAGCATTCCATGTCATAAGATTCCCCCCTTACTGACTACGTGCTGTGCACCTGCCATGCACTTTCCGTCCCTCATCATCTTAGCTGATCTCCACAAACACCTGTAAGGCAGATGATGTCATTATCTCATTGTACAGACTCAGGGGCCGAGCCTCAGACAGGTGAAGCCACATTCCTGAGGCCACACAGCTGGTAAGAGATAGATCCAGGTGGACGATCCCAACGACTGGGCCTTTACACCTTTGATTTATGGCCTCTTGGGATGGCGGCTTGTGTGGTTGCTTCACTGCATAACCTCAAATTCCCACAAGTTTAGTATGTTCATTTAGAGAGGAGGAATTGAAGTTTGGAGCAATTAAGTGGCATATCTGAGACTGCGCAACATCACCTGGGGGAGACAAGATTTGACCCCCCAAGGCTCAAGAGCCTCATTCTTTTCCGTATGACCATTGCAGCATCCAAACGTTCACTCCTTGCTAGGGCGAGCAGGCCCCCTCCTCCAGGCTTGGGTAGAGGACTCACTGTGACCATACTCTTCATGGGTTGCATCTATTCCTGATTTTAGACTTTCCAAACAGTTGTCCAACCAAAGCTTCAAGCTAAAGACCTCAGTGCCTCCACATCGGGATGGATTGAAAGCTACGGACTCTGGTGTAATAGGAGCAGCATCAAAACCACAGTCTCTGCCTCACTGCACCAGAACTGCCGACAATCACAGAGCACTGGAAAGATCCTTCCTAACTGGTTCACCAGCAATTCTACAACCATTGGTTTCTTGCCCCTTAAATGAGCCAATCATCCTCACAAATCAGGCTTCACATGGTCCCCAGCCAAAGAGCTCGTAGTCATGTTCGTGGCTGCTAACTACAGGCTGGTCTCTTTCTAAAGCAGCTTCATTTCTAAACCTCTCTGAATTAAATAAGGCAAGTTTTAAAGAGGTCACTGTGGAACGTTCCATTATTAAAATGGTAATATAATTTCTCTAAGAAACCCATTTGGCTGCCAAATTTACATCGAACTTTCAAAGACGTGCTTCGAATGAACATTGTTCTTGGGATCGATTTCAGAGAAGAAAGAAAGTGACCAAAGCAAAATCTGCCCCAGCCTTTTTAGCTCCTAGGAAGGAAAAGTTAAAAAGCAACTTCAGCTGTCAAATCCCTCTAACAACAGAGGGTCAGGTGGAGAGGTAAGGAGATATAAACAAAGTGAAAGAGCTGGTAGGGGAGGGTGGACCTCAGCGCAGTGAGCACCGCCAGGCACTGCAGCAGATGCATGTCTTTAAAAGGCCTCAGGGAAATTAAATCATGAAAGCTCCGTGTGTAGGTGCAGCTGATTCATTATTCCTGTGTTTGGACAACTAGACTAGTACAATGCTGACCTCACCCACTGGACAGACACCATATCTGTCCAGCACTCACACAGCAGCCCTAGGAGGTGGGAAGTGCCGTCTCCGATTTTCACAGAAGGGCTTTAAGCAGTCTGATAGTTTGCATTATTGTTCTCAAAGATTTATCTACTTTGCCCCCATCCAGCGCCTTGGGAGGAGTATATTTCCTCACCACATTGATGTTGGGCTTGGCCATGGGACGTGCTTTGGCCAAGGGAACGTGGGCAGATATGAAATGAGCCTTCAATGCTTGAGCAGTGTACTTGGCTCTTATGCACTGAGACCTGCCATTAGAAGAATTTCCCCGGAGTGGCCACCGCCCTGAAGCCTGGACCTTAGAATAAAACATGCGTGGCAGACCTCAGAGCCATGCCCAACTGAACCACAGCGTGAAGCAGGGTTGCCCACGGAGTCCCACGCTATCAGCTAAGCTGCAGTCAACATGTAGATTCATGAGCATGAGGGACATGATACTTGAAATAAACCACAGAAGTTTAACATGTTATCTTATGCAGCAGTAGCAGTTGTTGCAGAAAGGTTGTATAATTAACCAAAGTCAAGGAGAAGTCTGATTCTAAGCATTCAGATTTGTCTAGCTTCAAATCCCATGCGCTTTTAATTTTCCCATGTAGAGCAAACAGGCTGGAGATAGGAAATCAGGACAAGTTTGGGGAACAGTCATCTATGCCGTGCAGCTGGGTACTGAAGTGTACAGATGATCTAAGGCAAAAGAGGAACATTGTACAGGAGATTATGCAGTAGAAAGGTTTGTGGATGAATCTCCCTAGATTTAGGTTTCCAGAGGATGTTCCACATGAACTTTTTGGCTCCTTCTGCCCAGTTAAAAAATCACACTTTTGCTAATTCATGTGTTCCGTTAATGAACCTAAACTATTTTGATAGGCAGTTCTCTTTGTATTTAAACTTGGCTGAAATTTCTGTTTTCAAATTGTAGATAAAATCCACATACTTCAATGTAAAAATAGTAATATTTTACAGAAATAAGAAAATTACAAAAGGTAGTTTTCACATAAAAACTGTCTATTCTCCAACTAGGAGTCCTGTTTGACCCATACCTTTTTCATCTCACCATGTGGAGAAAATGGTGTGGAGGAGGAACTTAGGACAAATAGAAGGACTGCTGAGAACTAGAGCACTTATTAAGCTGAGGTTCAGGGTTAATTTGCTTGTATCTACATTTCCATCCATTTGCTGTGATCTTCTCTTCCTTATGCTCATGACATACATTAAGGAAATATTTATGGTATTTCCATGGCAGAAAAACAGATGTCTCTTGATTTCTACTTTGATTTTAAAAATTCCATTGGACAATAAATGTTATGTGTACATATTTTTAGACATCTCATGAATTTTTACAAAGAGGTTTTCCCATCTGAAAAAGAAATTTAAAATTACTCCTGTGTTCCACAATCTCTAGGTTTCTGTCATTAATTTGCAGTCCTCTGGGGAGTCTGGAGTGGAATTGGAATATGTATTAGATATTCAAACATGACAGGCACTATGCTAAGTACTTTGTATACACACCCACGAGTCATGGTAACAGCCCATAAGGTCTGTTGTATAATCTGGATTTGCAGATGAGGCTCAGAGAAGTTAAGTTGCGCTCTCAAAAATACCACTGATAAGAGGCAGAGCTCAGGATTGAACCCAATTATGTCTGGCTCCAAATTCCATGCATTTTCCACAACTCCAGACTACCTCCTCCCATGCTATTTCCTCCTCATCAAGTCTAGGAGTCAGCAGAAATATTTCTAAGCCTCCAACAAGAAGAAGGGCCTTGTTCTCTGGGTTGGGCACAGGTTTATAAGGATAAGAAAGACTTCAGCCCTTGGGTCTACTCTCCATCACTCATTCTGGACTTAATCCAGCTTGTCTCTGTTCTCTCTGTTTTTAAAATTAGGGCTCTTTTACTATTTATTAGCTTATCTAGTGGAGGGGTGTGTGAGACACTAACTCAATTTGCCTTTTAGTTAGAAATCACACTGAACCTTTGGTTTTAGAGAGGGGAAGCAGATGGGTAAAGAAGTTAAGCAACAGCCCCTGGAGGCTGGAGGAGGGATCTGTTCCTTCCAGGCTTGCTTTCATTAAAAGAGTTACATAATTTAGCTGCATTATCACAAAGATGTGTTTTACAAATTAACCTTAACTGCTTTGACTTAGAGGAGGGAATCTGATCTTTCTTAGAACACGGTTTTCCCAGCGGGATCCCAGTGTCAATGGCACCTATGCTGAGTCATCAATGACTTGGTAAAGACTAACAATCAAACCTAAAAATTAACATAGGGAAAATTAACATTTTCTCTAACAACTTCAGGCACCACTTTTTGTTATTCATGTAATTATAATTTAAAATTGCTCAAGCCAAAAACCCGGGAATTGTTCTTGGTTATTCTTTGTTCTCTCTCCTTGATGTTGTCACAGGATCCTTAGGGTGTTGCTTTGTCAGCCAGAAACCTCTGTGGCTGGTGGTACCTTCTGCCTGAGTGTTGCTCATGGCCACCGGGCTTGTTCTGCCCACTCAGTCCAGCAGGCTGCGCTCGGCCCAAGCTACTGGCCCTGATTCCACACTTGCCTAGGGTGAGCCAGGTGCAGTGTGGCAAGGGGTGTGTGGGCGAGCAAGCGTGGGGTCCAGTCACTGCACACAGCCAGGCACACCAGCTGTTGTGATGGGGCGGGAAGTGATAGCACAGGTGTCAGCTCCATGTGAGGCTGCAGTTAGACTGGATGTACTGCACGCAACTTCTGCTGTGAGCGCCTGCATCTACACAAGGGGAACATGGTCGTGCCTGGAAACTTGGAGATGCCAGGAACTGCAGAGCCCCAAAGAGGGAGTCACAACTCTGGCTTGGGGAGCCCCTAGGTCTGGGCTCCCAGAAGGGTTACAGCTCTTCTTGTCTTCTCATCACCTGCTAATGTGGCAAGCAGGGGGGCTTGTTTCAGCCCTGTTTCTGTTATAGCTCTTTCAGTCCTGCCATTTGGTGGGTTCCAAGTTCTTGTCCCATGTCCAGGAAGAATAAGGTACATGGACAACTGGAAGGTGAGCAAGGTGGAGAGGAGCTTCATTGTGTGACAGAACAGCTCTCAGGAGACCTGAAGTGGGTAGCTCTTTTCTGCAGGCAGGTCCTCCTGATGAGTGTCCAGCTCTCAACGGAGAGGAGACTCACAGTAGGTAGCTCCTTTCCACAGCTGGTAGTCCTGACCTCTGTTCTAGTCTGGCTGAGTTCATGGTTTTTACAGGCTCAGAAGGGAGGAAGTGCATGCTGATTGGTCCATGGGTAGCTAGGGGTAGGCCCAGAAAAACACCATCAGTTCTCACTCCTGTCTGCCGACTCTACCTGGAACTGAGAGCCCGGCCCCCATGCTTCAGGCCGTCCCTGATTTGAAGGTAGGGCTTCACCAGAAACCAGCCCCTTTCCACCCAGGAGCCTGTCTGCCTCTTGCCGCCATCAATCATGTTGTCCACAGTACCCAGGGTGTTCATGCCAAGGGGAACCTGCAGACCCATGTCTAGCCACCTTGGTGCCCCCTCGGCCTCTCTCCCATGCTCATCGGTGGCCAAAGTCTGGAGGGGGCCAAGGTGGCAGGGGTCCGGCATGTCAGCACTGTCCTGAGGGTGTGCACACCTGGCCAGGTGGTGACAATGCCCCAGATTGGCCACAACTTTGCTTGCCGGGTGCCGAGAGTGGTGAGAGGCCAGGCAGTGGGAGCAGAGCAGGCACTTCTGAGCCTATGAGAGGAGGGTTTCCTGGGCCCCTGAGAGCAAGACAAAAGAGTTCCGAAGGAGCTGTGTGACTTTTGATAAAGACATGCTGAAATTTACTAACCCACTGTGCTGTCTTTTACTATGGTTTTTTCTGACTAGAATGTAAGCTCAATAATGGCAGGACTCTGGTTTGTGGCCGTTGTTTCCCCAGCTCCTAGAACGACACCTGGCGTACAATAGGTACTTCACAAATGTTGGGGGACATTGGAAAAAAGTCACAAATACCAAAGCCCCCTACTGTCTTAAGTCTCCAAGGTTTTAGAGGGAAGTCCGAGAGCATTCGCCAACCAAACACTGCTGACTGGGAGGCCTGTGCTGCTGGAGCAAGAGTCACCCTGGAGCTAGGATGCTGAACACTGGCTTTCTGCATCCCACTGCCCACTCCACCATCCACGATGTCTTTCACCTGAGCCCAAAGCAGCTTCAGAATCTGAAGCAGACACCGTGTGCTCCTCACCCAGGTCCCCTCAGAAGCCCCTTTTTCCAGGTGATGTTTCCAGGGTCCTGGTCCCAGACTTGCCTCCCTCGTTAGCACCGGCTTCTGCTCACTGGTCGTTGGGAAGCCTCACCTCCAAGCTGTGGTGGCGCCCGGAGACATAATAAGAGGGGAGGTGGAAGGCAAGCAGGGATTGAACCTGCCTTCCTCCTTGTTAGTGACTTTCCTTTGTTCTCTTTTCCACACAGATACAAATGTGCAGGTAGGACTCAGGATGAGAAAACTCAGAGGAGCTGAGCTGACTCCACAGGGACCCTGAGGCATTCCCCAGGCATCTTTACAGAGGATCTGGGTCCCCGTCTCCCGCCCTCCGGGAGGACACGCACCACCAGTGAGGCAGCTGGGCCCTGGAAGTGCCCTAGGAGGACCAGTCCGGCTGGCTGGAGAGGAAATATTGCCCTTTGAGGGGGGTTGTTAAAGTTTCTAGAAAGTTCTATGGCCTGCACAGCCCTCCCAAAGCTGGTATACTCAGGCTTATTTCACTGAGGGAAATAAAATTACCCTCTAAACACAACCACAACATTTCCATTTCTTGCTGCTCTAAACTGAGTTGGCCAAGCCTGAGCTCTACTTTCAAGCATTTAACTCTTTAGTGGAAAAAAAAAGTCATCTGAAGACATTCATGCACATGCCCGGCTCTGGCTCTGAGCCGTGGGTACCGTCTTGGAACTGTGGGAAATAGCATGTGGTGGTCCCCTGTCTGGCTGGTCCTTCTGAGGGTGGGGTGGGGGAGACTCCATAACCAAGAAGCTGTGGGTGGATAGCTGGAGGTCCCGAGGGTGAGTCACCCGGTTGGCTGCCTTGCGGTCACAGACCTTTGGCTATTGTCATTGCCCCTGGGATGAGTCACACTGAACCTTGGTTCCTCTGGGGCTCTGTGGAGCTGAATCTCTCCCAGTCCACAGGGTCCGGACATTTGTTCCTAATCTTTCACCCACCTCCCACTCTGTAAGTGACTGGAACTTCCCACTGGGGGTGCAACCACAAGCTAAGGACTGCTGACCTAAGGAGGAACTATTTTTGCTTTTGAAGACTTCAACACAGAGGATGGAAGTGTTTATATTGTTGGCATTTGAATTAAGAGCTGAGTAGCCCTCTGCGGACATTATGGGTATTCCATTATCTCTGGGAATCAAATGATATTTCCTCAGCAACTTTGCCAAAGACTTCCAGGCAATTCAAAACCAGAGAACGAAGGGACAAAGAGCAGTTGTCCAAGTTCCAAGGGAAGGGGAAAGCGAACGGGCAGTGAGCTCAGATGGCTTTGCTTTCAGGCAAGGAAAAGCAATCTTCCATGAGCCTGCGATGATAGCATTCCCCAGACAGGGGCCGTGGAGCAGTGACCTGTGGCTCGCAAGCCTCAGGCAGGAAACTCACACTTACAGACCCATCAGCCCTGTCCCATTCCATTTCTCAGGGCCCACACCTTGCCCACATTTAAGATACCCAAAGGGCAGTGATGCCTTTTCCATGGGTTGCCTGAAACTTTCAGCTGCGCCTTAACCCTTACCGTGCTGTTGAGGCGAAGCAGGGTGGCTAACTGCATCTCACTGTAGGAAGCCTGGAAGCTCAGAAAGCAGAGGCCAGCCCTAGAACTGTTCCTTTTGTGAGCAGCACCAGGCAGGGGCCTGTTTAGCGCCTGTGGGGGGAATGCTAGCCCAGCCAGGTGGAATCTTGGGGAAGCAGGGTTCACAGAAGTCTTTGAGGGGTCAGTGGAAGTCTCCAATTCCTGACTCCAAGGCATGAGACATGAGAGAGAAGGGAGAGAATTTTCTGGACAGAGCTGTAAATGAAGTGGCACCAGTAGCTTCCTCTCTGTAAGGCCACCTCCCAGCCATCACTCCTACTCCTTGAGAGTCAGTTCTTCAGCACTACCAGCTGCTTCTATCATCTGCAAATCACTTTACTGTTCCCATCTCACAAGAGCAGCTTTTCCCTTCAGCAGTTAGCCATTCAGCTGCTGCTTACGCACTCACGAGAGCTGTTAGTATCACCAGCTTCCTCTCGAGGGCGGACTGAGGCCAGGAGGCCATGCAGCTTCCCAGAGTGTACCCATTTGGGTTGAGATGGAACCAGGATTTGGGGCATGGCAGTCGGTCGCAGAGCCCATCACCAGGCTCCTGAGAGTATCGAGGGAGACCTGGATTGGGCTGGATCCCTTGAGGAGGGAGATCGTAATCCTGCTCCTGTTTTCTGTCTTTCTGTGACCGCTTAGTTTCTGACACTGGCTTTTTCCTGTAGCATCCTCACCACCATCCCCCCAAATGCAAGTGATCTCCCCATGCTCCGTGCTGGGACCTATCCTGTGTGGTCCTCTTTCGCGTCCTGCAGCTTCCATAACAAATTCCCACACACTTGGTGGCTTAAAATGACACACGTTTATTCTCCTATTATAGTGGAGGACAGAAGACTGTGATGAGGATCAGCGGGCTAAAATCAAGGTGTTAGAATTGTTCTCCCCAGGAGGGTCATGGGAAGGATTCCTCCCTGCCTCTGTTAGCTTCTGGTAACTTCAAGTGCTCCTTGGCTCATGCCTGCATCACTCCAACCTCTGCCTCCATGCTCACATGGCCTTCTCCTCTCTCTTGTGTCAAGTATCCCTGTGTCTCCCTCTTATAAGGATCTTTGTATTTGCATTCAGAGCCCACCCAGTGAATCCAGGATAATCTCCCCATCTCAAGATTCTTAATTTAATCACATCTGCAAAGAGGCTTATTTTGGGGATGGGGGAAAGCACACAAAGTAACATTCACAGGGTCCAGGGATTAGGATGTGGAATCCTGCGAGGAGGAATTTTTTTTTTTTTTTTTTTTTTTTTTTTTTTTGACGGAGTCTTGCTCTGTGTCTCAGCCTGGAGTGCAGTGGCACAATCTCAGCTCACTGCAACTCCTGCCTCCCGGGTTCAAGCAATTCTCCCATCTCAGCTTCCCGAGTAGCTGGAACTACAGGCACGTGCCACGACTTCCGGCTAATTTTTGTATTTTTAGTAGAGACGATGTTTCACCACGTTGGCCAGGCTGGTCTCAAACTCCTGATCTCAGGTGATCTGCCCGCCGTCTCAGCCTCCCAAAGTGCTGGGATTACAGGTGTGAGCCACCGCACCTGGCCATGGGGAGCATTTTTCGAGTTTACCTCAATCCCCAAATCGATAGCTCCACTCTTGGCCTTCACACTGAACTGGAGAGCTGAATTCTCCCAGTCCACCAGCTACCCCGGGTCAGGAGGGAAAGTCTGGACCTGCCACAGTCCACACCCTCTGCATTTGATTGGACTCCATGTATAACCCCGAGCCTTGATGTCGCAGTGACACTGGAGGACAGGTGCAAGGTGCTGCTCCGTGAGGAGCCGCTGACGTCCCCCGGGGAAGTTTGGATCAGGATAGCAGGTATATGGGACATTCGGCCTCTTGGCTTGATCTGCATAGTCTGTTTCCTTGCTTTGTTCTTTCATTTGTATCACAGACCTCCTCCCGGGGGGCTGGAATTGTCTGCAGGCTCTGTCCTGTCCTGGGCATCTCATGCATAATAATTTTCTTGCTCTCACCAAATCCGGAGGGAGGGAGGCCCTCTCACCACGCATGTGACACTCTTGATATAAGAAACAGCAAAAGGCATCGGGGAAGCAAAATATCCCAGACAGCAATAAAAACTAATTCACTCCCAGCATGGAGTCGGTGTGTCAGGAGGGAAGCATGAAGGAGTCATTTGCCCCAGTCCCTAGCCACCCTGGCCTTTCATGCACGTGGTGAAGATGCATCTCCCTGCAGCGGTGGGACCCTCCCTGGCCGGCGGCATCCAGCACAGGTGCTGTGAAAGTGGGACGGCTTTTGTAAGTGTTGGGTGACATCTGGGCTTTTGGCTCAGCCACGTGCCAGGAAATGAAGTATTCCTGCAAGGAAGGGGTTTGTGCCTGTGCACAGGGCGTGGGAGAGATCCTTGAGCTGCGGAGAAAGTCATGCCTTGTGAGACTTGCCATTCTTGGTGGCTTCTGGGAGCTGTGCAGTAGGAAACTGCACCTCTCTTGGATAGCGTTAGGAAATTATCCGAGTTTCTATGATGAAAGGAAGGCAAACGAAGCCACATATTACCCCACTGGTGTCATTAAAGGTGCTTTCTCTTTTCTTTAGCAAGAATCTAACGTTGCCTCTAAAGGAAACGGAAAATTCTCACCGTAAAGCCTCGTTTTGATGACTCCTGTAACTTTGCATGAATGTGACCAAATGTTTGCTGTCAAACCTCACCTCCTCCTGGTTTCTAAATCCAAATTCGTTGTGAACAGAACCCACCATGAACTAGCTAGCTCCTCACTGGAAAAGTCACCAAACCCACAGTGCTGAAAAGCAGTCATTATCACATACGCTTTCGATTCAGATGGGGCTTTGAGTGAAACATGCCCATTCTCGAGTTGGCCTCTCTGCTCCCACATTTGTCTGAAACCAGCACTAAAACTCTTGTAATTCAAAGCTTTTTCTCTGCTTAGCAGCGTTGCCCAGAGACCCGAGGCTGTTCCCCATGGACTGGAAACATGATTCTGCGTCCTACTTTAAAAATCAAAGAGCACACCGGGAGGGTTTCCATTCTTTCTGGGGGAATTTTATTTTATTAATGATCCTAAAAAAATCAAGATGAATCAAAGGGTTGAGTAACATATCAAATGTCTAGAGAATGGATTCTCCCCCAGCCAGTGCCAGTTAGTGTTCACACAGGCAATTACACAGAGGAGGTAACTGGAAAAAGAAGGGGATGGCTCCTGGATGTGCCCAGCTTGATGGTTTCAGGATCATCCTCAGGGGAAAGGCCTAGAGCGGTGACCGATTAATAAGCTTCAAACCCGCTGGTGATTGAAACAAATCAGAAGCTGCTTTGATAATCGGTTTTACCAAAGGGAAGACACCCCTAATTCTGGGTGAGGAGGAAGAATGTTCCTTGCTACTTTAGAATGAAATCTGTTTGAATTGGCTGAGCTTTCTGAGGTTGGCTAGACTTCACAACTCCAAAGACTGGAACACAGGTGTCCTCATTGTTAAGAGCTAGAGAGAACACTTTAGAAAATCATAAGCTTTGTAACAACACACAGGAGGCCGTGGTCTATGTACATGAATATCCGAATGATAAATCTTCAGTCCATTCTCTTCTTCCCAGCGGCAAAACCTCTTTCTCGGTTTCCTTCTAGAAAACTTGGGGAAAGCTTAGAAGGGGACCTTCAGTCGGCGGGTAGAGAACAAAGTCTGGGAGCCTTCTGCACTGACCTTTGTCCCTTCCTCCGCTATCCCGGGACAGTGTCTCATGGCTGCTGTGAACACCGCTAGCTTCTCTGCAGCAGGTGGAGCCTCCGTGTATAAATGGTTCTCACTTTGGGTTCCCCATTGGAATTACTTGGAGAGTTTAAAAAATGCTGATGCCTGGGCTCTGCCTGGGGATTCTGATTTGCTTGCTCTGGGGCAAGACCAGGGTGTGGTGTTTTTAAAAGCTTCCCATGCTTCAGTGGAGCCAGGGTCAAGAACCATTGATTCTGCGCCTCCACCTATAGAGCCTCCAAGTAGGGGTTTCTCCTATTAGACATGCTGTTTTATTTTACCTATCCCGATGAGGGCGCACAGGACCTGAATGTCATCCTGGGAGCCACATCATCAGCACGGCTGAACCCACCCAGGGACCCCTCTGTTGCATGTGGTGGGCACTGCTTGTTTCCCCACACTGAAAGATAAAAGTTGCACTCTCCCAGTGTGATTGACACGTGACAGGACCTGGTGTGTTTCTTCCTGAAAACAGGGGACAAAAAAAGGATAGGGAGTGGAAGGGAATTACATGGTGTAGATAAACAAATGGAAAATGGCTCTGAAAACTTTTTTTTTTGTGGGGCATGAGGCGGATACATGTTAGGAAGCCCTATTTAAGAAAACAACATAAAATTAGGAATACAAAGTAGCAAGAGAGCCTTGGGAGGTCCTTGGAGGAGGGGGTCCTGAACCTTCAGCTTTGACCAAATGAGCAGCGCAGCCAGGCGATGGGATGGCAGGCAGGTAACACCCATGCTGATGTGGAGGCACACCTTGCACCTGGAGAGCTGTCTGCAGAATATTACACTGAATTGAAAGGGCTACAGAACAGCATGTCAACTCCTGTTTCTTTTTTGTCAAGAGTTGTATGCACACTCAAAGTGTGCTTTTTATAGTCCAAGAGTAAAATGGGGTGACGGTTTCCTCTGAGCGTGGGAACTCAGGCGGAGGAACGAGGTTGCGAAATGGGCAGGGTCATTGCCAAACAGTGTCACTGTCACTGATTAGCTTCGTGGTGTTGTGATTATGATGCATGAACCAGACCAGTGCTCACCATGTGGCTGGAGTCGCCAGCCCTTCAGTCCAGATAAAACTGACATAAAAATCCATGCAAACTGATTGTGAAACTGCTCCTTAGAAAGTTGCAAATAATCCCTCTTTTCTGGACTCTTTTTTGACACAAAAAGAGATGTTTCATCTACCCAGTTGCATGCAACCGATATGTATTATTCCACTAAGCATCCTAATAATGTATTTTCACATGAGGCACCGTGTGCACACTCAATTAGAGACACTCTTCATGAGACTGTGGAAGAGGAGGCAGGAAGGAGCAGAGATTTGGACAACAGGATTTCCCCCACTGCATCAACATTCCCAGGAAACACTTGGTTCGGGGGCTGCTGGTGCATTTTGGATTTTCTCAGTATTACATGGAACATATCTTATTTTTGGCAGGATTGTCCCCTACCACCCAGATACACACTGCTTCATGTACAGTTTGCTTTAATGTAGTAAGAGCATTTCTTACATTAATTAAAACTTGTAGCAGAATTCTTTCCCAGGAAATATTGCAAAATAAGGTCTGTAACTTGGAAAGAGCCATCCTTGTCTAGCGTACTACATCGGCCTACGAGTATCATGGACCAGATGAGAACCGTTGTGGCATCCTAACACGTCCTTTGGCTCAGTAACCCTCAGCATGGAGTTTGCGGTGACATGGACAGGAAGCGGCACTCTGTTCCCTGATGTTGGAATATGCTTCAATGTAATGCATGGCTGCTTTCCATGTTCAGAAAAATCCAAAGACTCTGCTCTAGTGGCTTTGGTTTTTATCCTTTGCTGGGATATAGACATGATTCACAGCAGAGAAACACCACAGGCAGTTCTTATAAAAAAAAAAAAATCCCCCTGAAAGAAAGAGGAAATGATCTCTGAAAATTGCAAACATATGCCGACAAGGCCAATAAAATACAAGTATGCAGGCAGCAGGGTTCTCCCCACCACAGACTCTGAAGGTCCCTGGTCCCCTTAGCCACCTCAGTAGGCTCTGCATAAGCATGAACATTGCCTTGCATCTTTGCAAACAAATTGGAGATTGTTTTGCTTTTTAAAGTTGTAATTGCAGTGCACATGGCTTTGATTAGTGGTCACACACATGCGCCAAACCTAATGTCATCTGCAGCTTTTGATTGTATTTTCTCCTTTATGGGACTGGAAAAATCTTAGTCTCCAGCCTGGGGATGGTCTGTCTCTCATTATTCCGGAGGCCCCGTGGCTGAGCTGGCAAGGAGGAGGGAAGAGAGCAGAGTCTTCCACCTACAGGTTCTCAGGAGGGCTGGCCCAAGCCCCAGCCTCTCTTGTGTCCCCATCTCCCCTGGTGAAGGTACTCACTTGCTTCCTCCAGAATGTTCTGTGCCCTTCACGCAGGAAACTCATGGACACCTCCCATGGGAGCAATTGAGGGATCAGTGCACAGACAGCCCAGGAGGGACAGGGCCTAATGTGGAGGAGACACTCCAGGTGGAAGAAGGAATTCCTAAAGACAGATCATAGATGCCAGAATCATTCGCCCCAAGGATGGTGCTGACCTGGAGGGGATTTCTCAGTGCACCCCTCAGGAGAAACACGGAGCTGGGTGTTTCGACGGGGCACACAGGAGAGCGAGCACCAGGAATGTTTTTTTTTTTAAATTATTTTTGTTTTAAGTGCCGGGGTCCATGTGCAGGGTGTGCAGGTTTGTTACACAGGTTAACGTGTGCCGTAGTGGTTTGCCGCACCTATCAACCCATCACCTAGGTATTTAGCCCAGCATCCATTAGCTATTTTTCCTAATGCCAGGAAGGTTTTTAAGATGACTCCTTCCAGAAAAAGGCAAATCATCCTTGCCACCACTTCTGACCCTCTTTCCTCTGATCTAGACTATATCATCAAAAACAGTCCATTTTCTTTTAGAAGAAGCAATAAAACTATAACCTCTGGGTAGGGGAGAACATATGTATAGAATAGGATAACAATAAAAAGGCAGGCAGTCCTGACCTGGACACAGAAGAGAAGTGAAAAGAGAGATTCTTTGCAGGGACAGCACCTAAGACCAAGTTCAGAAAGGAGAACGATGACCTAAATTCTAGGAAACATTGACACCCGGTTCAGGGGCAACTATGGGAGTTAATCAGCCGCACCCCCAAGTCAAGCATCCTGATCTGTGGGCACAGAAGATGCAATTTGAATCGTTTGCTGATTAAAGTCTGTAGCATGTCAGTGAAATCAGATCCAAATGCTGATGAGTAAAGGAAATACAAGGCTATTCGTTTTCACGCATGGTGAAACCAAAGAATTATTTCCACACTGAACATTCTGAATCAGTGATTCTCCATTAGGAAGGAGTTCCATGTGTAAGGTATTGAGCTGAGCATAATATTACATAAAGAGAGAGTAATAAACTAGCGTAACCCACTCCACTTTCTCAAAATACAGACGTGATCTTATTTCCTTTATGTGTCCAAGTAATTGCTTAGAACATTATCTTTTCTACTGCATACTTGCCATGCCTGTCCCTCCTCTAATTATCCTGGAACACAGTCAAAGAGGCTTCAAGCATGAGCCCCAACACCCAGTGGGAAAGGTACATGGCGTCTAGTCATCCATCATCACACAAGTGTGATCACTGTGAGAAGATGCCATTCACTGACAGTTCAAATTGAGTGTCCACTGCCACCAGCATGACCCTCTCTCTGGTTCACACTCTGTCCGTGATTAGGCTCCAAAGTTGTTACTCATTCATTCACTCAGCATTTACCAAGTCTGACTGCGTGTCAGGCACTGTTCTTGGTTCTGGGGTTGTAGCTGTGAACAAAACAGACAGAAACTCTTGCTTCCCCATTCTAGGGGTTGAGACAGACAAGGAATGGAAGGAGTCTTTAATTTACTTTTAATTACATCCTAAGTATAAAGGAGGGATAGTAAGGTCGGGAAGGGAGATACGAAGGGCTGGAGGGGAAGGGTAATGACATGGAGGAAGGGAGGGAGCTTGTCCTGCAAATACAGCTGAGGGAAGAGCACTGTTGGCTGAGAGAATGGACAGTACAAAGCCACTGAGCCGCAGCGAGCCTGGCTGCATCCAAGAAGAGGAGCAGGGCTGGTCAGGGAGCCAGGGAGGTCGCGGGGATTGTTTTTGTCTTTCACACTCGCTTTCAGCTTTGGGGAGCACTGCTATTGTGATGCAGCAGCAGGGATGTGGGGCTGCCAGCTCTGGGCAACGCTCCCTCCCAGGACAATTCCTTAGGTCTTTATGTCTAATGGGGGCATCTCTCAGATCCCACTTCCTTGCTACTGTGAACCCCCAAAATCAGGTCTCAGTTAATTTAGAAAGTTTATTTTGCCAAGGTCATGGACACGCGCCTGTGATGCAGCCTCAGCAGGTCCTGACGACAGGTGCCCAAGGTGGTCAGAGCACAGTTTGGTTTTACACATTTTAGGGAGACGCGAGGCATCAATCCACAATTGTAAGATGAACATTGGTTCGGTCTGGAAAGGCGGGACAGCTCAAAGCAGGGAGGAGGCTTCCAGGTCACAGGTAGATAGGAGTCAAGTGATTGCCTTCTTTTGAGTTTCTGATGGGCCTCTGCAAAGGAGGCAATCAGATATGCATTTATCTCAGTGAGCAGAGGGGTGATTTTGAATAGAATGGGAGGCAGGTTTGCCCTAAGCAGTTCCCAGCTTGACTTTTCCCTTTAGCTTAGTGATTTGCGGACCCCAAGATATTTTCCTTTCACACTACTAAGTTTTAAAAATATTCTTCCAGGCATGTATTACTCTGCTTGTTTTACAAAGGAAACATAAAGCCTGGGTAGAATAAATAATTTGCATAAGTAATAAGGTAAAGGAGGGTTTTGAATCTAGAGCAATTTATCATCTCTTCAATCCACCAGTCTCCTCTTACTCTGAAGAAGGTCATAGACCAGGAAGCAAAAGATACATTTAAAAATACACTGTAAAAAAGGCCAATACTCAAGGACATACATCTCCACAATTTTCTCTGGAACCTGAGACTAAACAAGAACAGATTCTACAAAAGTGGTTCAGAAAAGCCTTCAGTGAACAGGTGACATACAACAGGAGCCTGGAAGAACAAAGCTAAGATGCACTTTCCCAATCTTATTGAGTGTTGTACTGGAGATATTAGCCATTGCAATGAGGCAAGAAAAATTATTAAAAGAATTAAGGGTAAAGAGGAAGAGGTAAATGCATACAAGTGAAATGACCTCCTCAGAATTATCCCAACAGAGAATGAGAAGGTGGGGGCATGCCATCTCCCATGGATTAAGTTACCTCAGTAGTGCCCATCCTTCAGCCCTTCAGAGCTAGATCTGCACACAGCCAAGCAAGCTCCGTAGCATGGGAGAAAGCACCAGGAAGGGGAGGAGAGGGGTAGAGCATGCACAGAACTGACCATAGCTGCAGGTGAGCTTGGAAGACAGAGGCCATCATTGCAGGGTTCCTACTCTCAGGAATAAATGGAAATTGACACCTCTTACTACTATTTAATGTTGCATCAGATGTTCTCATCGCTGCCATAAAAAAGCAAGTGAATAGAAGATCTGGGTATTAGAATGGAGTACAAGGTTCCATTATTAATAGACGTTACAGAACTCCTGTGAAGTAAGCAAGAACACAAATGAATTAGAATTAATGAATGAATTCAGTATGATGTCAAATTGAAAAACAATATCACCCAGTAGCTTTCCCATATTTCAGCAATGACCTCCTGAAAACAAATGGAGAAAGAATCTATCCACGGGGACATGAAACAAACAAACAAACAAAAAACAGGTAGATGTATCCAGTCTCAGCTGCAGTCCCCATGCTTGCTTTCATTTCTCTTGGGGGAATACTGTATTCAATGTACATTCTATATCCTCTCTGTACTCTGTGGTCATTTTCTATTCTGGCATTGTTTCCCTAAAACAGAATTATACATGAAGGCTCCCAAAATTCAATGCCTCTGGTCAGGTATCCCTTCTTTTTTCAGTGATAATATTATCTGTACTCACCCATCTCATTTAAGCCACAAGTAACAACTACGTCCCGCTCTTGCTCTTGGGCTTTGGGAGAACATGCCCCTACCTTTGACATCCAGGATTAATTTCCACTGGTGTGAAAAACAGGCTGAGTCAGCAGAGCCCTTCCTCACAGCACATCCCAAGGGATAAAAATCAGCTTCTCTGCAGCCCACAGACACTATGCTTATGCACTTTGAATGCATTTCTCTACATATCAACTTGCCAATGCATTGAGAGCTTTGAAAATACCAGACACCCTATGTTTTTTAATCTGGCATTTTTATTAGATATTTACTGCAGAGCCATAATATGGTGAATACACCTTTTAAATATGCATTTTCTATCTGTGGCTAAATGAAAGAAGCACCCCAGTTTCCTTAGCTGAGTAAAAGGAGGCAGAACCACATCATGCATGCATTTAAATCAAGCCATTGCAATGATCTGGAAATAGGTAGATAAAGAAACAATTTAAGGGTGAGGCTGCTGCCCCTCCTCCGGACAGTGTCGTAATTTATGCACTCCCGAGGGTGGAACGGGAGCCACCAAGCTGTTGTTCCCTCATTCGGGCTCAATCCCCGCGTGACATCTTGCTGCACTTTGTGCGAGTTACATGTTTAATGACTCACTGAGGCTTACAGATACAATATACTCTACTCATGGATTTTTGTGAGGTAATTAGGACCTGGTCCTCAACCAAGATGTGATTCCATGTACTGATCACAGACCTAATGGCTACCAACATTTTTTTCTCCTGAGTGAGGTTGAAGCAGAGAGGATGGGGTTCAGGAGTTGGGGGAAGAGTCTTGGACTAGATACCTCAAATGCTAGGAGAACCTGTGTGCATATGCATGTGTGCATGTATGTTGTGTACTGTGTGTGTGACAGTGTGTGGTGTGTGTGTAAGTTATGTGTGGTATGTGTAGTCTGTGTGGCTTGTGTCTGGCATGTGTATGCAATGTCTATGTGGCATGTGTGTAAGGTATGTGTGATGTGTGTATAATACATGTGTGGCATGTGTTTATGGTATGTGTGGTGTGTGTGGTGTGTGTAATACATGTGGCATGTGTGTGATGTATGTGTGGTGTGTGCGATGTGTGTGATGTGTGTAACATGTATGTGGCATGTATGTAAGGTATGTGTGCTGTGTGACATGTGTGTAATATGTATGTGGCAAGTATGTAAGGTATGTGGTGTGAGGTGTGTAATACATATCTGGCATGTGTATAAGGTATGTGTGGTGTGTGATGTGTGTAATATGTATGTGGCATGCATGTAAGGTATGGGTGGTGTGTGTGATATGTGTGTAACATATGTGGCATGTGTATAAGGTATGTCTGGTGTGTGTGATATATGTGTGCTACATGTGTGGCATGTGTGTAAGGTATTCGTGGTGTGTGTGATGTGTGTGTAATACGTGTGTGTAAAGTATGTATGGTGTGTGTGTTTGGAAGATGAGTAAAGAAGAGTGCAACGTGGTGCTTGGGGAAAGGACAGCAATGCTTCAGGGAGATACTTGCTGATATTTTTGCTTTGAGGGCTGCAGTGTAACCCTCTCCTGTCTTCTACTTTCAAGAAAATAAAGTCTTCAGAGAGGCTTCACTGTTGACCAAGGGTCTGTGTGAGTGGGAAGTGCAACCTGGGGCTGTGCCATGGCAGGGTGACACCGGAGAAGCAGGGGAAGTTTGAACATAAGGGTTTTACAGCACCAAGAAAACTTAGCTCCATTATCTTACACTTGGATGTCTCCCACAGATGAATCAACTGCTTTTCAAAATAGAAGAGACTTATGAAAATGTATCACTTGGCAGACATAGAAAGCAGCTGCTTATCATCATTAATTTTCAATGAATATGTATTAAGCAACAGGATATAGATCACTGTGTGGGGTTCAGGACATTGGGAAAATACAGTATCCTAGAGACAGCATTAACACAACGCATGACTCAAGGCCGCTCCTGTCATCTACACCCCTCCCGCTCTGCAAGGCTGACTCGGGGCCTCCTGACCTGCAGAGAAGCAAGAGGCACTGCACAGGCCACAGAGGGATGTGATCCGGGAGAGGACATTGGTTGGGGCGGGGGGATGTTAATTCCTCTGAGGTTATGGGCAGGGGAGATTTTCTTGGAGGACATTCATTGCCCAGTGGGGAGGGAAGATTTACAGTTGAGACTATAATGTCTCTAGGGAAATTTAATAATTAAGGAAGGTCCACATGATGGAAATGTGGACCATTTTCTCTTTCAGGCCTTATGGTTATTTTGACTTTACCATAGGGCAGTGCTTATCACCAGCGAGACTGACAACAAAGCAGCTGTGGAGGGACATTGCGAGTGAGCACCCTGCTGAAGAGAGTAGACATGGCCATCAATTAATGCCCTGTGTTCTCCCATGCAGAGCCTCTCAGGGGCAAAGCTGGATTGTACTGGGCTGGGAAAACAAAAAATAAATATACGGGGAGAGAATGTTGAAGGGTGACTTGCTAACCAGTCAGTTGAATTCCAGGCACAGATTGAGTTGCTTCTGGAGTGGGCAGGGTCACTGTGAGCGCCTACGTGAGCCTCTTCTGCACCTCACAGCAGAAACTGTAAGTTGTGTGTGACTCCCCTTAGGGTCTGGCAGTCACCATTCTCTCTCTCCATACAAGCGCACACACACGTGCTGCTATCACTTTGCCTCTTCTACCATGTGGGCGGTAGAAAATGCTGAGATCCCATGATTTAGATGAGGGCTTAGAGAAAAATATGAAAAACACAGACCAAATTTTCTGACTATAAAGCAATAAAATTAAAGTCGTAATCTAAGTAGAAAAAGAAAGAAAGCCCTGTTACATGGAAACAAACAAACAAAAAAATAATAAAAATTATCCTAAACAACTTTTGCTAAAAGTAAAAATATAAAATAAAATAAATTAAGCATTAAACTCAAGATTTAGCAAAATGATAACTAAATTACCACCCCAAAACTGATTAAATCAGTAATGACAAAAAGACATAATGAATACATGAAAAAGAAAATAATATCTTAAATGAGATATAAAACACAAGCCATTAGGGAAAAACATGAAAAATTAGACTTCACGAAAATGCAAAACATTGTATAATAATAGTACAATACGCTATTGGTACAACATTATACCAAAATGAAGAGAAAAGGCAAGTTACAGATTGTAAAAAGGCATTTGTGGTGTAAATAATTGACAAAAGATTGATATGCAAAAATGTATAAAAATTCTTACAAATCAACCAGAAAAAGTTAAGCCATCCAAAATGACCTCAGGAGGTGAGTAGGTGATCCATGAGAAAAGAAAATTTGGATAAACTTCCTACTAATTGAGGAAATGCTAAGATGTCAATGAGACACAATTGTACTCCATCAGATGGCAAAAACTAATAGTCCTGAACAAGGTTTTGTGATGTGTTTAGGAGCAGAACTTATGCACAGTCTTGCACCACAAGACACCATTTTGCTCAACAACAGGCCACATATACAATGGTGGTCTTAAAGGATTATAATCGAGCTCAAAAATCCTACAGCCCAGTATTTACTATACTATATGTTTTACTGTTATTTTAGAGTGTTCTTTTTCTACTTATTAAAAAAAGTTAACTGTAAAACAGCCTCAGTGGGCCCTTCAGGAGGTATCCAGAAGAAGACATTGTCATCATAGGAGGTGACAGGTCCATGTGTGTTATTGCCTTGAAGACTTTCCAATGGCACAAGAGGTGGAGGTGGAAGACAGTGATATGGATGACCCTCACCCTGTGTGAGCCTAGGCTAATGTGTGTGTCTGTGGCTTCGTTTTTGACAAAAAACAGTTTTAAAAGTAAAAATAAAATAAAAATGTTTAAATAGAAAAAAAGTTATAGAGTAGGAGCATAAACTAAAAATATTTTTACATAGCTATACAACGTGTTTAATGTTTTAAACTAGGTGTTATTAGAAAAGAGCCAAAAATCTAAAAATAAAGTTTAAAAGTTTGTGAATGCCAGGTGGTGCGGGGGCTCACGCACGTAATCCCAGAACTTTGGGAGGCCAAGGCAGGCGGATCATGAGGTCAGGAGTTTGAGACCAGCCTGGCCAATGTGGTGAAACCCCATCTCTACTAACAATAAAATAATTAGCCGGGTGTGATGGCAGACGCTTATAATCCCAGCTATTCGGGAGGCTGAGGCAAGAGAATCTCTTGAACCTGGGAGACGGAGATTGCAGTGAGCCAAGATTGTGCCACTCTAACCTAGGCAACAGAGCGAGACTCCGTCTCAAAAACAAAAACAAAAACCAAAGAAATTTATGAAGCCAAAAGTTACAGAAAGCTAAGGTTAGTTTATTATTGAAGAAAGAAAAATAAATGTAATAAACTGAGTGCAGCCTAAGGGTACAGTTCCTATAAAGTCTACAGTAGTGTAGATACAGTTATTTCCTAGGACTCACTGACTCACCCAGAGCAACCTCCAATCCTACAAGCTCCATTCAGGGTAAGTGCCCTATACAGGTGTGCCATTTCTTATCTTTTTTTTTTTTTTTTTTTTTTTTTAGACAGAGTCTCGCTCTGTCACCCAGGCTGGAGTGCAGTGGCCAGATCTCAGCTCACTGCAAGCTCCGCCTCCCGGGTTCACGCCATTCTCCTGCCTCAGCCTCCCGAGTAGCTGGGACTACAGGCGCCCGCCACCTCGCCCGGCTATTTTTTTGTATTTTTTAGTAGAGACGGGGTTTCACCGTGTTAGCCAGGATGGTCTGGATCTCCTGACCTCGTGATCCACCCGTCTCGGCCTCCCAAAGTGCTGGGATTACAGGCTTGAGCCACCGCGCCCGGCCTGCCATTTCTTATCTTTTATACCATATTCTTACTGTACATTTTCTACATTTAGTTATGTTTAGATACACGTATACTCATCATTGTATCACAGTTGCCTACAGTGTTCAGCACGCTAACCTGCCATGTGCTTTTGTAACCTCGGAGCAAGGGGTTACACCATAGAGCCAAGGTGTGTAATAGACTGTTCCATCTAGGTTTGTGGAAGTACATGCTTCGATGTTCACACAATGACAAAATCGCCTAACAACACATTTTGCAGAACAGGTCCTCATCATTGAGTGAGGCATGACTGTATATTGTTGGCTGAAGTGTAGTTTGGGAAAACCTTTTCGTGTGCAATTTGGCAATGCAGGTCAGTGTTGAAGATGGGCAGACCCTGTGAGCTGGCAATTCTACTTCTGGTCCATCTGGGACACTATACTTAGGAAATCTTGAAAGTACTGACAGAAAGAAATAGCCCAACCTAGAACTTTATGCTCAGCAAAATTATCCTTCAAAAATTAAGGAGAAATAAAGACTTTCTCAGACAAACAAAAACTGAGAGAATGAATGGCCTGCAGACCTGCCCTGAAAGAAATGTTAAACCTTGATCAGAAACTTGGAACTATATAAAGAAAGGAAGAGTGTTGGAGAAAAAAATAAATGAATCTAAAATAAAATCTTGAGCTTTCCTATTCTTATTCTTAATGGATTAAAAAGATAATTATTTGTTTAAAGTTATAATCATAGCAATGTATATGGTTTTTATAATGTGGGTTATTAGTCTGTCTTACACTGCTAATAAAGACATACCCGAGACTGGGTAATTTATAAAGGAAAGAGGTTTAATTGACTCACAGTTCCACATGGCTGGGAAGGTCTCACAATCATGGCAGAAAGTGAAGGAGGAACAAAGTCATGTTTTACATGGTGTCAGGCAAGAGAGGAACTTCCCTTTATAAAGCCATCAGATCTCGTGAGACTTATTCACTATCATGAGAACAACACAGGAAAGACCCGCTCCCATGATTCAATTACCTCCCACCAGGTCCCTCCCACGACACGAGGGCATTATTATAATTCAAGGTGAGATTTGGGTGGGGACACAGCCAAACCGTGTCAGTGAGTAATAGAAAGGAATGACAGCAATAGTTGAAATTGGGGATGCTTGGCTACAAGTGACCTGCATTCACATGAAGTGGTATGGTGTTACTTAAAGGTGGCCATGGATTATTTAAATATACATATATAATAAACCCAAGAGCAACTACTAAAAAGTTGTAAAAAGAAGTATAAATGATAAATCACAAGAGGAGATAAAATGCAATCATATGAAATGCTCAATTAAAACTCGAGAGAGGAAGACTTTTCTCCCTTCGTGCTTCTCTGTTCCTCTAAGTCCAACTAAATCCCTGGGTGTTGGATGTAAACTGAATATTAGAAGACTCCAAACAGTGGAGAGAAGACTGCAGATTGGCCGGGAACTTTAGAGCTGTATGGCACTGAGTTCCCCGGGTTTTCTTTTTGCTTCACATATCCAACTTGGTGCTGGAGAAGCTACAAACTAGAAACTCTAATGGGCCCAGGCAGAAGAGCCCTCCAAACAGCCTGCGTTCTCTAGCCAAAGAAAAGGGGAAAAACTGAAAACTTGTAGTAAATAACTGCTCTTCAGTAGCCAAATATCAGGAACAAAAACCTGTGGTCCTTCTCCCAACGGCGCCAGCAAAATCTGCGTCAGGAACCTAGGCTTCTACCCTGGCTCACCAAGCTGTAAGGAGGCACCTTGGTCTCCCATGCAGTGGCGGCAAAGAAGGCCAAATGGGGAACTGAGTTTCCTGCCAGCATTGGCAAAAATGCAGTGCCCATTACCTCCCTTGCTGGAGTGGTGTCCAGGGAGGCCTGGTGGAGAGGCAGAACTTTCAACCCCACCCAGAGATAACGGGGCCACCCCTCACCTCCCTTTGTCAGTGGAGGCCACGTGCACTCAACCAGTAACCTGCAGAAGTCAGCATTCTGACTTCTCCCAGTCAGGGAGGTTTTAGTGCTGATACAGCAGGAAGCTAGAACTGCCACCTCCGCCTATCAGAAAAGATGACCCCACCCTCAGAAATGAAAGGAGGCTCAGTGGGTCACCTGTCCTTCTACCCCCCACCTGGCAGGAATGAGGCACCCCCACCCACTGCCTCTGCCAAAGCAGTGTCAGAGGAACTTGCCCAAACAAGATTTCTCAAAGAAAATGCCCAAAATGTTTATGTTTCAATCAAAAATTTCTCAGAGAACCAGGAAGATCTTAAACCGATTAAAAACAACAATAGCTTCCAATACCAAAATAGCAGAGACTAGAATTGTCTGACAAAGATTTTAAAGCAGCCATCAGTAGAATGTCTCAAAGAGAGATTACAAACATATGTGAAACAAATGTGAAACTCCAAAGTCTCGCCAAAGAAACATAAAGTCTCAGCAAAGAAATAGAGATGTAAATCTGGCCCACGTGGACATGCTACATGTCAAGCCAGCATTCTATTTCTGGAATAAATTCCACTTGGTCATGGTGTGGAACACTTCCTATATGTGTTAGCTTTAGGTTTTAGGACATTAGCATCAATATTTATAAGGAATATTGGTCTGTAGTTTTCTTATGATATTTGCATCTGGTTTCAATTAACACAGACTTTATAGAAGGAATTGGGTAATGACCCGTTACATTCTATTTTTTGGAAGAGTTTGTGAAGAATTGGTGTTAATTCTTTAAACGTTTGAGAGGATTCACCAGTGAGGCCACCTAGTCTTGGGACTTGGTGTGTGGGAAAATTTTGGATTGCCAATTCAATCTCTTTACTTGTTATAGATATAGTCAGATTTTGGCCGGGCGCGGTGGCTCAAGCCTGTAATCCCAGCACTTTGGGAGGCCAAGACGGGCGGATCATGAGCTCAGAAGATCGAGACCATCCTGGCTAACATGGTGAAACCCTGTCTCCACTAAAAAATACAAAAAACTAGCCGGGCGAGGTGGCGGGCACCTGTAATCCCAGCTACTCGGGAGGCTGAGGCAGGAGAATGGCGTGAACCTGGGAGGCGGGAGCTTGCAGTGAGCTGAGATCTGGCCACTGCACTCCAGCCTGGGCGACAGAGCAAGACTCCGTCTCAAAAAAAAAAAAAAAAAAAAAAAAAAAAGATATAGTCAGATTTTTTACATTTCTTCTCCATTTAGTTTTCGCAGTTTGTAACTTTTGAGGAATCAGTTCATTTCATCTAGGTCATTTAATGTGTTGGCATACCATTTTTTATAGGATTCCCTTATATACTTTTTAAATTTCTGTGAAGTCAGTAGTAATGTTCCCCACTTCAGCACTGATTTTAGTAATTTGAGTCCTCTGTTTCTCATTTTTGGACAATGGGGGTCAGTCTAGCTAAACTAGATTTCTCTTAGATGCCCTTTAAAAGATTGTGAAAGTCTCCTTCTGCTGCTAACTTGCTGAGTTTTTATCATAAGTGGGTGCTGAATTTTATTAAAAGTTTTCCCTGAATCTATTGAAATAATTCACTCCTCATTCACTGACCACAAGTAAGAAGACAATAGACATGATAGTATGAATGCCATTGAAACATATATATGTAAGTACATTCGAGGACTACTAAATACTGTAGTGGTATTTGACTTTTTAACTCGTGTTCATGGACCATTTTAATTTTTTTAATTCTGTAAAGTGTAAAATGAAATGTGTCCCTTGTTTTTGCAGAGAAGTCTCTATTATGAATATTAGTGATCTCTAAATATATCCACAAGTTCCAAGTAATGCAATAAAAATTCCAGTAGGAATTTAGCATGTTAGTGTGACAAGAAGAGACATAGAAGAGTTAAGAGAACTCTGGGGTGGGGAAAAAGGAGACTCATTTAAATCAGATTTATCCTATCAAATATTCAAGTGCACTATCAAATGATAGTAAAAGAGTATAAAACTGACCCCGAAATAGATAGGCAGATCAATGTAATAGAATGAGAGTGAAGAAATAAAAATATGTATGTCATGATGTAATTTATGATTAAAAGTATCTTTTCAAATGAGGAGAGAAAAATTATTCAATAAATATTTTGGGGACATTTGTAAAAAAAAAATAAAGCCAGATCTTTGGCTCACTCTTAGAATCAAAATTAATTCCAGATGGGTAAAATATTTAAAAGCAAAATACAAAATCATAAAATTATGAGGAATCATTTCTGGTGAAACCTTTAATAATACTGGAGTAGAGTGATTTCAAAACCAAAAAGTATAAAGGAAAAAAAGGGGATTCAAATACATATTATTTAGCAAAAAAGAACTTTTTTTAAACTACACCTTCCCACCTTAAATCAACAGCAATATACTAACGGAAAATTCTTTGCAGTATATAATAGATAAATGATTAATTTCCTTAATATATAAAGAATTTTTAAATTAAAAAAGATGAATTAAAAAATAGGTAAAGGGCATGAAAAACACTTGAAGAGGTTTAACCTCATGCTTTATCAAAGAGCTACAAATAAAGTTAATAATAAGATAGATGAAGCTACTATCAACTTAGCAACAATTTAAAAGATAGTCAAGTGACATTAAAACTCTTTTTAATAAATAT
Source organism: Macaca thibetana thibetana (assembly GCF_024542745.1). NCBI lineage: Eukaryota > Metazoa > Chordata > Mammalia > Primates > Cercopithecidae > Macaca > Macaca thibetana. Next base: position 5,430,591 of record NC_065589.1, on the reverse strand, counting down.
TTCCCCTAAATTTCTATTGGGTTAAACTTTTTCATTTAGACATTACTTAAATCTTTCCCTTTTGTAATTTCTTTCTTTTTTTTTTTTTTTTTTTGCTTTTATGAATAAAGTCCTTTCCCATTCTCAAATTAACATGTACTTATGATTCTTGTTGTTTCTTAGGGATTTCTTTTCTTTCTTTTTTTAACATGTAGCTCTTCAATACATTTAGAGTTGACTGTAGTGTTTAACATAAGGTGAGGACTGAATTAACTTATTTCCAAATACTTCATTATTGCCAGCACTATACGTGGTGCAATCCTTCCTTCCCAAATCCATAACAAAGTGGGCTTTATCATCTACCCTAGATGAGTCTTTGCATGTTGGCCTGTCTTCACCTGTGCTTATATCTACATCTGATTCTGTCCACCAAATGAAGACCAGAGAAGATAACTGCTTTGTCCCAGATCACACAGCTGGTAGCAGGGCGGCACCTGGGTGGGGGCCCTCGCCCACCCCTGTTCCTCCGGCACAGGCTCTCCTAAGCTACATGTCCTCTCAATCAGGCTTCCTCGTACATGGGAAATAACAACCCTTCCCTTCCCCACCTGATCCACCCAAGCTCTGCTCAGAAGGGGAAGTGGCGACCCTCCCGCAGGTGGTGGCGCTCTCTCTTGTTGTGTCTGGCGGGTGTTCCACTTCCCAGGCTCTGTTCTGTGAGTCTGTGTGTCCCATGAGGCTCCAAATGTGCTCCCCTACACAACACACAGCCACAGAGTGGCTGGGGAGATGGTCTGCCTGGCTGGAGAACCCAGGACTCACACCCTTCTCTGCACATAAGGGCCAGTGCCCCTGACTCTAGGAACCCAATAGGAACATAGGTCATTGCTGGACTCGGCCTGCCTGGGTTCAAATCTCAGCTCTGCCACTTCTGGCTTGAATGACCTCTTCTGTGCCTCTGGTTCTCATCTCAAAAAGGAGAATAACAAGCAGACTTAACTCATAGGAACTTGTAAAGGTGAACTCAGTTAACTTGAGTAACTTGCTTAGCACAGTGATTGTAAATGTTAGCTATGGAGGTCAATTTTACTCATTTTATTCAGTTGAAGGGTTGGTATCTAGTGAAAGTTATATTGTTTCTTTTAAAAGATCATGTTTGGTTTTTTTTTCTCTTTAGTATTGAAATTGGCATCTTTGGGAGCTCGCTGTCATCTCTTCACAAAACTTCCCCGTGGAAAGCCAAACTTTCCCTTAGCACGCATGGCAGTGTCTCAGGGAGTACAGCCTGGTGAGTTTAGAATGCAGGTGGTTTGCGGACCGAAGGGAGAAAAAGCAACTGCAGATGGTGCATTTCCTGTTTATAACATGCTTGGGGAAATGACCATTTTTCTCAGGAAGAAAAAAGATTTTTTATCTTATTGGGTAAAGAAAAATAAAAGACCACAGAGACAGAGTATTACCATCGCAGCATTTTTGTCTGATGAGAAACCAATTGGCTTGACTACATATTGATTAAACATTCTACATGCCGTTACTCTCTAGACAATAAGAATCTTGGCATAAAATAACTTTGTAAGCAAAGTTCATTTACGGTCAGGTTGGTTTCACCAAAACAATCGTATTCCAATATTACGGTTCTCAAAACTGAAATACCTGGAAACCTCTTTGGGGACCTGGATTTTCGGTGGAAAACAAACTGCTCAGACAAAGCTGCTGGGGCCACCATTTCCCCCTGCTTCCTCAGTTTCCCCAAAACTAAACAATCTGGGAGACAGTGTGAAGTTAGTGCATGTTTAATTTGGCTACTCTCTTTCCAGATGTGTATGGTCCAGATGTGTTGAGTCTGCTCTGAAGTTATCAATCAAAAAGCAAACTGACCCGGGGTGGATGGCTGCATTTGTACAGCAGCTGCTGTCACCAGCACCCCCAAGCAATGCTTTCCTAAACTTACATGTCCAGGCAGACAAATCCCTTTGCTTTTTAGTGGCCCATGCCTAACATTTCCCTCCGTACCCTTCTAGATTACCTTACACGGAGGGAGTTAGGTTAGGGGATTTGTCTGCTGTCAGTCCCCTTTTTCCTCTGGTTCTATTTTTAGCCTTAGTGGTCTTTTCTAATAGGTCCGAACTGTGCAACAATATATAAAACTAATTGTACTTTACATAAAAATCCATGATCACAGCCAAAATGGAGCAGAGAAGCTCCACACAGTCGTGTGGATTTTTTTATTTGACTAGAAGCCATTCATGTGCATACCTGAGGCATGTGCACCCGTGCATCCACGCACCTTGCATGCACACACACATGCACATACACTCTTCCACTATGGCTTTGAAGTGGCAAGGGGAGAAAGGAACTCTTGGTCCCAAGGGTTGGTCTCATGAAGGAGCACCAAGATGCAACTCATTCTTGAATTGCAGCCAGGACCTCAACTAGTCCCCACAGGAATTCCCCTAAGAAGAATGTGTTGGTCTTACGTGCCATGGGTTGCCCCAAGTCATTCTCGTTTCTGGGGCTGTGGGCTTTTGTTCAGAGAAAACAGGGACTGCGAAACCTTGTAGTTGATACTCTCTGTTCCCTGCCCAGATCTCTAGGTCTGTGAGCCTTGGCTGCCGAGGGCTCACAGCTGCCCATTTCCAGAGAAGTTCCCTTGGGACAGTAACAGCTTCTGGGCCCAGATTACTCTCCCACACACAAGGCGGCCAAGGGCCAAGCCTGACTAGGACAAAAGCCCAGGCCACCTCCCTCACAGTGGGACCAACTCCGTGGTGCAATTCACACTCCGCAGCTTCCCCTGGGATCAGGCAGAAACTGGACCCCAGCCAAGAATCTGCCTGGCTCCACCCTTCTCCCGCCTTCCTGGCTTCCCTCACTCCTTTTCTGCCCACAGGCCCTACAATAGATCATTTCCACAAGACCCCCCATCTCAGACTCTGCCTAAGAAATCCCTCATCTTAATCACTGAGCCCATCTGGCGTCTTTCTTTTATAAAAGAATTTTATTTTTATTTTAAGTTCCTGGGTACATGTGCAGGATGTGCAGGTGTGTTACACAGGTAAATGTGTGCGAAGGTGGTTTGCTGTACCTATTAACCCATCGCCTAGGTGTTAAACCCAGGATGCATTAGTTATTTTTCCTAATGCTCTCCCTCCCCGCCACCACCCACCAGCAGGACCCATTGTGTTGTTCCCCTCCCTGTGTCCACGTGTTCTCATTGCTCAGCTCCCACTTATCTAGAACCAGAAATACCGTTTGACCCAGCAATCCCATTACTGGGTATATACCCAAAGGAATATAAATCATTTGATTACAAAGGTACATGCCTGTGTATGTTCATGTTCATGGCATCTTTCATTTAGGCATCAAACTTCCCTCAGTCAGGAAGGACGGTGACAGTCTCCACACCCTCCAGGCTATTGGGACAGACTCTGTTTTTTTCACCCTGCCCTACAACAAAATTATTTTCTGCGTTCACCAAACCCAGGCAAACAGACTCCGCTAGACCTGGAGACGAGGAATAGAAAATGTATATAAATTGTGGTTTTAAAAATTCACTTAGATATGAATAATATGATGATAATTATTTGTTAGGAAAACATGGAACATTAAGACGTTGAAAATAAGTTCTACAAGTAAATGTGCCAGTCAACAAAGATTCATTCGGGGCTCCAGGGTGTCACTTGAGTTGGTGACCATTGTATAAAGTTCTAGTTTGTGCTTGAAAGTTCGAATTTTCATGGTCAATTGTTTTCCTTGAAGTGACAGGCCCACACCATTAATTCTTTTAGCAACTCTCTGCCAAATACTTAAGTCTGAACTATCATCATTTGTCTTTCCGTTATTCTTTCAAGTGAAAATGGTGTTCTAGGCCTGGCACGGTGGCTCATACATGTAATTCCAGCACTTTGGGAAGCAGAGGCAGGGGATCATTTGAGGTTAGGAGTTCAAGACCAGCCTGGCCAACATAGCTGTGTTGTATTTTGTAAAAATACAAAAGGTAGCCAGGCGTGGTGGCACAAGCCTGTAATCCCAGCTACTTGGGAGGCTGAGGCAGGAGAATCACTTCAACCCGGGAGGCGGAGGTTGCAGTGAGTCAAGATCGCACCAATGCACTCCAGCCTGGGCAACAGAGGGAGACTTCATCTCAAAAAAAAAAAAAAAAGGGAAAATTGGTGTTCTGTGAAAAAAGAGACTAGCTCAGCTCACAACACAGACAACGCGTGAGAGCTCTTCTTTGGGGCAACCCTTGTAGTTGGTGTATGGAGGTCTCATACGTGTTCTCCCCATCCTGGCACTCAGAATATTCAAAGGACAGGTCCTCAAAAGTTAAAATTTAATAAAATCAATAATTTTATTGATATTATAAATAAAATTTGTTTATAAAATACTTCTGTGGCAATGGAGAGCTCAGGTGTCCTGGTAGAATTTGATGTCACTGCCTGGGTTCCTGCCAAGGTGCTGGAACCACTGTTTTTGCACCCTTAGGGAAAATGTCAACACAGTAGAGAAGGCAAAAATGTCTTAGTGGAGTTTTTAAATAAGTTTTTTATTCTGGGAATATTTGTTATTTTTTAATGTATAATTGACAAAAATTACATAAATAGATGTATAATGTGATGATTTGATATGTGTACACTTTGTGATACGATCACTATAATCCAGCTAATTAACACACACATCATGTCACATAGCTACCATTTGTGTGTGCTTGCTGAGTACATTTAAGATCCAGTTTTTAAATCATTTTTAAATTTTTTATTTTAGTAGGTTTTTGGAGAACGGATGGTGTTTGGTTACATGAATAAGTTCTTTAGTGGTGAGTTCTGAGATTTTGGTGCACCCACCACCTAAGCAGTGTACACCATACCCAGTGTGGAGTATTTTATCCCTCGTCACCGCCCACCCTTTTCTTAACAAATTTCAGGTGTGCACTACAGTAGTGTTAACTGCAGCCTAGATTTACAGAAACATTGCAAAGATGATACAGAGTTTTCATGAACCCCACGTCCCGTTTCCCTGATGATTAACATCTTCTATTAGTATGGGACTTTTGGTCACAACCATTAGCATTAGCTGAAGTCCATGCTTTATTCAGATTTCCTTAGTTTCACCCAATGTTTTCTGTTTCAGAATCCCGTCAAGGATATCATGTGATACTTCCTTGTCGCGTTTCCTTAGGCTCATCTTGACTGTCCATTTCTCAGACCTTCCTTGATTTTGGTGACCTTGACAATGTTGAGGACCATTGGTCAGCTATCTTGCAGAGTGTTCTTTCATCAGGGCTTGTTGATGTTTTCTCTGAATTAGACTGGGTTTGTGGGTTTTGGGGAAGAAACACCGCAGAAGAAAAGTGCCATTCTCATTGCATCATATTAAGGGTACATACTATCAACCTAACTTCTTCTTCTTCTTCTTTTTTGACATGGAGTTTTGCTCTTGTCATCTAGGCTGGAGTGCAGTAGCATGATCTTGGCTCACTGCAACCTCTGCCTCCGGGATTCATGCAATTCTCCTGTCTCAGCCTCCCGAGTAGCTGGGATTACAGGCAGGCACCACCACACCCGGCTAATTTTTGCATGTTTATTAGAGATGGAGTTTCACCATGTTGGCCAGGCTGGTCACAAACTTCTGACCTCAGATGATCCACCTGGGCGGCCTCCCAAAGTGCTGGGATTATAGGCATGAGCCACTGCGCCCAGCCTCAACCTGACTTGTTATTGTTGATGTTGACTTTGATCAGCTGACAGAGGTTTGCCGGGTGATCAACGTGTTTGTCAGGTTTCTACAGTGAAAACTTATCTTCTCCCTTTTCCAAGTTGCACCGTTTGAAAAGAAGTCACCATGTGCAGCCTACATTTAATGAGTGGAGAGTTATGCCCCACCTCCTGGAGGATGAACTATCTACATAAATTATTTAAAATTCTTTTGCATGGGATATTTTCTTAATGTTATTGTGAAAATAATTTTGACCTTGCAGAACCATGAAAGGCTGTTTGGGAAAACCCCCAGAAGTCTGTAGACAATATTAGGGAAGCACCATTCCATGCAATGGAGGCAGGGGTGGATGTGTCTGGAAACTGGGCACTATACTTGCATGTACCTTGATGCTTCCAGGATTCCCTAGAAATCACTGTGGAAGGATCACTGTAGCCACCATTGCTTGACAAGAGCTCAGACTCCTCAGGGTTACAAATTTAATTCCCTCAACCAGGCAAGCAACCCAGACCCATCGAAGTGTGTCTGAAAGGTGGGAAAATGTAAATTGAGGAAAAGAAAAAGGAGACACGAATATGAGTTCGGGCTTATGCGTCTGCGGCTTCAGTGACCGTACATTATAGCAGTAACCCTCTGAGGTTAAGTCAACAGAGATTGGGTGTGGCCAGCACATTTGAGTGCAATATGTCTCAGGTTGCACTAGTTCTCCCCTCTCTCCAAAGAGGAGTTAGGGCATATTGTTCTAATAATCAATGAGATATCATTTTTAGAATTGGAGCCATATATAATATAGGGCATCAGATGATATGAGTGATCTAGATGGTGGGACTCTCAGACACCACTTACACACCCATCTCCGATTCCAGAAACCAAGTGATAGCAACCTTGTGTGGGGCCAATCAGCTTCATCCAAGTGCAGCCTTCATCTGAGTGCACCCTGACAGTGCCTTGTTCAGATCTGCTCACACATCTCTTGGCTACCAGCCTGTGGCTTCTGATAATGCCAGGGCATGGGATGCCACAGGAACCCCTTGGTGTCCACATATGCATGACTCAGATGTGCAGGATAGTTAACGCTCCGCTTGAAAGCTCTTTAAACAGTGGGAGAAAGGAACCAATTAATAAACGTTTCCTACCATCCCACACCACAGCACTGACTCTGAGTCACATTTTCTGTGGCTTCTCAGAAGACATCGTGGTGTTAAACACACGATCTCCCATCGCAGGGGCCAGCATAGCTTGCATTGACTCTCTCTTCTTTGCTGAAATGCTTTCCCTATTTCTTAGCTTTGCTCTTGGGATCTTAATTCCCAGTGAAAGTGTTGATCAATAGTGTTAGTCTCAGGTTTTCTTTTCTAAAGAACTTAGGCTAAGACAGATCAATACAGTGTTGTAACCAACTAGTATGCCTTCCTTCCAAATATTTATTAAGTCCTCCTGTGCAAAGCATCATGGTAGGCTTGGAGACACCTGGGAAAACAATCAGATAAATCATTACAAGTGTAAATGCTATAAAGGAGAAGCACAGAGTGCTTTTAGATTTTGTAATATCCTAATCTAGGAAACTAAAAAGGGGCTTCTCCACTGAGACCTGAAGAACGAATAAGACCACTCCTGGGAAAAGGCAGGAGAAAAGGAGGGAGTGTGATGGGAAGGGAGACAGCAGATTCCAAGGGCTGGAGGCAAGTGAAGGTATGGTGTTTTTAAAGAATTCAAAGTAACCCAGCCCTAGCAGGCTAATGGCTAAGCAGAGAGAGCAGACAGATTGGAGAGGGGTGTGATGAAAAAGACTTTGGTGAAGTGAACCAGAACCCAAGCGTGAAGAACCTTGAGCACTTATCCGGCGAGTCAGGGGAAGCCTCTGGAGGGCTCTGAGTAGACTGTTCCTCAAAGATGACTTTGTCTATGGGTGCGAGGAGTATTGGGGGTCAGGATCATGCAGGAAGGCTAATTAGAGGCCCATTCAAGTGATCTAGGCCAAAGATGAAGATGGTACCCAATACAGTGGTGGCAGGTAGGGAAGAAGAGAAGGAAAAAGATTTGAGAGCTGCCAAAATCGGGATTTTTCAATTTTTTGGAAGTTAATATGTGAGATGAATACAATTTGTCAGAAGTTTTACATATCATTTGTATAATTGGTGCAGAAACTTCATTTGCTTTCCTAGTATTTTTTTTTTTTTAATTTATTTATTATTATTATACTTTAAGTTGTAGGGTACATGTGCATAACATGCAGGTTTGTTACATATGTATACTTGTGCCATGTTGCTGTGCTGCACCCATCAGCTCGTCATTTACATCAGGTATAACTCCCAATGCAATCCCTCCCCCCTCCCCCCTCCCCATGATAGGCCCCGGTGTGTGATGTTCCCCTTCCGGAGTCCGAGTGATCTCATTGTTCAGTTCCCACCTATGAGTGAGAACATGCGGTGTTTGGTTTTCTGTTCTTGTGATAGTTTGCTAAGAATGATGGATTCAGCAGCTGCATCCAAGTCCCTACAAAGGACTCAAACTCATCCTTTTTTATGGCTGCATAGTATTCCATGGTGTATATGTGCCACATTTTCTTAATCCAATCTGTCACTGATGGACATTTGGGTTGATTCCAAGTCTTTGCTATTGTGAATAGTGCTGCAATAAACATACGTGTGCATGTGTCTTTATAGCAGCATAATTTATAATCCTTTGGGTATATACCCAGTAATGGGATGGCTGGGTCATATGGTACATCTAGTTCTAGATCCTTGAGGAATCGCCATACTGTTTTCCATAATGGTTGAACTAGCTTACAATCCCACCAACAGTGTAAAAGTGTTCCTATTTCTCCACATCCTCTCCAGCACCTGTTGTTTCCTGACTTTTTAATGATTGCCATTCTAACTGGTGTGAGATGATATCTCATTGTGGTTTTGATTTGCATTTCTCTGATGGCCAGTGATGATGAGCATTTTTTCATGTGTCTGTTGGCTGTATGAATGTCTTCTTTTGAGAAATGTCTGTTCATGTCCTTTGCCCACTTTTTGATGGGGTTGTTTGTTTTTTTCTTGTAAATTTGTTTGAGTTCTTTGTAGGTTCTGGATATTAGCCCTTTGTCAGATGAGTAGATTGCAAAAATTTTCTCCCATTCTGTAGGTTGCCTGTTCACTCTGATGGTAGTTTCTTTTGCTGTGCAGAAGCTCTTTAGTTTAATGAGATCCCATTTGTCAATTTTGGCTTTTGCTGCCGTTGCTTTTGGTGTTTTAGACATGAAATCTTTGCCCATGCCTATGTCCTGAATGGTACCACCTAGGTTTTCCTCTAGGATTTTTATGGTATTAGGTCTAACATTTAAGTCTCTAATCCATCTTGAATTAATTTTCGTATAAGGAGTAAGGAAAGGATCCAGTTTCAGCTTTCTACTTATGGCTAGCCAATTTTCCCAGCACCATTTATTAAATAGGGAATCCTTTCCCCATTTCTTGTTTCTCTCAGGTTTGTCAAAGATCAAATGGCTGTAGATGTGTGGTATTATTTCTGAGGACTCTGTTCTGTTCCATTGGTCTATATCTCTGTTTTGGTACCAGTACCATGCTGTTTTGGTTACTGTAGCCTTGTAGTATAGTTTGAAGTCAGGTAGCGTGATGCCTCCAGCTTTGTTCTTTTGACTTAGGATTGTCTTGGAGACACGGGCTCTTTTTTGGTTCCATATGAACTTTAAAGCAGTTTTTTTTTTTTTCCAATTCTGTGAAGAAACTCATTGGTAGCTTGATGGGGATGGCATTGAATCTATAAATTACCTTGGGCAGTATGGCCATTTTCACGATATTGATTCTTCCTATCCATGAGCATGGTATGTTCTTCCATTTGTTTGTGTCCTCTTTGATTTCACTGAGCAGTGGTTTGTAGTTCTCCTTGAAGAGGTCCTTTACATCCCTTGTAAGTTGGATTCCTAGGTATTTTATTCTCTTTGAAGCAATTGTGAATGGAAGTTCATTCCTGATTTGGCTCTCTGTTTGTCTGTTACTGGTGTATAAGAATGCTTGTGATTTTTGCACATTAATTTTGTATCCTGAGACTTTGCTGAAGTTGCTTATCAGCTTAAGGAGATTTTGGGCTGAGACAATGGGGTTTTCTAAATATACAATCATGTCATCTGCAAACAGGGACAATTTGACTTCTTCTTTTCCTAACTGAATACCCTTGATTTCTTTCTCTTGCCTGATTGCCCTAGCCAGAACTTCCAACACTATGTTGAATAGGAGTGGTGAGAGAGGGCATCCCTGTCTTGTGCCAGTTTTCAAAGGGAATTTTTCCAGTTTTTGCCCATTCAGTATGATATTGGCTGTGGGTTTGTCATAAATAGCTCTTATTATTTTGAGGTACGTTCCATCAATACCGAATTTATTGAGCGTTTTTAGCATGAAGGGCTGTTGAATTTTGTCAAAAGCCTTTTCTGCATCTATTGAGATAATCATGTGGTTCTTGTCTTTGGTTCTGTTTATATGCTGGATTATGTTTATTGATTTGCGAATGTTGAACCAGCCTTGCATCCCAGGGATGAAGCCCACTTGATCATGGTGGATAAGCTTTTTGATGTGTTGCTGAATCCGGTTTGCCAGTATTTTATTGAGGATTTTTGCATCGATGTTCATCAGGGATATTGGTCTAAAATTCTCTTTTTTTGTTGTGTCCTTGCCAGGCTTTGGTATCAGGATGATATTGGCCTCATAAAATGAGTTAGGGAGGATTCCCTCTTTTTCTATTGATTGGAATAGTTTCAGAAGGAATGGTACCAACTCCTCCTTGTACCTCTGGTAGAATTCAGCTGTGAATCCATCTGGTCCTGGACTTTTTTTGGTTGGTAGGCTATTAATTGTTGCCTCAATTTCAGAGCCTGCTATTGGTCTATTCAGGGATTCAACTTCTTCCTGGTTTAGTCTTGGAAGAGTGTAAGTGTCCAGGAAATTATCCATTTCTTGTAGATTTTCCAGTTTATTTGCGTAGAGGTGTTTATAGTATTCTCTGATGGTAGTTTGTATTTCTGTGGGGTCGGTGGTGATATCCCCTTTATCATTTTTAATTGCGTCGATTTGATTCTTCTCTCTTTTCTTCTTTATTAGTCTGGCTAGTGGTCTGTCAATTTTGTTGATCTTTTCAAAAAACCAACTCCTGGATTCATTGATTTTTTGGAGGGTTTTTTGTGTCTCTATCTCCTTCAGTTCTGCTCTGATCTTAGTTATTTCTTGCCTTCTGCTAGCTTTCGAATGTGTTTGCTCTTGCTTCTCTAGTTCTTTTAATTGCGATGTTAAAGTGTCAATTTTGCATCTTTCCTGCTTTCTCTTGTGGGCATTTAGTGCTATAAATTTCCCTCTACACACTGCTTTAAATGTGTCCCAGAGATTCTGGTATGTTGTATCTTTGTTCTCATTGGTTTCAAAGAACATCTTTATTTCTGCCTTCATTTTGTTATGTACCCAGTAGTCATTCAGGAGCAGGTTGTTCAGTTTCCATGTAGTTGAGCAGTTTTGAGTGAGTTTCTTAGTCCTGAGTTCTAGTTTGATTGCACTGTGGTCTGAGAGACAGTTTGTTATAATTTCTGTTCTTGTACATTTGCTGAGGAGTGCTTTACTTCCAATTACGTGGTCAATTTTGGAGTAAGTATGATGTGGTGCTGAGAAGAATGTATATTCTGTTGATTTGGGGTGGAGAGTTCTATAGATGTCTATTAGGTCTGCTTGCTGCAGAGATGAGTTCAATTCCTGGATATCCTTGTTAACTTTCTGTCTCGTTGATCTGTCTAATGTTGACAGTGGAGTGTTGAAGTCTCCCATTATTATTGTATGGGAGTCTAAGTCTCTTTGTAAGTCTCTAAGGACTTGCTTTATGAATCTGGGTGCTCCTGTATTGGGTGCATATATATTTAGGATAGTTAGCTCTTCCTGTTGAATTGATCCCTTTACCATTATGTAATGGCCTTCTTTGTCTCTTTTGATCTTGGATGGTTTAAAGTCTGTTTTATCAGAGACTAGTATTGCAACCCCTGCTTTTTTTTGTTCTCCATTTGCTTGGTAAATCTTCCTCCATCCCTTTATTTTGAGCCTATGTATGTCTCTGCGTGTGAGATGGGTCTCCTGAATACAGCAGACTGATGGGTCTTGACTCTTTATCCAGTTTGCCAGTCTGTGTCTTTTAATTGGAGCATTTAGTCCATTTACGTTTAAGGTTAATATTGTTATGTGTGAACTTGATCCTGCCATTATGATATTAACTGGTTATTTTGCTCATTAGTTGATGCAGTTGCTTCCTAGCCTCAATGGTCTTTACATTTTGGCATGTTTTTGCAATGGCTGGTACCGGTTGTTCCTTTCCATGTTTAGTGCTTCCTTCAGGGTCTCTTGTAAGGCAGGCCTAGTGGTGACAAAATCTCTAAGCATTTGCTTATCTGTAAAGGATTTTATTTCTCCTTCACTTATGAAACTTAGTTTGGCTGGATATGAAATTCTGGGTTTAAAATTCTTTTCTTTAAGAATGTTGAATATTGGCCCCCACTCTCTTCTGGCTTGTAGAGTTTCTGCGGAGAGATCTGCTGTTAGTCTGATGGGCTTCCCTTTGTGGGTAACCCGACCTTTCTCTCTGGCTGCCCTTAAGATTTTTTCCTTCATTTCAACTTTGGTGAATCTGGCAATTATGTGTCTTGGAGTTGCTCTTCTCGAGGAGTATCTTTGTGGCGTTCTCTGTATTTCCTGGATTTGAATGTTGGCCTGCCCTACTAGGTTGGGGAAGTTCTCCTGGATGATATCCTGAAGAGTGTTTTCCAACTTGGTTCCATTTTCCCCCTCACTTTCAGGCACCCCAATCAGACGTAGATTTGGTCTTTTTACATAATCCCATACTTCTTGCAGGCTTTGTTCGTTTCTTTTTCTTCTTTTTTCTTTTGGTTTCTCTTCTCGCTTCATTTCATTCATTTGATCCTCAATCGCTGATACTCTTTCTTCCAGTTGATCGAGTCGGTTACTGAAGCTTGTACATTTGTCACGTATTTCTCGTGTCATGGTTTTCATCTCTTTCATTTCGTTTAGGACCTTCTCTGCATTAATTACTCTAGCCATCAATTCTTCCACTTTTTTTTCAAGATTTTTAGTTTCTTTGCGCTGGGTACGTAATTCCTCCTTTAGCTCTGAGAAATTTGATGGACTGAAGCCTTCTTCTCTCATCTCGTCAAAGTCATTCTCCGTCCAGCTTTGATCCGTTGCTGGCGATGAGCTGCGCTCCTTTGCCGGGGGAGATGCGCTCTTATTTTTGGAATTTCCAGCTTTTCTGCCCTGCTTTTTCCCCATCTTTGTGGTTTTATCTGCCTCTGGTCTTTGATGATGGTGATGTACTGATGGGGTTTTGGTGTAGGTGTCCTTCCTGTTTGATAATTTTCCTTCTAACAGTCAGGACCCTCAGCTGTAGGTCTGTTGGAGATTGCTTGAGGTCCACTCCAGACCCTGTTTGCCTGGGTATCAGCAGCAGAGGCTGCAGAAGATAGAATATTTCTGAACAGCGAGTGTACCTGTCTGATTCTTGCTTTGGAAGCTTCCTCTCAGGGGTGTACTCCTCCCTGTGAGGTGTGGGGTGTCAGACTGCCCCTAGTGGGGGATGTCTCCCAGTTAGGCTACTCAGGGGTCAGGGACCCACTTGAGCAGGGAGTCTGTCCCTTCTCAGATCTCAACCTCCGTGTTGGGAGATCCACTGCTCTCTTCAAAGCTGTCAGACAGAGTCGTTTGCGTCTGTGCAGAGGTGTCTGTGTGTCTTAGTTTACTGTGCCCTGTCCCCAGAGGTGGAGTCTACAGAGACAGGCAGGTTTCCTTGAGCTGCCGTGAGCTCCACCCAGTTCGAGCTTCCCAGCAGCTTTGTTTACCTACTTAAGCCTCAGCAATGGCGGGCGCCCCTCCCCCAGCCTCGCTGCTGCCTTGCCGGTAGATCACAGACTGCTGCGCTAGCAATGAGGGAGGCTCCGTGGGTGTGTGTGGGACCCTCCCGGCCAGGTGTGGGATATGATCTCCTGGTGTGCCTGTTTCCTAAAGCGCAGTATTGGGGTGGGAGTTACCCGATTTTCCAGGTGTTGTGTGTCTCAGTTCCCCTGGCTGGGAAAAGGGACTCCCTTCCCCCTTGCGCTTCCCAGGTGAGGCAATGCCTCGCCCTGCTTCAGCTCTCGCTGGTCGGGCTGCAGCAGCTGACCAGCACCGATCGTCCGGCACTCCCCAGTGAGATGAACCCAGTACCTCAGTTGAAAATGCAGAAATCACCGGTCTTCTGTGTCGCTCGCGCTGGGAGTTGGAGACTGGAGCTGCTCCTATTCGGCCATCTTGCTCCGCCCCCCGCTTTCCTAGTATTTACTGCTATTTGTAATTTTCTTTAGATGAGAAGGATTTTTAATACATTTTAAAAGTACTTAAAAACAATTTTTAATACACTATATAATGTTAAAGTTTTCATTTTCATCATGAAGGTAAAAATGTGAGATCCTTTGAATCAGCAAGATCAGAATTGAATCAGATTTTGCCACTTACTAGCGAGGTGACCTCGGGCAAGTCACTGAATGTTGCCAGGTTGTATTTTTGTTTGTTTGTTTGTTTGTTTGTTTGTTTTGAGATTGAGTCTCTCTCTGTCGCCCAGGCTGGAGTGCTGTGGTGCAATCTCGGCTCACTGCAACCTCTGCCTTCCGGGTTCATGCCATTCTCCTGCCTCAGCCTCCCGAGTAACTGGGACTCCAGGCGCCTGCCGCCACAGCAGGCTAATTGTTTTTTTTGTATTTTTTAGTAAAGATGGGGTTTCACCGTGTTAGCCAGGATGGTCTCGATCTCCTAGCCTCGTGATCTGCCCACCTCGGCCTCCCAAAGTGCTGGGATTACCGGCATGAGCCACGCCACCAGGCCTGTATTCTTTTAAAAATAAATCTGTAGATAGAGTTAATGTCACCTATATTTTGAGTGTGTGGCAGTCATTATTTTTTCAAGAATTGAATAAGATCACGGCTGTAAGGTGTCAGACATAGTGGCTGGTACAAAAAGATAAATGAAAACAAATAAAAAGAGACATCTATTATTTGTAATATTTATAGATCACTAAACCAGAACCCTGCTTAAATCACTATCCCAAAGCAATTCATAGTTTAAAGACTATGGTTTAATCTTCTTTCTGGTTTTTTTGCATTTGTTGGTCCTACATGGCTCACCTGTTCTCATCTCTCCTGGCTCTGGCAATTCCAAAATCAACTTCTCCACTCCCCACTTCCTCTGGTTATCACTGAGGTTCTCTATCCCTGCAGCCTCAACATGCCTGAAAAGCCTGCTCATCTCCTCCCTCTGCCACCCTCTCTTGGCCTCTCCAGAATTACTGCCATTTTTGTACCTCTGCTGCTGCAACTGCAGAGGCTAAGGCAGCCCCAATGTGCTGCTGTCATTGGTGGGAGTTCAGGCGCCCTGGGCTCACGTGAGTTGTTCTGGGTGACACGTACCACCCAGCAGCTTTGGGTGCTGGACTTCCCTAAGCTTGCTCTGCATGTCCTTCCCGAAGTGATTCCTTTTCATTGACTCCCTTGGCAGTAACTGCAAACATTTTAACTTTATTAACTTTATCCATTAGTTGAGTCATGCTTGAACATACGGTGGTACATGGCCAGTATAATTGAGATTTTGGATCCAGTTTTTCAGAAAATAGTATCCATGCCCACAGAAGATGCCAATGGAGAGTCGTCAGCCCTGGAGAGCCAGTGATGGTGACAAAGTAGAACTAGACATCCTGTGAGTTTCCATCTGGGAAAACTCTCAAGAGTTCTTCAAAGTAGTGACTTTTAAACTTTTAGTGAGAAAATACAAATTTTCAAATAAAATTTTATAAAGAAAATACATAAAACAGAGGAGGAACAATTTTGATTAAGTGGCAGAGAGGCATGGTGACCTAATCAGCCCCCAGCCCCTCTCCACAAATAATCCCAGAGGTACCACGAAGGAATCAAATGGCCCATGAACACCTAAAACCATCACTCTGGAGATATAGCAGTCTCCCTAAAAGGCACGGAAGCATGAGCCTAAATAGAGACAGGTGACAGCCAGGTGTAGTGTGGGAAGGGACACAGGGAAGGTAGAGCTCAGCCTCATCAACCTCTATATCCAGGAGCATCTTCCAGGCAAAGAGCCTTTCTGTCCTGTTGCCCTTCCAAACTCATGCCACCCTGATAATTGCGATTCCAGAGGATCGGAGGCAGAGGAGTCTTCATCATTTTGGATTCTTTGGTTACAAGCAACAGAAATAGACTCTGACTTACGTCAACCCCAAAAGGAGTTTATTGGAAAAATAGAAGGGGCTCACAGAATTGAAAGATAGCTGAAAACTCAGGCTTAGGGGGTAATCAGGGAAGTTCCAATGGCTTAGATAGTAGGAGATAATCAGTAGAGTCACCTGGGGGTCCACTCTGAGATGTATCAGGTCCTATGTGGAAGAAATGATGCCCCAAAATGACACCCCAAAGGTTCTTAGGTGACCAAACACCAGCTGTCCACTATAGGATGCCCTAGTGTTTGGGGGAGGGAAGTTACTGGACTTATTGCTAACACGATCACATTAAAACCCCAGCTTTTTGTCCCCAGTCCATTGCTGTCTGCCCCTACAATGTTGCACTCTCATGGGTAACACTCAGGTCATTTAGCAGTCAGGTGTCACAAGCTGTCCCGGCCAAGACCCACGGAGCTTTCAGCTCTGACCTTGGCCATGTGACATGCTCTTGGGTCTTCTACAGCCTTGACCCTTCTCTGCCCTTCACTCAGGTTCATCTTGTCATCTTCCTCTGGGTGCCCCAATCCCCACTCCATACTCCCAGCCCTTCACAGCTCTTCCTCTGCTCAGGCTGTCTCAGCTGGGAAGACACTTCTCTTGTCCGTAGTGCCACCACTCAGTACATAGATCAAGGCAGTATTCAGTACAGTGTAAATGGCTTTCAAATTCCAAAGAGAACAACACAGCTTTTGCCTCTTTGATGGTGGTAGGGGGTGTGAGATACAACAATTTTTTATTGGGAAGAGATCACAGCACAGCATGCCCTAGACTAGTGACCTCCTTAAAATGTCATCAATGTGACAGACTCCTGACTCTTTGTAGGTTTTATCTTCCACTATCTGGTACAAGTGTGTCTTATGAAGGCATCCAGAGTACTTGTCATTTTCTGCCCGCCAGTTGGAATTAACATTATGACTCATATAAGGGACTAATATATCATACTATGGGTTGCCAAGGCTGCCGTTTCTGGCCCTGTTACAGGGTGGGTCTATCAGGGCTATCAACACATACGCTGGGAAAACTGGGAGCAAGAGCAGGGAGCAGATGTGGAGCCAGACACCAGAGCAGCACGGATGAGCAAATGACTCAAACTGCAACCAAGTGAGGGGCACAGCCAGGAAGGTGGCCGGAGTCCTGACTCCAGGACAGCAAACACAGTGGCAATGTTGGAACAAAATGATGGGACAGACCACTGAGTGCTCCAGGATTCAAATCCTAAAGAAGTCAACAGATGGAGGAAGGACCATGATGTGAGTCTTCCAGAATGCCTCCCTAGACAGACGGTTGTGGGCTTGGGGTCTTGTGACAGCCCAGATGCTTTCTGCCGGCCGCAGGGTAACACCATTGCAAACTGTCCCGGAGAGCTGGAGGACACCTCACTCCCCTGTCCCTCTCCAGAAACTTTTATTTTAAGTTGCAAGGCTCAGTCCCAACTCTCCATCCTAGTCAAAGTTTTTTGTTTTTTTTTTTCAAGTGTCTACCAAGTTTCAATGCCACTGAAGCCTTTCATTCTATGTCTAAGAATAGCACTGGGTCAGGAAACATCTTCCTTCTCTCTCACTTGGGGTTACTGACCCAAATACTGGCACTCGAAAAATAGAAAAGACCCAGTTGTCACCACATGGCTCAGGGTAGTCACAGCATGGAAGGTTGGAATCAAGTGCCAAAGGAACAGACATGAGTCAGCTTTAGAACTTTCTGGAAAACTACGCCAAGGAGTTTAGATTTTGTCTCTTTTCACTGCTGCTGGAGGAGATGGAAAATCAACACATATTTGTTGAATGAATGAATGAATGAATGAATGAATGAAATGTTTTAGAACAATAATTTGGGTAATAATGGAGAGTGAATGTGACAAGAGAAGGAAGGAGTGGATGCCCCAGGCAGGCACATTGCTGAAATAACTGCTATGCACTAAGAAAGATGGGCTGAGGAAGGGGGATTACGAGGTCAGGAGTTCAAGACCAGCCTGACCAACATGGTGAAACCCCGTCTCCACTAAAAATACAAAAATTATCAGGGCATGATGGCGTGCACCTGTAATCCCAGTTACTCAGGAGGCTGAGGCAAGAGAATTGCTTGCTTGAACCCGGGAGGCAGAGGTTGCAGTGAACCAAGATCGTGCCAGTGCACTCCAGCCTGGGCGACAGAGTGAGACTCCAACTCAAAAAAAAAAAAGAAAGATTGGGCAAGGCAGGTCTGGACTGGGACAAGCACAAGTGGAATTAAAGATGGGGAGGGGTTGTAGAGACCTTTAAGAGCTGGAATTGATTATTGCTTGTCAGGAAGCAGAAGCAGCAATCAAGGGTCTCTCCACATCACGAGGCTAAGTGTGGCAACACCAACAGCAATGGAGACACGTAGGGAGAGACACGTGTGGAAGGCAACACATTAGGTTTTGGCCATGAATGTGCCTAAATGCATATGTCAGGTGGGCGCAGGGGTGGGGCGGTGCATGCTGGGGATCGAGAGAGAGATTGGGTCTAGTGTACCAGGAGCCACTTGATTGATACTAGTTACGGGACTAATATGTTCACCAGAGGATACATTGAATAGAAGTGAGCAAGAAACTCAAGAAAGCATTCCCAATGCCTGGTGCTATTAATCCATCTCCAATGCAACCTTGGCTGCACCATTGTTACTGTCCTTTCCGGCAACATTACATGGGTGGCTTATTAACCTATCTTGGAAAAGAGGTTGTCTGAGCCTGGATTTCTCTCCATCCCACTGCCACGAAAGCAGAGTTTCAGCCAAAGACTTGTGTGCAGATATTTTATTTAAAATGTAATCCCAGAGAATAGAAGTAAGGGGTCAGGGAGAGTAAAGGAAGGAGGAAATGCCCATAATGGACCAACAGTCCATTATGAAAAGTGCACTATAAAGTTGTCGTGGGCAACAGGGGTTCAGTCCCACCCGGACCTAGGAGGAGCCTGCAGAACACCTCCAGAATTGGCCGCCTGAAGACCCAAAGGAAACACACTAAGAGCCCCCATACTACATTGGGTGCCACCAGGGGCATTACACGCCCACACTTCTAGATGCCCCTATATGTTTGTCAAGTGGGGACCTGCCAGGTCCACAGCAACGGAGGGGCTCTGGGGCAGAGACTGAAGGAGGCAAGCTCATGCCTGAGGCCGTAGATGTTAGAAAATGTGACTGGAAGCCCCCACAGAGCTTCCCATCAGAATTACAATCTAAGGGAAGCCAGGAAGGTGAGGGGAGGGAGCCCAGAGGTATATGATACATGGACCCTTTGCATTCCTCGGATCCACTCCTGCCTCACACTACATCCAATTCCACCAAGACAAAACCTTCAGGGTGGTAGTTGAGCCAAAGTCTTCCAAAGACTCAACACACTGGGTTAGTGGAAGAAGGCACAGTCCCCACTGCTGCAATGGAGCCAGAGGCCTCTGTTGTTACTCTTCACCTCGTTCCTTCACCATCCTTTCCAGATCCACTCCCCTATTTCAGCTAACACTTCAGCTGGTCTAGGTTGCTTGCCAGGTCAGATGACCTAAACCTTCCCCCTTGATGGGTCTCAGCATTTGGCTGTCTTTCTTTTTTCAGGCCATGATTGCTGCAATTGCCTGTTACTGTCACCACTGGTTTAGAATCACTAAGGGATGTTCCAGGAAATTCTGTAGGCTCCAAAGCTCCTCTCCCACCCCAGGAGCACCTATAGATCCTGATGACAGACTCAATTACTCCTCCTTACTTGCCTGTGAATCTGTAGGCATGGCAAGACCGAAATGAACAAGTTGTACTCGTAGGCTCTGAATCAGTGAACACCACGTCCCTGGAGGAAGTTCCATCTCAGGGAATTGGCGCCTATGCTTCAGCAGGGTCTGATGTTATAAGAATGAGAAGCACAAATTCCACAGTGGATTACTGGAAGCTACAGGACCAGAGGCAATTCTACTTCAGCTCCTTGTTGCACAAGCCTAAATATTATAGTGAATGGGGAACCCATGCATCAGCTGTGAGCTTACTCCATATGTTGCATTCTGGGGTACAACACCCCTAGGTAAATAGAAGATTCGGTTCTTTAATAGGTTCATAATTCTGGTATGCCAGATGTTCCCTGGTAATGTGATATATGATAAGACCGATAGATTCATAAAGTAGGTTTTTTGATCCAAAGTCATGGTTTTTAGCATTGCATGACAGTAAACGGGCATTCAGTAAACTCTAGAATGGCAGAGTTATCAGAGGACAAGTGACAGACCAAGTCTACTGCAGTTCACCCACTGGGATGATTTCCTTCAACCATTTTTCTTTAGGGGCACCCCGATTGTGGCCACCATGTGGAAACAGTCCTTTTTTAGCTCCCCCAACATTTCCAGTCAACCCATCTCAGGAGCAAGCCTAAGTGGTTTTTTTTGTTTCTATTTTTGTTTTTGTTTTGTTTTGTTTTGTTCTGTTTTATGCATCAGGTGATTAGAACCTAACGAAAGTTAGGTCCTGGCACAGGGAGAAGGATGAAAGTTAACTGAGAAGCATCTGGGCCACGTGTTCTTGCATTTTGGTGCCTTCTGGACCTGCTCCCTTATGTACCCTTTCCATCATCCAATGGATTGCTACTGCATTCACTGAATCTGATGACTTGGCGAGTCTGACACTTCCCACTTCAAAATGTATGGTTTGTCCACAGTCACTTCACATCCCAAGACCAGATGCTCTGACCCTACTAAGGCCCAGCACCATGCCAGGAACTTCTCTTCAAATGGGGAATACCTGTGAGCCACAGAAGGCACAGCTTTGTGCCAGGACTCCCGTGGTCTACACTGCAACTCACCTATTGAGCTTGTAACAACCACAACCCCACATTCTTTTCCACCACAAGCTTTGGATCTACACGGTCAGACAGCCTGAAGGGTAGGGCAGCCTGACCTGTGAACATGCTGCAGAACCCACTCTACTTCTGGGCTTCACTCCAAACTTGCAACCTTGCAGGTCACTCAGTACACAGGTCAAGGCGGTGTTCAGTACAGTGTAAATGGCTTTCAATTCCAAAAAGAATGACACAGCTTTTTGCCTCTTTGATGGTGGTAGGGGGTGTGAGATACAACAATTTTTTATTGGGAAGAGATCACAGCATGCCCTAGACTAGTGACCTCCTTAAAATGTCATCAATGTGACAGACTCCTGACTCTTTGTAGATTTTATCTTCCACTGTCTGGTATAAATGTGTCTTACGAAGGCATTCAGAGTACTTGTCATTTTCTGCCCACCAAATGGAATTAACATTATGACTCATATAAGGGACTAGTGTATCATACTATGGGTTGCCAAGATGATCAAAGCCTCTGCTTACTTTTGTGACTGAGAGCGGGAGAGTTAATATAGCCCTGGGATAAAGGGCTGTCGTGGTGAATACATGACTCCATGCATTTGTCAAAACCTATAAAAATGGACACCACAAAGAGTGAATTTTAACCTATATATACATTTTTCTAAAATCAGCCACATTGTTTGGAGACCCAAAAATGGAATACACACACACAAAAAGTAAATGTACCTAACTTTACCATAAATAAATAGTATAACCACACTGGAGGGGATGGGGAAGAAAAGAACTAACCTAGATAACACCAAAAAAATTTTATTAAGACTAAGAACAAAAAACTAGACACAAATACAGTACTCTAGTTAGTACTTTTGTTTTTCACAAGAGAATGGGTCACCACTCCGAAACCATCTTATGTTTAGGGAACAAATATGTAAATATAGTACAGAAAAAGGGAGCCAAGTGTCTTACTGTCAGAGAAATTAGTTACAAAGAGGTGACAACTAGAATCATCTTTCAGCTATTCTACTGGAATTGGAGGCATCAGTATGAATTCATGGATTTTTAACTGATAGATAAATATAGATGGACGATGGTGCTGATGAAGATAGGCAAAATAAATCTAGATGT
The DNA here is from genome assembly GCF_024542745.1 of Macaca thibetana thibetana. NCBI lineage: Eukaryota > Metazoa > Chordata > Mammalia > Primates > Cercopithecidae > Macaca > Macaca thibetana. Next base: position 5,408,681 of record NC_065589.1, on the reverse strand, counting down.
ATGTTTATGCATGAATGTGTGTACAAACATACATTCCCTAACTTTGAATTGAATGGAAAGGGACTAAAAGCAGTGGCACCACAGGGCCAATGAGCGTATCTAGCACCCAGATCTTGAGTTCTAAACACCATTCTCCAACAAAATAATGCAGGGGAAAGTGGTTGATTCCAGAACTGGTTGATGAGCCTAGAGCTGTTAAGATGACAAACATAAGAAACCGATCAAAAAGGGACAGGGGCAGGTCCATAGGGCACAGATGCCAACTTGAAAGAACCCCCAATGGGCAAAACCGGAACAATTTGAGCAAATATTAAGAGTTATAGCAATAATCATATCCATGGGTCTATATTAATACACATAATTTAATAAATAAATAAATTAATTAGTTAATTGGGGACCACTCTTAAAGAGTTCCAGTTGGTAAATGTGTAAGGAAAGAAGGAAATATATAATCAGCATTAGAACAAGTGTTGCAAGCAAGATCCACTGATGAATGCTGAAATTAGTATTTCAAAGTTTGAAGAAAAACAAACTTTTTGCATTGTCTAAAAATATCAACCAGAGTTCTGAAGCTGAACTCTAATTGCATGAGGATCTAGCTGTGAACCTTGCAGAGTATGGCCCACCATGGTGCTGAGTCCTTTGGAAGCCCAGGCAAGTCTTCCACTGCCCTGACACCAGCACCTATTCCTCCAAATATCAGGAAAACAATTTTCCCCAGTTGCCACCACTACAGCCCTGGTAGGGAAAAGAACAATCCTAACTCCTACTGTCATGGCTTTTCATGGAGATGCTAAGTTCTAGGTCTTTGAGCAACCCAGATGAGCAGCATTTTCGGTTTCAAGGCAAGCAGAGAAGCAACGTGGCAGGATCCCCTTCCTGCAAGCCAGTAACCCCGCTCTTAGACTCCCCACAAGATTTCTGACTTAGTAGCTTCTTTGCCTGTGCCTTCCTCCCAGAGGTGTCCAAAAACTTAAAAACTGCAGTGTGGGCCAGGTGCGGTGGCTCACGCCTGTAATCCTAGCACTTTGGGAGGCTGAGGTGGGCAGATCATGAAGTCAGGAGATTGAGACCATCCTGGCTAACATGGTGAAACCCCGTCTCTACTAAAAACACACGCAAAATTAGCCGGGCGTGGTGGCAGGCACCCGTAGTCCCAGTTACTCGGGAGGCTGAGGCAGGAGAATGGCATGAACCCGGGAGGCGGAGGTTGCAGTGAGCCGAGATCACGCCACTGCACTCCAGCCTGGATGACAGAGTGAGACTCCATCTCAAAACAACAACAACAACAACAACAACAACACAAAACAAAGAAAACTGCAGTGTGGATGATGGGCAGGGGAAGAAGTTGGCAGCCCATCGCACCTATGGACTTGGCTCCTTCATGCAGAAGCTAGAAGGAAATACCTTGCCTTCTGTGCTCAGTCCTGGGAAGTTATCAGAAGGAAGCTGCAAGATGAATTGCCTGAGGAATTCCTACTCTAGGAAGAAGGGAAACATCCTTCTATAGAAATTGAGCATCTGGCCTTTGAGGTCACCCACACCCCACCTGGTACATAAAATGGCTCTGCTGCCTGTGCTGGCGGCCCAGGATGTGCTCTGTGTACCCCGGTTTCCCAGATTGCAGGGCTTTAGTTCAGGCAGGAAGCAGGTTGTATGAGACCAAAGCAGCCCAGACTCTCAGCGGTTGTAATAACCTAGATTTTTACAAAGATATCGACACCCCTAAGACCAGGAGGATGAACATAAACCTCTCCCATCCAAGCACAAAATGATATAGCGAGGACTGGGTCAGTGTAAGGGGGGTGGTCAGGGGATGCAGAATCAGAGGCACATGGTATGACATCACTGGAACTACCCAGAGAGCACATCTCACTGACCACACCCAGCCATCCCCATTCACATTTTCTCATGCTTTACCACCTCCTCCTAGCTGCATACCTCTAGTTTGATAACTATTTTTCCTCCTTCGTTCAGCTCCTCCTCTGGATCATGGTTCCCACACTTCATTCTCTACTCCATGCATGAAGATAATAGAGTGGGCTTCCCCACGCCAGCACCCTTTTTCAGGTATGTGGGTCAACCCTGCGTCTTGTCCAGCATTGTCCATTAGAAGAAAGGAACCAGATGACAAAAAAGCATGATATGCTGGATACTTAGGTCTGAGAAAAGTTCCCAGAGGAAGGAATAGCAACAGAGTCAAATACAGTGAAAAGTTCTGATAGGATGAAGATGGAGAAGTCCATTGAACTTGCCTAAGTGGATCTTCAGTAGTCTTGAAAGGAACGGTTTTGGTGGAGTGAATCTAGTTTTCAGTGTTTGAGAAATTAATGGCCAAAAAGGTAATGAGGATATCAAGTGTAAAAAGTGACTGTCAAATAACTGAAGGTAAAATTGATGCTAAAAGAGGACCTCTTTTAGAAACAGCCGCAGGCTTTAAAACACTTAGCTGCAGTGTGGAATAAGGCCCTCAGCAACAGGGCACCAATGAATCTCTGACATTTTGGTGTCATCCTGTGAGACCAGAAAGGTGGTTAACCTTTGCTACTCTGGCTTATTTTTCTGTCTATGTAAGCAATAAACTATCTGAACCTAACAATGTCTCATTGTTTCTTTACCAGCTAATCTATCAGCATTGCCTTGACAATATGCTAAGGGGATAATGAGATTGCCTCTCCGTTTAAGTAGTTCCCCTGATCCCTGCTGTAGTTGGATAAAAGGTATGGATTACTAACTCCCTGAAATGTCAGAGGACACGTTTCCAATTCTAGAAACCTAGAGGCCTCTAGATTCTTCAGGTACTTGCAGCCTTCAATGAGGAGATAGAATGGTGCTTCTCACTGAGCTAAAGATCTTTGAAAAAGAAAATGATATGCTCAGGGCTTTCAACTGTCAGCTCAAGCAGGTACAGAGAGTCAGTATCTCTGGTAAACTTAAGAGAAGTACTTATACTTATGTGTCCATATGACAGACAGAGCTGAAATTTAGCTGTAAATTCTAATCCAGTTGCAGAATTCCAACCAAGCTGGTAGCATAGAAGTGGTAAGTTTCCTGCATTAAGGAAAAGGCACTTATTAATATCTGAAAGAAGTTGGGCAGGGAGACTTGGAGTGGGGCTACTGGATAGACTTAGATTAACGTGGGACCTTGAACTCCCAAATGCCCTTGAGTTTTCTTTCTCAGGAGAATGAGGCCTTTCCTCAAATCTGAGAAGATTACCTTCCCTTATTTAAAGAATCTGTCATTATCTTGCTTGTGGTGGTGGTTGAAACACCCATGCTCCTCAGGACCCATCCTCATTCCCTCTCATTGCCTTCAGGCTGTGACTCATAACGAGCATAGCCCAGGGACAGCTACAAGGTCTTCAGTAGAAGAAAATGACTTATGCACCAAAATCATTGCAATAATTTGTATTGGCAGAACCCCATGGAACACGAAGATTTAAAGGGTATCAGAACGAGGTTGAAATATGACTGGATCAAGCTGAACTTGACAATATGGGAACACTTTTACAAGATTCAGAATGTAATGTTCTAGCTTTCACAGCTGGAATGGCTTTACTAGTTGGCTTTGTTCATTGACTGAAACTTGGTTTTAATGGTGACCTACATTCAATGAGGTCAGAATGTCAGAACTTCTGCAGCTTAGTGGGAAGGAATCCAAACACTTAGGGAGATGGGGGTAAAGAAGTAGGTGTAGTTATGTAGAACCCACCCATATTGACCGTTTCCTCTTGGACTCAAAGGACACTCAACAAGGAATTGAGCTTCAGCAACCTTGAAGCCTCTGTCACAGCATCCTCTGCAAGAGAGGATGAAAGGAGAGCCCTCCCTTAACATAATAGACTCCCTGACCTGATTTCTATAGGAATGAGAGAATCCCAGTGTGACTGAGGCCAGATAGCAGCACTACACCCTCAAGATCAAGGGCAGCAGTTACCATAACAATTACCATAACAGGCTGTACAATCAGGGTGGTGATATGTTTTGTATGGTAGAGAATTAATAGTCATGGCTAAGTTATCAAGTGTTTCCTATGGATAAAATAGATGGTATCTGTAACTAGAAAAATTCTGCAGCCAGTGAGGAAAATATGGCCGAATTATCTAATGGGAAGTCCTTGCTTCTCATTCAGTTCCAAAACTGAAGGTCTTTAATTGAAGAGACGGTGTCATGACATGGGAAGGAACCTACATCATGGCCACAATTATGTCCTGTAATTTTCTATCAAGTCTTCCCCTCTGGAATCAACATTATTCTAGAGGTTCTAACCAGTGTAATAAGACTGGTAAAAGAAACAAAATGCATCTGGTCAAAAAGGAAAGTATAAAAACATCTTTAGTTTTCTACTTTATTCACAGATGATGTGTTGGCCTACATAGAACATTCCAAAGAATTCTGATTACTAAAAATGGCGCATCTATAAACAAACATTGTGCATGCATACATAAAAATATTATTCAATGGTAAAAAGAATCAAGCTGTTAAGCCATGAAAACACATGGAGGAACCTTAAATGCATATTGGTAATTAAAAGCAGTCAGCCTGAGAATACAACATACTGTATTATTCTAATTTTATCACTGTATCAGTCAAGGTTCTCCAGAGAAACAGAATCAACAGGATGGATGGATATAGATATAGATATAGATATCCATATATATATGTGGATATGGATATATATGTGTGTGTGTGTGTGTGCGTAAATGTACATGTATGAGAAAGAGAGAGAAAGAGAAAGACAAAGACAGACCAAGAGAGACAGATATTTATTATAATGAATTGGCTCATGCAATCATGGATGCTAAATGCCAAGATCTGCAGTTGACAAACTAGAGAAACAGAAGAATTGATGGTGTAAGTTCCAGTCCAAGAGCTGGCAAGATCTGAAAACAAAAAAACTAAGGTTTCATTTTGAGCCTGAAAAGACAAATTTGATATACCAGTCCACAAGTCAGGAGGAGTTGCCTCTTTCTCTACCTTTTTGTTCTTATTCAAGTCTTCACTTGATAGTATGAGGAGTACACACACTAGGGAAGCATTATGTATTACTCAGTCTCTCAATTCAAATATTATTCTCATCTGGAAACACCCTCACAGATACAACAAAATAATGTTTGTCCAAATGCCTGGGCACCCAGTGATCCAGTCAAGTTGACACATAAAATGAACCATCACAGGTCTGCTGTTGTCAACTTGGCACCCATACACATCTTCCTAAATTGTACTTAATCTCCAAATAAAGACAATAACAAGGTCATAATTCTGCCTGACATAATACAATTATCCTGAATACAGCTAAAATCACACTAACCTCTTCCCCGGAAGAGAAGGTTAAGTCCTTGAGTGATGTTTACTTTTCTCCTTGATATGTCATATGATGCATAATTAATAATGCTTAAATATTATGATATAAAGTCAATACAATTTATGTTACATGATAATAGAACAAGAGAGAAAAAGAAAACCAAGCTATTTATTATACACACATACAGAGAAACATATTTATAACAAAATAAGGAAATACTCATAACAGTTTCAGTCTTTGTTTCTGTAACTGGTCATATAGTCACAGCTGGCTTTTGTAAACACCTTCTTCTACTAACTGTTCTGTATTCCCTTTGCTTTCAGCAAGCACCTCAGCTGGTTGTGGTTCTTTGCCTGGTGGGATAATATAAACGTTCTTTTCTGAAGGGTCTGGGCCATTAGTAGACCTGCCTAGATTGGGTTGTTGTAGTTTTCCATTGATCTTAATCTTGGGGTATGGTAATACTAAGAGATGCCCTAACAGATCTCCTGTATTCCAAATATACTTCTCCTCAACCTCTGTTGTAGAGGAATCTGATTTCCCCTTAGCATTCAGGATCAATTACCCCAGCCAGCACAGTACTTCCCTTCTTTGCCTGCTGATTCAGAGGCACCAGGTAGCATACTCCTTTTGGAGCTAAGATCTCTGGACTAGCAAAGAATAAGGTCATGAGAACAGGAAGGAAAAATTTTACTGGTGAGTTGTGAGGGATAATAGTGAGTGCCACCACTCCCATTTCCACTGTTTGATTCCTGGACCCATGAATTCCAGTTGTGGAAGAAGTAGCTCCATATATTGGTCATGAATTCAGAGCATATAAAGCCTTCTGAGGAATCTTCCCCCAGGCCCAGGACATATTGCCACCTAACTGGTGTTGTAATTGAGTCTTCATAATGCCATTCTACCATTATATCAAGCTAGCTTCTTCAGGGTGGTGGGGAACATTGTAAGACCAGTGAATTTCATAAGCATGGTCCCATTTCTGCACTTCATTTGCTATAAAGTGAGTTTCCTAATCAAAATCAGTGCTGTGTGGAATGTCATCATTGCGGGTAAGGCATTGTGTAAGACCACAGATGGTAGTTTTGGCAGAAGCATTGCATGCATGAAAAACAAATCCATATCATAGTAATTATCTATTCCAGTAAGAGCAAAATTCCGTCCCTTACATGATGGAATGTAAGCAACCTGCTGCCAGGTAGCTGCTGATCATCCTGAGGAATGATGCCATATAAGGAACTCAGAATTGGGTCCTGCTGCTGGACAGTTGGGCACTCAGCAGTGGCCATAGCAAGGTCAGTCTTGGTGAGTGGAAGTCCATGTCACTGAGCCCATGCATCCCCTCCATCCCTGACACCATGGCCAGTTTGTTCATGAGTCCATTGGGTGAGGACAAAAGTGGTTGGGGAAAGAGGCTGACTGGCATCCACAGAATGGGTTATCATACCCACTTGATCATTAAAATTCTCCCCTGCTGAGGTTACCCTTTGGTGAGTGCTCATATAAAACACAAATATCTTCCTTGTCAATTCAGAGAGTTCTATCCATACCACTGTTTCCCAAATTTTCTTGTCCTCAAATTTTCAATCATCTTCCTACTAAGTCCTTAACCATACAGTCAAACAATTGGCTGTAGCCCATTAATCAATATATAATTGCACATCTGGCCATTTCTCCTTCCAAGCAAAGTGATAGACCAGTTCACTGCTCATAGTTCTACCCACTGGGAGGATTGCCCTTCACCACTGTTCTTTAAGAATTCTCCAGAAAGGGGCTGTAGTCCTGGAGTTGTCCCCTTTCAGATGAAGAACCATCTGTAAATCAGACTGTAGTCTTCTCTTCCTCTGTCAACTGAGTGTAGAAAATTTCCCATGAGGCTATAGGTGCTGGCTAGGAAACAGAAGATGGTGAAATAAGAGAGGAATGATGAGCATTTGGACCACTTCTTCATGCAACTGACTTATGCCTTCAGAGCCTTCTCAGGTCTGGTGTTGTGTATAACACTTCCATTTGATGACTGCTTCTGTGAACATTCAATCTTATGGCTTGGTGGCTCAGATAACACCCAATTCACGATGGGCAGCTCAGGTCTTATGGTAACTTGGTGGCTGGTGGTTAAGCATTTACTCTCTACAAAAGCCCAGTCGCAGATAAAGAACTATTTCTTAAAAGGAGAAGAGTTATCCATGGAGGATGGCAAGGTTTTGCTCTAAACCCTAAGGGCCTGTGCTGTGATTCACTTCTAGAGGTTGCCAAAAGCTCCACACAGCATCCCTATCTGCCACTGACACTTCAAGCCCCATTGAATCTGCTGGATCATAAGGCCCAAATGGCACAGCAACTTGCATGGCAGCCTGGACCTGTTGCAGAGCTTTTTCTTGTTCTGGGCCCCATTCAAAACAAGCAGCTTTTTCAATGACTTGGTAAATGGGCTGTAGTAATGCACCCAAATGAGGACTACATTACCTCCAAAATCCAAAGTGGCCTGCCAGGTGTTGCATCTCTTTCTTGGTTGTAGGAGAGGCCCAGATGCAACAACTTGTCTTTCACTTTAGAGGAGATATTGTCATGTGTTCCACACCACTGAACTAGAAATTTCGCTGAGGTAGAAAGGCCGTGAGATTTCCCAACCTCCTAAATACTTTCCCAGCCTCTGACACACAAACATCATAGAGTCATTGGTGTTTCTCTCTCACTAGGTCCAATCAGCATAATGTCATCAATGTAATGGACCAGTGTGACTCATCTTGTGGAAGGGAAAGATAATCAGGATCCCTGTGAACTACAACATAGGGCTAAAGAGTTGATAGACCCCTGAGATAAAACAATAAAGGTATATTGCTAGGCTTGCCTGCTGAAAGCAAGCTGTTAGAACTATTTCTAATTCTCATAGCTCCAACATTAAATGCAGAATCTCTGCTTAGTGAGCCCACATCAATATATTGCCCTTCACCATTGTTCTTTAAGAATTCTCCAGAAAGGGGCTGTAGTCCTGGAGCTGTCTACTTTCAGATGAAGAACCATCTATAAATCAGACTGTAGTCTTCTTTTCCTCTGTCAACTGAGTGTAGAAAATTTCCCATGAGGCTTTAGGTGTTGGCTAGGAAACAGAGATGTGAGCCCACATCAATATATTAGGCCTGGTCAAACCTTGTGTTCCTTCCACCATTATCCCACACTCTTAGTATTCTTTCCTGTTTTCCTGTACATATATTTTTTGGATTTCTGTCTGTATAAATTAGAAAAATTCAAGTTTTTTTTTTTAAAGTAGCACACCTATGCCACAAAGTGTGCATACTTTGTCCCCACCTTCAGGGGCTTGCTGGGACTTAAGTCTAGTTAGAAGTCTAGGAGCAAAGAGGGGTGGTGGGGGTGGGTCCTGAGGAGACTCAGTCTTGTATGACAATTGCCTCAGGAGAGGTCATTACAGTTTTTTCACGCAAAGCAGTGTTAAGCTTCTCAGATGGAAGTGGAAAAGCTGCTCCCACTAGGGATGGGGAAACCTCTTCCACTGGCAAAAAAAAAAAAAAAAAAAGAATCAAAACAAAACAACAAAAAGAAACTCATCTGAACTTAGAGGCTCAATGCCTCCAGCCTTATCAGGGTCCTCCTACACATCCCCATTCCAACTTTCAGAGTCCTGCTCCTTCCCAATCAATACCTTCACTTTAACAGTGGACATCTACAAGACTGGGAGTTCAACTTGCGTTGTATTAAATAATTCAGCCCATCACAATATGAGGTTCTGGGTTTAATTTTCAGCAATATCAGCCCTGCAGCTACAGGAGATAAGGGTCTCCTTTACGGCACACACAGAAGCTTTTAGATCATTTTTCTGGGAATTCAAATACCTGATCTGATCTCTTTCTTTTCCCACTTTGTCCAATGACATTAGAAGCAACCAGCTAATCTCATTATTTTTGTTAGTTTGCCAAAAAGGTTCCAGTGTATCATATTCTTGGTCATCAGTATTGTTGCTTTATATAAGTAGTTGATTAGAAGTATCCTATAGTGATATTTTGTGTATCTCTATTGCCAGATCTTACCATGGACAGTCAGTGTTCTCTTTACTACTTTAAAAAAAAAAATGTTATTTACAGCTTTAGAAAACTCATCCTTAAAATTTTGTTTCTCTAGAATCACTCTCAGGACAAAGATCTGTATTATCCAGGATGCATGATTATGTAGACATTAGATTAGATTAGATTTATTGTAAGGAATTGACTCATGTGATTATGGAGGCTGAGAAGTCCCAAGACCTGCACTAGGTAAACTGGAGACCTAAGAGAGCCAGTGGTGTAGTTCCAATCCTAGTCCAAAGACCTGAGAAAACTGATGTCTCAGCTCAACAGTCAGGCAGAAGCAGTTTTTTCTCACACATCCTGTTGTTCTACTTAGGATTCATTGATTGGATGAGGCCCACCCCACCCACAATAGGGAGGGCAATCTGCTTTACTGTCTAGAGATTCAAAAGATAATCTCAGCTGGGTGTGGTGGCTCACGCCTGTAATCCCAGCACTTTGGGAGGCTGAGGCAGGTGGATCACGAAGTCAAGAGTTCAAGACTGGCCTCGCCAAGATGTTCAAACCCTATCTCTATTAAAACTACAAAAATTAGCCAGGTACGGTGGCAGGCGCCTGTAATCCCCGCTACTCAGGAGGCTGAGGGAGGAGAATCACTTGAACCTTGACAGCAGAGGTTGCAGTGAGCTGAGATTATACCACTGCACTCCAGCCTGGGTGACAGAGTGAGACTCTGTCCCCTCCCCGCATGCCCCGCAAAAAAAAGATAATCTCATCCTGAAACACTCTCACAGACACACCCAGAATACTATTGGACTAAATGTCTGGAAACTCTGTGGTCCATTTAAGTTGACACATAACATTAACCATCATGATGGACATGATGGAAAAGGCAAAATTATCGACACAGCAAAATCTTCAGTAATTTCCAAAGGAGTAGAAGGAGGAGGAAAGAATGAATAAGTGAAGCCCAGGGAATGTTTAGGGGAGTAATACTACTTTGTATAATACAGTAGTGGTGCTTTTATGGTATGATGCATTTGTAAAAATCCATAAACTTTACAGCACAAAAAGTGAGTCTTAATGTATATAAATTTTTAAAAAGTATTTAGGAGGTTGAGCAATCTCGGAAAGAAATGCTGACAGACCAAAAAAGTCTAAATGCATTGCTAATGTGTGAAACGACCTCATTGAAGGTGGTAGGTCAAAAGGTGCTGACCTAAGTAACTTTGGAAATGAGTAGAGTACATAAGACTAAAGGTAAAAGGAACCTTATATAAGACTGTACTCTACTTCAAGGGTCCCCGAACCCCAGGCCCTGGACCACTAATGGTCCATGGCCTGTTAGGAACCAGGGTTCACAGCAGAAGGTGAGCAGCAGGTGAGCAAGTGAAGTTTCATCTGTATTTATAGCCACTCTCCATTGCTCTCATTACCACCTGAACTCTGCCTCTGGTCAGATCAGCAGTGCACTGGATTCTCACAGAAGCAGGAACCCTACCAAGAACTGTCCATGCAAGGGTTCTAGGTTGTGCACTCTATGAGAATCTAATGCCTGATTATCTGTCACTTTCTCCCCAAGATGGGACCGTTAATTGCAGGAAAACAAGCTCAGGCCTTCCACCGATTCTACATTATGGTGTGTTGTATAATTATTTCATTATATATTACATTGTAATAATAATAAAAATACATGTAATGCACTTGAATCATCCTGAAATGATCCCCCCTCCCCTGGTTCATGGAAAAGTTATCTGCCATGAAACTGGTCCCTGGTGTCAAAAAGTTTGGGGACCACTGCTATAGTTGATAAAGTTGTTTCCCAAGAAACACAAGTTAACAATTCTAATACTGCTGTACATGTCTATTAAAACTGAACAATTAAGTAAATGGATGGCAAATGGCAGGAACAACATATCTCGCTGTTGGAGTGGGACTGCACAGTTAAGCAAGGGAGAGAGGCAACAGTGATGCCTGTGGTAACAGACTAGAGTTGGAGACATCAGTATAACACATGTTATCTTAGTATAGGTATTTACATATAGAACTATTTATTGATATGTGTACTTACATAGATTAGAATGCACACATATATGTCCTTGCTGTGTCAGCTGAGAGGACCTAAAAGAAATGACACCCAGGGTAGCAATCAGCACACCTAGTACTCAGATCTTAGTGTATAATATCATTCTCTAGTGAAAGGAACTAAGACTCCTTAGAGACATGGATGATTCTAGGACTGTGAAGAAAATACACAAGACAAGCCTGGAGCATCTTGTAGTGCCAGAAATAAGAAAACGCTCAAAAATGGGGAAGAATCATTTTGATGGGAATATGTCAAAAGAACACAGGAGTCAACCTAAAGAATTCCCAGTGCCCAGAACTGGAGCAATTAGAGCAAGGAAATGAAGCAGTGTGGTATACACCCAAAGTAGGAAATAAATATCCCTAGAATGTTTTTTCTGTCTGACACAGACTCTCTAATGCACACACACACACACACACACACACGTACACACACACACACAGGTACCTATCTCACCTGGACTTTGAATGGGATAATATCAAGGAAAAAGGGCAGCGCAGCGCTGTGTCAGAGAGCAGAAGTGAATATCCACCTGAGTCTGCCAGCATGAAGAGATAGTCTCTGGACCTTTCTTAGGAAACAGGAAAACCTTCTTATGCCCTGTTAAATGTTTGAAAATACACACAACAGACTAACTTTTTTTTTTAAGCCAAAGGACAGGGACGTGTATTTATGTGAGATGACGGCTCCATTCCTGTCAACTGAGGCAAACAGAACTCACTGTCTTCAGCTTGGAAAAACTCATCTAGGGGTTGCATGACATCGCCAACATCCTGAGGTTGTTGACTTTTCTTTCTTTCTGCTTGTCAGTGTGGTAGAAGGGGATGCAGAGGGAGAGCAGGACACATGGGACTCTTTTGATTATCATTAGGGACCCTCGAGCCTTGCTGACCAGAAAGAAGACTGCCCTCAGAGATGGCTCCCAACATGGCGCCTGACATGCAATCAAAGCCTAGTCAATATTTGTTTATTGAAAATGGAGAATAGCAAGGGCTATACAAATTATTTTAAATGGTACAATTTATACTAAGGTCTGACTTTGCATATCTGGCTCATTTGATGGACTAATGAGGTCACCAAGATTACCACCCTCGTTTGCTGAAATCCTTCAGTGACTTCAAGAAATTGCCAATTTCCCACCAAAGGAACCCAGCTCCTGATAACTGCATCGCTGCCTGCCTCAGCCTCATCTCCAAACACTCCTTGGCTGGCTCCTCCAGTCCAGCCATCCCCAGCTGCTTGCTGCTCCATGACCTGGTGGCTTGCTTGAGGACTGTGCTATCTCAGGCCCTAGTCCTTGCACACGGTACTCCTCCTGGCTGGATCTCTCTTCTGTTCCCTGCCCTAATTTACTCCTAAAGACCCTGCTCAAGTCCATACCCTCCAGCAGGTTCCCTGAATCTGTAAGTCCTTTTCATGAGTCACCTTACAAGTAGGTGCTCAATGAATGCCAGCTGTATTGCTGCATTTGTGAAATATAGCCTTGGAGAAGGAAAATGTGATTCTGGCAACAAGGAAAAGTCATGCATTATTTGATCAAGGGGTGGAGCTGTACATGACTTACTGGTTTTAAAAGGGAAAAACACACACACATAAGCATAAGTAAAAGTTGCTAAGGCATTGACTTTCTATTTTTAAATATCATATGGAGTCAAGTATGAATTCCATCACCATCGAGTTAAAGGAATTGTATCTCTTACAGACTATGCATATCATGCAAGTTTGGATTTAATTAGTGTGTAATTGTAGCCGCCTGATGAAGGTGAGACAATGTGAATGAGTCAGCAGGGCACGGGTAGCCTGGTTGTGAAATACAAGTACGGCCACAGGAGGGCTGCGTCACAGTTTCCAGGCAGATGGTCTGTTCCCTTCTGGCTTTGCTTGGTATGACTGGTTCTGTCCTTGCTGCTCATAAACCGGCATGCCCCTCTACCCCCTGCCCCAGTACAGAGCCTGCTTTGTGTTCCCCGCACCTGGGGAACAGTCCCTCCCAGCTCTTATCCGTCATCTCTCTCCATCTTCCCCAGTAGACTGTGAGCTCCATGGGGCACGGCTCAGTGCCTGGCAGCATGTGCTTTTTAAGTGAATGAAATGAATAAATGGGTGGAAAAAAGGGAAAGAAAAATGAATGAATTAGCTCTAGATCATCTTTTTGCATCAGACCCCCTTGATATGCATCCCAAATTCTTCTTTCTCCTTATGCCATTCAGGCTTTGGAATCCTGAAATTTTCCCCATAGTAACAGGCTTGGGGGTGAGGAGCACAGAGGCTGAAGGGTGCATTCTGGAATCACCCACCGGAGGTTTGACTCCCTGCTCCACTCCTTCTTACCAGCCGGGTAATCTTGGCTGAGTACCCAGACCTTCTGAAACTCAGTTTGCCCATATGTCAAACTGGGATATTGATAAGACTTACCTCATGAGGCCGTGGTTCCCAAGCTGTGTGCCAAGGCACCCCAGGGTGCCACAACAAACTCACAAGGGCACCAAGGCACATTGTAAATCTCCAGGAGGAAACATGAAGATGTCTGCCAGTTACTGCATGAAGTCTTGATATAATCATGATTGCAATACTGCAACTCTTGGGTTGGTTGGACCTAAGTACGGAAAACATATTTCTTTTGACCTGGGGCCACAGGGAAAATTTCCTGAGATCCTAAGGGCACTGTAACCTGAGAGAACCTGGGTCTCCAAGTCATAGGGTTGTCATGAGAATTTAATGGGAAAGCACAGAACAAGCTTGCTACTTGTTAAGTGATCCACAGATGTTAGCTATAATCATTATTTCCCTGTCCTCTGGATAAGTTTCATCATGGAATTCGACTGTTTATCTAAATCACCATTTAAATTACCAGCAAACTAAAATTAAGCAACACAATTCTGAATAATAGCTCAAATTCCTTTATTTTGCCCCAAATTACAAATTGACTGGGATGATTAAATAGTTCAAGAAAAAAAAAAAATCTACGTGGGGACTAGGCAGAATTCCTTAGGGCTGTTCCTTCTAGGAAATGAAACCCACAGACATTACCGAAGTCCTCACTGGGCGCAAACCACTAGAAGAGAGTAAACAATCCTTGAGCCTACTACATGGGAAACTCACAGCAAAAATAGACTCCCTTGAATGAAAGGTAATCCTTGGGAATATACTGCCTTAAATAGTCATTTCAACAGCTCATTGATTGTTACACTCAAATGTCAAGTACTAGTACTCTACTTCTCAAGAACTAAATGTACTGGAAGCAATGTATTCGGTTATCCTAATTTAGTTTTTTTTTAATGGATAGATATCTTGTTTATTTGTTTCCAAGGTATCCACCATTACATTTATTTTTTTTTAAGCAATTCAGCCATGACTTGGTTAGGGATGAATAATGTAGAAATGTTATGTGCTGAAGCAGGGGTTGCCATGTCATTTTTACAAAAAGATTTCCAGGAATCACTAAGGCCAGAAAACAGCTCCTAGTTCTAAGGACCAAACACCAAACAAGATGTGTTGGCTTTTTTCTTCCAAAGAAATTTCAAACCAATTGCATTCTTGAATCCATTTTCTAATGGAAAGATTAGCCCATATATGAAGTTATCATACAGTGCTGAATGTTGTCAAAGCCCCTGACAATCCCAGATGGAGTCGGGGAAGCTGGCCGCTCACATTTGCGGTGTGCTGGTGAGTCACTTTGGTATTTGGCTGTTGTGCCTCTTTCGTTAGCAATGCAGGGATGTCTTTTCCTCCCACATCCAAAACTATTTATTATACCAGGAGCACCAGAAAGTATAAGAATAAAATTCTTAGATTCAGTTTAAATCTAAATTGGCCTTAAATGTTGGTTTATGTTTCTAAATGTCCAAACAAAAAACCCAGCAGGTTCTTGTATGATAAAATACAACAATGAATAGACTGCACACCAAGGAGTTCAGAATGTTTCTCCATCTGAAAAACACTTCTCTACCCATCCTTATGAATTTCAGGAGGTAAGCATGTAACCAACCCACTAGGAAAGACACCCAAACAGTCACAAATGGATAGTGAGGGTTCCAGTATCCTGTGATCCTCAATTTTAGTTCTAGAACCAGTTCTAAATTTGTAGCCTCTGAAAAACCTTTAGAAATCATGCCCCTCATTCATGGATCTTGAATATCTTCATTTTGTGGCTTGTGTCACTAGGATGTGAGAATTTTGTGGGTGAGTTTTCCATCCTCCTTGTTCACTGCTCTGTCTTCCCTTGTCTTAAGTGAGTGCTCAGTACGCAGTGGTTAAGTCTATCAATCAATGTTCAAGTGCTATTATCGGTTATAAAACAGCTTTTTAAGGTCATTCATTCAGTCCCATATGCATTGCCTTCGTTAATCTTCAGAAGACAATGAGAAAGGGGGTATCATCTCCATTTTACAAAGACAAGGCTAAGATTTGAGAAGGCAAGTGATGGCCCCTGATCACTCAGCTAACAAGCCCAAAGCCCAGGCATGGAACCTCCACGTGACAGGTGCTTTGTTGACATGAATCAAACCATCCCCACTGGACCACGCATCTTCAAGCACCTTTGGTTTTCCCCATTTGTTTGGATCTAGAGCTTGCAAGAAGCTGTGACCAGAGGCAGAGCAAATGGGAGTAAGACTAAGGTGAGAGGGTGGAGAGGCAGCCTCGCCCCACGAGACTGGGAATCAGGAGACAACTCCCCCGAAAACTTTGTGTAACCTGTTTCTTTTTTGGAAAATGGCAGGATCAGGCCAGATTGTGAGGGATTCCCCAGGGGTTCAGTCTTGCCATCTCCTCACAAGGCTGGTGTCCTTCCAAGATATCCACTTAGAGGCTGAGGAACGAGGCGCAGGAGAGCCCTCTGGCAAACACTCTGAATGCCCAGTGGACAGGTGGGGATGGCAGTGACCCACTTCCACCCTTCTCCCTCCCAGCCCAGGCTAGATTCACTTCTGAGCAGCCAACTACCCTCCTTTCCCAGACCAGCTGGTACCTCTGCCAGCTTCATCTCCCAAGTCTTGATCACAAAACCCTCCATTTTTTTCAGCCCCGTCTTGTGGGGCTTGCATTCCGTGGATCACCCTTTGAAAAACATGGTTATCGTTATTCTAACGGCCAGACAGAAGGCAGTGGTTTTCGTATACTGAATAGCTATGCGTACGCTGGGCAGGGGAAATCCACAGCTTTCTGCTACCACAGCCTCTCCAGAGCGGGTTCTTCAGGAGAAATGTAGGAGGAAGCTGAAGGGGTGGCCTGCCCCTCCACACCTGTGGGTATTTCTCATTAGGTGGAACGAGAGACTTGAGAAAAGAAATGAGACACAGAGACAAAGTATAGAGAAAGAAAAAGTGGGCCCAGGGGACCGGCGCTCAGCATACAGAGGACCCACACTGGCACCGGTCTCTGAGTTCCCTTAGTATTTATTGATAATTATCTTTACCATCTTAAAGATAAGGTAGTGGCAGGACAATAGGATCATCGAAGGGAGAAAATTAGCAGTAAGACACATGGATAAAGATCTCTGTGACATGAATAAGTTCAAAGGCAAATGCTGTGCCTTGATATGCATATGCAAACATCTCCACAAACCTCTTAGCAGCATTGCTCCAGCAAGTCCCGCCAGCAAGTCCCACCTTATGCCATAAGGTGGTTTTCTCCTATCTCAGTAAACAGAGCATACAATCGGGTTTTACACCGAGATGTTCCATTGCCCAGGGACGGGCAGGATTTTTAACCAGCAAGCTGCCTTCAGGTACTTGTTTAACAAAGCACATCCTGCACAGCCCAAAATCCATTAAGCCTTGAGTTACCACAGCACATGTCTCTTGCAAGGACAAGGTTGGGGGTAGGGTCACAGATTAACAGCATCTCAAATACAGAACAAAATGGAGTATCTTATGTCTACTTCTTTCTATATAGTCACAGTAACAGGCTGATCTCTCTTTGTTTTCCCCACAGAAGCTTCAGGCAGTACCATTCCTTAGCTGGAAGGAACTCCAGCCCTTCACATCACTATTGTGAAAGCTGGGCCCAGAGCGGGGAGGCAGCGTCCCAAGATCACACGGTGAGTTAGTCACCAGCGAAAATCACATTTTCCTCCTCGCACACCACACCCTCTTTTTCCAGGAAAATTCCAGTCTCCTTTGGAAGAATGACAATGCTACAGAAAAGCACATGGATTTGCAGCTTCATGGACATCCCGTGTGAGGGTGACAGCTCTTTACTCTCAGTGAGTTCCCCGGGTACACACGCTCCTGAACAGACACAGGATGCACACATGTAAGTGTGTCTGGCCCCAGGTCCACACACGCAGGTGCAGAAGGGGCTTTCAGCTCATCACGAGGGTGTGGAAAGGTCTCAAGGGTGATTCAGGCACATAAATTCAAAATCTGTTTCTTCAACAAGAAAAGCAGCTACCTTAAAAAAAATTATTTTTAAGTAATCCAGATAATATTATATTCAACAGATGGAGGAAAGTGAAGCCAGGCTTACTGAGAAAAAAAACAACCCTCAGAAATCAAAATCAGACAGCTATGCCCGGTCTGGCTGCCCCGGAGCGGGAAGACCCGAACCTTGGCAGGGCTGCCTGCTGTGCTGACCCGCCTGATAACACGAAGAGAAGTGATTTTCCGATCCTGCATCCGGTACAGCTGTGCGGACTCTGCTCTTCCTACCATTCCACCACGAAATTAAAAAGCAATTTTCTTTTGAAGTTCTGGGGGTTTTTTTGTTTTTTGTTTTTTTCATTTAAGATTACACTTTGAGGTCGGAGAATGAGACATAAGGAATTCACAAACACACACGCATTCGATTCAGAAACATTCCACCCTCCACATCCCCATTTTAAACTGTCCTGAGGCCCAGATGGTTTACAGCTTGAGCCGGCTTAGGCTGGCAAGCATTTCAGGGATCTGGTTGACTACGTTTTCCTGAAACAGAGGTATTTTATGCATTAAGCTGATCAACACCGGGGAGAATGGGGCACCCTAACCGCCTTTAAGTAATATCTCATGAAGCTCTTCTAGAATTAGCAGAACAAAATACACCCAGGAATCAAGTGTATAAAGCAATGAAGACTGTGTTTCAACTTGCAATATTGTGAGTAGTGTTGTTTATTCAAGGCAGTGTTGATTTTTATACTTTTTAAGCTTGTGTGTATGTTTTTCTCCTCACATGATTATGGTCTTGTATCAGTTGCAGTTCAAGCAGGAAGCAGAAACCACACAGTAACTTAAACAGGGAAAGTTGAGTATAAATAATTAATAAGTAAAATGGAGAACTGGAGCAACAAGGGATTGGCTAGTGAGAAGTGATCTCTAAAGAATACAGAGCAGCAGATAGAGGGAGGCGCCGCTCTCCGTCCCTGGAGCTGAGACGGATGCTCATGAAAGGGCTGAAAAGATTCAGCCATAGCTCAGTAAGTGGCAGGGAATTTCTGAAGTGCTGTGGTGTTACAACAGTAGAACTTGCTAGAAATGGGCCTCTTTTCTTCAAATTGAAGGAGAGACATTTCCCCAAACTGAAGGGGACAAAAATGAAGAAATTCTTAGCCTTTCCCCCAAATGAGGAGACACATAGCCCTAAAGGTCATTATATTGGTGATGGGCTATATTAATCACTCCTCAAATTCAGTCGTAGTCTCACTGATGTTTTTTGCATACATTATAAAATGAATTTCTAACAACATGTACATAAAATAAAAATAGGAAAAGCGATGAAAATGGTTACCATGTAGAAAAAAATACTTATCTGTCATAAGCAAATAGAACATTTGCAGAGCTTCTATAATCCTTGTTTCTGTAACTTGGCATGAAGCCCCATGTTAGGATCTATGGCTTCCTTCTCTCACTCTTCCATATTCCCCTTGCCCTAAGCCAGACCTTGGCTGCTCCAATTCTTTACAAGGGGGTTAAGTCCTTGACCACCCTGCCTTTTCTTTAGTTTCTCTAGTTTTCTACTAAACTTTACTGTTGGTTAGTTCTTACGTGCAAGTACGAACGGGCACTCGTTGCTCCTGACAGGCTCCTCCCTCCCTCTGCTGTGCAGCAGCAACCCAGTTTCCCCTTGGTCACCAGGATCAACCACCCGAGCTATAAACTCATTCCTTTTGTGACTGCTTGTCCAGTGGCCTCTAGGACCCCACAATGGCCACGTGTAGTCTCTGCTTCTAGTTCAGTAGAGTCATTGCTGTGTCTCTTGATGGGGGGGTAAGTGCTCCTGCATGGCTGTCTAAGATCCCCAAGCCCTCAGAATCCCAGGTTGCTAGGATGGCAATTAATTCTTGGACCTATGGACTCTGGCTATCATGGTCTCTGATTCAAAGTATGTGATGCATACTGTAAGACAGAGTCTTACATTGAAGTACTATTTTATGAGGCTATTTTAGGAATGCATGCAGAGCAAAAGGCACCCAGCAACCAAATATGTAAATCAATGAAGAATGTTTCAGATTGTAATAATGCAAGCAGAATGTTGTATATTCAATGTTGATTTTTCAAACTTTCCAACTTGTATTTTTTTAGAGTTGTTAAAGGATGAAAAAATTAAAGCTAGACAGGAAGAATAAGTTCTAGTGTTCTATACCACTATAGAATGACTATAGTTAACAATAAAATATTATACAGCTTCAAATAGTTAGAAGGATATCAAATGTTATCAACACGATGAGTTTATAAATGTTTGATATGATGCATATTCTAATTACCCTGAGTTGATCACTATACATTACATGCACCTAAAAATCATGATGTATCCCCATGAATATGTACGATTATTATTTGTCAACTAAGAAATCAACATTTTAAAAATCTTTTAAAAACACTATTGCCTATTAAAAAAAGTTGAAAAAATCTATATGCCAGGCCATGTGTTGCCACTGCATTTATTGTCTTATTTATCATCATAAGCCCACTAGGCAGACAATTGTGAATCTCCATATCTTATAGAAAACCAAAAGGTTAAAAGATTAACTTGTTATTTCTATAAGCATAATTAATGTCACAACCTGAAAAAAATAAAGAAAAAAGGAAAAATGGCATCAAATTTTAATGTCTGGTATAGTAACTCCAGATTTCTAGAAACATTTTTTTTAATGATTCTTGCAGCTATTCCTTATAACCAGGTCTTAGAGTTGCCTTTGCTAGGGGTGATTTTATTAGCAGGGATTTAGTTAGAAGAGACTTGAGCCAGACTTCCACAGCCATAACAGACCTTTGAGACATCTTCTCTCCAAAGTCTGAGAATTCCCTAGAGAAACATGCTTCTCATTCTATGTTCTATGTGCTCTGATAAGCTAAGGAAGAGAAAGTATATATACACACACACACACACACACACACACACACACACATACATATAGACAAGGAGTAAAAGCAAAAAGGAAAGCAGAAAAAAGAGTGATGTTTGCAATATATAAATTATTTTCATATGCATTGCTAAATATTCCCAGCTGTGCAAGAATGGATCACTTCCAGGAAGACAGAGCTATAAAACTGTAACTTCCACCTCAAGTCTGTCAGAGACCAAAACTCTGTTTAATCTGATGGTTGTTTGTTTGCTGGTTGGTTGGTCGGTTGGTTGGTTGGTTTTGGTTTCTGGTTGGTTGGTTGGTTGGTTGGATGGTTGGTTGGTTTTGGTTGCTGGTTGGTTGGTTGGTTGGTTTTGGTTTCTGGTTGGTTGGTTGGTTGGTTTTGGTTTCTGGTTGGTTGGTTTTGGTTTCTGGTTGGTTGGTTGGTTGGTTGGTTTTGGTTTCTGGTTGGTTGGTTGGTTGGTTGGTTTTGGTTCCTGGTTGGTTGGTTGGTTTTGGTTGCTGGTTGGTTGGTTGGTTGGTTGGTTTTGGTTTCTGGTTGGTTGGTTGATTGGTTTTGGTTGCTGGTTGGTTGGTTGGTTTTGGTTGCTGGTTGGTTGGTTGGTTGGTTGGTTTTGGTTGCTGGTTGGTTGGTTGGTTTTGGTTGCTAGTTGGTTGGTTGCTTGGTTGGTTTTGGTTGCTGGTTGGTTGGTTGGTTGGTTGGTTTTGGTTGCCGATTGGTTGGTTGGTTGGTTGTTGGTTTTGGTTGCTTGTTGATTGGTTGGTTGGTTGGTTTTGGTTGCTGGTTGGTTGGTTGGTTGGTTTTGGTTGCTGGTTGGTTGGTTGGTTGGTTTTGTTTGGTGGCTGGTTGGTTGGTGGGTGGGTTGGTTTTCCCACCCCACAATCCTGCCACTGGTACCATACATGGGACTCTATAAATGGAGGTCTACACAGTTGAATCTTTCAGGACAACTTTAAATAAAATATTTAAAAGTGAACGTGAGACAAATTTGGGAGGCAAGGAGATAGGTGGCTTATAGGCTAAAATATTAAAGAAGTTATTGTTTTGTGCCCTGTGGATTTTGCAGCAAGAAAAAAAGAGGAAGAGACCAATAAATTTTTCCAAAACCATGGTTACAGAGCGTCAGCAACAGTAAGAACAGAGGGTAGAAAGTTGTGGTAGGAGAAGAAAACCTAACATGCCAGCCCCACCTCATTGATGAAGAGTCAGTTTCTAGCACTCAGCCTCAGCCCGTCCTGTGATGATAAAATTAATCCTTTGTGCTGTGCAAAGTCACTGAATGGGGCATCTACCTCTACTCTGGAAGGATCCTTTGAAGCTGTGGGTGCCCAGAAACCTTGGGGATAGCTAATGAATTCCTTACTCCCGAATAAGGAAATATGACTCTATCCTATGAGCAGGGGAGACAAAACAAAGGTGGCAAGGTGCCCTGCAGGAGCTGCTGACCAGAGCACAGCTGACAGCCTACTTGTAACCTCCCTCCCACCCCATAGTGGGTGGCCATTCTGGTTGTGGTGGAGAGCAACGGGTGAAGTTGCAGAGCTCATTTACAGCCAGGAGGATCCAATGTCCATTTTCACACACTGGTTTCTATGACTGAAGGTGACTAAACAACACCTTTTAGAGGTTATTATTGTGAAATAAAGGATTGGAGTTGATCTTTATAAAATTTCTCAATTACACCTGCTTATGGGATGCATTAGTCATTGTTCATAATAGTAAAAAATGGAAAAGACTCAACATGTTTAAATAAATTATGATACCTGGTAAAGAGCATTAGATAGAAATTTAAAATCATAATTTTAAAGTGTAATCCATATACCTAGTGCCCAGATTTTGGTTTCTAATATCACTTTCCAATAAAAGGAACCAGGACTCCTTAGAGAAATGACTGTGTATTAGTCCATTCTCACATTGGTATAAAGAAATACCCAAGACTGGGTAATTTATAAAGGAAAGAGGTTTAATTGACTTGCAGTTCCACATGGCTGGGCAGGCCTCAGGAAACTTACAATCATGGCGGAAGGCAAAGGGGAAGCAAAGACCTTCTTCACACGATGGCAGGAAAGAGACTGCTAGCTAGAGCAAGGGAAACTGCCTTATAAAACCATCGGCTCTCATGAGAACTCACTAACTATCACAAGAATGGCATGGGAGAAACCGCCTCTATGATCCAATCGCCTCCCACCAGGTCTCTACTTCAATGCCTGGAGATTAAAATTCAAGATGAGATTTGGTTGGGGACACAAAGCCTAACCATGTCAGTCCAATTTGATGAAAATACACAAAATAAGCCTGGAGCATCTTGTAGTGGCCTAAAGTAAGGTAGTGCTAAAAAAAATTTTAAAAAGTAAAAACAAATGAACAATGTGGGTTCTGTCAAAAGGCACAGGAGCCAACTGTAAGAGCTCCCAACTGTACAAGCTGAAGAATATGAGCATCAAAAATCACATAATATGGGATTATAACCTAAAATGCAAAATAAATATCATGAGTCCATACTGATACAAATAAATCATTGAATCAAAATAAATGAGACAGGAGAGGCAAGTCTCCTATACAGAAGAATTCTAAACAATTTCAGTAGATGCTTCATCCTCAAGAAGGTGAAGCCTACGTCCCCACTCTAAAAGTGCTAGCTGCAGATAGTGACTTTTTTCCAAAGGGGACAGAATGGCAGGGGGGTCAGGGATGGGGAAAAGTCACTTTACAGTAAACAAACATGATCTCAGCCAGATAATCAAGGTCAGCAGTAGTAAGTCACGTTGATAGTATGTGCCTTTGACATGATGTGATGAGGATGGCACCTTATGTCTGTGGCCTTCCTCCCAAAAACATATCACTTCAGTCTAATCAAGGGAAAAACTCCAGACAAACCCCAATTAAAGGACATTCTACAAAATACCTAACCAATACTCCTTAAAACTGACAAAGTCATCAAAAGAAATCAAAAGAAAACAGACAAGGAAAGTGTGAGATATTGCCATAGCTCAGAAGATCTCTTGGAAACGTGATAACTCAATGTCATGCGGGATCTTAGAACAGAAAAAGGACATTAGGCAAAGACTGGGGAACTCTGAATAAAGTGTGAACTTTAGTTAATAATAATGTGGTTCATTAATTGCAACAATTGTACTATTTTAAGGTGAGATGTTACCGTTAGGGGAAATGGGGTGCGGGGTATCCACTATTCTGAATTATCAACAACAGGCCTTGTGTTCAGCATTGCTGATCACAAGTGTGAGCCTTCCGAACACAGGGGTAACCTTTGCAGGATGGCTTTTTCTGCCAATATAATGACAGAACTCTGGTATTTCAAGGTCATCCTTTAGGACTCTAAGGTATCCTTTAGTTTTCTATGCTAAAATGGAGTAACAGTTCAATCACTTCTATTCATACCTTTTCATTCCCACTGTCATATAAAGAGGAAGACAAACTGAAAAATGTCAGATTGTTTTCATAACGTTTTAAATCAGGAAATCATTTTTGGACTTCAGCTTTCAATGTCACAATTTGGAGGCTATCATTCAGGCAGAGCAAAGGAAAATGGGTCGACAGAGTTCCCAAATCTCATGTCAAATTGCACTTCCCCGTGTTGGAGGTGGAGCCTGGTGGGAGGTGATTAGATCATGGGGCTGGATTTTTCCCTCACTGCTGCTCTTATGATGGTGAGTGAGTGCTTGCGAGATTTGGTTGTTTAAAAGTGTGTGGCACCTCCTGCCTCTCACTTCTTCCTCCTGTTTTGGCCATGTGAGGACATACCTGCTTCCTCTTCACCTTCTTCCGTGATTGTAAGTTTCCTGAGTCCTCCCCAGCCACTCTCCCTGTACAGCCTGCAGAATCGTGAGTCAATTAAACCTCTTTTCCTTATAAATTGCCCAGTCTTAGGTATTTCTTTATAGCAGTGCAAGAATGGACTAATACATGAGCCGTATTATTCTGAGTTTTTCAAAGACAATTTTACAATATATGAACTGAATCACAAAATTGTGTAACAAATGGCTAATGTCTGAGCAGAGGAAAAAGATTACAAGTGTGAGATGGATTGTTGAATTTATGAAAAAGCTGAGTCTTGATCCCAAGTTATCTATTAAGGACAGAAATTTTTTTACCGAAAAATGTTACCTTTTAAATTTAAAACATCTTTTTGGCACCATGCCAAGGCTAAAGCACCTGACTTTCCTGTAGCACAGCCAAGAGGGACGTTGCACATCTAATTCCACAATCCTGATGCTGAGTGGCCAGTGGGTTCAGCACAGGCATACATGAAATTTGCCGAGTTAACCACACATCCATGGCACATGTCTGCTTTCTCTGTTTAGCACAAAGCATTTTCTAGGACATGCCACAATGGATAACCCAATTCCCTTGTTGGAGAAAGTATTGTCATTTTGTATTGAACTTGTTGGATTGGCTAGTTACCCAGCATTTAAAGCAACTATTGGAGGAGCTAACATGTGATCACATATGTAAATTTTGGCTAGTCTGTGTTAAACTTTAAGCCTTATCTCAGTATTTCAAACTAAGTCACTGCTTGAAGATCTGGTCTTCCTTGCACAACAGATTCGAAAGTGTTTACAAATATTCTCACTGACACCTGAGCACATTGGTCTTATTGGGGAGCATTATTTACATCTGGACTCTCATCATTACAAAAAATAATGCTACAAATGATTCACTTTTCCTTATAACTTGTCATATGTGTTCTTAGCTGTGTCTACATGGACTGAACAGTGCGGTTTCTAGTTAGGTTTACATTTCCAAATACTTCTGTCTATTCAGAACACACAGTTTCTACTGCACTCACAAGACACTCTTTTATGAACTTGCCCTTATGTCTAGGCAACTGTTTTTCATTTCAATCATAAGTTTATTTTTCAATCACATTAGTTATTGAATTTTCTTTTTTAAAAACAAAGTCTACGGAAGTGTTCTTTTTTATAGTTTGTTAAATTTTCCAGCATGCATCTCTTCCTTATATGGAACATACACCTTCTTGCTGTATTTATTTTATATTAATGACAATGTCTTAACTGAATTCCTTCTACACAGATGTGCTTTGTTTGTAGAGTAAACATACCCAATTATTTTTCACTTTTACACATCAATTGGTTTACTTTTATTATTCTTCTTGGAACCTATAGTCTTCTACCTTTTTTATGTTTGTGTTTTGTATAGGGCACAAGAAGGATATAAGAAATATTTTCTTCCCCATTTACTGCAAGAGAAACGGCCCATAAATGATGATCCTTGGCAACTGAATACGCAGTGCTGGGAAACAGTAGAGGGTGGTGGGGACTGCAGGGAACGAACAGCTCATGTCTCACTCATCAGCAACTGTGGCTGTGGGGGAACGTGGCTCTGTGTCTACTGAACTTTGCCAGTTTTAAAGAGAAACACAAAATCAAGATTTTTGTGATTTTTAACCTTGCAACGAATTTCATGATAAATTGAACCCAAAAAATGCCCACCATGTGGACCAACTTTTTTATCTGCAGAACAAACCAAACTTCTTGGGGCAGAATGTGGCCAGCAGGCCCTGTGTTTGAGAGTCTTTCATAGAAAAACGATGGCGGGAAGCATGCAGACACTCAGGTGGGTGCAAGCCGCGCACAGTGAGTCACCCAGGCTCCTCCATCAACGCATCCTCTGAGAAGAAGTTCACACCAGCCTTTGCAGCTACTGGTTTGGGCACCCGCCACAGCACTGACTCACAGAGCTGACGATCCCTCCACCAGCTCCCCAAGGCCTCCAGCCCGCTCCTGGGCTTCTCTTGCCTCACACCATCTGGCCTCTAGGGTCCAGCATCCTGGGTCTTTCAAGCCAAAGGTAACAGAAGTATCTCATGTCCTGCCTCTCATTGTTGTAGATGAGGAGACTGGACCCGAGAAAAGCTAGAATACTCGCTCACAGCCACCTAGCATATCAGGGTCAAAGGAAAAATCAGATCTGTCCAGAGTCCCTGACTTTCTTTAATTCCTCTCCTAGAAAAGAGGAGCGTGCAGGGTCACATGTGACCAGAAAGCGTGTCTCAGTGCCCGTGGATTCACATCAGCTTTGTGACGCTGTCAGGAATTCATTTCCCATATAAATAGTAGAGAAATGTGATACTTGAAATGAACAGGTAAAGGAGGCTACCAGGAAAACTATTTCCCAAAAAATGTTCTAGTTTCACACTAGACCTACAAACTATGTCTTTGTTTCTCCAACTTAAAATACATTAAATAAAATATCTTAAATAATTAAAGGTATTAATACAAAAACATAAATTACTACAGAAGACTTAGCTGACTTTATAATATCCAAGGGTGACAAAAACCTCTCAAAACAAAATTTCAGGCAAAAAACCATAGAGAAAATGATTTTCTACAAAAATTATGTTTTGCATATCTAGAAACACCATAATCAAGTTTAAAGACAAATAACTAAGTAGGAAGAATTGCACCAAAATAAATGGCAAAGGTTTGATATTCTTACGTCAAAATCATGTATAAATCATGAAGGCAAAGATAAATATATACAAATTCTTTAAAAGGCAAACTATTTGATGACAAAGGCAAAATGCAAGGGAAAAATAAACACATGAAAAATGTTTCATTTATCAAATTTAAAATAATTAAGATGATCATTTCCAAAATACTGGGTAAAAAAGGAAAAAAGATGAATGAATGTTTTGGTTGGCAAAACAGAGAGTGGACTTCACTGTTCTCTAACTGGGAGAAGGCAATTTGGTTTAAACCTTGTAGAGAGCAATATGGTCACCTGTCCTCTGGCCCAGCTGAAAGCCTTCTAGAAAATTAGTCGAAAAGGTAATCAGTCATGGAGGCAAAATTGGTCACCACCTCACTGTTGAAATAGTGAAAAACTGGAAGAAGTCTGCATGACCAAAAATAAATAAATAAGCCATGGAAAGGCCAAGTAATGGGATTCCATGCAAACGTTACAGGAATTGTGCTGATGGAGAGTCAGTTGAGGAAAGAGTTCCCCTCCAACATTAAGTAGAAGAACAATGCATTTGGCCCTTGAACAACACGGGTTTGGACTGTGCAGATAGGTTTATGCATGGATTTTCTTCTGTCTCTGCCACCCCTGAGAAAGCACAAACTACCCCTCCTCCATCTCCTCCTCCCCAGCCTACTCCA
The DNA here is from genome assembly GCF_024542745.1 of Macaca thibetana thibetana. Lineage (NCBI taxonomy): Eukaryota > Metazoa > Chordata > Mammalia > Primates > Cercopithecidae > Macaca > Macaca thibetana. The sequence goes on along the minus strand of NC_065589.1, from coordinate 5,380,840 downwards.
TGTGCAGACGATGAGAATGAAGACCTTTAGGATGATCCACTTTCACTTAACAAATCATAAGTGTATTTTCTCTTCCTTATGATTGTCTTAATCACATTTTCTTTTCTCTAGCTTACTTTAATAAACGCAGTACATAATATATAAAACATACAAAATATGTGCTAATTGACCTTGTATGTGATTGGTAAGAATTCTAGTTAACAATAGACTACTAGTAATTAGGGTTTTGGGGGGCTCAAAAGTTACACTCAGATGTTCAACTACCCACGGATCAGCACCCCTAACTCCTGTGATGTTCGAGAGTCGACTGGCACATCCATATATGGACAGACACTTGAAGATTTTACAGCAAATATTAATGATGGAAGTGATGGGTTATAGCCTATTCGATGGCATGGAAATGAATGTATATTTTTTTAGTAGAGACAGGGTTTCTCCATGTTGGTCAGGCTGGTCTTGAACTCCCAACCTCAGGTGATCTGCCCACCTCAGCCTCCCAAAGTCCTGGGATTACAGGTGTGAGCCACTGCGCCTGGCCCTTAACTTGTCTTTTGTACTCCATTCTTCCAGTCTTTCTTAAGGAATAGTTGTTACTTTTATGATAAACATATTGTTAAAAATAGTTTTTCTCTCCAATTCTTTATAACAAAATGAAATATCCTTGGGAAAAGACACAGACAAAATATCCATAATCATGTGAAACAAATCATTTGGCTTATAGGTTTATAGATTTTCTTTTCACCAAATATATTGTTTTTCACGCTGTACATCATGAATCTTATTTTCCTTGATATTTAGTCATTATACTTCATCAGCAAAAAAAAAAAAAAAAAGATTAACAATTTTCTTTGGGAAGACCATTAAGGTACATAAGGACTTTCTATGCTTTTCATCTTTACACATAACAACAGGACTTTTTTTATTCATCTAAAATCGACAGAAATGCCTGAAAGACACTTTATTCTGGAACAAATAAGGTGAAAACAGTTCTATTTCTGTTCCAAGTGACCTCATGCAGTTTCTAAGGTAAAGAGCTTATTTCTATGGAAATAGCTTTTTCATAGAGCCCTCTGGCTGTCCAGGTTCAATGTCATCTCTATACTTGGTGCACTTTTTGGAATTGTTAGGAATGAATGATGATAAGTTTGGATCAACTACTAAGTACTGTATGCCAAAGAAAATATCTCAGAAGCTGTCACGTTGGGTAAGGCCTTTGCCTCTTCTGGAAGTTTCCAGACCTCATCTCTAATGTATCAAGGACAACTCTTTAAATAGCTTCCAATTGGACACCGTGGATCCAGCGTTGGCCGAGCAGTCAGTGCTGGTGAGCAGGGATTTGGAAGGAGGGGCCTCTTCACAGAACGCAAGGAACTCCCAGAAGCTCCTTCAGTGGGGGACTTGGGGGACCCTGAGAAGACCCTGCCTTCTCTCCTTCACCTCTGCTGCCCCCTCCTCACTTTCCTCTACCCCTCTGGGACCCTCTTCCCCTGGTGCCCAGAGACTTGGGTCTGCCCTCGTTCTCTGACCCTGCCTCCTACTATGTCCTCTTGGGCAGGCTGCAGGGGACAGCCTCACACTTGCCCAGACCCCTTATTTGCATGTGATCCTAGAGAGGCAAAGAGCTCAGACTCTGGGTCCACATTGCCAGGTTCAACTCCCAGCTCAGCCCAAAGCTGGTTGTGGGATGTTAGGAAAGTCAGTCCCCATCTCTGTAAAAGGAGATCATGACTGGACCCTGCTCCACAAAAGCAGTGTTGGGAATAACAGAGCTAGGCCATGAACACACTGAGCCCACAACCTACACATGCGGAATCCTACCCTAGTTAGAAGAGTCAAGCATCCTCATTTGCAAGGTAACTACTGATTTTTTTTTTGGTGGGGATGGACTCTCGCTCTGTTGCCCAGGCTAGAGTGCAGTGGTATGATCTCAGCTCACTGCAACCTCCGCCTCCCAGATTCAAGTGATTCTCCTGCCTCAGCCTCTTGAGCAGCTGGGACTACAGGCGCCTGCCACCACACCCGGCTAATTTTTGTCTTTTTAATAGAGATGGGGTTTCACCATGTTGGCCAGGCTGGTCTGGAACTCCTGACCTCAGGTGATCCACCCACCTTGGCCTCCCAAAGTGCTGGGATTACAGATGTGAGCCATCGTACCCGACCCTGACATTCTGTATGCATCATTAGGTAGCTCTTACAACAACCCTGTGAGACTGAGATTACTGATGTATTATCTGTGATGTGAGGCCAAGAAAAGTTCTCCGGCGTGTCGGCATTCCCAAAGGCAGGAGCTCATGGATCCCAGGCATGCCTCGCCCCACACCTCTGCTCTTTTCCCTGTTTTCCGTGTCCTTCAATTCAAACAATAAAGAGGCTTCCTAAACATAACACCTGCCCCAAGCACAGCATTGAGTATAAACAAAGAAAACAACCATCAGTCAGCCGGATGCAATTACCATGTGATTAAATGCTTTGAGCTGTAATATTTATTCACTTGGATAATAAATAATCTCAGTTCTGTGAAAAGAAATCCCAATTAATGAATATGTAAATGAAGCCACTGAAGACAAATAACAGTCTTATGTTTGAAAGGATTCAGTAAATATTAGTATTTCTCCCTGCGAACATAGGCAAAGGGGCTACTCAGTTTCCTAGGACTTTTTCACTGTGCTTTCATCTGTAAAATGCTGGTCACAACACTCTGAATTGAAGTTTGAATTATTTTTCCATTCTGGGTGGTTCCCTGCCAAGTGGGAAGGAAACTGGCCTGGAAGTCTCTGTTGTGGCTCCTACTGGCAGAATCCTTGGTGGTCATGCGTTCTGCCTGGGGAGAGGAGGCTAGGGCTGCTCATCCCCTGTCCCAGAAAAGGTCATTCCTCTCTCTCACCGTTGCCTTCTCTGGAAAGATGGGGACATGCCTGCAAATGTGTCCTGAGGGTGAAGGCACAGGTATCTTGTCACTCCCAGGAGTAGGCTCCGACTCTCCCTGACTTGCATTTGACCCTGGGCCCCTCCACCTCAACAACTCACCTGCAAAGTAGCTGCCATCCTATCTTCATTGGTCTCCGTAACTATTCCAATGTCCTGTTAAGACTGTTTCAGTGCATGTGCTCTGCAGAGTTGACAATTGCATATCCATTTCTCACCCAGCCTGCCATCTACCATTATTCCTCCAATGGCAAATACTGCTGCCAGCTCCAGTGGTCAGTGGGGTCTGTGCTTAGTGCTGTCGTGTGCACAGTAGGAGGGTGCCACCTGTGCCCCCCACCCACCTCCCCTGCTCTCTAGCAAGTGAGACCTGGACTTTACTATCTAGAAGAGCTGAGGAGATTCTGTTCAGCCCTCAGTGGCATTGGAGGGGAGGGTCTGAGCTCATCTTCAGCAGAAAGTGAGCAGCAGAAAAGATGGGGAAGCCTCTGTGTGTTCAGGTGTCTGTGGCAGAGAATCATTACAACTGGGGGATCCAGCCCTAAGCCCAGCAGTTCTGTAGATAGAGGGGAAATGGGACTGTTTTGCCGTGAAAAATGACATACACTGAAGCACCAGAGCAGATGAAGATGCAGTATAAGGACCAGCTCCCACAGTCATTCCAGGGTGGGCTCCTGCTATGCTGGTCAACCAGGGAGCAAACGCCTCTGAGACACAGGGAAATAGAAGCCCACTGGACCCTGTCTCCGTGCAGATTTCAACACCTGGACCTACTGGTTCGTGACAATAAAAGGTCTCCTGACATGTGAATGCAGCTTCTCATACACCCCAAGGGACCCCATACCCTGGCTTCTCAGGTGGCTGGGAGCTGAGCACTTTGCCTTCAGTGCATCTTTAGAGCTTTGCAGCCTGGGAGAGGTTGTTCCCAGCACACAGCATGCAGCCTCCTGTTGAAAACATCTATCCTCCCATTCACTGACTCAGCAAAGACAAGAAAACCTACCAAGTCCCAGGGAAGATTTGAGAAACCAGTTTTTGAGCTGGGGTTTGAAGGATGAAAAACCTGTCAAAGGAAAAGCACTTGCAGAGAGGAAGTGATTGAATGAAGGTGAGGAAGTGATTGAATGAAGGTAAGGAAGTCCAGAAACGGCCAGTGGGCCCGGCATGTCTCACCACAGTCAACAGGTACAAAGGTCATGGTGAGAGATGGTACTGAGAATGAGGCAGCTGCCTGAGCGGGGTCCTGAGATAACCCTGATGTCTGGGGAGAGACGAAGGCATGGTGACCACAACCTGATCATGACCACTAGTGTCAGTGAGCCTGGGTGAAATCCAGATTCAACATTTACTAGGCTGCATGCCCTCGGGCAGCTCACCATCCTCTGCATGACCTCAGGCAGCTCGCCATCCTCTGTGTGACTGCGGGCAGCTTGTCATCCTCTGCGTGCCTTAGTTTCCTCATTTGCAAGATGGAGGCGTTGGGAAGGAAGGACAGGGACCCGGAGAAGTGCTGTGTCTGACTGGTGGCGGCCTCCCTTCATTTTCCAGCATTTCTGCTCTCTTCTCCCAATCCCTTTCCCTTTTATAAATTACAGTTTACAAACATAAACACCAGGCTAAATAAAATGAAAAATCACATATAAGATGTGAACAAATAATAAAATAATGTCATCCAGTAGTGAAGTCAGCACCCGAAATGCAGCCTATGAGTTTACACTTGACAGACGTGAGACTAGATAGGGTACTGTGCTTGCCAGTAGCAGAAGGGAGACACTTGATCAAGTGCATGAATTAGAAGATCCCTCAGGAGAAAATAAACAAACAAGTCACTTTCACAGAAATGCAGGTATACCTAGTTTTCCTTCTACAGTTAGTCCTAGGTTATCCATCTGTCTATCTATCTATCTATCTATCTATCCATCTATCTATCCATCCTCTATCTACCTCCATCTGTCTATCTTTTCGTCCACCCATATGTCCATCCATTAATCATCTATCTATGGATCTATCATCTATCTATTTAGATCTCCTGATTATCCATCTATCATACCCGATTTTCACGGGAGATGTTGGATCATATTTAATATCCAGAAACTCCTACACTTAACATACTTTTAACTTGTGAAATTTAATAGCTGTGAACACAGCTATGACCTGGAGCACAAAAATGCCAGCTCAACCCTCTACCACAGGTATGATGATAGTAACCTTTATCGACGGCTTTAGACTCAAACATGACAGAACTTAAGGGAGGGAACCTGTATTTGTTTAGAAGACAGGACTGCATGCACACATGTTTTCCTAAATTACAGCTCAAAATTACGTGGTTTTAAAATTGTTCAGATACAGTGATTAGTTTACAGTTATAAATCCTTATATTTAAGTTCAGGTGAAAACATAGAATAATGACCTATTTTGTTTCAAGAACTTGTGTTACGATATAAAAATGCTCACGAGAATTCCATAGGTTAGACAAATATGTGAAAATGTACACTTTGATCAAGCTGAGGAAAGAATCTCGCAAGTTGAAGTCTGGATCTCTGAAATAAGACAGTCAGACAAAAATAAAGAAAAAAATAATTAAAAGGAATGAACAAAACCTCTAAGGAATATAGGATTATGAAAAGAAGCCAAATTTACAAATCACTGGAATCACTGAAAGGAACGAGGAGAAAGCAAACAACTTAGAAATTATATTTCAGAATATCATCCATGAAAACTTCCCCAACTTTGCCAGAGAGCCCAACAGTCAAATTCAGGAAATACAGGGAACCATCGTAAGATTCTACACAAGATGATCATCCCCAAGACACAAAATCATCAGATTTTCCAAGGTCAGGATGAAAGAAAGAATGTTAAAGATAGCTAGAGAGAAAGGGCAGGTCACCTACAATGGGAACCCCATCAGGCTAACAGTGGACCTCTCAGCAGAAGCCCTACAAGCCAGAAGAGATTGTGGACGTATAGTCAACATTTTTGTTTGTTTGTTTTTTTGAGATGGAGTCTTGCTCTGTCACCCAGGCTGGAGTGCAGCGTTGCGATCTCGGCTGACTGCAACCTCCGCCTCCCGGGTTGAAGTGATTCTCCTGCCTCAGCCTCCTGAGTAGCTGGGATTACAGGTGCATACCACCACACCTGACTAATTTTTTTGTATTTTTAGTAGAGATGGGGTTTCACCATGTTGGTCAGGCTGGTCTCGAATTCCTGACCTCGTGATCCACCTGCTTTGGCCTCCCAAAGTGCTGGGACTACAAGTGTGAGCCACTGCACTCGGCCTCAACATTCTTAAAGAAATCTTTAACCAAGAATGTTATATCCAATCAAACTAAGCTTCCTCAGAAAAGAAGAAATAAGATCCTTTTCAGATAAACAAATGCTGAGCGACTTCATTAGCGCCGGATCTGCCTTACAAGAAATCTTGAAAGGAGCACCAAATCTGGAAAGGAAAGACCATTACCAGCCATACAAAAACACTCTTAAGTACACAGACCAGTGACACTATAAAGCAACCACACAAACAAGCCAGCATAACAACCAGTTAACAACACAATGGCAGGATCAAATCCACACATATCAATACTAACATTGAATGTAAATGGGTCAAATGCCCCCATTTAAAAGGCACAGAGAGGCAGTCTGGATAAAAAAGTAAGACTCAATTGTATGTTATCTTCTAGAGACCCATCTCACATGGCTCAGAATAAAGGGATTGAGGAAAATCTGCCAAGCAAATGGAAATCAGAAAAAAAGCAGGGGTTGCAATTCCAATTTCAGACAAAACAGACTTTAAACCAACAAGGATCAAAAAAGACAAAGAAGGACATTACGTAACAGTAAAAGGTGCAATTTAACAAGATGATCTAAGTATCCTAAATACATATTTACCCAACACAGGAGCACTCAGATTTATAAAGCAAGTTCTTAGAGACTTAGCCTCTCACAGTGTAGACTTAGACTTAGACTTAGCCTCTCACCTTAAGAGATTTAGCCTCTCACACAATAATAGTGGGAAACTTCAACACTCCGTTGACAATATTAGACAGATCGGACAGATCACTGAGGCAGAAAATGACCAAAAATATTCAGGACCTGAACTCAACATTGTACCTAATGTATGTGATAACCCTCTACAGAACTCTCCACTCAAAAACAGCAGAACATACATTCTTCTCATCACCACATAGCACAAGTACTCTAAAATCAACCACACAATCAGACATAAAACAATCCTCAGCAAATGCAAAAGGACTGAAATCATACTAAACACACTCTCAGACCACAGTGCAATAAAAATAGAAGTCAATACAAAAAAAAAACTCTCAAAACCATGCAATTACATGGAAATAAAACAACCTGGTCCTGAATGACTTTTGCGAAAATAATAAAATAAAGGCAGAAATCAAGAAGTTCTTTGAAACTAATGAGAACAAAAATAAAACATACCAGAATCTCTGGGACAAAGCTAAGGCAGTGTTAAGTGGGAAATTTATAGCACTAAACACCCACATCAAAAAGTTAGAAAGATCTCAAATTAACAACCTAACATCACAACTGAAAGAATTAGAGAAGCAAAAACAAACCAATCTCAAAGCCAACAGAAGACAAGAAATAACCAAAATCAGAGCTGAACTAAAGGAAATTGAGACCTGAAAAACTATTCAAAAGATAATAAGTACAGGAGTTGGTTTTTTGAAAAAATTAATAAATAGGCCACTAATTAGACTAACAAAGAAGAAAAGAGAGGAGATCCAAATAAACACCATTAGAAATGACAAAGGGGATATTACCACTGACCCCATATAAATAAAAATAACCATCAGAAGCTATGATGAACACCTCTGTGCACACAAACTAGAAAATCTAGAAGAGATGGATAAATTCCTGGACACATACACCATCCCAAGACTGAAATAGGGAGAAATTGATTCCCTGAACAGACCAATAATGAGCTCTGAAATTGAATTAGTAATAAATAGCCTACCAACCAGGAAAGCCCAGGACCAGATGGATTCACAGCCAAATTCTACCAGACATACAAAGAAGAGTTGGTACCATTCCTACTGAAACTATTCCAAAAAATTGAGGACTCCTCTTCAACTCATTCTATGAGGCCAGCATCATCTTGATACCAAAACCTGGCAGAGACACAACAAAAAAGGAATACTTCAGCCTAGTATGCTTGATGAAGATTGATGCAAAAGTCCTCAACAAAATACTTGCAAACTGAATACAGCAGCACATAAAAAAGCTAATCCACCATGATCAAGCAAGGCCTCATCCTGGGATGCAAGGTTGGTTCAACATGTGCAAATCAAGATATGTGATTGAGCACATAAACAAAACTAATGACAAAAACCACATGATTATCTCAATAGATGCAGAAAAGGCTTTTGATAAAAATCAACATCCCCTCATGTTAAAAATTCTCAGGAAACTAGGGATTGAAGGAACACACCTCAAAATAATAAGAGCCTATCTATGACAAACCCACAGCCAACATCATACTGAATGGGGAAAAGTTGGAAGCATTTCCCTTGAAAACCAGCACAAGACAAGGATGCCCTCTCTTACCACTCCTATTAAATGATCCCTATTTGCAGATCACATGATCCTATATCTAGAAAACTCCACAATCTCAGCCCAAAATCTCCTTCAACTGATAAACAACTTCAGCAGAGTTTCAGGATACAAAAATCAATGCACAAAAATCACTAGCATTCCTATATACCAACAACAGCCAAGTTGAGAGCCAAATCAGCAATGCAATCCATTCACAATTGCCACGAAAAGAATAAAATACCTAGAAACACAGCTAACTAGGGAGGTGAAAGATCTCTACAATGAGACTTACAAAACACTGCTCAAAGAAATCAGAAATGACACAAAAAATGGACAACATCCCATGCTCATGGATAGAAAGAATCAGTATCATTAAAATGGCCATACTGCCAAAGGCTATTTACAGATTCAATGCTATTGCTATGAAACTACCAATGACATACTTCACAGAACTAGAAAAAACTATTTTAAAATCGTATGGAACCAAAAAAGAGCCTGAATAGCCAAGGCAATCCTAAATAAAAAGAACAAAGCTGTAGGTGTCACACTATCCAACTTCAAACTATACTACAGGCTACCATAACCAAGACCGCATGGCACTGGCACAAGAACAGACACACAGACCAATGGAACAAAATAGAAGGCCCAGAAATAAGGCCACAGACCTACAACCATCTGACCTTTGACAAAGTTGACAAAAAAAAAAGTGATGGGGAAATGACTTCCTATTTAATAAATGGTGATTGTATAACAGACTAGCTAAATGCAGAAAATTAAAACTGGATCCCTTCCTTACACTACATACAAAAATCAACTGAAGATCAATTAAATGCTTAAATGTAAAAACCAAAGCTATAAAAGCCCTGGAAGACAACCTAGGCAATACCATCCTGGACATAGGAACAGGTAAAGATTTCATGATGAAGACACCAAAAGCATTCACAACAAAAGTAAAAGTTGGCAAATGGGATCTAATTAAATTTAAGAGTTTCTGCATGGTGAAAGAAACTATCAAGAGAGTAAACAGACAACCTACAGAATGGGAGGAAATATTTGCAAATGATGCAACTGACAAAGGTCTAATATCCAGCATCTATGAGGAACTTAAACAGATTTACAAGAAAAAAAAATACCATTAAAAAAGTGAGCAAAGAACATGAACAGCCACTTTTCAAAAGAAGACATACATTCAACCAACAAACATATGAAAAAAAGCTCAATATCACAGATTGCATTAGTCCATTCTTATATTGCTCTAAAGAAATATCTGAGACTGAGTAATCTGTCAAGAAAAGAGGTTTAATTGGCTCATGGTTCTGCAGGTTATGCAGGAAACATGATACTGGCATCTGCTCAGCTTCTGGGGAGGCCTCAGGAAACTTATAATCATAGTCGAAGGTATAGGGGGAGTGAGCACATCACATGGCCAGAGTAGGAGCAAGAGAAAAAGGGGGATGGTGCAACACACTTTTAAACAACCAGATCTCATGAGAACTCACTCACCATCACAAGAATAGCACCAAGGGGATGGTGCTAAACCGTTCATGAAAGATCCACCCCCGTGATCCAGTCATCTCTCACCAGGCCCCACCTCCAACATTGGGGATTACAATTAAACATGAGATTTGGGTGGGAACTGAAATTAAAGCCATATCACTGATCATTAAAGAAATGCAAATCAAAATCACAATGAGATACCATATCACACCAGTCAGAATGGCTATTAATAAAATGTCAAAAAATAACAGATGCTTGCACAGTTACAGAGAAAAGGGAACGCTTATACACTGTTGGTGGGAGTGTAAATTAGTTCAGCCATTGTGGAAAGCAGTGTGGGAATTCCTCAAGTTGCCAAAAACAGAACTACCATTCAACCCAGCAATTCCATTACTAGGTATATACCCAAAGGAATATAAATCATTCTACCACAAAGCCACATGCACGCAAATGTTCAGTGCTGCACTGTTCACAATAGCAAAGGCATGGAATCAACCTAAATGCCCATCAGTGACAGATTAGATAAAAAAAAATGTGGTACATACACACTGTGGAATACTATGCAGCCTTAAAAAATGAGATCATGTCTTTTGGAGGCCATCATCTGTAGCAAACTATACCACAGGAACAGAAGGCCAAATACTGCATGTTCTCACTTATAAGTGGGATGATGAGAACACATGGACACAAAGAGGGGAACAACAGACACTGGAGCCTACTTGAGGGTGGAAAGTGGGAGGCGCCTACTTGACGGTGAAGAGTGGGAGGAGCCTACTTGAGGGTGGAGACTGGGAGGAGGGAGATAATTTTTTAAAAATTGGGTATTAGCTTTAGTACCAGGGTATCCAAATAATCGATACAACAACCCCCATTACATGAGTTTACTTATATTAAAAACCTGCACATGTACCCCTGAACCTAAAATAAAAGTTCCAAAAAAAAATGAATACTTAATATCACTGAATTTTACACTCAAAAGTGGTTAAAGTGGTAAGTTTTATGCTATATATAATATTCTTTGCTGCAATAAAAAGCATGTATGTTGACAGAAAAAAAAATGTACACTTTGACGCAGCTTTTCATTTTCTCCAACTACCAAATGCCTAAGCAAGAGGAAAACTGCCACCATTGTGCTGTGTTTAGGGTAATGGTGGTTTTCTACTCATATTCATCATTTTAATAATCGAGTAGTGCTTTAGATCTCTATTCTGTCAGTCCTAACATGTGACAGAAACTAGAATATTCTCTCCATACATTTTTAGTAAAAAGCCGAAGATTTTTATTGTTAAAGGTGAGAGTAATACAAACTTAACAAATTCATCATATCTGTTGAAATGGGCTCACTTTTTCCAGTCTGTTCAGTGAACTAAAGTAAGGGAAGAGACCACCCCCCATATTGTCTTATGCCCAATTTCTGCCTCCAAAGAAAGAATAAGTAAAAACTAAAAAGCAGAAATGAAATCCACAGGCAGACAGCCTGGTGCCACTCCCTGGGCCTGGTTAAAGATCGACCCCTGACCTAACCCGTTATGTTATCTCTAGATTCCAGACATTGCATGGAAAAGCGTTGTGAAAATCCCTGTCCTGTTCTGTTCCGTTCTGATTACAGGTGCATGCAGCCCCCAGTCACATACCCACTGCTTGCTCAATCGATCATGACCCTCTCAAGAGGACTCCCTTAGTTGTAAGCCCTTAAAAGGGACAGGAATTGCTCACTCGGGAAGCTCGGTTTTTGGAGACGGTGAATTTTACCAAAGCTCCCGGCCGAATAAAGCCCTTCCTTCTTTAACTCAGTGTCTGAGGGGATTTGTCTGCTGCTTGTCCTGCTACAAAATTACAAAGCTTCGCTCTGGGTTTTTGATTGTTCCCTTTTGCCCTGACAACTCTCGCTTGACTACTAGGCTTTCTGAGTGATGATCGGATTTTTAAAGTCCCTTAACAGGATATTAATCTTATAGTATTGCATTGTAATTGCTAACAGGCTGCCTGGCTCAGCTTGAGTTAAGCTTCGACTCGTTTCCAAAGGAGGCAAATGAGGCCAGGGCTTGGGAGCATAGCCCCAGCATGGCTGCCAAAATGCTGGCCAGTGATTCATTTTATGACCTACCTTTAAGCAAGCAATTTTAAAGAAAGAGGGATGCCTCCTGCACTATCGTTTTGAGTATAACCTAGTCACATTGTTTCAGAATTGTTTTGTAGTGTATTTAAATATGGAAAGAGCCTTCGCTTCATAGAACATATTACACTTGTAACCTGTATTTGCATACCTAAGTCCCAGGCCCTTTGCTGGAACGTTTTTACTTGAGATCAGAGCTGGGGAGCACTCTCATTTTACCTCCTACTGCACCTCAGATGTGATGGCTGTTTGGGCTCCACCGTTACCTCCCCCGCAGTCCACCCTTCACCACAGCAAGAGCATGCATGCTCCCTCCAAGTCAGGGGACACCAGGCAGGATGGGGAGAGGGAGGTGAGAGCAGAGACGGACCTGGGCTAGAGCTGGCGGGGCTTTGCTGTGAATGGGATGGAAGGCTTCCCACTCTGGGGAAAACCAGGAGAGCGTGGAGTCATGGAAGCTGGGAGAAGAAAGGTTTTAGAGGAGGCCAAGGGTACTAAAGTCCACTGGTAGCTTAGGTAAGACGAGGACAGAGTCATGGCATGGAGCGTACTGGTGGTGGGGAAAAAGGACATTGCCGTGGGGTCAGAGCCTGATGACAGCAGTTTAAAGAGAGGCTCGAAGGAGGGGTTTGGCTGAGACATAGAGCTGAGAAACGAGAGGGAGCTGGGTAATCTGCGGAGTTCAAGAAGCTTGCTGGTGGTGTTGTTTGTTTGTTTTAGGACGAGAGCTATGTAGGAGTATGTGGCTGATGGGAAGGACGCAGAAGACAGATGCTGATACTACAAAAGACGGAGATGCTTGTAGGGTCAAGGTGCTTAGGACAGAGAGGGAGACGCAGAACACAGGTTGGGGGTCTGCATTTGGTGTCAGCAGGGACACCGCTGCCAGGTGGAAGGGGAGCCATGGAAAGAGACAAAAGGTCTGTGGCTTGGTGGGGACAGAGGACATAAAGGAAGCCAGCAAGCCAAAGCCCCTCATTCCAAACACCAGCTTTGGAGTCCGTATGGGCTGGCTGTCCACACGGTCATTTGCTCTGAGACAAAAACTTCACTACACATTGCAGAAAAAAATAAGAAGTGAACTTTGTCCCTGTGCTTTCTGCTGTCCTCACTCTGACAGTCCACGGGAACCTTGGGCAGAGTCTTGTCTGCATTTCGTGTGGGCATCTGCAAAGAAGCTCCTGACATGGTGGGACCCCAGCGACACAGAGCTGCAGAGTCTGGACTGCAAAGGCCTTCAGGCTCGAAGTCGCTCGTTCACAGAGTGGGAAACTGGAAGAGCGGGCCAAAACTAACTGAATGGAATTTTGAAGGGATTAATGTACATTTCTGCTCTGGAGTTTTTTTTTTTAAATAAATGTTATACATGTTTGGAATGAAGGGAAACGACAGCCAACTGTGTACGTGTGGGAGCTGATAGGAGTCGGGAAGCCACAAAATTAATACGGTAATGAAAATGTCAGAGACCAGCCCCATCATCCCGCAGTATATCAGATTCCCTCAGTGAATCATCTCAGAGGAAATGCCTTCCGTAGTACCAAATACAAACCATGAGAGTCAACCGTGGTCTGTAGCTTGTGGGAATTTCTTCAGCTACCCACACCGATGGCTTGGATGACAAATCAGCCCCCACAGGCCACACTGAGCCCAGCGGCCAGTTAAGGCTGCTTACATCTGCCTCGGCTCTGAAGACCTCCCTCTGGAAAATCTACATCCTGTGCACTTGTATTTACTGAAGCTTCTCCATTTTAACTCCATAATCAAGGCCAATCATTTTCATATCAATTTTTTAAAAACCCCATCGCAGGGAGAACAGGGCTGTGCCAACAGGAAATACTCAGAAGTCATGTTTCTACTTAATGGTAAAATAAGGACCAACAATTCTTGTGTTACCAACCTCACCACGTTTCCAGGTCAAAGGAAATATACCACTGGCGTCTTCGCAAATATGGACGTTTGCCAAAAAGCATATTTGGGTTCATATAACACCTCAATGAACTGGATTAAATTGGGAATGGGTTTCTGGTGAAGTGAATTTGTTTTAACCCATGTTAAAAGCTTCCTAAAATGTTTGTTTACCTTTTTACTTTGGTAACACCATCTGGGGCATCTCTCAGCCCCTCCCAGGTCAGGGGACAGACAGGAATGAGTGGAGCTAACCCTGAATGAATATTGGCCCCCTTAATAAATCCACTTCATTTCTGATCAATGCCTCTCCTCCGAGACAAGCTCCATGACGACGGGAGCCGTATCTATCTTGGCTCGGATGGCAAATCAGCCCCCACAGGCCACGCTGAGCACAGTGGCCGGGATAATTAGGGCCCAATACAATGTCTTCATTCAGAGGGTGTGTAATAAATATGTGTCATGTGAAAAATTTTCTGATGTTAGCCTTGTTTTAACTCATTTTTCTTCTAAAATATATAACAGTTCATAAAATGGATATTCTAATTGATTGGTTGAAATAATTTAGCTTTACCATCTTTGCACAATAGTAATTAATTTTCAAATGGAAAATCAGAATATTCAGAGAATGACCATCTCCCTGTCTACATAAAATCAAAGCACAAAGTGAATTAAAACATTTTAAAAGAGACAAATCCAAACATCCCACACCACAGTGGGAAAACTCAGAGGCTCTCACTGGCTTTGGGCAGGACTTGGGTGCTGTTGGCAAGAGTGGGCAGGGGACTGGATGCCAAGGTTTGTCTAGGCAAGAGAAGGGTCGGGTTTAGGATGAAGTACAGAAAAGTCCAGGACAGGCAGGGATTCCCAGGTGAGCAAATTTTAGAGGCCTAAAGGAAATTATCTGCATCTTCTAACATCATGCTGTCAAATTAGGGAAATTATTGTATCTTGGTAGCAACTGGAAACAAAGGACAAAAGCCTTGCCCTAAAGTGCACGTAAAACGAGTCCTACCTTAGCTTCTTACTTAATCCCCTTTGCTAATAAGGGTTTGCTGTAAAATGCAGTGTCATTTTGTGTCCAAAATGATCTGTGGCATTGAGAACATCAGCAATGATGGAAATGATGAGCCTCTGGTGGAGTCTTTGGCACATTTCCCAAGAGAGCAAATTGAATAGAACTGGAGGCCGCAGTGACCACAACCCAGTCAGAAACGCAGCCACTTCTAGATGGTAGGATTTCTCAAAGACAGGCTGGTTTGGGCATAATCCCAGGAAATGAATTTCAAAGTTCTTCAACCTTAATTTGGAAATCATGTCTCATCTTGAGGACAAAGGAGCCCACACACAGAATATTGGATTATAGGATTTACAAATCCAACCATTGTTTAAATGCCATAAAGCTTACTAGAGCTACAGCTTCAGTTATGTCTGCATGCTTCATCACACGCACTTATGGAGCACTGATTAACCGACAAACACTTAATCCTCCTCGGTATCTTGTAAACTAAGGCTTGGAGACATGAAGTGACTTAAATCCTACAGCAAGTGACCACGGAAAAGATTACAACTCAAGTCTTCAGGCTTTACTTTAAAGGAAATGTAATCTGCCTGACAATCATGTTAAATTACCTCCCATACTAGAAGATGAATTTCATAAGGATAGGGATTTTTGTCCATTTGTTTACTGGTGTATCCCCAGCACTTGGGACACAATAGGATGTTCAAATATTTGTAGCAGGAAAAAAGGAAAGGAGAGAAGAAGGAAGATGAAGGGAGGATAGGAGAGGGAGGGAAGGATAGAAGGAGGAAGGAAAAAAAGGAAGGAAGGGAGGAAGGAGAGGGGAGGGAGGGGAGGGGAAAGGGGAGGGCAGAGGAGAAGGGGGAGGGGAGGGGAGAGGAGAAGGGGGAGGGGGAGAAAGGGAGAGGAGGGGAGGGAAGGGGAGGGGAAAGGAGGGAAGGGGAGGGGAGGGGAAGGGGAAGGAGAAGGAGAAGGGGAAGGCGAAGGGAAAAGGAAAGAAGAGGAAGGGAAGGGGAGAGAAGGGGAAGGGAGGTGAGGGGAGGGGAGGGGAGGGGTGAGAAGGGAGGGGAGGGGAGGGGAGGGGAAGGACGGAAATGTCCCATTTACTCATGTGCATTTACATGGAGGAGCAGAAATGCCAAGAGCTTTATTCATCTGGGAACACCGCACTAACTCCGCAGCTGTGACTGAGCTGTGTAGGTGGAGGAGACAGTGTCTGTCTGTCTACCCCGGAGCAGAGTTGGGATGAGTGGTGGAGCCTCTGATGATGACTGGGTGTTTCTAGGTTTTCAGTTTCAGCCCAAAGCCTCCCCTGTCTGTCTGGATCCTAGATGAAGGCCTCAGAAAAGAGAGGCTTTCTGTCTGGCCATTTTGTAACAATCCAGGCTGGGATGAGATTGACAGTTACCACCAATACCCCATCATTCTCATTTCACTTTTTTTTTACTCAACCTAAAAGTGATCCTGTTTAGTGTTTGAAGTAATCCAATGGTAATTGCTATTATATCAGGAAATTTCACAGAATTATTTGTAGCAAATGCTGGCAGATGATCACATTTTTGCTATACTGCCTTAGCAAATTCCACCATGCAGTGGGAACAACTTCATTATAGCCAAGTAGTGAGCTACTTGTGCAATCAGGCTGGACATTTACATTTTTGAAACAGAATTGGGCTGTATTAAGATGACCCATCTAGAAGAATTGATGTCTTGTACCTTTTCTTTTCTTTTTTTTTTTTTTTTTTTGGTAATTCTGATTGGTGTTTTCCATTTGGAAAGACAATATTTTTATCACATTTTTTTCATATCACAAAGGCATTTGTATTCAATGACAACCCACTTCTAATGGTATTATGACAGATAAGGTAGTGTGTGACCAGTGGCTGAGGAGAAACATCCAATAATTTTGGATATACTTTAGTACGTGAAATGCATAAAATGGATATAGACACATGGTGGTTTCCAAAAACAGCCACAGTGGCACCAACTTCCAACAATGTCTGTGACTCACATCTTTAAAGGAATGACATTTCCACTTTGATGAATCATATCTGGACTATCACCAATGAGTTTTAATAATCTATTTCTCTAAGAATAATGCTTTCCTGATGGAAATTTAAAATTTTAAACTTTGTACAGTACTAGATATCTAGCTGCAATTCCTGTCCGTGCTATTTCTTAAATCTCTCTGCAATTCCTGTCCCTGCAAATGGGATCTGCTCTGTCCCTATGCAAATGTAGCACAGCAGATTTCATCAGAATCCACACTTTACTAAAATAGAGCAGAGAGCTGTTTAGGATCTGCCCTGCACCCCTGTTTTGTAGCCTCAACTCTTGCCTCTCCTCATGCAGCACCCTACTCTCCCATGGTTCTTACTAATCTGTAATTGCCCATATCAATCCCTGCTCATTCTTATGTCTTTGCGTTATACCTGCTATTGCCCCTGCCTCGGTCATGCTTCTTCATCGGTGTAACTCCCTCATTTCCTTTAAGCCTATTTCTTCTCCCCACCCCCAAGACAGGTTATCAGGGCCCCCGTCTGCTCTCTCAGGACACCTCAGCTTGCAGGATGCATAACCCCAACATTGTCTTCTCAGCTCCTCGATAGCCCCTGTCTCCTTTTCCACCTCCACCTCTTCTAACCCTAAATGCTGTCTCTGAGGACCACCTCACCCTGTTCTTCACACTAAACTCTGCCTGTGCAATCCCATCTGTGTCATGAATTTAGACACCATCTATGAACTGAATATCCTAAAACTCCATCTCTAGTCCACACCTCTTTCTGAGAGCCAGATGCATAAAATCCCACTATCTTATTGACAGCTCCGCATAGGTAGGTGACTAAGTGGCACCTCAAACTCAATGTGCTGAAAGCATGAGCTCATCTTCCACCCCAGTTCCCAGAGAAAGCCTGCTTCTCTCCTGTGGCACCACGTTGGTGAATGCGATCATCATACAGCCTCTTGCTCAAGACTCAAATCTGAAGGTATCTGTGACTTTTCTCTCCATGTCCAATATAGCATCACTTTTACGAATTTCTTCAATATTGCACATTCTCTCTCCTATACTCACAATTGTCTGTGCTGTGAAACTTCTCCGATTGCCTCCTCGCTGGTCCCCATCCAGCTGTGTTTGTCCCCTTGTCAGTCCATTCTACCCATCACATCCATAATCATCTTTATAAAATGGAAATCAATCCACATCACTTTCCAACATGGAATCTCAGTGGGTTCTACTCCACTCTCAGGATGGAGGCCAAAATTCTCAGTATGGTGCATAAGTTCACCACCAGGCCCAGCTTTCTCCATCAGCTCCCACCACCACTCTCTCCACTCCAGACATTCTAGGTTGCTTTCAATTCTTTTTATTGACTTTTTTATATTAGTTTTAGGTTCACAGCAAAATGGAGCAGAAAATATGGAGATTTGTCATATACCTCCTTCCTCCACACAGTCCTCCTCATTATCAACATCCTCCACCAGAAAGTAAATGTATTATAATTGATGAACCTACACTGATACATCATTATCATCTGGAGTCCACAGTTTACTTTAGGATTCACTCTTGGTATTGTGCATCCTATGAATTTGGATAAACGTATAAGAACACATATCCACCACTACAGTGTCTTACAGAGAACAGTCTTACTGCTCTAAAAGTTCTCTGTGCTCCACCTATCCATCCCTCCATCTCCCTAACCCTTGGCAACCACTGATCTTGTTCCTGTCTCTATAGTTTTGCTATTTCCAGGATGTCATATAGTTGAAATTATATAACAGGTAGCCTTTTCAGATTGGCTTCTTTCAATCTTACAATGCATAGTAATATGCCATTAAGTTCCCTCCATGTCTTTTCATGGCTTGAAAACTAATTTATTTTTATTGCTGAATCATATTCCTTCGTGTAGATATGCTGCATTTATTTATCCACTCACCTACTGAGGGACATCTTGGTGGGTTCCAAGTTTTGGCAATTATGAATAAAGCTGCTATAAACATTTGTGTGTAGGTTTTCGTGTGGTCATAAGTTTTTAACTCCTTTGGGTAAAAAACAAGGAGCCCATTATGCAATCATAAGTGTGATGGTTAATATTAGGTGTCAGCTGGATTGGATTGCAGGATGCCTAAATGGCTGGTAAAGAATTGTTTCTGGGAGTGTCTGTGAGGTTGTTGCCAGAGAAGACTGGCATGTGAATCGGTGGACTAGGAAAGGAAGACCCACCCTCAATGTGGCTGGGCACCATTCAATCTGCTGGCAGCGCAGCTAGAACGAAGCTGGTGGAAAAAGGTGGGATAAGTGGGCTGGCCGAGTTCTGGGTATTTTTCTTCTTCCCGTGCTGGACACTTGCTTCCATTCCTCCTGCTCTTGGACATCAGACTCCAAGTTTTTCAGCCTTTGGACTCTGGGACTTGCACCAGCAGCTTTCCGGGAACTCTTGAGCCTTTGGCTTTAGACTGAAGGCTGCACTGTTGACTTCCCTGGTTTTGACGCTTTCAGACTTGGACTGAGCCACTACTGGTTTCTCTCTATCCGCAGCTTGCTGATGGCCTATCATGGAACTTAATCTTGTAACCGTGTGAACCAGTTCTCCCTAATAAACTCCCTTTTATATATACATATATCCTGTTGGTTCTGTCCCTCTGGAGAACCCTGACTGGTACAATATGGTACCCATGTTTTTTTTTTTAAGAAATTTGACAACTGTCTTCAAGGTAGCTGTGCCATTTTGCATTCTCACCAGCAATGAAGGAGAGGTTCTATTGCTATAAATCCTCACCAGAGATACGCAAACACAAGAGAAAGACATTCCAGACATCAGACAGTTGAGAGAATTTAAGTTAAATTTTGTAATAACCTTCTGAGGGCCAAGTGTTGGCTAGCATGTCAGTACCTGGATTCCCAGATACAAAAGGAGGTTGCACCCACTTGAGAACTCTTCTCCATGGACCCCCATCTGGTGCTCATTAGTGGATTGGGGGTGGGGTTGAAGATCAGAAAGAGAGCTTCGTGGATGGTACAGGACTGTGTTAGTTTTTTCTCACACTGCCATAAAGAAATGCCTGAGACCGGGTAATTTATAAAGAAAAAAGGTTTAATTGACTCACAGTTCTGCACGGCTGGGGAGGCCTCAGGAAACTTACAATCATGGTGGAAAGTGAAGCAGGCTCACCTTCTTCACAAGGCAGCAGGAGAGACAGAGAGTGAGAGCAGGGAAAATGCTAGACACTTATAAAACCATTAGATCTCATAAGAACTCACTATCATGAGAACAGCATGAGGGAAACCGACCTATGATCCAATCACTTCCCTCTGGGTCCCTCCCATGATACATGGGGATTACAATTCAAGACGAGATTTGGGTGGGGACACAGGAAGGTCTGGCATATGGAACAAAAGCCTCAGGCCCCTTTGGGAAGGGCAGAAAACCCTGTCACTCCCCCAGGGCATAAGTGAAACCTCATTGTACATCTGGGAAGAGTGAGAGGAAAACTCATCTGTCCATGGGAGAAGGTCAAGAAAGAGTTCATGCCAGGTGCAGTGGCTCACGCCTGTAATCCCAGCACTTTGGGAGTCCGAGGCAGGTGAATCACCTGAGGTTGGGAGTTCAAGATCAGCCTAGCAAACATGGTGAAACCATATCTCTACCAAAAATACAAAAAATTAGCTGGGCGTGGTGGCAGGTGCCTGTAATCCCAGCTACTCAGGAGGCTAAGGCAGGAGAATCTCTTGAACCTGGGAGGCAGAGGTTGCAGTGAGCCGAGATTGCACCATTGCACTCCAGCCTGGGTGACAGAGTGAGACTCTGTCTCAAAAAAAAAAAAAAAAAAAAAAAAAAAGGAGTCCTGGGCCCAGGATTCTATAGCAATGTTGGTAGGTGCTGCCTGCTGCTAGAAATGATACAAGGTGGCTTGGCTGCCATGAGGAGGAGGGGAAGGATTAATGAGAGAGACCTTTCCTCCAGACCCAAGCACACAGGGTCTGCCTAAGAGTGAGGCACAACAGAGGACAACAGAGAACCCCCCATCCCCTCCTCCGCTAAGCTAGAAAGCACTGAGAAATAAGCAATTGCAGTTTACAAAGGGCCGAGACCATGGTTAGAGAGCCTATCTAAGGATCAATCTCACAGAGAAGGTAAAAGCAGAGCAGAATATTGAGAAACACCCTCTAGCACCCACTCAAAGCACAGGGGGACATTAGAAGAATTTGAAGCTGGTGGTGCATAGCTGGTGGTGATATCCCCAGCAATAACAACATCAGTTTGTAGGTTAACTCCTGACAAGACTGACTCAACTTTCACACTAATAGCTTATCAAAAGAAAAAGTATTTTCATTTCCAGGAATAAATTCTATTGACCTCAGACTTTTCTGTTCTATGCATGATGTCTGGCATTAGATCAAAAATTATGAGACAGGAAAAAAAAAAAAAAACAAGACAAAAATAACCCATTGCCAAGAGACAGAAATAGAACCAGACTCACAGATAACCAGATGTCCATACTATCAGACAAAAAATTAAAAATAATAGTGATTAATATATTAAAGACTAGTGGATATATATTAAAGACTAGTGGATATACGAAAATTAATTCAAGATGGATTAGAGACTTAAATGTTAGACCTAATACCATAAAAATCCTAGAGGAAAACCTAGGTAGTACCATTCAGGACATAGGCATGGGCAAAGACTTCATGTCTAAAACACCAAAAGCAACGGCAGCAAAAGCCAAAATTGACAAATGGGATCTCATTAAATTAAAGAGCTTCTGCACAGCAAAAGAAACTACCATCAGAGTGAACAGGCAACCTACAGAATGGGAGAAAATTTTTGCAATCTACTCATCTGACAAAGGGCTAATATCCAGAACCTACAAAGAACTCAAACAAATTTACAAGAAAAAAACAAACAACCCCATCAAAAAGTGGGCAAAGGATATGAACAGACATTTCTCAAAAGAAGACATTCATACAGCCAACAGACACATGAAAAAATGCTCATCATCACTGGCCATCAGAGAAATGCAAATCAAAACCACAATGAGATACCATCTCACACCAGTTAGAATGGCGATCATTAAAAAGTCAGGAAACAACAGGTGCTGGAGAGGATGTGGAGAAATAGGAACACTTTTACACTGTTGGTGGGATTGTAAACTAGTTCAGCCATTATGGAAAACAGTATGGCGATTCCTCAAGGATCTAGAACTAGATGTACCATATGACCCAGCCATCCCATTACTGGGTATATACCCAAAGGATTATAAATTATGCTGCTATAAAGACACATGCACACGTATGTTTATTGCAGCACTATTCACAATAGCAAAGACTTGGAATCAACCCAAATGTCCATCAGTGACAGATTGGATTAAGAAAATGTGGCACATATACACCATGGAATACTATGCAGCCATCAAAAAGGATGAGTTTGCGTCCTTTGTAGGGACATGGATGCAGCTGGAAACCATCATTCTTAGCAAACTATCACAAGAACGGAAAACCAAACACCGCATGTTCTCACTCATAGGTGGGAACTGAACAATGAGATCACCTGGACTCAGGAAGGGGAACATCACACACAGGGGCCTATCATGGGGAGGGGGGAGGGGGGAGGGATTGCATTGGGAGTTATACCTGATGTAAATGATGAGTTGATGGGTGCAGCACACCAACATGGCACAAGTATACATATGTAACAAACCTGCACGTTATGCACATGTACCCTACAACTTAAAGTATAATAATAATAAATAAATAAATAAATAAATAAAAAAAAAAAAAAAAAGAAAAAAAAAAGAAAAAAAAAGACTAGTGGAAAAGGTCAACAACATGCATGAGCAGATGACAAATTTCAGCAGAGAGAGGGGAACTATAAAAAAGCATCCAATGGAAATGCTGGAAATAAAATAGTTATGAAGAAAATAAAGGTGGTATATATATGCGCCATGGAATACTACTCAACCATAAAAAAGAATGAAAGAATGTATTTTGCAGCAACTTGAATAGAACTGGAGGCCATTATCCTAACTGAAGTAACTCCGGAACAGAAAACCAAACACTGCATGCTTTCATTCATAAGGGGTGGCTAAGCTATGGGTATGCAAAGGCAGACAGAGTGGTGAAATGGACATTGAAGACTCAGAAGGGAGAGAATGGGAGGGAAGCAAGGGATAAAAAGTCACCTGTTGGGTACAATGTACACTATTTGGGTGATGGGTATGTTAAAAGCCCAAACTTCACCACTATGCAATTCATCCATGTAACCAAAAACCACTTGTACCCCCAAATATTTATTTATTTATTGGAGTAAATAAATACAATTTAAATTAAAAAAAATAGAAAGCCTTTATCAGGCTTATTACTAGACTCAACACAGGCAATGAATCACTGAACTTACAGGTGACTCAATGGAAATCACCAAAATAAAACACAAAGAAAATAAAAGAGAGGGAAAAATAGAGCAGAAAATGAAAAGCCATGGGACATTAGCAAAAAGTCAAACATAAGTGGAATTGAGATCCCCGAAAGGGAAGAGAGAGAGAGAAGAAACAGAAATATTTGAAGAGATAGTGGACAAGAATTTATCAAAACAGTGAAAGATGTTAGATCACAGATCTGTGAAACTTGCAGAACCAGAAACGAGACAGATAATCACTGAGGGGAAGAAAAACACCCCTCAATACGTTATATTTGAACTTCTTAAAAACAAAGACAAAGATCTTGAAAGTACCCCAACACATTACCAACATAAGAACAAAGGTAAGAATTTATAGGAGACTTCTTATGAAAAACTGTGCAAGACAAATTTCAGAGAGAGAGAGAATCCTGACTGCCCTAACTGACTACCATCGTCCTTGTTTGAGCAAAGTTCTGTGTGTCAAGCTGTCCCATGGCTGTGGCCAAGGGACTACACCTGCTTCAACTCAAGCACAGTGTGAATCTCCCCTGCGGTGCCTCTGCATGTTTGGACTTTGTTACCCTTATTTGATAAGGAACCACTGATCATGCTGAAGTTGTTTCAGAAGAAAATGCATGTATTGATACATCAATTTGATTTCCAAGCTGAGTCAAGTGAAGATATATTATAGAGTCAACTGACCTGGGGACCAAGGAACAAGCCAGAAAATATCAAAATCAGGACACCCAGGAAGACGAGGCCTCCAAAGAGCCCCAAATGCCGAGGTCAGCCTCTTACCACACATTTCAGACTCTATGGAAAATAACATCGAGAATGAAATGTTGTGATACCTCAGTGCTTGGAGTTTTATTATTGTGGGGTTTGAAAGTAAAGGGGAGAAAAATATGGGTCATAAAGACCTGTTTTTCAATTCCATTTGTACCCTATATATTTATATCGATAGCGCTGCACCCTGAGTCTTTCTACATTTAAGAAGCAGTCAAGGCAGTGCTTAAGAATCTGTTCTCAGACCATGGCTCTGCCTCTTAACAGCTATTTCACTCCAAAAACATTGCTTTACCTCTGAGTCTGTTCCTTCGCTTTCAGAAGGTCATTATGGGGATTAAATAAGGTAATTCAAGGAAAGTGCTCAGCATGATGCCTGGCACACCATAAACACCCAATAAATTTTAGTCACCATTAGCTGAGTTATTGTTTTTGTTTATTATTCTCATGATTATTTGGTCAGGGTCACTTTGATCAAAGCCAGGGTACAATCTGCTGTTTCTCCATGAGTGCCTTATTCTTTGGGTCTCTCCAAAGCCCAAGATACATTCTTCTGTGACTTTTCACCATCCATTGCTCATGCTCCTTTATGAGGTTTGAGAGATGAGTGCCAGCTCTGTATTTGGGAGCCGCTGCACAGACCCGGAACATCATGTGCTTTCCCCTGGGCGCGGCCAGGGAGAGCTCGTCTACTCCCGCATGCTACTCGCCAGCTTTCCCCACTTCGAGGGCGGAGCACAGTGGCTGAGCGTGAAGTGATCAAATGAGTGTTTACACCAAAGCACTCTATGGGTCTATATCAATATTTCTAAGAATCGTTTCATTTATGGAAGTTATCACCCAGCTGACCTGTTATCATGCACACCGGCTTCACTGGCAAGAGCATCATATTCTAGATCCGGGCTTAGCAACCTTTTCTGTAAAGGACCAGAGAGTGAATATTTTCAGCTGCGCGGGCTACACATAATCCTGTTTATAATCTTCTCAATTTTTGTTACAACTTTAAAAAAATGCAAAGCAACAACAACCAAAACAAAACAAAATTAAAAAAAAAAAAAAAAAAAACAAAAACCCTGTGGACTACACAGAGCTTGTGGGCCAAACTTCGCCCACCGGCCATAGTTTGCTGACCCCTGTTCCGGATATCTGATGTGCTTTGTATTGGACGGTTTGGCAATAGGAAGAATACACACTTAAATTTTCTTCTCTTTGCCAGAATTGCATTAAAAGTCAATCTGCTTTTTAGCTTTCAGGAAACTGAACTCTTGCAGAGATTTCATTGGAAGAGAACCAGGATTTCATTGAAATATATTTTGAAACACATTGTGTATATTGAGACACATACACAGACACGGTCTCTGTACTCCAAGTAGTTGAAGTCAACAAATGTGTCTGAACTTTTTTAGCTGGTTTCCATGGGAACATAGACGAAAACAAAACGTATATTCTGAGGAAGCTTTCTGGCTGAGGAAACATTTCCTGAGTTAACTCTGAAGGGTGTTTTATTTCCATGAGTGACGGCTTGGCTGATTCTCTCCTCTCCCTCCTCTTTTCTGTCTTCTCCTCCTCCCCTCTCTGTGTGTTCCCCGCGCCACATGTGCCCTTGTGGGTCTGCGTCCCTCTCTGCACCCGCACCCCCTCCATGCTGCCGCTCCTGGGCCTCTGGATGAAGCCTCCGCATCTGGTTTCCATCTCCCCGCGCCACGGGACTGAAGCCCGGCCGACCCAGATTTCCCGTTCATAAATCATTACTCATCTGGAGCCCAGCCAGGAGCACTTCAGGGACTGTTTACTCAGCACGTCTCCTTTTTCAGAAGAACTGCTTCCCTTCTGTGTCGTTTCAAGTCTGGCTGCCATCTTCTACGTTGATAATTTTCTCCATTTTTATCTTTGAAAAGCAGACAAGAGAAGAATTCACTGTGATAAGGCATGTAAATGAACTGTATCAAACGTACAGCTGGGTCAAACATAAGAGTTTATTCCAATAAAAGTGGTGAGAAAATCGGAAGTACATACATATTGTAGTAAGAACATATGATATTTGATATTTTAAGTAAACTTTGCAGAAGTAGAGGGAGTTAACACATAATCATGCTATGTGCCAGGTAATACTTGAAATGTTAATTTAATTCTCACAGCAACTCTACACTATAGGTGCTGTTAACTTTATTTTACAGATGAGGAAACTGAGGCACAGAAAACATAGCTACTAATAACTTGCCCATCTGTTAGTAAGTGACAGTCATGTGACAAGGACACAATCTGGCACCAGAGTTTCTGCTCTCTCAAGCAGCTGATTCAACTGCTTCTTAGTCTCTTCAACTGTAAAATCAGTTCCATTTCACAGATAGGGAAACTGAGGCACAAAGAAGTTAAGCAAATGAAGCTGTAGCAGCTATTTTCAAATCTTTCCAAACTGTCTCTTTCCTTAGTACTTCCAATGTGTTTTAGTGCTGTACTGCATGTGTTTACAGTAAACTCCCATGAAGTTCTAAAATTCCTCTATGTGGCATTAAGGTTTCCAAAAACTACTTTAATTTTTCCATTTTTCACAGAAGCATGTGACATGCATAGATTTCTCTTAAATGATTTATAAGAGAAATAAAATGAATGTCAAAATGTTTTTAACTAAGAACTGGTCAATCAGATATTTTTCCTATGGTCATAATGCCAATGACTTCAGAGGAATTTAACTATGAAAATGTAAAATAAGGTAAAGGGCACTGAGTGCTGTTCTAATTTCTGAGTCATATTTTTGGGAAATAATTAATATAAAGAATACTCAGTGACCGTTTTCCATGTTTATTCAGTGCTAAACACCATGCCAACTGCTGGGAGAAAAGAGACACATTAGGTAATTTATCTTCCTGCAAAGAGTGACACTGCAGTGGTAGACATAGGGTTAGAATGAGATTCTTGTCAATTATTTTGTAGAAATTCAGATTCTTCAAATGTGAGGGATCAGCTGGTCTGTCACCATCATTGTCAACTGGCATGTTAGTGGGGTGGGGTGGGGAAGGGGGCTAGGTTGTGCTGTAATAACCAACAACTCCAAAATCTCAGTAGCTTAATCCAGCCAAATTTAGTTTTTCACCAACATTACCAGTCCTGTATAGGACAGCAGAGGCCTCTACTCCACACAGTCACTCGAGGATCAAGGCTGATGACGCCTCTACAGTTTTGTACCTAAACCGTCAAAAACATGGGGCCTGCATAGAGAGATTGAAGAAAAGAGCATGGCTTTTTATGATCTCAACAGGAAAGAACACTCATCTTTTGTCCTTGGCCAGAATTCATTGTCTGGACCCACTATCTGCAATATGAATAGAATATGTATGAGAGCTGGTGAATCCCACTGCGGGTTCACAGAAATGAAACTAAGGCTCAGAAAAAGGGAAATATCAAGCCTGCTTCCTAGCTTCATCAACTCTCCACTCCCTAGAATTGAAGTAAGAGAATACAAAGCCTTTAGGAACAGTGACAGTTAAAACACAGATATTCAATGAGGGATAATTGGATAGAGATATTGATTCTGATCTATATTGTAATGAAAATATATTACTTATCAGAAGCTTACTAAGTTTGAGTCCTTGGCATGTATTTTTAAGCATTTTGAATCCTTAAAACAACTCTATGAAGTGAAGTGATTTGCTCAGTGATGCACGGCTCGTAAGTGGCAAATCTGCACTAGAGCACTAGCCAATCGGACCCCAAAGCCAGTGCCATTAACTTGTATGCAATGCTGTCAACAATTATCCCATGCACTGTGAAAACAGTGATGCAAAAGGTTTTGTGCATTTTTTATATATCATTGACATCAATGTTACCCCCTCCTTATCTCCAACGCATGCCTCAAAACTTGGATTTTCCTGCTACACTGCTCTTCCTTTCCTCAGTCTTTCTCTTAGTTTGCAAATCCTTTCCATTGATTTGATTTCCTTAATATAATTTATGCCACATTTACTGTGTCCCAGGTGGATGCATATATCATGGTGAAGCAAGTGCATGAAGAATAAACAGAAACTTATCTATTTATCTATTTATACTGGAAGACAGCCCCAGATGGTGTTTAGTCTATGCATCTCATATTTAAATTCCATAAGCCAACTCAGTAATTGTCAAAAACATTCCCCTATTGCTTAGTGGTTTCTATTACTTGTAGGCAAAATATTTCTAACTAAGAAAAATCAGAAATTAATTGCAAGTAGCTGACCCAAACATATGGAATTGACTGAATTTGCAGGGAGGAGGGTGATGATAGTTCTCAAGATTCCTCCATCCTGGGAAGAAAGCTGGTAATTCCTGTTAAACCAAGAGCCTACTGAGGCCAATGCTTTAGAATATTTTTTGGCAAATGTCACGAATCAAGATGTGTTGACTTCCTCTTACAGCCTTTAGTAAGAATCTAAAGGAGAATATGAGCTTTGGTCCAAGGTTACTGCCTGGAAGCAAAAATGAAAGAAAAAGTGAGAGGCGGAGAGAAATAACAGCAGGGCAAGTTTATTATTTGTTAAGGGAAGTCCTTTCTCCTGATTTCCAGCAATATAATACTGCTAAATTCAGATATATAGGCCATTTGCAAAACTTAACCGTTCCTAAAGCTAAAGTTGATGTACCAATAAGTAAAATAAGAGATCCTTGTCATTAGAATGAGGCTCTCTGGGAAGAGTCAGAGGAATTCAGGATGCTATTAATAGCTCCACTGGGCCCCAAATCAAACACAGCTATCTCAGAGCATTTGTGTTTGTGGGGCTCCTACCTGGGTTCTTCCTTCATCATCAGCACCTCTCCCCTCTGCCTAAGATTTTCAAGGTTGACTCACATCTTCACTTCCTTCAATTGTCTGTTCAAATTACTTATTTCCAGGAAGGTCTTCCTCAACACCATTTAAAAAACACAAACACACATGAACATGCACATTACTCTCACTTCTTCTGCTCTGCTATATTTTTATGCTTAGCACTTATCACCACTTAACATAGAATATATTTCTTTGCCCATCTCTGTATATTATTCAGAGTAGGTCAAACTGATGTTATACCAAATAGATTCAAGCATGTAATGTCTCAATAGAGTAGGCTTTGTTTCCTGCTCACCTAGTAGTCCTAGGTAGATACTGAAGTTGGCAGGTTGATTCTCTTCCATGCAGTCATTCAGGGATCCACACTCCTTCCATTCTGTGGCTCCATCATTTCTGAATCCAGTAAACAGAAGCTAGTAGTCAGGAAGGAATATACATGGAGGTGTTCATTGTCCAGGTCTGGAACATAAAACTTTTGCTCGTTTGGTTGGAAAGGACTTGGTAATTTGATCATACATAAC
Organism: Macaca thibetana thibetana; assembly: GCF_024542745.1. Taxonomy (NCBI): domain Eukaryota; kingdom Metazoa; phylum Chordata; class Mammalia; order Primates; family Cercopithecidae; genus Macaca; species Macaca thibetana. Next base: position 5,351,313 of record NC_065589.1, on the reverse strand, counting down.
TTTAAGAAATATTGGGAAATAGAGTTTTGGTGTGTGTCCAAAGTAGAAGAGACTGGATTTTGCTGAACAGCTTGCCCTCTCTATTCAGCGTCCTTCCACTAAAAGGTAAGCTACTTGAAAGCAGAAACGTAGTCTGTTTTGTTATATTTACAATGCCTACAGCAATGCCTGGAACATAGTAGACATTCAATAAGTTCACATTAAATGAAGTTGAAAAAATGGACATAAAATGTGATTTGAATGTACCCTGAGAAGGCTGGGCTACAGTCCAGGGCACATTAGGGACAAATTCAACTATACTCTCACTTCTGTTTATTTTTCACCACACAAACCTCCTGCAAATTATTAAATTTAGAACTAAAGAAATTAAAATGCCCCAAAGCTCTGGGCAGTTTTCTTTAGCGGGCCATGGTGAATAAAAATCATAATTATCCAACAATTCTGGCATTGAAAACTTATAAACGTACTCCTCACACATAAAAGAGAAAGGAATTTTGGTAATATTAAAGGTAGTTATGTCACCAGAAAACTCCCAAGCTTAGCTAAGAGGGTCTTGAGATTTTTCCATTACTCTCCAAGATGAGTAGCATACAAATACATACACACCACATGAAAACACTTCTTTTTCTCTCTTAAGCCTGGCCCAGAAGCATACTGGAATACAGAAATCATTCAATCAGGCGGAAGCTGTGCCCACCAGACAGACTTATTAAGGAGTTCAGTTCACATCTAGGGCAACATGTCAACAAGGACGCATGTGTCACTTTTTCTATCCAGAATAAAACAGCCTGTGCTCGGGACCTTCGACCAATGTACAGTGCGGGTAACATTTCCACTTTGCTTTGTCTCCACTAGTTTACACCAGATGTGATGGACAGTTATGCCCAGGTTGCAGGCTGTAAGGACATATATCTGGACTGTATCAAGGCTGTGTCTGGGGAGAAATGGTTTTTACCATTTTGGTTTTTACGTTTTGGTACTATGTACTATCCTGTACATAGAGAGCTGCAGCCGCTCTCTGGTATTACCTCCAGATGCAATGACTGGTGTGTGTGTGTGTGTGTGTGTGTGTGTGTGTGTGTGTGTGTGTTTCTGATTATGTGTGTGTGTCTGTCTATATGTGTATGTGTCTGTGTGTGTGTGTATGAGTGTGTACACCTATGTGTGTACTAGGCAGCCCAGCAGTGGACTCTAGACTAGACCAGACAGCTTGACCAGCACCACTTCTCTAGAAATTGTCCTTTCCGACTTCATGTCTAAAACACCAAAAGCAACAGCAACAAAAGCCAAAATTGACAAATGGGATCTAATTAAACTAAAGAGCTTCTGCACAGCAAAAGAAACTACCATCAGAGTGAACAGGCAACCTACAGAATGGGAGAAATTTTTTGCAATCTACTCATCTGACAAAGGGCTAATATCCAGAACCTACAAAGAACTCAAACAAATTTACAAGAAAAAAACAAACAACCCCATCAAAAAGCGGACAAAGGATATGAACAGACATTTCTCAAAAGAAGACATGCACACAGCCAATAGACACATGAAAAAATGCTCATCATCACTCGCCATCAGAGAAATGCAAATCAAAACCACAATGAGATACCATCTCATACCAGTTAGAATGGCAATCATTAAAAAGTCAGGAAACAACAGGTGCTGGAGAGGATGTGGAGAAATAGGAATGCTTTTACACTGTTGGTGGGATTGTAAACTAGTTCAACCATTATGGAGAACAGTATGGCGATTCCTCAAGGATCTGGAACTAGAAGTACCATATGACCCAGCCATCCCATTACTGGATATATACCCAAAGGATTATAAATCATGCTGCTATAAAGACACATGCACACGTATGTTCATTGCAGCACTATTCACAATAGCAAAGACTTGGAATCAACCCAAATGTCCATCAGTGACAGATTGGATTAAGAAAATGTGGCACATATACACCATGGAATACTATGCAGCCATAAAAAAGGATGAGTTCGTGTCCTTTGTAGGGACATGGATGCAGCTGGAAACCATCATTCTCAGCAAACTATCGCAAGAACAGAAAACCAAACACCGCATTTTCTCACTCATAGGTGGGAACTGAACAATGAGATCACTTGGACTCGGGAAGGGGAACATCACACACCGGGGCCTATTATGGGGAGGGGGGAGGGGGAAGGGATTGTATTGGGAGTTATACCTGATGTAAATGACGAGTTAATGGGTGCTGACGAGTTGATGGGTGCAGCACACCAACATGGCACAAGTATACATATGTAACACACCTGCACGTTATGCACATGTACCCTAGAACTTAAAGTATAATAATTTAAAAAAAGAAAAAGAGAAAAAAAAAAAAAGAAATTGTCCTTTTCTGTTATCCATGCAGTAATCTGGTTAGGGTGAGTCGGGACTTGACCCATACTGGGCAGCTGGGCCAATCAGTGTTTCCCCAGAAATTGGAATGAAGGAGTCAGGTAGCTGTGGATCTCTATCCTAGTGGTGATGTTTTCTTATTCAAGGAAAGTATTGGAAGGTCCCACAAGGTTGGGGAGGAATATGTTAATTGCTGTTGCAGATTTTTTGTGGCAGCTAAATGATGCTGAGGGGAACCTCACAAATAAAACTGTCTTGGTAGTAACAATGATGACTATCTTTTTGCTGAATATATATAATATGTCAAATAGGGTATTAGGTACTTTACTTGCAAGAATCCCGGGAAGTAGATATTATTTCTTTTGTTTTGTTTTGTTTTGTTTTTTGGAGATGCAGTCTCGCTCTCTTGCCCAGGCTGGAGTGCAGTGGTGCGATCTCCGCTCACTGCAAGCTCTGCCCCTGGGTTCACGCCATTCTCCTGCCTCAGCCTCCCAAGTAGCTGGGACTACAGGCGCCCACCACCATGCCCAGCTAATTTTTTTTGTATTTTTAGTAGAGACAGGGTTTCACCATATTAGCCAGGGTGGCCTTGATCTCCTGACCTCATGATCCACCCGCCTCGGCCTCCCAAAGTGCTGGGATTACAGGTGTAAGCCACCACGCCTGGCTGATTTTTTTTGTATTTTTAGTAGAGACGGGGTTTCACAGTGTTCGCCAGGATGGTCTCTATCTCCTGACCTCCTGATCCGCCCACCTCGGCCTCCAAAAATGCTGGGATTACAGGCGTGAACCATCGCACCCGGCCAGAAGTAGACATTATTTCTATCTCTACTTTACACGTGAGAAAACTGACTCACAAAGGTCAAACTAACCCAAATGCATTCGTTTTTTTGTTGACGGTTAACAAATATCACAAACTTAGTGACTTAAAATAGCACAGATTTATTACTTTACAGAAGTCTGGAATGGCCTCACTGAGTGGAGATCAGGGTGGAGCAGGACTGCTCTTCTTCCTGGAAGCTCTAGGAAAGAGTTTCCTCCGTACTTTTTCCTTCTTCTAGAGGCTGACACATTCCTTCCCTCAGTGCCCCTTCCTCCACCTTCAGAGCCAGCAACAGAGCCTCTCTCTGGGTTTGCTTCTCTCTGAGCCTCATACCTTGCTCCCTGAGCCCCTCTTGTTTTCGTCTGTTTCCTCTCCCACCTTTAAGGGCCCATGTTATTACATGGGGCCTGCCAGATAATCCAAGAAAATCTCTTGCTCTGCTGTTTAGCAAATTTAATTTCATTTGCAACTGCAACTCCTTTTTGCTATGTAATGTACCATATTCACAGATTCCAGGGATCCACATGCGGATGTCTTCACAGGGACATTATTCTAGCTACAGCACCAAGGTTGCCAAGTTAGCCAGTGGCAGAGTTTGGATTCAAATACAGTTTTAACTAGAACATTCATATGCATAGCCTTCACATTCTCCTGCCTCTCAACTCACTACCAGGCTGCTTTTTCTCCCCCTTGAATGACTTCTTGAGACACTTCGAGCATCCCTGCATCCAAGCCTCCTCATTCTTCAAAGCTCAGCGCGACTTTCATCTCTGCCATGGAGCATTTCCTGAGTAAACTCTCCTGTGAACATCAAAGTCATGTGGTCCACAGCCCCTGTGGAGGCTTCCCTCCCCAGTGCTTACACAGTCTGGACTCAAACGCATCTGGAATGGAGAACCACCCCCAGTGCTGCAGAACCACGTCATTTTCTATCATCTACCCACCTGGTTTTCAGCAAGAATAATCTTTCTTCCCTAGGAAAGCTTTTCACAAATACCAAGGAAATGACCAGTGACCTCTCACCCTCATGTCTTCTCTTTGCCAGGAGAAAGAACTTTGTTCCTTCAGCCATCTCCGAAGGCCAGGGACTGGCACTTCCTCCACACTCTTGGCACACCGCCCTGTGCATCCTACAGTTTACCCGCAGGCCCCTAAAGAGTGGCAATTCCCCATATGTGCTCTAATCAAGCCTCCCCGATGAAGGGGTGGCCTGCCCCTCCACACCTGTGGGTATATCTCATCAGATGGGACGAGAGACTGAGAAAAGAAATAAGACACAGGGACAAAGTATAGAGAAACAACAGTGGGCCCAGGGGACCGGCACTCAGCATACCAAGGACCTGCACCAGCACTGGTCTCTGAGTTCCCTCTGTTTTTATTATTATTTTCACTATTTCAGCAAGAGGAATGTGGTAGGAGAGCAGGGTGATGATAACGAGAAGGTCAGCAAAAAAAAAAAAAAAAAAAAAAAAAAAAAAACCGTGTGAGCAAAAGAATCTATGTTATAGTTAAGCTCAAGGGGAGGTACTATGCCTGGATGTGCACGTCGGCCAGATCTATGTTTCTCTCTGCCCAAACGTCTCAGCGGAGTAAAGACTAACAAGGCAGCATTGCTGCCAACATGTCTCGCCTCCCGCCATAGGGCAGTTTTTCTCCTATCTCACAATTGAACAAATGTACAATCGGGTTTTATACTGAGACATTCAGTTCCCAGGGGCAGGCAGGAGACAGTGGCCTTCCTCTATCTCAACTGCAAGAGGCTTTCCTCTTTTACTAATCCACCTCAGCACAGACCCTTTACGGGTGTCTGGCTGGGGGACGGTCAGGTCTTTCTCATCCCACGAGGCCATATTTCAGACCATCACATGGGGAGAAACCTTGGACAATACCCCGCTTTCCAAGGCAGAGGTCCCTGTGCTTTTTGCAGCGCATTGTGCCCCTGGTTTATTGAGACTAGAGAATGGCGTTGACTTTTATCAAGCATACTGCTTGTAAACATTTTGTTAACAAGGCACGTCCTGCACAGCCCTAGATCCCTTAAACCTTGATTCCATACAACACTTGTTTTTGTGAGCTCAAAGGTGGGGCAAAGTGGCTGAGGCAAAGTGGCTGGGGCAAAGTTACAAATTAACAGCATCTCAGCAAAGCAATTTTTCAAGGTACAGGTAAAAATAGAATTTCTTATGTCTTCCCTTTCTACATAGACACAGTAACAGTCTGATCTCTCTTTCTTTTCCCTACACCCTTAAGTACCGTGTTTGTGTAAACTCATGTGAGATCACACTAGCTTCTCAGTGGGTGTATCACAGTGCAAATTAATTTCAGATTTAACTGATTTGCCATTGATTAAAACTGTTAAGATATTTGCAGCATGCTACCACTAAAGAACTATTCCTTTGTCCTATATTGGGAAGTAGTTTATGGGATTTGGGGTGGGTGGATGCAAATAAAAGCATTTACACTTATGCATATTAAAATGTACTTTTTTTTTTTTTTGAGACGGAGTCTCGCTCTGTAGCCCAGGCTGGAGTGCGGTGGCCGGATCTCAGCTCACTGCAAGCTCCGCCTCCCGGGCTTACGCCATTCTCCTGCCTCAGGCTCCCTAGTAGCTGGGACTACAGGTGCCCGCCACCACGCCCGGCTAGTTTTTTGTATTTTTTAGTAGAGACGGGGTTTTACCGTGTTAGCCAGGATGGTCTCGATCTTCTGACCTCGTGATCTGCCCGTCTCGGCCTCCCAAAGTGCTGGGGTTACAGGCTTGAGCCACCGAGCCCAGCCTTATTGATTCAGGCTTCTTCAATCAAGTTCTCTCCACTCTCCCTCCCACTACCATGCCTCCTGTAATAGAGGAAATGACAACTTCTGTATTTCTGTTCATGGCACTAATAAAAATGCTGAACAGTCTAGAATCAGGGACAGAGTCTTAGAAAACAAGATCAAAAGCCTTTGGGTTACTGAGTCAATGATTCCTTTGGACACCATTAGCCAGTTAGTAATCCTCCTAATTATCCCAGCTTCTACCCCACACTTCTGCAGTGTGTCCACAAGTAGATCATAAAAATCTTGTCAAGTGCCTTGATGAAGTACAGACGCTCTGTGTCCACTGCATTTCCCAGGGCTACTGCTGTGAAAGAAAAGAGTGAGATCGGTGGCTAGTGACAGCGAGACTCAGCTCTACTTATTTTCCTCAGAGCCTCCGCTGAGTGGAATGCAGTCATAGGAATGATCTCAATGTAGGCATCTCACCCTAAACAGCAATGTTCTCCCACAGTGCTGGGGGAAACATAGAACCAGAATCGTGCGGTCCTGCAACATGTCCACTTCATATGCCTTTGGATAGGGCCCCAAGCTGCCTCGGTTTCCTGTCGATGAAATGAACCTGTGTCTACCTGCCTCTCTGACTCATGGTGAGTATCAGTTTAGCTGAGGCCATGCACGTGTGCTTGAAAACCACACACACACCCTCCAGTGCTATGAATGTCAGGCAATCGTAGCATGGTTCAGTAATATCTTTTACGATACTTCAGAATCCTCAACCTTCTCAGGAATGCTATGCATCTGGGTGCAAACCTCAGGGAAATTCCAGCTGCAAAAACTTCCTTAAAAACCCACCCGGCCAGGCATGGTGGCTCATGCCTATAATCCCAGCAATTTGGGAGGCCAAGGTGGGTGGATCACCTACCTGAGGTCAGGAGTTCAAGACTAACCTGGCCAACATGGTGAAACCCCCATCTTTACCAAAAATGCAAAAAATTAGCAGGATGTGGTGGCAGGCGCCTGTAATCCCAGTTACTCAAGAGGCTGAGGCAGGAGGATCACTTGAACAAAGGAGGCAGAGGTTGCAGTGAGCCGAGATAGAGCCACAGCACTGCAGCCTAGGTAACAAGAGTGAAACTCCAAAAAAAAAAACAAAAACAAAAACAAAAAACACATACCTACTACATACGGACAGTTTTGAGGTTTTGAGGTTAAGGACAATTCATAGGACCAAAACAATAACAATACTAATCCCAAGAAAATGTTAATCCTGCTTTGTTTTAATAAAACAAGTTTCATACTCCACAAGCCAATTTGTACTTATGAAAGTGCTTAAGCCATAGCCCTACCATCTTTGGAATGGTCCACCAAAGAAAAGAATTAGCCAGCTCTTTTCTGGCTTTTATCACTTCACTCCTGTGTGTGCCTGTGCTCAGAGCTATGGGATACACTAAAGCATCATCCCTGGTCTCAGAAAGATTTGTCAGGAGAACTTCTGCATTTCCAGTCACACCACTACTCAGTGCCGTCCTATAACCAAAGAGATGACCAACACAGAGGATGAGGCTGCACTTCTCAACCTCCCACCTGAACACAGGCAGGACACAGGACATATTTGAAATATGGTGATGGGAGAAGACCAGTGTTCCTCACGTACCAATGACTTAGCTACGCCAAGTCTCAGAGCTTCATCTCCTCAACTGTAAAGTGGGTTTGTCGTACCAATTCACCATTGTGCCCTCTTCACCACTGTACTTTCTTCATAGGTCTGCTCAGAAAGTCAAGTGAAATAATACATATGAAATTGCCAACACGAAGGCCAGGATACACCACAGGATTTTTCCTAACACAGCAGCAGATGTTGTTCTTGAGATGAATCATGGCTAATTCATGCAAGACCAGCTTCCGCGGATGGATGGAGCTTTGATCTTGAGCTTAACGTTTGTCATGATATCAGAGATCCCAGTCATTAAATCTCTAGTAGATACACTTCTTAAAATAAAACCCTCTATGATGTATATGCACTTACATAATATATATCCATGAAAATGAACTGACCCTGTCTGGATTTGCAGTAGCAAAATTCCCAAACCTAAGATAAGAAGTCATTTAAAAGCAGAGTGCAGTGAGAATACTCACACTTAACTAAAGTTATAAATAACAAAACCACAGTAGCTTCTAGCTTTAATGTTAATATATATAATATCTTTTGATAATGAGGAAATATAGTGTTCTTCAAGGGTAAAAGCAAATATTCAGTAGAGATTTAAAATTTAAAATTATATTGAACTATATAGTTTATGAAGAACATTTCTCTTACATTGGCTCAATGAACCCCTTTTCCAATGAGAAAACTGAAACTTAGAGAGGTTAAGCAGTTTCCTCGGCACCACACAGATTTTCAATGCCCAAGCTGAGATTCAAACGCAATCTGTCTGACTCAGAATCCCCTGCCTTTTCCCACTAAATTCAGACTCCGTGCAGCACACCAAGCTGCTGCCAATTTCTAAACTCGCCTCTTGCCATTTTCTTCCCTGTTACTGAAAATGCCTCCCTGGGGCCACACCACTGCTGTTTCCCTTTTTGGTTACTATCAAGAGGACTTGGGCACAAGGCACGCCAGGCTAGCATGGCTAGGATCTAAACCACACAGGCTACAGCGAGAAATCAGACAAGACTGGAAGAAGCCAGGAAGACCCATGTCAATGTCCAAATGGGGAAAGCACATTCGGGCAGGTCCAGACAAATGAGGCTCTCGAGGAAGAGCCATCGCGTCAGCTTGGAAGTGGATCAGCTCACGCTCAGGATGGGAGGAGCTGATGTTCTCAGACGATGTGGCTCAGGAGATCTGCAGACAGGGACTGGAGCAGCAGAAGAACCAGACCCAACACTCCCGGTGGGAGCAAGAGTCAGGCAGGGATCAGGGCTCAGCCAGGAGACTGGGGATCAGGCTGAGCTGGAGTCTCGGGTTGAATGGCAGCACCAGGCAGAAGGAGCTCTGCCACATGGAGTAGGTCACACTGGATGTTGGTGAAGCAGGAATTGGACATCTGGCAGAAGTACAAGTCAGGGCCCACAAGCCGATGAGCAAGGACGCTGACACGTCCCCTGTGCTTGTTATCATTACTATTAAATAATTGAATGTTGAGTTCCTGCAAGTTGCCAGGGGCCATGCTAGGTGGCTTATATGACAGTGAGTGAAGAACTGACGCCATCACAAAGGTGTACAGGCTATGAGAGGATATCAGTGATGGGCAGAGGGACGGTGGGACTAGGGTAAGGTAAGTGAATTACTCACCTTGGGCATAAAATTTAAGGGGGCACAAAAAAACTTAGCAATCAAGATGAGTAATATTTTAATGCAATATTTTAAAAATCAAGATAAATACAACAAAATCTGAAAATATTAAAATAAAACAGGATCTGGCAACAAAAAGATACAGGGAAGAAGAAAATATCACCTACTTTTCTATAAGGCGGGGGTGGGGGGCACTACTGTAATAAGTTGTTTCCTGCTTTTAATACATATATATCTGCAGGTATGTGAATGTACAATGAGGATGATGGCGCTATCCTTGGTCCTTGATTCACAGTCACATTTCAATCAACCTTTATCACTCAAAAGTGTTCTCGGTTTTGTATTTTGCTGGTTGGGTTGAGCAGCAGTTGATGCTTCTAACCCTGAAAACTCACTACAGCTAACTATACTTCTTGCTCTCACTGCATGGCCACAAGGGAGCTCTTCCCAATATAGTCTTCAAGCAGGTGATAGTCTGTTACTTATATGTGGGTGTTTTACCATGTTTTTAGTGTATTTCAGGAAATTGTTTGGGAGGTTTGTGTTAACATGTAATGCATCATATTTTCTTTCTACTTAAGTGATGATAAATAGGCCCTGTTGTTATCATTTTCATTCAGAATATCTGATTTTCAGGAATGAATCATTCACTTAAGTGAAAGATGCCTTTAGGCCCAAAAATGGCCAGCCTAACTCAATGTAACTAATCCCTTGCAACTGTAAATGCATTCACTTCCTCCAAAAAGGAGAGGTCCAAATCTCTTTGGGCACTAAACCCAGCTGCAGGCCTGGGATAGCTGTGTGCCAAGTGTTTCTATGGTTCTATTAGTATAAGTCCACCTCAATATTATGCAAATTATGCACTAAAGGTAGTTTAGTCTCCATCAACACACTTCATGATATGATTTGGCTATGTCCCCACTCAAATCTCAATTTGAATTGTATCTCCCAGAATTCCCATGTGTTGTGGGAGGGACCCAGTGGGAGGTAATTCAATCATGGGGTTTGGTCTTTCCTGTGCTATTCTTGTGATAGTGAATAAGTCTCACAAGATCTAATGGGTTATCAGGGGTTTTCACTTTTGCTTCTTCCTCATTTTCTCTTGTCACCACCATGTAAGAAGTATCTTTTGCCTCCTACCATGATTCTGAGGCCTCCCCAGCCACGTGGAACTCTAAGTCCAATTACACCTCTTTCTTTTGTAAATTCCCGAGTCTCAGGTATGTCTTTAACAGCAGCATGAAAACAGACTAATACAGTAAATTGGTACTAGTAGAGTGGGGCATCACTGAAAAGATACTTGAAAATGTGGAAGCAACTTTGGAACTGGGTAACAGGCAGAGGTTGGAACAGTTTGGAGGGCTCAGCAGAAGACAGAAAAATGTGGGAAAGTTTGGAACTCTCTAGAGACTTGTCAAATGGCTTTGCCCAAAATGCTGATAATGATATGGACAATAAAGTCCAGGCTAAGGTGGTCTCAGATGGAGATGAAGAACTTGTTGGGAACTGGAGTAAAAGTGACTCTTGCTATATTTTAGCAAAGAGACTGGTGGCATTTTGCCCCTGCCCTAGAAATTTGTGGAAATTTGAACTTGAGAGAGATGATTTAAGGTATTTGGCAGAAGAAATTTCTAAGCAGCAAAACATTCAAGAGGTGACTTGGATGCTGTTAAAGGCATTCCATTTTATAAGGGAAGCAGAGCATAAAAGTTGGGAAATTTGCAACCTGACTATGTGATAGAAAAGAAAAACCAATTTTCTGGGGAGAAATTCAAGCCAGCTGCAGAAATTTGCATAAGTAGCAAGGAACCTAATGTTAATCCCCAAGACCATGGGGAAAATGTTTCCAGGCCATGTCAGAGATCTTCATGGCAGCCCCTCCCATCACAGGTCTAGAGGCCCAGGAGGAAAAAGTGGTTTCCTGAGCCAGGGGGCCCAGGGTCCCTGTGCTGTGTGCAGCCTAGGGACTTGGTGCCCTGTGCCCCAGCTGCTCTAGCCATGGCTGAAAGTAACCAACATAGAGCTCAGGCCATGGCTTCAGAGGATGCAGGCCTCAAGCCTTGGCAGCTTCCATGTGGTGTTGAGCCTGTCAAGAACTGAAGTTTGGGAACATCCTCCTAGATTTCAGAAGATGTATGGAAACACCTGGACGCCCAGGCAGAAGTTTGTTGCAGGGGCCAGGTGCTCATGGAGAACCTCTGCTAGGGCAGTACAGAAGGGAAATGTGGGGCTGAGCCTCCACACAGAGTCCCTACTGAGGTGCTGCCTAGCAGAGCTCTGAGAAGAGGGCCACCATCTCCCAGAACCCAGAATGGTAGATTCACTGATAGCTTTCACTATGTACTTGGAAAAGCCAAAGACACTCAATGCCAGCCCGTGAAAGCAGCTGGGAGGGAGGCTGTACCCTGCAAAGCCACAGGAATGGAGTTGCCCAAGACCATGTGGATGTGAGACATGGAGTCAAAGATCATTTTGGAACTTTAAGATGTAACTGCCCTGCTGGATTTCGGACTTGCATGGGGACTGTAGCCCCTTTGGTTTGGCCAATTTCTCCAATTTGGAATGCTTGTATTTACCCAATGCCTGTACCCCCATTGTATCTAGGAAGTAACTAACTTGCTTCTGATTTTACAGGCTCATAGGCAGAAGGGACTTGTCTTGTCTCAGATGGAACTTTGGACTAGGACTTTTGGGTTAGTGTTGAAATGAGTTGAGACTTTGGGGGACTGTTGGGAAGCCATAATTGGTTTTGAAATGTGAGGACAGGAGATTTAGGAGGGCCCAGGGGCAGAATGATATGGTTTGGCTGTGTCCCTACCCAAATGTCAGCTTGAATTGTATCTCCCAGAATTCTCACATGTTGTGGGAGGGACCCAGCGGGTGGTAATTGAATCACAGGAGCTAGTCTTTCCTGTGTTATTCTTATGATGGTGAATAAGTCTCATGAGATCTGATGGGTTTATCAGGGGTTTCCGCTTTTGCTTCTTCCTCATTTTCTCTTGCCACCACCGTGTAAGAAGTGCCTTTCACCTCCCACCATGATTCTGAGGCCTCCCCAGTCATGTGGAACTCTAAGTCCAGTTAAATCTCTTTATTTAGTTAATTGCCCAATCTCCAGTATGTCTTTATAAGCAGGGTGAAAACAGACTAATATGCTTCATATAAAATATTGGAAGAAAATACGAAGATACGAAATAAAAATTAATTATAACACAGAGATAAATGCATGGCACACAAAAAAAAAAGATACTAGAAAATGCTTCAGTCCTCATCTCTGATCATGAGGCGACAGCTAATGGCCAGGACTTTCCTCCTCTACTGTCCGTTCTGGAGTCCCACTTCCCTAACTTGGCACCTAAGTTGGTGGTTCCCAGCCAGGGAGGAGCCTTAACCTTCATGGCCAAGGGGTATGAGTCATTGGTGGTTCTGCCTCTGTGGAATTGTAATAGTCTTCAATTAGCCTTAATCATTGTGCTTGGCGGTTCAGGGAAGCATAGCAGGAAATCCTGTGGGCTCCAGCCATTCTCCTCTCTACCCAATTTGAAGCAAATTAGTTATTTGCCCTTGAGGGTCAGGATCAATCAATCATGCAAGCCCCATAACCCACTTCTTTGCTGATTGGTTTAGTAGCAGAATGAACCCTGAATAGCCAAGTAGCAGTATCACTTCCTAATCAATGAATGGAACCATTATTGTAAGAACTAGTAGAAGCAGTCCTCCCTTTAGCATCTTAGAGATACTAAAATCTCTAAGATTCCAGTGTCTTGGGAACAAGAAGAAAAACAAAATTGTAACTGGATTATCAGGAATAACCCTCTAGGAAATTCCATGTCTCCTTCCATCTCTTTGTGTTTAGACCCATAGTTATGAGTTATGGAAGAACCAGCACCAGTATATTGGTCTTTGGCTAAGAGAATATAGGTGCAGCCTACAGGACAATGCTACAAAATGACATGGTGCTGTTCCCCAGCTGATGCAGACCTGAGTTTTTAGTAAGCCATTTATGTTAGTCATTAGGAGGTCACATATATATTTGGTTCTCCTTCATCACACCCTGGAAGCTAATTTCATCCTTGTGATGACTTGGCCAATGACATATAAGGGTATGTATTAACTCACACCAGGGTAGGAACTGCCATATCTTTTTTCCCCTTTCTTAGTAACTGTGGAAGCATTTGTCAAGCAAAGCCTCCATCAGCCTGAGTGCAGGCTGGGTTGGACCTGAAGGGTCAGTGAGAAATAAGCCTTTGTTGTGTTTGGAGTTGCTTATTACTTCACAATAACCCAACCCATTGTAACTGATTCACTATTTCTTCTACAAGGTCAGTTGCTCCTAGGTCATGGGTACAGGATAAGATCAACAGGACTTCATTTACTGGAAAGTGATTCCCTCAATTAGAAGCAATGCTGTGTGGCATCCCAGGACAGTGGATAAGGCATTCAGTAAGTCCATGGATAGAGGTCCAGACAGCATGGTAATCAGTAGAGGCAAACCCACATTTAGATTAAGTGTCCACTCCAAGTAAGACAAATCATTGCTCCCTTGTAGTGGCCTGAGTTCAGTGCTATCAACTCCCATGGGGTCATTGGTCAGTCCCCAAGGTGCCAGGTCAGGAGGTCAGGGTGGTCATGGTTGCTGGCAAATCGCCCATACAGCAGCAGCAAAGGTGAGGCCAGCTGTGATGAAGCAGAGTCCGTATCACAGGTCCCACTCATAGGCATCATCCTAAGCTGCAGGGTCACATGGTTTTTTGAGCCCATGATCACTGGAGAAAAGAAGTTGACAAAGATCCCAGGCTGAGTCATCCCAACCTACTGTTTATTGAAGGAACCCCCTGCAACTTTCAGATGGAGTACAGATATCCTCAGCTGTGGGCTCATTTCAAAAAGACTGGTCATTTTCCCCAAATCTCCTCTCTAACCCCCCTGTCCTACTCTTTTTGAGTCTCTGGCTTCTGTGTCATAGCCCATAAATCTGCAGAGATCCTCATCTGCTGCCATTTGTTGACCCCTGGTTACCACAAAAGCAGTAAATGTGAGAAGGGCAGGGTACCTAGCATGTGACCCTTAGTTGTTATTTTCCTCCCCATTAGGATTACTGCATACAAGTGGACAGATGCTTGCTCAATGTTCTGCCTTTGGGAGCTCCTTTCCTTCTCTGCTGTCCTTCAGGATACCCCAAGCAAGGGCTTACCGTGGTATCAGTCAGCTGTCACATGGTGTTGGCAAGTCTTGCCTTCACTCCACTGAACGGTGGAGCGATGCTGGCACACCTGACTTGTGACTAGCTGGGCTGGGTCACATCTGGCTTGTGACTGGTAACCTAGATGGTGTGGCCTCTCACGCATGTCAGGAGCTGTTTCCTAAAGGACAGTCCTGCATGCTCAAGGAAATGTGGATTAGCTCCAAAATCCTGAGGAACTCTGCCTTGACCCCACCAGTCACGATTTGCCATAGGTTTCGCCCAGTTTCTTCACATCCATGAAGAATTTGAGAAGGGTTCGGTGGGCTGGATCTCAGAGACATGTATGAGACCCACAGCAGGTCCCCATGTGCTAATTTCATGTGTGTGTCTTACAACAAACTACAGAATCTTTAAAGAAAACAAGGGAATAGTAGTAACAAATTTAAAAAAGAATACAAAGCCTGAGGTTTACAAAGTTAATTTTTAAGGAAATGAAAACAACAATTAAACAACCTAAAAAGCTTTTAGAAAGTGAAATGCAGTAGCATGAACTGAGGGTATGGACAAGAAGAAGCTATTAAAAAAGGATTCAAAGGTTATAAAAATAAAACTTCTCAAGGATTCAAGAGAAATAAAACAAAAATAGTGTTGAGACTCATGATTATGGAATAAAGCTGAAAAGAACTGAAAGACAGGGATACAATAAGATGACAACTTCGATTCCAGTTCCTACTTGACAAAGATCTAAAAGGACCCTCTGAATGGTTGCGATGGACCCCGTGACTTCCTATGTAGTAGGAGACCAGGTGACATCAAGTTGGCATCAAATCACACACCTGGCTTCCAGCCTTGCTCAAGCTAGGACATGGAAGTGGTGGTCTTTACAGCAGAGGCAAGTTTGCCCTCTGCCGGACTTTGGCTCAGAACCACAACTGTCCCTGGATACACCCTAATGCCCTGCACTGTCCAGCAGGCAGCAGCAGCTGCCCCTTCTCTCCCCATACTGTGCACGTGTGCTTGGCAAGAGGCTCTCTGGGTCTGTGAGGGCCGCACTTGCAAGCTAACCCAAACCCTGCTCTCAAAGACATCAAGGAATAATAAGGAACGACAGTTATGTGCAAAAACAGCTGAAACCCAAATGTCTACTTTCTCCACCCCACTAGCCTCCAGCCTTGATCTCCCATTTGCATGGAATGTTGTTGTTTTGGTCACAGTCAACTTTGAACTCATCGATCTCACACTGTGCCCGCTTCTTGTAGTTTTATTCAACATGTATGGGCGCACAGGAGGCAATGCCTTACATATGCCACACACTGGAAAAGTCCCCACTGCCGCCCATTCACTACAGAGTTGCCTGGCACCTACCACTAAGTGCTTCTTACTGCTGCAGTTGGGCTCACTGAGCCGGTGTGGAGATTGGCATGGAACCCTTGAGATGCACTCATGGCATCAATGCCACTGATGAGGAGAAAGAAGTGGGCTGGGCCAGAGAACAGATGGGCTATGGTGCGGTTGCATGGAGCCTAAACTGATCTCAGACGAAGTCCTGAGAATGGAAGGGCTTCAGAGTTGACTCAGTTGAGGGGGCCATGACTTGGAACCCACTAATGACCAGTCACTGGACACTGGCTGCCTCCAAGGAAGGGGCACAATCTTGGGTAAGACCTGGGACCAAGGGTAATGCTCAGAGAGGGAGTCAGCTGGAAGCCACCAGCAGTCACCACTCCTGGCAGTGAAAAAATGAGTGTCCTATCCTGAAGGAGGGTCTGGATAGTGCACCACAGCACCCACTCCACCCAGCCTCCCTGGTCTTTCATGGCTTTCTATCTGTACTTGCAGAGCACCCCTGGGTCACACTTGTGTGTATGTTGGTGGGGGTTGCAGGGGAGAAGATCTTAACCGTAAGTGCCCAGTTCAGTGGCATTAAGTACATTTATATATTCACATTGCTGCATAATCACCACCTTCATCCATTCCCAGAAGTTTGCTCATCTCCCCAAACTGAAACTTCATGACCATTAAACACGAACTCCCCATTACCCCTTTATTTTCAGCCCTTGGAAACCACTGTTCTACTTCTATCCCTATGAATTTGACTATTTCAGGTTGCTCCCATAAGAGGAATTGTGCGGTATTTGTCCCTTTCTGACTGGCTTATTTAGCTTTCTTCTCTTCAAGGTTCAGCCAGGTTGTAGGTAGCATGGGTTAGAATCCCCTACTTTTTTAAGGCTGAATACTACTCAACTGTGTGGATAGACCACATTTTGTTTATCCATTCATCTATTAATATTCAGGGTCCTTCTTAACATAGTGGAGTTTCTCCTGGTCTCTCCTTGTATAAATATTTATACCAATTGCTACCAAAAACACACACACACACACACACAATACCCTCCTCATTTCTGAGTGAACTGTAAGTATCAGTGTTCTCAGCAACCAGGTTGCAGGGGGAGGCAAAAATTGTTCTCAACCAGAAAATATTCACTGAAGAGCTGACCACTTACCAAATTAGCCCCCATGCCATCCCCTCTCCCTGCTTAACACTGCAGCTGCCATAACACAGTCAAGCCGTGTCAGGCACAGCCATTCTCTTCCTGATTGGAGGAGGCTATTAACACAACAGAAATACAATGTAAATTAACTGCAAACTTCTTCAAAGGATGTAAGATTTCGTGTAGTAGGTGACAGTCATATTAGAGGACTTCTGGAGTCACAAAGTCTGGTAGAATAGCTATCACTGAAAAGGGAAAAGTTAACAAAATCAGTGACATTATCAGTGACTCGCAACAAGACATCTTAAACATTTAAGGGATTAAGAGAGGCCTTGGAAAGATATGATTAAATCCCTGGAGCGTTTTGACAAGTGTGACTCTCTTCACCAACTTGCCAGAAAGTCAAATGAGAGGATGTTTCATACTTATCAAGCAATATCATGGTCTCGTGTGAAGTGTAGCCTTAGCCTGACCTACTAGATATTCCAAAACAATAATTGTTCAGCAGGATTGTTCTGCCTTAAGGAGAAGTTAGGAACAGGTTAGAATAAATTTTCAAAGAAATAAAGAAGAAAAATTCTGAACTTCTAACCTAAAAAAAATACTTTTGCTAAAATTCAACATTTATTACTAATTGTAAAAAACTCAAAAAATTAAAAAAGAAAAATATTTAACATAAATATATATAACATAGTATAAACATGATTGCTTAACATCTAAATTCAGAATCTAATATCAAAAAACAATGGATGAGACATTCTCAGTGAAGATAGAAATGCTTAGTAAGAAAAATAAGAGCTACAAATGTTGGAAATTAATATCAAAATACCATTTATAGCAAAATGATATGATAGTACACCAACAGATGGTGCTGGGACAATTGATTGATAATTTGGAAAAAAATAAAATTCCTACCTTAAACCTCCCACCAAAAACAGTCCACATCTCAAATATTTAAATTTAAAATTAAATAAAATTTAAATTTAAAAATAGTAGGAGAAAGTATGGGTGACAATTTCTTATGATTTTCCATGTGGTTATAAGTAACAGAAAAGATTTCAAGCTAAATGATATAGAAAGTGAGTTCATTATAATTTATGATATTCTCATTGCTCTTTCTGTGAAAGGCCCGCATGAGACTGAATCAGACCTGGAGTGCTTTGGGAAATGAAGATGGCTTTGCTCTCACCTCCCCTCCCCCTCTCATCAACCTCATAGCAAGTCCAGGACTTTTGCTGCACAGCTTCTGGGCTGCTTGCATAACTCACAAGCAGCCTTATTAGATCTCCTAGTCCCTGCGTGTTTCAACCAAATAAGGCACTCCTCCAGACCCTAACAAAAAGAAAAGAAGCCTAAACTCTTGGGTGGACACCAGTGGCCATTTCTCCCACGTCCCTCACAAGGTAAGAGGAGGAAACCCTCATGTCTGGGCATCCGGTCGCGAGGGGCGCTGTTACGCCATGGTGGTGCTGCGTCCTGATGTTTGGGATATTTGGCAGCCTCTCTTTTTCTCCTTGGCAGGCCACTGAGAGCTGCGGTTGACCCATTGGTTTTTGAACCCAAGGATGACCTGAGTGCTGAGAGCGCTGGGTCCTCAGTTCACCCACTTGAGGTTTCCCTGGCAGCGGAACCCTGGTGAGTTGCCTCTCAATTTCAGGTTGCGGTATCCACGTATGAGTCACAGCCTGACATCTCTGAGCATCAGCCACTCCTAAGCCCGACTGCCTAATATGACTATTGAGATTCAGTTTGCTCCTGGAAATTACCAGTTAACCCTCGGATTTTGTCCTTTGCTATGGTTCATTGAGCAAAACCCGGCTCCTGGAGCCCACATTATTAGGGGAGTGGGGTGGGGATATCAGGGGTCCATTATCAGAGAAGAGGCACGGGGGCTGAGCAGACTCCTGAACTGCATCCACTCTAGTGTTTTCTAACCTGGAATTCAAGATGGCGTTTATAAGCACAGCAGTAGAGATGAACTTTGTAAGGGAAAAAAAATTAAAAGGTATGAGTTCAGAAAAATTTAAAACTATGTAAATAAAAGGAAAATGATAAGTACTTTAAAATTAGTAATATTTGTGAAAGTAACTCAATCAGTAAAGAAATCTTTAAAACAGAACAATAAATAGGCCAAAAGAAAAACAGTCTGGGCACGGTGGCTCACACCCGTAATCCCAGCACTTTGGGAGGCCAAGGCTGGTGGATCACCTGAGGTCAGGAGTTCGAGACCAGCCTGGCCAGCATGATGAAACCTCGTCTCTACTAAAAATACAAAAATTAGCTAGGCGTGGTGGCAGGTGACTGTAATCTCAGCTACTCGGGAGGCTGAGGCAGGAGAATTGCTTGAACCCAGGAGGAGGGGTTGTGGTGAGCCGAGATTGCACCACTGCATTCTAGCCTGGGCGACAGAGTGAGACTCCATCTGAAAGAAAAGAAAAGAAAGGGGAGGGGAGGGGAGGGAAGGGCCCAAGCTCTTTGTCTGACTTTCAGATTGGGTTAAATTCAAAAGCAGCTGTGTGACTAAGGGCAATTACAAAACCTCTGGGAGCCTCTGTTGCCTAGCTACAAAATGCAAAGCTCCCATGAGTAAGGGAAGAATTAAATGTGACACTGTGAGCCAGGCATGGAGCTGAATCCCTCAATCCCCTCCATCCCGGAAGAGCTATAGAGCTATTGTTTCTGTTGCTGTTGGGTTTTTTGTTTGTTTGTTTTTGCTGTTGTTGTTTTTGTTTAGAACAAATTGTTTAAAATTTTAACTTCACTGGTAATTTTAACCAATCAAAATAATGCAACATCAATTTCACAAATCAAATTAGCAGCAAAGATTTAGTAAAATGAACATATTTTTACATGAGAGACGAGATATTTAAAAGACCATTAATGGGTCGGGTGCGTTGGCTCACACCTGTAATCCCAGCACTTTGGGAAGCCAAGGCGGGCGGATCTTGAGGCCAGGAGTTCGAGACCGACCAGCCTGGCAAATATGGCAAAACCCTGTCTCTACTAAAAATACAAAATTTTAGCCGGGCATGCTGGTGGGCATCTGTAATCTCAGCCTCTCAGGAATCTAAGGCACGAGAATCACTTGAACCTGGGAGGCAGAGGTTACAGTGAGTTGAGATCACACCACTGCACTCTAGCCTGAATGACAGAGCGTGACTCTGTCTCAAAAACAAAAACAAAAAATTATATAAAAAATAAAAGACCATTAGTGGGAGTATAAATTGGTGTAGCTTCTCTAGCTGGCAGTTTGATGGTGCATCCCAAAAGACTTAAAAACATGAGCCATCTTGGACACACATATTTCATTTCTTATCATTTGTCCTGAAGTAACAAAAAGAGAACTGGGTAAATACCTATGCAAATGTTATTCTTCACTATGTTGTGATAAAAGTGTGCCATCACTGTGTAGTGAAAAAGTAGAAACGACACATGTGTCCAAGAAAATGAGACGATGTGACTGTGGTACATGCACACCTAAGAAAGATCAGGAGTTTATGAAAACCAGGCTGCAGAATCAAAATCAGTCACAAGAAACACAACCATGATCTCATTAGGAAGGACTGCCGAATACTGGACACTGCTGGCCACATTCTTCTCCTTGATGTTCTCTCCTACCCCCACTCTTGGTTTCCAGAATCCACCCTCCCGCCTCCCACTTCCTCTCTTCCATTCTCCTTGAAACCTGCTGAAGGCCCCATCCCTGTGTCCATCCCGAAAGGCAGACGTTCCCCAATGGCCCTTGCCTCTCTTTGCTCACTACACATTCTCTCTGGGTGACAGCATTTGAATCCAAGGCTTCAGTGTTGTAGGGATTCCTCCCGAATCTCTAACATCCAGCCAACTTTCTCCCCCTGTTTGGATGAATGGATCTAACTGCTGGCTAATTAGGTTACACCCTATAAGGACTCAAAAGCAGGATGCATTATTTTCTTGACCATTGCATAGCTCATCATATGTCCCCTGTCTCAAGAACAGTTCCACCATCCACCCAGACAGCTGGGCACCTTTGTCGCTCAGCCCTCTCCTCACCAGACACATGTAGTCAGCCACCAGCCTGGATCCCCTCATTGTCTCCTTCCCATCTCTTCAATCCCCCACCCCTTCCCGTGCCCAGGGCTACAGCCCTGAGGAAAGCCTTCACATCTCTCTCTACAGACTGCTCACGGCCTCCCTGCTCCACTTGACATAAACCTAATAGTTCATTATAAGGGAAAATGGAGAGTAGATTGTCCTGGATACTGAAATGCAATCGTGTCCTCTGCTTCCCTAAACCTGTAGTCAATGTTCCTCCCTCTGTGCTGTCTTAAACATAAACTCCTCTGCATGACAGACAGGGCCCTTCAAGACCTATTTGCCAGCTGTCAGTCCTGCCACATCTCCACTATCCCAGGAAGGTCCCCAATGACAAAAGTCATGCCCCTAAATAACTCCCTCTCTCTAGAGATGTCAAGCGTTTGCACATGCCCAAGCACTCACCATGCAGAGGCATCTCGTCCTTTCAGCCTTGCTGAAATGCCAGCACCACTACTCAGTCTCCCCAGGTGCTGTTGAGTAGACTTGAATGTGTTTCTCCTCAACTCCCAGTCTTCACCCTCACCTCAACTGGAACAAATATTATCTTGTCTTTATTTGCCTGTGCATCTTTCTCTAAATGCTATTTAAGAGCAAGGACCAAGATTTTTCATTTTCTTATCCCCACTGCTTTTCACAGTGCGTGGTTCACAGAGGGCCTCTCGATGGCATGCATGCCTTCATCAAAGCTCCTGTCATTTTGCACAGCAGTCATTGTTTATACATCTGTTTCCCCTGCTAGGCTGGACAGACAAACTCTAATGCATTCATCCTCGTGGATGTACATCCCATAGCACAGACCACTGCTTGCTAACTACACACCAAAATGGTTACCAGACATTAAAACTTACACATATGCCTGTACTAGCATGATCGTTCTTGGATCTGCTTGGATTTTTTAATTACCAGATAGGATGATGACCAGTATAGGCCAAATCTCCAAGGCTAGTTTGAGCTGGAGGACCTGGCCTGAAGCTTTCCTTCTAGAAGCTGCTTTCTTCAGGCTCTCCATTTATGGAAGCTTCCTCGGCATCTGGTGCCTAATAAAGCTTGGTCTCCTCTTTCCTCATGGCACGGGTTCAGCAGCACATCTACAACACACACCTGCATTGTGTCAAGAACTCTGCTTATTCTTCATAGAAACAGCCTACTTAACACAACCAGACCTTCAGACAACTCCTGCCACTCTCACGCCTAAACACCTGTGCATTCACTATAAAACCTAGGTCTGTCATCTGTACAGTCTTTCTGTTGGGGTCACGCTCAATGATCTTTTGGTCAAGGGCAAGGGTGTTCATTCCCAGGCCAGATGAAGCTTTGCACAGCACTCTACAGAAGACCAGACACAGAAACGTGTACTTAGTGGCGCATTTAACCCAGTGCCTCTAAACCAGAGATTGCAAACTGGTGGCTCAAGGGCTGGATTTGCCCAGAAGACATTTATTTGACAGGAGTGTATTCAAGTCTTCAAACCTGAATGCCTTTAGGATGGACACATCTTCTTCATTTGCCTCAAGCCCCAGCAGTCCCTAGTGCCTTGCTCCTCCTCTGCCCAAGAGACCCATCCAGTCCTTGAAGACACAAGACTGTGACTCCGCCTAGACCACGAGCTCCAAAAGGACCCCAAGGGACTGAGGCTGAGGGTGGTCTCTGAGCCATCATCACAGTGGCTGCTCTGGCTGCCAATACATCCCCAGTTATTATACGTTTTGCCCACTTTGAAATTGTCTAGTGAGAATCCCACTCCTGCTCCTGGAGCCTATAGGAGGCCTAAGCCTCGCACTCAGGGAGGTCACAAAGCAAGTGACCCCAAGGGGCTCCAGGATGGTGCCCTTTCTCTGTAAATCAACAATTAATTTGGGTTGGGGTTTAAGTAACAACTTCAGCCAAACAAGGGAATCAGCCGAGTCCTGATGAGGCTCCGCACTCAGTGCCTCCGCTTCCACAGAAGACAGCCAGGCTGTGCGGCAGAGCCTGCCCAGCTGCACCCCGCTATTTTTAGTGCTGCTCTCTGCCACGCTGGCGAGGCTGTCCTGCTCAGCGGCAGGCAATGCGTTCCATGTGTGCAGGCTGGAATGCAGCGGCTGAACCAAGGCCAGCGGCAGAGCCTGTTTCCTTAAAAGGCAAGAGAAATTTGGATCACACAGCCACAGGGACAGGAACATGGATCCTGGGACGGGAACGGATTTCCATCCTAGAGAGCTCTTTAGGGGCGAGCGAACTAACAGAAGTCTGCTTATGAACATGTCGTAGGTGAAAATGGATTTTTATCTTGAAATTCAAATAAGGACAGGGGTTTGAGCCGATTGTTCCATTGCATTCCGGTCGTCTCAGGAAAAGCGATCCCTGTGTGATTTATTTGTGGCAGAGACTCTAGAGCCACTCATATAAATTCCCCTCCAACATTTACTTCACAAATCAAAGCAGTTTGGCCAGCCGGTTACAGCTTGATGCTAAGCAGACCCAGGCCTTAGCTCAAGCTTTTCCCAGGACAACCTCGTGGACAGAAACAGTTTTCTGAGTATATCCTTAAACAGACTAGAATAGAATAGAATAAAACAGAATTCGAATATATTCTAATTTGAGACCTTGATTCTGAATATCAGTAAGCACGCATAAGTTGTTTCTGGAAATGGTTAATATTTATCTTTCTTACCCTGAAGTTGTGTCTTACTCTGACTAGCTCATTCCCCCTCATGAGGCGGGAAATTCAACAAACGACTCATTGTGTATAGATAAGGGCCAGGCAATCTAATGCCAAAGTCCTCTTTTGCCTCGCGGAAAAACAAAGATAGAGACATTTTTGAGGTCCTTCTGCGTAGCCCTAAACATGTACTCAACCTTCGTACTGTTTTTCAAAGCACTGTCCTAGGTCACAAGCATTAGACCTGGCCCAGGAATTAATGAAGGACACCAGCAAATGAAGAAGGTGGGAGAAAAGTGTGGCTAGGATGATGGGCACAGACCCCCAGCCTTCAAACCTAGAGTCAGCAAAGTCATTGTCCAGTTGAGGCAGATGGGTTGACAGTCACATAAGGACCCAGTTTTCCTGTCCCACAGTGAGGAAACCACAATAGACTTTACGTGTCATTAAGTCTCATTACTTTAAGTGCTTCCCTTAAACAAAAACTAGAAAGCTTTGTTTCTGTTGTTTTGCCTCTTTTGGAAGCTATCAAGGAGGTTAGTTGGGAAGGTGATGCCTATACCATAGGGTGAACTACAGGCTCTTAAATGTCACTGATGACTGTGTGTCATGGCTGCACACACATGTACTTACACAGGCGCAGTGATGGACGCAGTCCTCCCACATCCTCCCCACCAGAGCCCGAGGCCCTCAGGTTCCTGTGCCTCTCCACAGGAGTGGGTTTATTTAATCTAAGAGGGATTCTGTTTTTTTTTTTTTTTTTTTTTTAGTCTCGCTCTGTCACCCAGGCTGGAGTGTAGTGGCATGATCTGGGCTCACTGCAATCTCCACCTCCTGGGTTCAAGTGATTCTCCTGCCTTAGCCTCCCAAATAGCTGGGATTACAGGTGCACACCACCATGCATGCCCAGCTAATTTTTGTATTTTTAGTAGAGACGGGGTTTCACCATGTTGGCCAGGCAGGTCTCAAACTCCTGACCCCAGGTGATCCACGGATTCTATTCTCATTCCCAACACTGGCTTAGAGGCATGCGACCCATTTCCAACCAGTGGAATGCCAGGGGACATCTGCAGGGGAGCTTTCTGGAGAAAAGCCACAGAAAGGATGGTCTTGCTTCTTCCTTTAAATATCATGTGTCCACATGAGACCGTCTTGTTACCAACCTGAGAGTGGAGCCCAAGCTGAAAATAGCCCAGAGACATGGGAACACCTGGGTCCTTGATGGTGTCTTTGACTCCTCCCACAGCCTGCGCTCTGGATTTCTGTGAAACGGGGACACCCAGTGACTTCATGGTCTAAGCCAACACGAGACAGGGTTTCAGTTCCTGGCTGCTGAGAGCATCCTAACACACGACACACCACAGCCCCAAGAATACTCTCTCCTTCCTGTTCTCTGTTTTCTAAACCATGAGCAACATTCAGCACAGGTGATTGTTCTGTTCTCTTTGACACAACTTCTCCCAACACTGTCCATGCATGACACCTGTCTCTACTGATTCTCTTCTTATTTCTGCAAACACTCCTTCTCAGCCCCTTTCATCAAGCCTGTCTTCTCCGCTCAACTGCCAGGGCGCAGAGAGGCCCTTCCTGACTCCCTGTCCCTCTTCATCTACACTCTCAAACAAGGAAATCTCACCGTAAATCTAGGCTTCGAATATTGTGTGTTTCCAAACGGCTGAATGTATATCCCTAGCCCCACCCTCTCCTCTGAACTTCAGCTGCCTTCCTCATATCACCACTTGAAAGTTCAATAAACATCCCAAGTTCTAATACGCGTGACAGAAGTTTTGATTGACTACCCCGCCCCCTGAAAGAATCACATGTCACACCCAAGACTGCCTGGCTTAAAGCTCGCAGTGGCTTTCTATCACATTAAAGTAAAATCCACAAGCTCCTTAGTTATGAAACAGTAATGGGATGTGACTTGGCCGTTCTCTCTCAGACTTCAACTCCAAAAATTTATCCACTTATTTGTTTGGCTCCAGCCACACTGGCCATCTTGCTGTTTCTCAAACATGTCACAGTCATTTCTCTACCCAGGACCTCAGATCCAGCCCCTCTCTGGATTTGGAATCGTCCTTCAGGTCTTCCCAAAGGTGGCTGTCTTAGGATTTTTTGTTGTTTGTTTTTTGTTTCTTGAGATGGAGTCTCACTCTGTTGCCAGGCTGGAGTACAGTGGTGCAATCTCGGCTCACTGCAACCTCTGCCTCCCGGGTTCAAGTGATTCCCCTGTCTCAGTCTCCCTAGGAGCTGGGATTACAAGCATGTGCCACCATGCCCAGCTAACTTATTTTTATTTTTATTTTCTGTATTTTTATAGAGAGGTTTCACCATGTTGGCTAGGCTGGTCCTGAACTCCTGACCTCAAGTGATCCACCTGCCTCGGCCTCCCATAGTGCTAGGATTACAGACGGGAACCACTGTGCTGGCTTCTTTTTCTTAATTTTAATTTTAGTTTTTAAATTTTAGCTCATAAATCAACACTCAGAAAGGCTTGCCTTAAACACGCAGTAGCTCATCAGACAGCCTCCACGGCAGCTCATATGTCCTTATTTACTGAGGGTTTTGTGTGTTTGCCACCTACTTCTCTTGCCATGTAAGGAACACAAGAGGAAGAAGTGTGTGCTGTTCACCCCTGTGTCCCCAGTGCCTTGTCTAATACCTGGCACATGTTAGGTGCTCAGAAAATGTTTGTTGAATAAGTGACTGAATGAAAGACTGTGTACCAGCCCAGGCTCTAGGCTGCACGTGACAAACTTAATCTGGTTAGCATACGAAGAAAATTGACTTATGGGAAAAATATTGAGTAGTTTATAGCAACAATGGGAAGGCTAGCAAATCAAGTTCAGTTCCACAAATGGAAAGGAACAAGGGAGTTGGGCAGCCCGAGCCATGGCTGAAATTCACAGACACAGCACAGGCTCTGTGGCTCTTGCTGGAGCCCCAAAACCACTGGACACTGGCAGGGCCCTTTACCAGACGTTTTCTGACCCCCATCTGGTACAATGCTGGGCATGCCGTGGGCTACGGTTTAAGAGCTCAGAAGCTGTGCTTAATGCATGAATCACCTCATTTCTTTCCATCAGAGTAATCAGGAGTGGACAATGTGTCTCTATTACCATCCTCATCTAGACAACCCTTTCTAATCAACTTCATGTTAAAGGCACTTCCACTTCTATAGGTTCATGTTCAAACTGGCTGATTGCTGATGCTGTTTATGCCTTGCTCCTCGGCCCACCTCTGAGCCCCCATGCAGCTGTGCTGGCTGGTTCCAGGTGTGCTGACAGCACTCCACCTCAGTGGCCCACATCGCTCTGCTTCTCTGCCGAGGACTTTTCTAGCAACAGTGTGTGCAGGGTAGCCTCAAAATGCTGGTGTGTAATGCCCCCAGGTCAACCCCTGTGAGTGTCAACTTGACTGGATTGAAGGATGCAAAGTATTGCTCCTGGGTGTGTCTGTGAAGGTGTTGCCAAAGGAGATTAACATTTGAGTCAGTGGCCTGGGAGAGGCGGACCCACCTCAGTCTGTTTGGGCACCATCTAATCAGATGCCAGTGCAGCCAGAATAAAGCAGGCAGAAGAACGTGCAAGGACTAGACTGGCTGAGTCTTCCCGCCTTCATCTTTCTCCCGTGCCGGATGCTTCCCGCCCTGACACATCAGACTCCAAGTTCATCAGCTTTTGGACTCTTGGACTTACACCAATGGTTTGCCAGGGGCTCTCGGGCCTTTGGTCACACACTAAAGGCTGCACTGTCAGCTTCCCCACTTTTGAGGTTTTGGGACTCATACTGGCTTCCCTGCTCCTCAGCTTGCAGACGGCCTATTGTGGGACCTTGCGATCGTGTGAGTCAATACTCCTTAATAAACTCCCTTTCATATATACATCTATCCTATTAGTCCTGTGTCTCTAGAGAATGGTGACTACTACAACCTCCACCCGAAAAGAGATGAGGGTCAGTCCATAAACGCCCAGCTTTCTGTTCCTCATAGCATTCTCCCCAATTTCTCAGTGGGTTTCCAGGGGGACTGAGCCACAGTTGCTCTCAAGGATAACATGCTTTTTGTTAGTGCACCATCCCTTGACTTGCCCGCTTCTTTGTCTTGCTTCTCAGTGGCCTCATTTGTCCTTCCCACACACCTTCCCAAACAAATGACTGCAGCCAAAACTTGGTCAGGATCTGCTTTCGGGGAACTCAAAATAAGGCTGGTTTACAAATGACGAGTCAACCCTTCAACAACAGCTCCTATCAGACGTGACTGTTTTAAATGGAGTCCTTCAAAACAAATATTCTTTCCTAGATATACAAGTTCCACCAATTTCTTTTTATTTTGCTATTTCTGTTTCTAACATCTCATCAAATTCATGTAAATGCTGGGAATTTACTATTCTCTTGAAATCAAACATGCATAGCCAGCTCCCTTTGCAGATGCCCAAATACCTTCTCTTAGATGACCTTTTTGCAACAGCAGCATGATTTTCACAGAGACATCTGACATAGGCAGGAAAACAATATCAGCTTTCCAGGTTGAGCGATACTTGAGTGGTGTCCCCATTGTGCACAGAGGCCCTTGAATCGCTGGCCTTTTCCCATCACTTGTGACCAAATGCCTTCAAGCTTTGACAACTGGATTCCAAAATACGACTTCTTTGGTGTTTTGGTCTTTAGCAACTTTATGCCCGCCATAAATTTGGGTCAAACAATCGGGAATACCATGGAAAAGGATTTCTGAGCTGGCTCTGCATGGGGTCTCGGGAATGCTGAGGGGTGGCCCAATGCTGGAGAGCATGATTCCAAGAAAACAAGAAGACCCCAGGAATTCCGTGGCTCTTACAGCGGCTCACCATCAGTATTCAGCTCCCAGGGAAGGGGAGGCAAGGGCAGCAGCCAAGCTCAGACCCAAACTAAACCAAAGAGGGATATGACAGAGGGCAGCCTCTGGACCGGGCCCCCTGGCCCGGCAGCGTCGGCAGCCCCCAGCTTCTCTGGAAGCCACACCCAGATAGGTGGAACCCTGAGAGCCTGGCTCAAGCAGAGCAGCTAGGTCCCGCTGGAAATCTGACCACCATGGAAATTTGGCAAGAAAATACGAACCATCTCCTAAAAATGAATCGCCATGGGGGAAGAAATTTAAAATGATTCTTGAGGGTTCAAAGCACTGGCTTTCTACAAAAAGGCTGGCACCCATTCATAAGTGCTGTGATTTCTTTTTAATCATGCAGAAAATTGTTAAGAGGGAATAAAAGTAGAAAGCACTTGTATTTAAAAACCCAGCAAAGCTGCTGCTGAAAGGATTGAGATGTGCTCATAGTTGAGCAAAAAGACATCCTCGTGACTCAGCCTTGGAGCCCAGGCAGGCCATACTCAGCCCAGGCCACCTTCTGCGCAAGCCCTCAACACGTGCCAGAGTCCCCAGCTTCTCCAAGTTCTTCCCTAAGCCAGAGCAGCTCAGGATAATGAGAAGAGATGGAAAAGACTACAATGAAAGGAAGGAGAAGGATAGAGACTTGCTATCCGAGAGTGATGGAAGGTCTTGGGGAGGGTCATGCAAAGGGCATGCTTTGTTTCGGAAAAGACACATGGCTCAGATCTGACTTCCAGAGAAACAGCCAGAAACATCTAGAGAATGGCAGTGAGGGTGCCACAAGAGCCAACCTTGGAGCTCTCGAGGGCTTCTGGGTCACCGTGACTTGCCCAGATCCTCCATTAGAACATAGCTGGGTGAACTGGACCACTCTGACCCTCTGTTTCATCATCTCTAAAACTAGAACAATGACCACTACTGAACGGCACCACCTAAGATGTGGGTAAAACACCTAGTACAGCACCTGACCCACAAAGGCTTCTGGATAAAGGTGTGCTGTGTTCGTTAAGGTCACACCAGCTGCTAGAACAGCCCAAGACCTCAGTCTCTTACCTCAATAGAAGTTTATTTCTTAGTCACAAAATCCAAAACAGGTGTTCTTTATTGGCAGGTCACCTTCCACGGGCCAGGCTGGAGGCTTCCCCAGAGAGAGCTGAGCGGATATTAGGATCAGGGACATGTCAGGGTTCAAGGAAGGACACAGAGTCCTTAGCATAGTCTGGCAGAAGACACGTCTTGGGAAGACAAATCCACGAGCTGTCAAGGGGTCAGGAATCCTGCAGCTCAGATCATGTTTTGCAGAACCCTAAGTTAGGACAGATGATGCAACGAAGGATTTTGTTTTATTTGCTCTGTGGGAATAAATGGAAAAACTGCTCATCCACCGCCTGAGCACCTTGCCTTACCCCCAAGTTAGCAGAACACACAGTTTAACCAGCCACTCACCTGGACTTCCATCACTTCCTGCTTCTCCTGACTCAGGTGAGACAGTGGGTGTGATTGTCCCAGCAACCTTGAGCAGCCCAGGGACCCGTACAGAGAAGCAATGCATGGATAGAGTGAACCAAGAATGGCAGGGATGGGCGTGCTGGCAATAGGAGGTGGAAAGGGAGAGAGGGTTCCACCTCTGGAGCCCTTGGAAGTGAGTCTCCCAGTGATGGGCCCTGCTCCAGTCTATTGTAACATGCCTTGAGCAGACCATCTAGGTATGTTACAAATATTGTGTCCTACTCCTGTACCTTGGGCCTGACTACTCCCCCAGGTTCTACACATGAGTATCTGCAGGTCTTTGCCAAGAACATTTTCTTACACCACAGAAGGCCCCTTTGCCAGCGTGCCTGCAAGCCAAGAGGACCAGAGCATGAATGCCTCAGTGACCCGTGGAAACTTCACCCCAGCTCCTTCACCCCTCTGCTGGGCTATGAGGGGCAGTGCCACAGGTGCTCCCAGGGTTTCCCCGAGGGATTAGGCTCTGGGCACCCACAGTGGACGCTGACTATACACCTCTTAACAGTGCTCTCCCCTTCCTTGTCTCACTCTCCATTTCTCAGCCACTCTGTGACTTCCTTCACCTCCCAAATAAACCACTCACACCCATATCCTTAGTCCCAGGGGCTGCTTCCAGAGGAACCCAAAAAGGAAAACCAGATTGCAATGCTCATTTTAGGTCCGTAGCAGATCAAGTCAATACGGGGGGATCCCTTGGGAAGTGCAGCACTCGGTCCATCGCTATGGGAGCTGGGCCCAGAGCCCTCTGCTGCTCAAGTTCCTGTAAGAGGCTGGTGTTGGGTGCCTGGCAGATTCCACTCTCCCAGGGCTGGTCACCAAGGGCCATCGCTCGGAGCACACTGACCTGAGCACACCATGGTAGCTGCTGAGATAGAAGACGACTGGGGAGGAGGTCATGGCGGCCTTGTGAGGACTAAGTGGCGCTTCTGAAAAGGACCACACTCCTCTCTCCTTTCCCAATAGACCAACTGGCATTCATCCCCTGATTTCACATAGAACAGTTTTGCTGACACCCAAGTTTCCTGTAATTCTACCCTCAGCACTTGTCAGGACATATGTATTTTATTCAATAAGTTGTTTCCTTTGTAAGTGGAACTCAAGTGCCACCTGAACATGCATTTGTTGGGATTCTTGTATTATTTCTGAAGAAAGAAAAAGAAAAGTCTTTAAGAAAAACAAAAAAATGAAAGACCTTGTGCTTTGTCTTTGAGACTCCAGGAAAGGGGTGGGGGGTCGTGGGGAAACACTGAATCTCTCAGCCACTGCAAGAGGGAGCAAATCAACCCCCTGGGAAAGGATCACTGTGGAGAGGAAGAAGGGAGGAGACTGAGGCTCTGGGGGCAACCAAGAGTTAGAGGAAAAGATGGAAGCCAGACTAGCTCTGAAAATCAGAAACACTGCCGGGACTCAGCAGCAGGAACACCTTCCACCTGGCCATGGAGCACTGGAGTGTGTGGGGCTGAATCCACAAAGCGGGGGATGCTTGTCTCCACCTGGTCTCTTTGCACACTGGCTCACAAAGCGGGGATGCTTGTCTCCGCCCAGTCTCTTTCCACACTGGCTCACAAAGCGGGGGATGCTTGTCTCTGCCGGGTCTCTTTGCACACTGGCTGATAAAGCTCTTTTGCCTCCTCCACTGGAAACAAAAGGGTGTTGCCCAGGTCCATGGGACCAGAACCAAGCCCAGTGTCCCCAGCCTAGGGGTGATTCTGACAATCGCTGCTATGGAAACAAGACAGCCAAGAACGCCACACTCAGGAGACTTTCAATATACTTTATTAAAAAGTTTCTTTGTATAAATTTCCTAAAAATTTTAAAATTAAAATTAAATCCCCTCCCCCCTGCACAAAAAAAAACCACACACACACAACATTAGAGGAATGCCAAAAATATTCTCTATTACAACTTTTTTTAATTCTTTAATTGAGGCATTGGTCCCAACGGTGCACATAGATTAAGGGATTTTGCTTCCTTCTGAACTAGATCATTTGTTAGAGGCTTTAGAAAAAGAAAATTAGCTTGAAATCTAATCCAGGAAATTGGGGGCAGGGAATGAAAAAGTTGGTCTCTTGTTTCTCCACGATACACAGGCTTCCCATCTAAAGTCATGCTTAACTAAAAGGGAAAAAAATGAACCAAGCAAAAGTATATAGAGTAGCCGTGACATCTGCGTTATTTTCTAGACTTTACATTTGCCTGCAACAGGCATAACATGAAACTCCAGAGGGAATTTGAATTGATAGGAATGTTCACATAAACACCAGCAGTGGCTAACTGTTACACAACATTCAAAGTATTCGAGAGAACTGCCTGGAGACGGAGAGCGAGGGTCCACAGACACATTAGCACCATACTGATAGGTCATGCAGCAGGATGTTCCCTCCCCAGTTCGAGTGTAAATCAAAGCATGAAATGATACAGTGCAAGGGAATCTACACCCGGAGCTTCTGCAGAGACGAGTTGGCGACGGCTGACTCCTTCTTCTTCAAGAGGTATATGATGTTGGCCAGCCACGCTTAGGTTCCCATCACATTGATGACTCCGGGTTTGGCGAGCACTGAGCGTCGAGAGAGGGGGTGGGTGGGGTGGGGTGAGGTGAGGAGTCGAGAGAGGAGAAAAAAAGCCACATTACTAACCCAAAAGGGCACTGTCATTACATGACACAGTCCCGCAGCCTCTGGTTTCCATCACCTGTCTCACTTTTCTACTCAGTACCATTAATGGTCCTCTGTGACCTTGTTGGCCTGGGGCCTGGGGATGTCTGTGAAATCTGATTCCATTCTTTTGCCCTGCACCATCTACCAGGCCTTTATACGAACTGAACTCTCCCCATTCTGGCACTGACTCCAGGGTCTGTTCAAAGTGTTTATTTTATTACCAGTTGAACTGCACAATATAATGGAGATACTGGATGGCCCCAGTGACAACATTGTTATTTATAGGAAGTAAAATTATTTAAAGATAAATTTGTGGGTCTTTGGTGTTACCTGTAGCTGTTCATTATATTATTTTTGCAGGAATCATTTTTGGTGCAATATTTTACAAATAACAGCAACTTAATAACATTTCTGAAGAATGACGAGGGACAAGTATGTTTTTAGAAACCCAAAATAGGAATTCAAAAAGAAATGTCATGGGTTGTATTTGAACCTCTTACTTATCTGAGGATACAATTTATCTTCTTTTTCATACGTATTATAATTGCACTTCTACTATTTTTCAAGGTGACTTATTGCCCTGAATCTCTTATCTTATTTGCAAAAGCCGTAAACACAAGGAAGAATCACTTACCAGGAGCGCAAACCTTTTCACATTCTGTCTGTGATCCAAATTTGTTTTCGTTTCCACCACAACCTCCATACCAGAATCTTGCACAGCTTTTGGTGTTTGGATCATAGTACCATTTTAATATGAAATCCCTGCAAGTTCCTTCGTCTTTTGGCAACTTGCATATATCTTTAATAACAACATGAGAAAAGGACATTAATGAGAACATGCGTGTTACTCTGCTCCCAGTGCCGGGGCTGATAGTTTGATGAACCTACTGTGGGTAGAAGGAGAAAAAGGAAGAGCTTCCTTCCAGGTGAAAACTCCCTAAACCTGCTCGAATTTCCATTTCCTCACTGCCATATGGACACAGGAATCACTTACAGCATTGTGAGAGATAGATGAAATTGTATCAATGAAAGGGCTTCATAAACAGCACTCAGAATCCCAAATGTTGGCAACGGTTATTGAATAATTTTAAATGAAATGAATTGTTTTTCTCCTTTCCAATTACTGGGCCATTTGCCCTCCAAATCCTTCCATGTTAAATCCCCAGAAAAGAAACCGAATTTTAAAACCTCAGGGTTTTATATTTCTTGGCAAAAAGGAAATTCGATTCTGTTGGAATATAGTTCAAAAATAAGGTTCTACCTTTCATTATAAGCCAAGTAGACTGAAAATTAAAGGTAAAGCACAAAAGAAAATCCTTTATGAGTGTGTGTGTGTGTGTACGCATGCATGTGTGGTAGCCAAGGGCCTTTGTGATCTGCCAAATGAAACACGTAAAACAAAGAGCTAGCACTGATGTAAAATTCATGACGGCAAAAATGTCACAGAGCAGAGCTATTCTGAAGAAAAGAAGCATTCTTTTTCCAGTTAAGGAAGTTTGTGTTTTAAATGCACACGTCTGATGTAGCCCAGCTGCAAAGTAAAGCGAAGGTCCCCTCGACGCCCGGAGAGAAAAGTTTACAGTTCACACACAGCGCGACTCCTGTTTACAGAGTTTTCTGGCAAACTCCAGATTGTTCTGGGAAAGAGAAGTATTGATGTCAACTGTTATCTGTAAATTTGAAAACGTAAACCTTCTTTCTCCAAAACTCCCTGGAGCCAATAATTCTGCATGTTCCTGTGAGTAGCTAACAGGCTGGAATTATCCAGCTCTCCCCACAAAGGGCTACTTCTCCACCTCCTTTGTCCCCAGTGAGGCAGGCTGCTCACAGCTGCGGAGGTGGTGAGCATCTGTGCTTCAGATAGACACCAAAAAGGACAAAGAAAACCTAAGTCTTCAGTGGATAACCATAGCTTGGATCACCCACAATGGACCAGACTCAAAGGTGCATAGGACTGAGGCTCAGAATTGGTTTAAAACATTTCCTGGTTGCTGCTGTCACCCAAATGCCAGGCTGGTGGCTGGTGGTTCCACAGTTACATCATCTCCTAGTCGCAGACCCTCTCAGGGCCCAGAAAGCCAGCGGTCCCCCAGAGAGTCTTTGAAGACTCCAGGAAGTCAGAATAAAATGAAGACAATTTACAAAAACAACCTTCTTTCTCTCAAATATGCCAATAACTGAAGGAAAATGCCTGGCTTTCAAGGAAGGTCCTGGAGGGAACTGACAAGGCAAAAGGTTATTTAACCATCAAAACTTATTCCTCATTTACCAGTGGGTTCCCTGTTAGAGTGAGGCCCGCATCAGATGATCTCCCTATTCTTCCTTCCTTCCCAGAGTGTTGGCCAATGGACCCTATGTGCTCTGTTTTATTTGTTTCAGGTGCACTTCAGTCCTGACCATCTGTGTTTAACTGTTCAGTTCCCAGTCCCCTGGGCTCTGCTGAACCAGTCACGAGAGGTCTGCCCAGACCCTTGGACACTCAGCCCGTGGACGGCCTCGCAGCAGCGTGCTCCACTCCCAGTCTGATGGGCTTCTCCAGCTTCCTTGGATCTCCACCCTACCTCTCTAGTTCCACACCATGGCACTGGCGTTTTCTGCCCTTATTTCAGTGAGAGTCACTGCTGAGACTCTAAGATTTACTAGTGGAAAATAAGGACACTGTTACTGTGGACAAGCAGATATTTGGAAAACCAAGAGAAATATATTAGTGAAGTGAGAACCCAACACTATTCAGAGACAAAAACCTGGACTTCTCCACTTCTGAAGTATGAAAATGGGGGATTTCATGTTCTTAAGAAGCGTTCTAATGCAAACTCCACATCATCTTGACTTCTGAGACCCATTGTTTTGGCTGGACTCTCCTCAGCTATGAATGCATATGTTAAAGCAACTGTTTTAAGCAAAAAAAAGAAGAAGAAGAAGAAGTATTTACATGTCCTGGAGTACAAAGGGAGATGGCTTGCCCTCGTTGAAGTTAACCTGGACTTTTCCCTCGAACCACCTGTCTTTGGATGCAATGGCTGTTCATCTTTTCCCTCTGAAATGAGTTTGCCCCCCAGGCATAACCTGTAGGAAGCTAGAGCCTTCTCTTTATCTGAGAGGAGTGCTTGGTTGAGTCTTCCTTAATTTGCTCTTCCTTACTATTGAGAACCTAGTGGGAGCCTAAAAGACAATAGGGACTGAAAAGTATCCACAACCTTCCCCAGTTTCCTAACCTAGAATAACAATGTACATAAGTTTGCTTGGAAAACAGAGAGGTAAAAGGCTGCCTGACGCAGACCACTGTCTGCTGAAACTTCCTTACTATTGGTCATTGGGCTTCAGGAAAGCATCCAGCTAGAAGAGAGGAAATGGAGGCAAGCACAGTGTTAGGTTAAGACCCTGTTCTGGGAATCCCACCTGTTCCCGGAAGCCACAGGTGCCTATCTAGAACATCCTAACAACAACCATTCAAAAACAGTGGGGTGCAAGGCACCCTAAGCACCACCATCCATTTTTGTAATAAATATTTGTGGGAGTGGATGCACCTGTGCAATGCATGCACCTTCCCACAAGCAATAATATTCATAGAAAAAAAAAACAGGAAGGCTGTGCACTGGGTCACTATTGGTTTTCATCAAAAGCCAGCAATGCTGTCACAATGAGAATCGTGTAACATATTTCTCTGTACGTCCTGAATGAATGCTTGACAATGCATATCTATTAACTTTATAATCAGCAAAAAAATATGTATCCTTCAAAGCAGAAAACATATTGATTGGCAACTCTTGTCTTTTTCATAGTTTGATACTCCCATAGTGTTTCAATGCATTTTTAAAGGCATCAGCTTTGACATTTCCCAAACATACTGATTTCCAAATCACTATGTAAATACTTCCTTGAGCAAACTGAAGGAAGGCAGACTGAGAGGTGTTTACGCTGTAATCATCAACATGTTCCTCATCAGTTTAATGGTGCTCAAAACCAGAAAATTCAATCACCTTCTCACTCGGCATTGGTGTTATGGTATAAAGTACTTCCAAACCTTGGATGCAGGTATGATTTGCCTGAACCAAAACACTTTCCGCCGTCTACATTTTGAGCATTGGTCAGTTCAAAGGGTACCAAGGAAACTTACTAAATTTTTAACTTACTTAATGTATTTATTTATTTAGAGACAGAGTCTCACTCTGTTGCCCAGGCTAGAGTGCAGTGGCATGATCTCAGCTCACTGCAACCTCCACCTCCCGGGTTCAAGTGATTCTCCTGCCTCAGTCTCCGGAGTAGCTGGGATTACAGGCATGAGCCACCATGCTCAGCTAATTTTTGCATTTTTTAGTAGAGACGGGGTTTCACCATGTTGGCCAGGCTGGTCTCGAAATCCTGACCTCAAGTGATCCTCCTGCCTCGGCCCCCTAAAGTGCAGGGATTATAGGTGTGAGCCATCACACCCGGCCAATTTTTAACAGCTACAGAATGTAGCTGTGGTTAACTTTTGGAGCCTTTACTCTTTCAGATCTTGACCAACAGACTTCTATTTTTTAAGACTTCAGGATAAAAAACATCCCTTTGGTCTCATTGTAACCCCTACCCGGCAACTAACCAGAAAACATCCTTACACAGCAATGAACAACAGACAGCCTGGAGAGGACCATTTCCCAAATCCCTGTAGCTATTTAACTTACTTCAGCCATGGGATTAGTTTGTTCTTTAAATTATTATTAACATAAAGTCAGATATTTTACCCAAATATACCATTTTATGCTAATCAGTGATATATATTCATATGGAACATGGCTAACCAAATACTGTATTCCATCCAATATAAGATATCTTAATTTTATGGTGCACTATTATTTTATGTTCCACTAAGTAACACAAAATACTACCAATAAACCATGATATGTCGTTGTCAATTCTAAGTCACATTTCAGTTTCAGAAGTGTCTCAATGAAAAAAAAAATGTGCATCTTAGAATCAATAAGTAAAATGTTAGTAAACACAAAATGATGGTTCCTTCAAGGGTATACAATTGGCCCGGTCATGTCTACTTGGACAAAATGCGATCAGTTCTACAGATTGCTAATTTCAAGAATAAATGATAAAGGACATGATGATTTGTTAGTTATTTTGTCTAGTTTCTGCATTGACACTTCTTTAACACATGTGATTAAGCCAATAATTTAGGATTCATTTTGTAATATTGCAAAAAGAAAATTTTAACTTAGATTTTTGTTGTTGTTGTTTAGAAACTTCAGAGAGTCTTAGCTTTAGTAGTAACATGCATAGAAAATATCTATCCAAAGCTTCCTTAGCTAAAAATGAGAAGAGAGAAGAGGGAGGCGGTAACAAAAGCCTAAAACCAAAATTAGCAACCACATAGCACTGTCAAAATCAGCAGCGACAAAGCCGGTGGTAGAAAGGCCCAGCACACCCACGCTTTCAGGAGGCCATGGTAATGAATGAAAGATCCATTGCTGCTCCATGCCATTTACAGGCAGCAGATGTGTGACAGAAAAGCGGCTGGAGTATAATTCTTTTAGATGCTGAGCAAAGCAAAAAGCGGAGTGAGATATTTTTGTGGGGGTTCATTTGGTTTTATTTTTTAAAAATACAAATATTAAGCATTTAAAATCAAATCATGTAATATTGCAAAGCTGGAATCCTGAGTGGTTGCCCTCAGTATATGATGCCCTAGGTATATTAACGGAATCAAGGTCTGTTAACAGAATCAACCTTCATGTCAAAGGCAAGAGTCTCCTTGCCACACACCAAATAGGGCCAGACCTTGTGGGGACAAAAAATCCCCTAACCAGACGGCCCTCGGACAAAAAAATCCCCTAACCAGACGGCCCTCGCATTACACGCCTGACTCAAACTCCTGATAAACAAGCGTCTATTCAATGTTATTGTCAAAATGGGCACACATTAACATATGCAAATGAAAACCAGTGGTAACACTGGTCCTCTCCTCTTCCCCTGCCTTAGGTGCCCAGGACTAGGAACCTTTCCATTTCAGAGTGTTTCTGCCCACACATTCCTTCACAGATTCAAACACAGGTCACCAGGTTCCCAGAATCCAACGTGATAAACTATGAAAAATACGGGTTCTTAAGACAGCATCTTTTATTCACAGAAGTAAAAAAGCAAACGATAGTGCCTACTATTTAATACTAAGAAATGGACCCATCTCTGTCAATGTTTCTAATTAATAGATGCTGCAGAAAGCAAGAGGAATTAAAATGCACACATGTAAATATAAAAAATACATTTGTAAAATTTCATTTTGCCTGAATGGTCTGGAAAATGTACATTTGGAGAAATAATGCATCTTGTGGTCATTGGAATACGGAGGCAAAATACACATGCAACTCCTGAGTGAGCATGCAGTTACTATTTTTTTAGGTTATTTAATAAAGAGTGATTCATTGTCACTCCTTTTGCTATATCCAAAAATATATAAATCATTAAAAGATTTTCCCCCCGCCCCGGGGGAAATGGTTAAAACGACAATTACAGGAGACTGAGGAGGGGAGGGAGAGAGGTTGGTAGGGGGTTGGGGGGATAAGAATTCCTCTCCTAATTCTGGTTATCCATTTTGAATTTTAGACATTTTTAAGTAAATGTCCCATTTATTAGGTCGGTGCAGAAGTAACTCCGGTTGTCATCATTACTTTCAGTGGCAAAACCGCAATTACCTTCACACCAACCTAATAATTCAAAAAGAGCTCTCAAAAATGGCATGCCTGTGTGTACACCAACATGCATTCATCAGGCCGAGGTATGTTAAGTGCTTGTTTTGTTACTATGAAGTAATTAAGTTTAAGAGATCAGAGATCAATTATGCAGGGCCTTGTTCTTTTTTTTAAAAAAAAGTAATTTATGTCTTCACTCTGGGCGGGAAAACACACATATGCCCGTGTACACACATACATACACACACACACACACACACGGGAAATGGTGAGAGGACATTCACATCCTGGGTCTGAGGGTTATGCCCCAATTAGTATGAAGGAGAAAGGTTTTATTTAGATTCATCTGTATCAACTACCTGTAGCCTTGAAAGAAACACAAGCCCCAATTTCAAAAACTCTTTTCTCTTTATCACAGGTAGACAGGCGATCTCAGTGTTAAAGGTCTGGATCAAAAGCAACTCGATCACAACTCAATATTTAAAAAAAAGAAAAGAAAAGAAAAACAAAACAGGCTAGCCAGACCCTTGCTTAAAGATTTTGTTGTTTATATTCTAGGCACTGTTTATACAATCTTGTCCCTTCTGGACCACACATAAGAGAATCAAAAACATCCCCAAATCTTGCTGTCTGGTTTACTCAGTATTGATCTCTGATCTCTAGTTTACTCCAAGTCATTTTCTCTCAATGAAGCACTAAACTGGCTAAAAATTTTATATTTCCCACACCGTATTCAGGGTGAAGTTAACCATTGAGTGAGAAATGACACATGCAGATTTCAGCAACTTTGAAGTTAGAGTTGAATCTGTCCTGACCCGCACCTCTGGGGGAAATCTACTTTGTTCTTTGTGGCTTGTTCTTTGAGCTCAGGCACCATGGTGGGGTCGCCTAACAGGCTCACTCAACAAACGCCTTTAAAATCAATTACAGAAATGAGCATTGTGAAGAGAAATGCTTTCCTCCTCCTGATGGTAGATGATACACCAGAAAATAATGAACTGTCCCCTCGTTAGCAGAAAGTTTTTGCTTCAGGTCTATAAAACAGTACTGTATCTAAATTCCCATGGAATCTCCATTTTTTATGCTAGTACCATCATTCTTTGCTGAACACTCTTCAACAAAGCCTATCAACTCTTTTAATAATCAGTTTCTCACGGATGAACAAGCCAAGTCCACATTCTGCTGAATGAGAGATTCCAGGCCTCTCAGAGTTTCACTGCCCAAGAACAAAAGCAAGTAACAGCTGTCAGTTCCTGAATTACACTAACCAGTCACTAACTTAGCGTAGACCATGCACACACTCTGGGGCTCAAGCACATGAGAGAGGGCATCACAGACTCACACACTAAGCTGGGGTATGTACTTAGGATGTTAGGACCAGAACACCCCGTGGGTCAGATTCAAACCCATGCATTTCATGGATTCCAGCCAGATTTGTCTTGTGTTCTTCTAAGCAGGTTTTTTAACTTAGATTAAATCACTGAGTAAATGAAACGTCAATCTTCACAGCGTCACAGACCACAAATCAACTCGAGTCCCAGTATGAGGCACAGGAGAAATGACTAACGGATACGTGAATTCTAGTGATAGCCCCAAAAGCACCTCCCATCTATTTTTCACTGAGTCTGGTCACAGGTAAAGTAAGACTCCATTTACACCTGGGATCTTGCAGAATAAGATGACGTTGGGCTGCACAGACCTGATGTGGACCTTTTCCCCACAGAAGTCATGCCTGGGCTAAAACTTAGAACCCAAGAAGGTAAATTGGAATCAAGTCTTCCAGAGCTTTAACGTTTTTGGATGGGTATTTTCTTAGTGCCATTAATGGACCTAATAGTTTCACAACTCACCTGTTTCAGTGAGAGCCAACGGTTCTG
Organism: Macaca thibetana thibetana; assembly: GCF_024542745.1. NCBI lineage: Eukaryota > Metazoa > Chordata > Mammalia > Primates > Cercopithecidae > Macaca > Macaca thibetana. The sequence continues at coordinate 5,310,089 of NC_065589.1, read as the reverse complement.
TGCTCACCATTAGATTGATGGTTGAACTAGAAGCTGACCTTGCTGGCTGTGGAGGTGGGGGCTGAGATTTCTCTATAAAAGAAAAATACATGCAACTCGTAGGTAAATCAGAAACTGGAGGGCTTGGGAATCCTTAGTGACTGATACAAGGTTGCCCGCTGTGATTAATGTCCTATGTGGGGGAGCGGTGATTGAAAGAGAGATCCGAGACATCTCTACATCCACCACTTATGCTGTGGGCTGCAAGTTGGATCCACATGCTAATAAGCAGCTGGAGGGGATCCCTGAACCTCGGAACAAATCCTCTCCCCTCCCACACAGCCTCTTCTGCTGCTGCCCAGGAAAATAGAGCCCTAGGGTTAACTGGATCTTTGGACTCATATCTCTATGGGCCTAATCCAGGGCATTGGTGGGAATTCCCTTTCCTCAAGCTGGTTCCTCGATCTGAATAGCATTGGCCTGAAGAAAACAGGAGCCTTCCCCTTCACATTCCTAGAGCAGTGGGGGTCAAGAAGAATGGGAGGGGGGATCCCAGAAGAATTTAGAAAGATGAGAGAGGGTACCATGAATAATTAAGAAAAGCTGGGACAGTACTCAAATGCAGGCCTCAGTGAAATGGGGGAGCCCTGGGGACAAGAGCCAGCCAAGGGCAGAGCCCAACTATGGTGAGAGATCAGGGCAGGGAGACTCACCTATGGACATCCTCCACCCCTGGGGTGGTGAGACTTCAGGTACAACCTCCATTACTCCCTAAGGGGCCAGTGACTGACTAGTGTTTCCCTGAACATGGAAACCTGGACAGGGTGGTGGGCAACCAGGAGCCCTCGCCCGGAGACGTGGCCATGTTTCCCGGGTGCAGTGTTGGAAAGGGCTATGCTCAGGTGACATGGATCTGGCTTCCTCCATAAAGTAGCCCAGGACCCAGAGGACTGCATTCCACATGGAATCCCATTTTCCATTCTGTGTTTTATAAAGTTAGGGTGCCACCAAAGCACCCAGGCTGAGTTGTTTTGGTTTTTGTTTTTTTTTTCTAATTTGTGTTTATTTCAGAATAGATTCAATAAGTAAGTGTCTCCTTTGTGTCCTATTTGATACTCTACATAGAAATCAGGTACTGACTTGTACCGATCATGTACTTACTTGTACTGAAACTTCCGTGGTAGGTGGCTCTGACCTGAGACCTCAGGTAGCAGACCACGGCCACGTGGTACATCTGCCCAGCGAGCAGGCCTCCGATGACGCGGTCCGTGACCGTGAGATTCTGCTTCAGAACCAGGGACTGATCATGGGCTGAGGTGATGGTGAGGTCATAAAAATAAGGACTGGGGGGCTCAGGCCTCTCCCAGTGGAGTCTGGCGCTGTTCTCTGTGATCTCAGACACCTGGACTTCTCGGGACACCTTAACTGGAAGATAGATCAGAGTGTGAAGATAAAAAATAAAACCCTCCATGACTGTTGTGCATGAGCAAGAGAGGAAATCTGAAAGGGGTGTGTTAACAGGCAAATTGACTTGAAATTTAGGTGAGGTGGGGAACTAATTTCTTGTTCAAGCCCCTAAAAAATATTGCTCTTATAATCTATCAGCATACATGAAATGTGAAATTCACAGTAATGAAAAATCTCATCATTCATCAACTATCTTTTTTTCTATTAAAAATCTCCACTGTTAAGAAGATACTTTGGAAATACAAGCCCTGCATACTAATCATAAGTTGTGTTTGCTACAAAATGAGCCCCATAATTTAAAATGTATTAAATCATAAAATGTTAGGGTATGACATGAAATTCTTTTAAAGGAATTCTGCTTTCTCTCTTTCATACTGCTCATAAAATGAAGATAATTTCCGTTTTATCATGGGCCTTCCTTTACAGCTTGTGACATTCGGTAGTGTCTTCCAGTGTCTTCTTTAATAAAACGATAAAATAACATACTCTTGGTCTCATTAGAGTCATCTACCTTTTGTATCTAATTCAGTCTGAAATATATTAAGTTGGTGCAGAGTGCTTGTCGGTTTTGCTATTACTTTCAATATTTTTCTCATGGTCAGTATGCGCATAGATTTCAGCCTTGGGGAAGGACTGATGGTCCAGGCTCTCACTTTTCAGGCTATTGGACTGAACACCCAACATTGCCACAGCACACAGCTTAGGGCCCCTTTTCTGTGGGTATGAGGCAGGGACAAAGTTTGCAGTTGCAAAGGGCTCCCCCAGACCTTTTCAAGTCATATTCTAAGGTAGGCAAGTCCGGCTCCAAACACCAGCCCAGAAACAGCTGCCTTGCTGCCTAAGAACCAACTGCAGGCTTTTTCTTTCTGTCTCTACCACTCCCTAAATAGGGGTTAAAACCCTATTTTGACCTGGAACATTTTCCCTTTCGTTTAAGACAACTCAGTTTCCAGGTGAGGTGAGCTGTGCCCCCACTGACATTCCAGAGAGAATGAGAGCTTCCCATCCCTACCCCAGGACAGGATTAAGGGCACAGGATGGGGTGTGGGAGAAGGGAGGTGGCAGAGGCTGGAACCTCTAACCAACACCTCTTAAAATACATCATCCAGATGTCCAAGCCCAGATCAAGGACTGTATTCTGAGTGTGTTACATGCAGGCTTTGAGGAACACACGCTGGAGCAGTAAATGAGGACGTCACAAGACGGCAGCCCTAGCAAGGGCTTTCTTACCCACGGGCTTAGTGGTGGCTGGCTTGGTGGCAGCTGGTTTGGCTGCCTGTGGCCTAGGGGCCTCAGGCTTGGCCGCCACTTGTTTTGCGGCAGCAGCAGCAGGGGGTCTCACAGCTGCTGGCTTTGCTGCTACAGGCTTCGCTGCCGTTGCTGGCTTCACCGCGACCGGGGGTCTAACAGTGGCCGTCTTTGTGGCCACAGGCTTGGCAGCCACAGGTTTTGCAGGGGCTGGTTTCTCAGGGGCCGGCTTTGCAGCAGCTGGCTTCACAGATGGCTGATTTACGATAGTTACAGGCTTTGTTGTGGCGGTCACTGGCTTCGTTGTAGTCACCGGCTTCGTGGTCGTCACTGGGTTGGATGTAGGACTTGAAGTAACATTATTTGGAACATTTCTGTTAAGACAAATTAAATATTACCTCTACTTTTGCCTGCTATGTAAAATAAACAAAGACATAACCCCATGAACTACATTAAATTTGTTTTAGCAAAATGCATGCAATAGTTTTTATAGATTATGTATAGTAGTGCATATATTAAATTCCTTCCTTTAAGGATCTGTGCCCCCCTAAAAAAAAATATGAAACAGCATATTGAAAAATAGAATCATTAAAAATGAAGCTTATATTGTTCTACAAAAACATCTTTCAATTTATAACATAAAGGCTGAGATAAAATAAGAGACAACAATAAATAATATCCAACAATGTTATCATTATAGCAATTAACCAACCAAAACATACACCAAAAATTAAATGAAATCAGTAGTTAGCTACTTACATTATAAGAAAATATCCACTCAATCAAATGCTATGTTGAGCTGGAAAATTATGAAGTTAGCATGTACTATTTTGCTCCACGGCTTATTATTGGGAGTATATATATATATATATATTTTTTACTTGTCTTAATTTTTGTGTATGTGTTTTTCTTTTTTTTTTTTACAATTTCTTGATCCATTACCAATATCTAGAGAGAATAGCAACCTAATCAAACAGACACAACAACACGGACCCACACTTCATAGCTTTCTTGATCTTAGAAGAAAATGTATTATTTTAGAATCATATCTTGCTACATGTCCTAGGAAGTAATAATATATTTTCAAGTTAATATCATAAGACTTCAAATACTAGGTTACTTCATTCCTTCTGTTTTCCAAAAGATGAAAAGGTTAAGTCAATTTTAGGGAATGTTTCAGAGAAATAATAGGAACCATTAAAGCCTAGAAAAATAGAGGCTACAAAGCCAAATGAAGCATCCGGTGCCACAATACAGGTCCTAGTTGCCTTAGCAATGATATTCATTCTTGCTATGCTGAGATTTAAAGCCACTCCTTCTGAGGTCAAAGGAAAGAGCTGAAGGACTTAAGTGGTGATAGAGAGAAGGGTCTGCAGTAGGAAGAGATGGGCTCTCTTTCCCCATCTTGAGAGTCAGCCAGTAGTAAGCCAGATAGTAATTTTCCAAGGATCATCTGCATTCACATCTCCTCTGTGCATGAAGTCCAGAATCTGCAGAATCTGCACTTCCCTCCAAAGCATGACCCACTGTGACATTCTCTTAAGGAGCACACGTTGCTGACACACTACAGGAGCTCAGTTTCTGTGGCCACACCGCCCTAGCTAGCCCTTTGTCACATGGCCCCACTGCCCTCTTTGCTCCTAGAGTTGGCACCCGAGATGGAGCAGGGCACGAACCATGGCACATGGGCCAGGCAGCAGCATCAGCATGGGTGCCACAGTCCTGCCCACTCCCATCCCTCCCCTCAGTCTTCATAGTGCAACATGCACATGGCTTCCTATTATTACCATTATTACATGTTATCACAGCATTAACAATTTTAAGAAGACATGGAGTCCATTTTTTGATGTATCCAATCCTTCTTTTATGTAACCATTTCACACCAGATACAGCAAATTGTTTGGACATACGGTCTCAATTACCTACCTTCTCTCTGCCCATGCCCTTTACAATGTAATGTGACAAGTCCTTCCATCAAGCCTAGTTTTTCACCCTTAAATCTAGGTTAGCCTTTGGACATGCTTTGGCCAATAGAATGTGGCAGAAGTAACAGTGTGCCAGTTCTAACCTAGGTCACAAGAGGCCTTGCACACTTCTGTCTTCTCTCAGGGAACCCTGCCGGGTCACCTTGTGAACAAACCCAGGCTAGCCTGCTGAGAATGAGAGACCACATGGAGCAGAGATGAGTCAGCCCAGCTGAGACCATTCTAGACCAGCAGCTCTATAGCTGACAAGCAGCTGACCACAAACATAAGGGAGCCAAGTAGAAAACAGAAGAACCACCCGGTTGAACCCAGAAAAAATTGCTAATCCACAGAATTACAAACTAAGTAAGTGGTTGTTGGCCAGGCACAGTGGCTCATGCCTACAATCCCAGCACTTTTGGAGGCTGAGGCAGGCAGATCATTTGAGTTCAGGAGTTCTAGATCAGCCTGGACAACATGGCAAAACCCCATGTCTACTGAAAAAAATACAAAAATTAGCCAGGCATGGCAGCATGCACCTGTAGTCCCAGTTACTCGGAAGGCTGAGGCACAAGAATTGCTTGAATCCAGAAGGCAGAGGTTGCAGTGAGCCAAGACTGCACAACTGTACTCCAGCCTGGGCAACACAGCAAGGCTCTGTCTCTAAATACATTAATTAATTAAGTAAATAAATAGGTGGTTGTTGTTTTAAGCCACTAAGTTTTGAGTAGCTTGTTATGCGGCAAAAGCTAACTGATAAAACAGATTATTTGAGAAGCATGACCCACATTAGCTTTGAGAAGTCACATTTTCTGGATTTCAAGGTCCTCATCACATAAAGTCAGGAGTTGGTTGGAGGACCTGGGCAATCCCTGCAGCACTATAATTTTTAAGACAATAATTATAATCACTTACATTTGTTTGTGACCAAACTTCACAAGATTCTTTGTGGGTTGGTCCCCTTGGAACCAATCACACTGTTTCCTGATATCTGGGGACAAGTAAAAAGCATTTTCGCCTAAAGAAAAAAAAAAGAAAACAATTGAACTGCATGCTAATAACATGAAAATTAAAAATAATCTGTTAGCGAGTTAAACGAATCACATAACATTTATTTAGCCCAAATTATTGTTGAATTAACCATATCAGACAAACTATGTCCAGTGATTTTAAACATAAAGTATGATGGCATTTGATCCATGAAACATGGTAAGCCAATATGTTCTATTTGGCAATATTTGGGTGATTAAGTTAAAAATATATTTATTCAATGTGAGGGAGAAGACAGGGATAGAAGAAAAATCAAGTGGAGAGTCTGACAAGTTCTAGTCTCTTGAACATCAGATTATAATCCAACAGCTTTCATATTTTCTCAATGCTTTGTTGAACAAAGCTTCTGTTTTTAATCTTAGGAAGACAGGAACAGTGACCCGTGGGTGAACCTGCTGGCTTACCTTTGCTTCACATTTTTCCCTGAGTCTTTTGGGTGCCAGACCTTCACAAATGTGAATACCGTTTTCATAGACCTCAACATTCCCTTAAATAATAAACATTCAGTATATACATGTTTATTTATACTTTATAAATCTCCCTCATTTGTTCCAAGCCTTGCCTGTACTGAGCCTAGGCTGCACACTATACACAGGCTCTGGAAACTATAATGGGCTACAGCTCCTCAAAGAGCAGTCTAGGGGACCACAGACCCACAAACAAATGATCCACAGGCCAGGTAAAGATGCCCTAAGTAGGGTGTCCGGATTAACCATGAGCAGGCCTTGGGAGCAGGAGCCTCCACGGCGAGCAGAAGCCATTGGAAATGAGCTTTGAAGATGAATATGGGTTTGCTGCTGAAGTGCGGTGGAGAGCATTCCAGGGAGGGGGAGCCCCATGAGCAAAGGCACAGTGGTATCCAAGCACAGGACTGGTGGCTAAGCCCAGATCAAAGCAACTCTTTCTAGAAGCTTTCCCCAGTGCCCCCAACATAAATCACTTTTTTTGCGACATGCCAGCCTATTATGTCATGCATAATAAATGCGCATTTGATCCATTTGCCCACCCTCTATGTAAACTGTTAAGGACACCAAGAGTGCCTTATAGCTAGGAGGTGCTCGGTCAAATGTGGTGGGATAAATGAGTCAATGAGAACAAGGAGTCTGTCTGCATGTTCCCTGCTTACTCTGGCTCCTAAAAGCATTTGTGGCATATGGCAGGTGTCAATATATGTTTGTTAAATGAATGAACCAGTTCCAGTCAACACATCGGTTGTCTTTTCCATGACTGTTCCCACACTCCTCCCGGCCCAAGCATAAAGCCAGGCCAGGGCACATGCTGTGCCACGCAGGACTTACTGCTGACGAAGGATGGCAACAGCCTCCCGAAGCGCATCAAAGGTTCCTCGTTAAGCTCAGTGGACTTGTCCACTAATTTGAAGAAGACATCATTTGGCTCACTGGCGAAGGTGTATACCTCCTTGATGTTCACCTTCCTGCCAATGCCCAGGACCACGAAGAAGTAGCCCTTGCATTTGGCCTGCAGGATGACTCTCTGGGCCTCCTCCAGCTGCTCCTCCTGCACCTCGCCCGTCAGCATCAGAACCACAATTTTCAGGTCCCGTGGGTTTGGAGCACTTTCAAAGACATTCTCTATGGTGTATTCAATGGCACTGCCCAAGGCCCTGGTTCCCTGCAACTGTGTCATTCCCCTGCTGAGGAAGTCCACCAGCTTCTCCTTGGAGCCATAGTCAGTCAGGGAGAATTCCACCTTCACAGGCGACACGCTGGCATTGCCCATGGACTCATAGGGTGCATGCTGCACAACGGCCACTCTGGCGAAGTGCTGGGAGGCCTTGGGGTCTGGGCTCATGTCCAGTTGTCTGACCAGGTACGCTATGTACTTCTTCATCTCATTGAACTGGAACAGGGTGGTGGTCTCAGCGCTGTCTAAGATGAAAGCCATGTCGATGTCCACATCGCTCCCTGCCGCTCTCCTGTCCCTGAAGGAAGGCCTCCAACTGCCAAATCCGCAGGATGGGTCAATGTTGCAGATGTCTAGAAAGAAGCATGGCAGCCCATTTATTCTGTGACACCCACAGCAGGATACACAACTCATCAATCTGCTGGGAGCCTTGGGTGATTAAAATGATCCCATAAGATCAAAAGCAGGCTGGGCGCGGTGGCTCACGCCTGGAATCCCAGCACCTTGGGAGGCCAAGGCAGGCGGATCATGAGGTCAAGAGATCGAGATCGTCCTGGACAACATGGTGAAACCCTGTCTGTACTAAAAATACAAAAATTAACTGGGCGTGGTGGCAGGTGCCTGTAGTTCCAGCTACTTGGGAGACTGAGGCAGGAGAATCGCTTGAACCCAGGAAGCGGAGGTTACAGTGAGCCAAGATTGTGCCACTACACTCCAGCCTGGGCGACAAGAGTGAGACTCTGTCTTAAAAAAAAAAAAAAAAAAAAAGAAGCAAAAAGGACCAAAACCAAAACCAATTTATATCTTGCTGCCTTGATTTGATTACGGCCAGATTTCAGTTTCCATCACCTAATACTTAGATGAAACAAATCAGTAACATAAAATCTTTGTAGTATGCCACGTGCTGGCATTTTTAAAAGAAAAGAAACATTATCTTACTTTGCCACTCTTTGAAGAAATATGTTCTAGAATGTCGCTAGTACCAAATATTTTCATTCTAGATTCTAATGTCAAAACTTAAGCAGAACCCACCTCCTCCTTTGCTAACTATAAAATGAATTATCCCCCATCAAAGAGAAGCTCTGTCTTGGGAGGTCCATTTTTAATACAGAAACTGCTGCAGTAGTATTTACACTGGTAAATACGAGGCTTTGTGAATCAACTGAACTCAAGCTCTTTTTACAGATCATCATTATTCTCTCACTCTCCTATGGATATTATGCTTTGCAATTGCAGCTGAGCAGATCTTCCTGTTAGATAAACAGCTTACCCAAGCAAACATGACACGTGCGGACATTCTCCAGGAAGTCTGTGAGGTCTCTCCCCGCAGGCAGGACGAGCGCATGCCCCACTGCTGTGTTATTGATCTGGTTTAAACAAAAGAACAATTTCAGCAGGGGCGTACATGATCAGTAATATCTGAAAATATGGCAGAGGAGTAAATCAAAGCCACAACACTAAGATAGATTAACTTCCCAACAGGGCAGTATTGGGAATATCTTCTCATTTGGGAGTGGGGCTGGACTCTGAGTATAATAGAAAGACATAGGTTTTATGCTAATAGGGTGAGCTGGAGTTCATATCCCCTTGAAATGGGGTTCAGCTTTTTTCAGATGTAAAATGGGGGTAATACCTTCCTAATGCTGTCATTTGGAGGGTTAAATTAGATAATAAATGTTAGTACCTGGTGTACCCTCTGGCAAATAGTAGGAACTTAATCTTATTGCTATTTTTAGCACCAATGTGGGAGCTCCATCCCTTCCCCACCCTCTCAGGTGTGGTTAAAGCAAGTAACAAAATCACTCCCAGTGGATGCAAAGAGTCCTGTCTATCGCAGTACCTGGCACACGATTAGTAATTATTCATTTAACAAATAACTAGTCTGAATGAATGAGTGAATCGTTATGAACAAATGAACGAATAATTTTTTGGTCTTGTTGAAACCATGCTAAGAAACTCATGTGGCTCTGAGTCCCTCAGCCCACACAAGGACAGATTTATGTGAATGAACCCCCAACAAGACCACACGGCCAGTAGCCCAACTTCAACACTGGATTCCCAATGAACATCCAATGTGGAAGGAAAGACATCAGCAATCATCTTGCCCCAGCCTCAACTTACAGGTGACAAATCTGAGACGCAGGGAAGCTAAGTGGTGTGCGCATTACTTTAAATGGGTGGGGGGAGTGTGGAACCAGGCCAAGGCCTCCTGACTTCTGGCTGGACTCCTTCCTATCCATCACCCATCTGTCTTGAACAGTATCACCAGAACTGCACTGAATAAATATTAATTGATATAACAATTAAACCAGTCAGCCAGGCACGGTGGCTCATGCCTGTAATCCCAGCAGTTTGGGAGGCCAAGGCAGGCAGATCACAAGGTCAGGAGTTTGAGACCAACCTGACCAACATGGGGAAACCTCGTCTCTACTAAACAAAAAAAAGAAAAATACAAAAATTAGCCAGGCATGGTGGTGAGTGCCTGTAATCTCAGCTACTCAGGAGGCTGAGGTAGGAGAATCACCTGAACCTGGAAGGTTGAAGTGAGCCAAGATCACGCCACTGCACTCCAGCCTGGGTGACAAAGCAAGACTCCCTCTCAAAAAAACAAAAACAAAAACAAAAACACACACACACAATTAAACCAGTTATTTAATAGAATTACAAGGGACGCTTGGCCTCTCTGTGGGCTGCCCTTGGGGCCTGGCTGAAGAAAGCTTTGCACAGTGGTGTAGATCGGGGTTGCTGAGTTGGCATAATTTTGGGGACCTTACTAAAAGACTGCAGGCCTCCAGGGCCACCCTGGATATTCACCTTCAGAGCTGATTGGGACAGAGTGGAATGGGTATTACCAGCACATGGGTTTCAGAGTCTAATGGACTAGGGTCCTAGCCTCTCACGAGCACCTCACTAACAGCAGGATCGTCCTTTTCCATGAGGTGAGACGGATGACACAAACCTCACCAGCCAGTTATGGGAAGCAAATGCCCAGTACACACACAGTAAGACACAGCTCAGAGTGTGCACATGGGGCTATCTTGGGAGGAGACAGAACTGATCCAAACGTCCAGGTCCTCCTCACATGTTGAATAAAGCAAACAAGCCACACCACCTTGTTAGTAGATAGAGGGTGTCACTAACACTAGCATCACTAACCAGCAAGAGCTGTCAACCTGTGAGGAGGAACCTGGGGGCAGTGCTACAGGCATGTAGGCATCCCTGTAGTGCTGGGGTCACGAGGCTGTCCTGGAGACCTCACAAGAGAAGTTCTCAGGCAGATGGCCTCATTGGGGACCTTGTAGGAGCTATGCGACATGAAGCCACCGAGGATCATGGGCGTGTCTGAGAACCTCCTCAGAGCCCCAGAAGAAAGGGAGATGGCAATAGCACCAACAGAGCACAGACCTGCAAAGCGTTGACGAGCTGCCGGTCTTCCTGGCTCGTAAGGAACAAGGGGGTGATCCCCGCATCTGAGAGCTTGAGCACAGCCTCTCTGAGCTGTGGGGATGCTGTTGTGGGCCTGTTGCTGAAGAAAACGGCTACTTTCCTCATTAGGAATCCGCTCCGCACACGCTTAAATGTGTTTCTGGCCACAAATGACATGGCGGTCTCCAGACTCTGCTGTTTGGATGTCAGAGCCACCTGAAGGTTCTTAATCTTGTCCAGGAGGACCGACTTCCTCTTGGAGTCAGCAAACCGGATCTCTGTGGTCACCTCGTTGTTGTAGGTGACTACGGCCACCCGGGCCCCCCGTGGGCAGTTGCTCTCAGCAATGGTCAGGTCATTCACAATACTCAAGACCACATCTCGCATCCGGCTGAACGTGTCTTGGTTGACCCCCTCAGAGGTGTCTAAAGCAAAGGCTAGTTCTGTCGGGAAGACGGGGCACTCCAGGGGCCCTGTGGAAAGTGAAGGGTGGAGGGTTAAAGACAAACCGTACTTACTACAAAAGGGAGGCTTCCTTTCCTTAGGAAAAAGTCACCAAAATCAACTTACCATAGCAGCAAGCTAGAAAAGAAACAAAGAGAAGAAAGGGTGAGAGACTACTCTACCATGTGAGAATTTCAAATGTAAAAATATGCATTGTCAGACAACAGAAAACCGTGTACTTACGACATTTATCTTTGATGCTTTGGATGAGGGCACATTGCTTTAAAAGAAAATGAAAGAATATGTAAGGAGAGCAAATCAAAGGCTCATGAGGTAATGAGTCATTCTGGATACATGCAACTTACATCGATGGAGTCACCTCTGTTGCCCTTGGGACCCTGTAAAACCAAGGAAGGAAAGGCTGAGAGGCACAGTAGATGGGGAATTTGAAAAAACAGCCTTTGCTCCCCGCCCCCTGAAGAAATACACAGAGCAAAACAAAGGGGCCCCTGGATAACCTTGATTGTTTATAGCCGCTCCCTATAAACCTGATTTTTTCTCTTGCAAAACAAAAGAGAAAAGATTCTCAGAGCAAATGTGTTTCCCTGGGAGGTCATTTGGCTTTTGAAATAGCCTCAGGTCCTGAAACCAGGAAGCTCACCACCAATCCATGTAAAGTCCACTAGTGAGCTTGGGTCTAGATTCTCCTTCTCTTGAGAAAAGAGCTCCCTCTCACACGCTTGCTTGATACACCCCTGCCGAAGGGGCAGTGAGAGATCATCGAGCTGTCCTGGTTCCCTCCGTGTCTAATGCATCCCAGCTGAATTCCACCCCAAGGAGCTCTAGGGACTGACTCAAGGCTTCCCTCAGCGTCCTATCCCTAAACCTCACCATCCTGACAGTCCAGCAGGCATCTCATGGGCCATTAGTTGTCTTTCCGGGGGCCATTTCTGCCTGCTTAGTCTTCTGCAGGAACTGGCCTAATGTGCTCCCCCCAACACTTCATCTACTTAAAGACAGCAATCAGACCCACCTGACCAGCCTTCTTTTCCCTAATTCATCTAAACTAAGCCCTAAAGAAGGAATGATTTTCCAACTCCTGAATTATCTTTTCCATTATTTTTTGAAACTCATCAATTTCAATATTGAGGGACAATATAGGGAGAAATTCAAATAAGAAAACAAAGGTATTAGCAATAAAGAGATTTGGAAGGGCTGTGGGAGGATGCCCTCCTGGCTCCTGGTGGCGGCATGACTAGTGGGCTTTAACCACAAATCAGGAGCTCCCCTGGGGATTTCATAGACCAAAGGAAGCATTGCCAAACCAAGACCTGGCATAATTGCACTGCTTCTGCAAGATGCGAGCCAAAGGCATTCAGATTTCTCCTCTTTGGTTTCTCCTCTATACAAACCTCAAATGCACCTATGCCAGGAAACTATAAATTACAACACTCTCTAGATGACAGGATCCCATGAAACCTATTTTTTTTAAGTTTCTTGTTACTCTAAAATTCAAAATCTCTTTGCTGCATCATGATGTCAGAGAGTTGGTCTGACAACTAAGCAAATACACACAGAGCACACTTTCTTGTGAGCAAAGCAGTGGTGGGAAGTTTTCAGGGACCATGTGTAAAGCACCCAGCCCCAGGTGGCTGGGTCAGAACTGGATAAATACTTACAGCTGGTCCTGGGTAGCCAGGGTCTCCCTTCTGTCCAACTATCCCTGGAGGTCCCGAATTTCCCTAGAGGGAGCAGAACAAACATGTTCAATTGTGTCAGAAAGTGGAGAGTTTAAGGCTCCTATAGTTGGAAGGGATGGTAAAAGTGATCTAACCCAAGGGACTCCATCACCACGAGAAATCTCTCACTTTAAGGGGCTAGAATGTCTCTTAAATTCAAGTTTAGGGACAAGCAACCTCAACAAAGCCAATGGGAGTCCCCCACCAACTATGGAGGGATTATGTTCTCTGCCAGGCTAAGGTAAGACAGATGCTTTCCCAAGAACCATTAATATGATTATGAAGGACTCCCAGGAGAATAGGTAACAGACAATGAATTAGCTAATGTGTTCAGTGTAGATAATCATCCAATGTTTTAAAGCTCTTTGGGGTATTAAATGATCTGGTTTGACTTTCTTCACTGATCAAATTGATAGGATAATTATGTTTCTTTTCAAATTACATTTCAGGCTGAAAATAACTGTTAGTAATATTTACCCAGATCTAGGCCACAATTTGCTAATTGAAGACTCTGCCATTTTAGGAGAGTGAGTAAACATCCATTGAAAAGAGTAATCTGTCCAGGTGTGGTGTCTCACGCATGTAATCTCAGCACTTTGGGAGGCTGAGGTGGGAGGACTGCTTGATCCCAGGAGATGGAGGTTGCAGTGAGCCAAGATGGCGCCACTGCACTCCAGCCCAGATGACAGAGCAAGACCTTGGCAACAGAGGGAGACCTTGTCTCACACACACACACACACACACACACACACACACACACACACACAAAGAATAAAAAGAAAAGAGCTATCAGGACCAAAAGTAGCTTAAGGAAGAGGAATCTCAGCACCAATAGGCTGAAAAGCCCATGGCCTTGGCCTGACTCGCTTACGAGCCCAGAGGCTTCGGAAGCAGTTACCATGCCTCATTCACTCCTGTTGCCTGACCGTCTGGGTGGGCATGGCCCAAAGTGACTGCACAGACTTCCCAGTCACCCATAATGAGACCTGAGACTGTAGGTGGGTGCTGTGCCTGGAGTGAGCTGGGCTGGCGACCCTGGAGGTGAATTGGAGGAAGAGGAATACACCTGCAGGAGGACAGCCATGGACCACAGCCATGGCGGTGCCCTGAGGACATTGGTCTGGGGCTCAGGAGTCCCTTCCTTCCACTCTGTGCTATCCCTGGCCAGGGTGCAAGTGAAGGATAATTGTCAAAGCCTCAGCAGTTAATCACGTTGAAACATCCATTCTCATTCCTCACCTGCAGCCAAGGCCCAGGCAAACTTACCCTTCGGCCTCGGATGCCTTTGGGTCCTGGTGTTCCATTTAGCCCAGGCTCACCGGGGTTACCCTGGGAATAAAGCCGAGAAGTGGCACAGTAAGCTCTGGAACAGAAGATCTCACTGAGGGTCCGTGGGGCCAGACATCCAGGGGACATGTGGGCCACACTTTTCCAGGGCAACCAAGTGGTTAGCTTTGATTCACTTTTCCGGTGGGTCACTAGTATATTTGTGGTATTTGCAGATAGTCTTCATTTATTTAATCAGTAATGATACTATCATATAGGTTATAGCATTTCACAGCTTACAGAGTACTTTGATTGTAGTATATATTATTTAAATCTCATAAGCACCAGGACAAGTATGTATTGTGACCTCCACTTGACAGATGAGAGAGTGTTTTAGGGGAGGAAGGGTCTTTCTCAGGGTAGCCCAGTTAACTGAGTGGCTGACCCATGCCTAATGCGAAGATATTCTGACTCTCAGTCTGTGGACATACCAGAGCTGAATCGTGATGCAGATTTAAACCAACCGGGGATTATTTACCTTTGGTCCTGGGTAGCCAGGGAATCCTCTTTCTCCCTATAAAAGATAAATACATTATTGAATACTCGGTACTAATTTAAATTCATCTAAAATAAATTGACCTTGAAAGAAAGAAATGTCTGCAGAGTCATCAAAAGAAAACATTCACTCAAATACAAAGACAACTTTTAAAGAAATAATTCTTTTAAAACACAACATATCAGAAGTTGTCCTTGGAGCCTCCTGGCAGCAAGGACTCTTGGAGAATCGTCAGCAGATACGTACTTTTTTGCCTCTGCGTCCTTCACTGCCAACTCCGTCTCTCCCGTCATCTCCCTAAGAGTAAGAAATAGATGTGACTGCAGGTCGCCATGCGTGGCGAGCCATAACCACCGTCTCTGCCCTACTACTGCCCTGGGAAGTAGATCTTGAGCTCCTGAAATGTTTCCAGACTAAGGTACAGGAGTAGGCACACTTCCTGCTCCTGTCCTATCCTCCAAGGGTGAATAAGACCATTTCTGTAGGCGATGGGCTCAAAGGACTCCCGTAGCAAAATGGTGCTGGCAGACTAACATAGAAAGAACTGCTGGGAGCTTTGGGTAAAGATTCTGTTTGGATGTAGAATCAAAGACTCATCAACCCCGAGAATCTTAGAATTGACAGGAATCTTGATGGTGACTTTGATTCTATGCATCCATGAGCTTTGATTCTATTTCAAAACAAGAACACTGAACTCCATCTCTCAGGCCCAGGTCATATTCCCCCTCCCCATATCCCTTCCCTTCCTTCCAAGTCATCACTCCTAGTCCCTCTCCTTTCCAACACCTCCCCCCAGCATGCTCAGATCTGTTCCTGTTGCTCTCTCATGTGGAGCATTCAGAACTGGACTTCATTAATTATTTCAAAAGAATCAGAAGAACTTCTGTGAGTTGTCCATTACTATCTCTAACATATGTAGGAACTTGCCACTTAGTTAAATTATAGTTTTCAACAGATATCAACAACTAGAGATCTGTTGACCCAAATTAATAGAAACAGAATCAGGAAGAGATTTCCTTCAATGGTTTGAATAGATTTTAAAGTCTGATTTTTTTCCCTGTGCTTCTGAGATTAAAATTAATACAAACAGATTTGTTTTTAAACTTCAGTTAGTTGAAAAGAAAAAAATGCAAGGAAGAAAAATATTTTAAAGCTTGGGATTAAAGCAGTCAGATCAACCTGGTCCTTTTATATGGTGTTTAGGTGTCATGATTCCTTTTGCAAAAAGTCACAATGGACCGCAGATTTCTGTACTCTTTTGTAATGTAGAAATGTACATTACAAAATTATTGTTGGTGAATTGTTGGGGCGTTTTTAAATAGCATTTGAAAAATGAGTTACTGGGGTAATAATTTCTATTCCTAAGATGTCTCATTCAAAAGAAATTGTTTCCATCTGGATTGAGACCTAATCAAATCCAATTCCTTTTTAACCCAAATGACATTTACTTCTTTGCAGAAAAGCTTCATCTAGTTATGCTTGCAAAGCATTTACGGGACCTCAGATGAAGGTGGTGTAAGCTTCATTAGCCTCTACATTCCCTTGTATCAGGAAAAACACAGGGGAAAAATACGTCTCTACCCACTGCCCACACCACCTCTCTAACCCTGCCAGTAAAATAAAACTTGTTAATTCGCCATGGATAAGCAGCAAGTTTCACTGTTTCCAGCCATATCCCCAATAACACAAGAAGCAAGGCTAATCTTTATTTGGAACCTTCTCCCGGCTTCCTGCACCTTCGAGCAAAGAGTCAGCGACAACGTGGCCCCGAGCGTGCGTGACCTTACCGTCTCCCCACGAGGGCCCCGGTTTCCAATTCCTCCTTTTGGTCCTGGCTCTCCGGGCTCACCCTAGACATGAGAAACACGGCTGAGACCCTGTGGCCTAAGGCTGGCTTACACTGTGATGCCAAGCCCTGCTTTTACTCTAGGTAAGGGTGCTGCAACATGCTGACTTTACCTTTGAGATTTCAGTGAAATGAATTTCTAAATTGCAACATTCATGTGCAAACTCCTGGAAAATAATCCAGGAGGGTTTGTGTTTGTCCTTTTCACCAGCGTGGCATGGGGGACAGGCCGATGAGAAGAGAGAGTAACAGCTGGGAGAAGAAGGCACAGAAGGCAGCGGACATTGAGCCCAGCACGACACTGAGCCCAGCACGAAACCCGGCAACACCTTCCAGGCAGAGACCATCGTGGATTCACAGGAACTCATTTCTTTTACAGAAAACATGCAGTCTTTCAGACTGGTCATGACAAATCGTAATTTATCTCAAAGCTGATAGAAAGGAGGTTCTCAGGTAGCCTTCATACAGCAGACTTGCTGTTATCCAGAACAGTCAGGGTCGGGGCTCTTGGATGATCTAAATGTGACTAGCTGAGCCGCTGTGCGTGCACTGCCTATGTTTAAAGACTGCTCATTCCATATTATACTGAAACTGTGCCAAGCACTGCCCAGCTGCTCTGATGGCTCAGAGGGTGCTGCACTATCGGCACAAGCCAAGCAAGAGAGGAGCAGAAAAGCCGGCCACTGATGGAGGGCTGTGGCCAGGTGCAAGCCAGCCCTCTGAGCAGGGATGGTTGGTGGCAGGGATGGTAGTGGGGATTATGGTGGGAATTGTTGGGGGACAATAATCCCACTGGCCAAGCCGCAATCAACAGGGGAGGCTGGAGTGGGAACCAGTAGTATTGAAGAGGAGGGACAGACACACTGACAAAAGAGGGAGAGGGGGCATGTGTGCCTGGCTGGTCCCTGTCCTCAGGAAAGCTCTGCCTTTCTCAACACAAACCTTTCTTCCCAGGGGACCGGTTCTGCCTCGTTCTCCAGGAGCACCTGCGGCACCTCCGCTTCCCTGGAGCAGGAGGGGAGGAAAGTGTCAGTCAAGTGGTCAACCATCCAAGCAAAGTTGTCTCTGAAACCTGACTGTCCCCTGCATGGAGGTCAGAGCCCACCAGGGGCATGGGACCTGTCCCGCCTGCAAATCCCAAGCACTCAGCTCTGAGCACAGGGGTACAGACTCAAAGATAAATATGCACAGAAATGGCATGCACAAATTTAAAACATGAGTATTACCTCTCAGTGCCAGTTTTCACAAATTAACGCATGTTGCAGTTATTAATATACATATCCTAGGTTCCTGACTGGACAGCAAGCTCCCAAATTTTATGTGACTTTATCCTGCCTCCCTTTTCACACTCACAATGAGCACCTGGTGCACACAGGTTTGTTAAAGCCTGTTAGGTGAATGAATAAACTGATCGAAGAAATTGACTCTTAAAATGTGGTACAGTCTACCTAGCCCAAAAATAACTTAAAATAGGTGGTGAAAAAGTGCAAATCGATACATGTTTCTGGAGCTATTGGACAACTATTTGAATAGCTTTGCATCTATACCATCTTAAATTGTTAATGAACTACAAGTTAAGTAAATGTTTTTTTAAAAAACCTCTAAAAATATGTATTTATCAGCTTTCAAGCTAGAGAAGGACTTTCTAAGCAAGTTCCTGCCCTCTTCCACCATAAAATATTTTTGTGCGTTTATGTAGCAACATATTGAGCTTGTTATCAGTTTATTAGTCATTTTTTGGTAACAAATGATAGGATACCTCCCTCAATATCATCTCAGACATGAGAGAAACTCGAATATGTAGTTCCATGACACCTGATCCTAGCCCAGCAATGACAATGTGTCTCTGCTCATCATTGCTGATAGCTACAATGCATGATAACATCCGCAGTCACAGTAAGTTTAAGGACCATCTTCTGTGCTGAACTCAAGGGTGAACTTGAGGCAATCACTATACAAAATACATAAGCACAAGGGGCTATCGCCAGGGACCAAAGGTGAAATACCTTGCATAATCTAACCATGTTGGGGGATTTAGATTTTCCATGATTCCATCTCAAGCACATCCCCTGATTTCCACCCAGAGGCCTACGCTTGGAGGGAGCAGAACTGAGACTTAGAGGCCCCTGGAGCACCAAATAAGGAAACTCTTACTTTCTTGGGGTGAAGTATCTAGTCACTGCAAGGCCTGAGGTTAAATCTGGGGTTTGTGTTGCCAAAGAGGAGAGCTAAAGGGAGGTCTGTCTACAATAGCATCATCCGAGACACGCTCAGCCTGCCTGGCAACGTGCCCTCTGTTCAGCTAGAGAGGGGCCTGGTATTGGGACAGGCTTACCCGAGGTCCAGAAATGCCTTGTTCTCCTATCAGCCCTGGAGGACCAGCAGGACCAGCTGGACCCTGAGGAAGGAAAAGGCCAACGTGAGTGCTAATGAAGTGACTTTCCGTGAGAAGCCTCTGCATGGCATCTGCCCGTCCCACAGGACCCGGAGCCTCACTTCTGCCAGCCAAAAAAGGCCACCCAAACCCACAATTCTCCATCTCAGCTGCAGTAGCAGCTGCCTCAATCCAGAATGTGAATAGGCAAGTGAGCTTAAATGTATACAAGCAACAAGCATTCAAAAAAAAAAAAAAACGTACGGGAGAATCTTCACAGAAGCATCATTCACAATTGCCAGGAGGCGGAAACAACCTAAATGTCCATCAACCAATGAGTGGATAAACAAAGTGTGCTGCAGCCACACAACGAAGTATCCTCCCACCATGAAAAGAAATGAAGTGCTTCTACGTGCTGCAATGTGGATGAAGCTCAATGTGGAACATGAGCCTCCTTGTTCTTGATTGAGAACATGATGCTCCGTCAAGCCGCACACACAAAGCTGCCTAGTAAATGATTCCATTTATGCAAAATGTCCAGAGCAGGCAAATCCATAAAGAGAGAGAGATTAGTGTTTGCCAGGGACTCGGGGTGGAGGGCAATGGGGGGGCGACTGCTATTAGGTACAGGTCTCCTTCAAGGCTATGTTTTGAACCTAGACAGAGGCGTTGTTTGCACAGCATCGTGGAAGTACTAAATGCCACTGGATTGTTCACTTTAAAATGGTTAACTTTCCGTGATATAAATGCCACCTAATCATTTTTCCAAAGAACTTACCAGGGTATTTGTGAAAATATCAAAGGACATGCAGTCACACAAGGAAGCACTCACCTGTGCACCTCTGGTCCCCTGCTCTCCCTGAAAGCCCGGCTGGCCAGGACCACCCTTGTTGCCCTTTGAAATAAGAGAAGATGCAGGGAGGGGTCAGGAAGGTTCCTGTCAACGTCAGCTCTTTGCTCTACAGTCATTTCTGGGCCAGGGACTTGGAAAGCAACCAGGGAAAATTCAGTTCTTCCAGAGGTAACAGATGATCAAAGTGGTAACCCCAGGACGAGACGCTAAACACAGGAGTCAGCTGTCTCCCTGAGCTTCTACAGTTGTTCCTCACTCTTGCCTCACCTCTTCTAGGACAGCTTTGTGAAACAAGGATTGTTTAGACCTAAAGCAGGGGACCAAGACACCGGGAAGTTGCGTGTTGCCAATGGCCAGATAGGGTGGGCACGTTCTGGAAGAGGCGCCCGCCCGGGACACTACTGCCTCAATCATGTTTCCTGCACTTGGACCCCAAGTTCCCACTGGGCACCATTTTCTCTACACTCTGCAGAGGAGGCTAAGTTTAAGGAGATGGCGGAAAGAGGTTCAGGAGCCATGACAGCCCAAGGAGAAAGAAAAATAAATCTCAGAATCCCAAAATCACTAAGCCAAAGGGAAAAGTCAAGCTGGGAACTGCATCAGACAGAGCTGCCTCCAATTCTATTCTTAAATAAGATAGCTACAAAGATTTCTTTCTTTTTTTTTTTTTTTTTTTTGGAGACGGAGTTTTGCTCTTGTTGCCCTGTCTGGAGTGCAATGGCGCGATCTTGGCTCACTTCGACATCCGCCTCCCGGGTTCAAGCGATTCTCTTGCCTCAGGCTCCTGAGTAGCTGGGATTACAGGCATGCACCACCACTCCTGGCTATTTTGTATTTTTAGTAGAGATGGGGTTTCTCCATGTTGGTCAGGCTAGTCTCGAACTCCCGACCTCAGGTGATCTGCCTGCCTCAGTCTCCCAAAGTGCTGGGATTATAGGTGTCAGCCACCGTGCCCGGTCAGACTTTTCTTTCTTTTTTTTTTTTTTTAAGATGCATACCTCCCTCACATTCTGCCTGCAGGGAAATTCCTTGTGGACAAAGGACAGACAGAACTGAAAGTCATCCCTCTGCTGATGGGAGACAAAGACATATCCAATTGCTTCCTTAGCCCTATTTTTCACTAAGCCTAACTAAGGGATAGGTGACTGTTGTAAACTGTGTATTCAGCGAAAGGCTAATCAGAGACTCAAAAGAATGCAACCTTTTGTCTCTTATCTACCTATGACCTGGAAGCCCCCTCCCATGCCTCGAGTTGTCCCACCTTTCTGGACTGAACCAATGTACATCTCACACATACTGATTGATGTCTCATATCTCCCTAAAATGTATAAAACCAAGCTGTGCCCCAAACACTTTGGGCAGGTGTCATCAGGACCTCCTGAGCCTGTGTCACAGGCATGTCCTTAACTTTGGCAAAACAAACTTTCTAAATTGATTGGCATCTGTCTCCGAAGCTTTGGGTTTACAGGAGAGAGTATTTTTCACTCCTGGACTGGGCGGCATCTGGGCTGTTTGAAGAGAGTCTCCCGAGGGCACTCCATGAGGCTCACCTTAGCTCCGGGGGGTCCCCTTCGGCCAAAGCCACCCTGTGGAAGAAAAAGTCCCACAAACCGTGAGGGGGAGCATGGGATGCTGGGCATGGGGCCTAGAGCTCTTTCAGACTTCACCCTCTTACTCTGCGGTTACTCAGGGGAATCTTCCCAAGCACCCACACTGTGCCAAGAAGCAGAAATCACGCCTCGTCAGCCCTGGGGAAACTCGCACACACAGACACCCTTCCTCCACCCTCATTCGGGTGAAGTTTTGCTTCCTTACTACTCCTGTTAATCACCCAATGGAAGTTTTGAGAATTACTGCAGACCTGCCAAGCGAAATAATGACTCCTTTTGGCTACAAGATCCCAGCCAGTTTCAAATGAGGAATGTGAAAAGGGAATGTCAACCTGTCTATTTTTCTTCCATCTTCCCAACTGTAGTGAGAAGTCATGAAATACGTTAATTATAATGGAAGGGAGTCCTGAGTTCTCCAGGTGATCCTGGCCAAATACAACACACACTCGGTTAAGTAAAGTATCTGAAGTGCACACATGTGCACCTAAACGTCTCGTGTACTTAGGTAGGGCTCATGACTTGGCAGCATCTTCCTGGATGCTCCAGAGGTGACCTTTAGTTCAAACATGTGGGCTTACTTCACAAGTAATCCATTAATTTCCACCTCAAAATTGTTTCCTCGGCAGTGGAAAGGTTTGGGGTGGGACTCTATGAATGTCCTGGGCGGTCTTTGCAAAGTTAGGGTTGGTGTTGCAGAGGCTGTGACCCACTAGCTCTGTTGTGAGGCTCGGCCATCTGCTACATCAACCTAGGAACCTCACTCTCCGCTTCCAGTTGACCAGCCTAGTGATCTGCGGTGACCAGTTTGCCATTATTCACTGTAGTGTCACCTGCTTCAGTGGAAGATCTTGGCCACCTTCCATGGAGAATTTCAGAGAAGGGGACACTCTTCTCCTCTACAAAGCAACAATATGGACTGGCCCCTCCCAAAAGAGACATGCCAGAGTTCCATGAGAGTCCACCAGCACTCAATGATACATTGCTCAGGCCAGAGGCCGCCTGCGGAGACTCTAAAAAGCGGATGTAGGCATGCGGAAGCCCAGCGGGAGGGACACATTTCAGCTTGGCCTGGGCCTGGCACTGTGGTCCTAAGGGAAGGGATAGCAGGCCGTTAGGCCACAAAAAGAAGAACTGAGTCCTCAAGAGCCCATGACTGAACCTGAATTCAAATCCAGTTTCTACCTTGTGTGGAGAATTGAAATTAATTGTATGAACTACTCAATTTTAAGTCATTTCATGAAAACAAGGTTTGGCTCTGCTCACACGTTGAGTTGTAATAGCCCATTGTAACATTTGATGAGTATTTCTTCTTTTCCATTATATAGCTTCTTTTTCATTACGTAGCATTATTCAAAAATAATGCTCACTTCCAAGCAGTTGATCGAGGTCTTTGCAATTTATTAAAAATAAATAAATAAATAGTGCTCAAACTTTTTAAAATGATATTTTTAAAATTTCTATATTCTTCTGAATTTTCAAAGCAAAATGGTGCCCGTAGTCCTTCATTTGATTTTGGTGAGTCTCTCCTTTTGAAAGCCCCTCACCCCAGCGTACTCTACTGGTCCAAGTGCCGGCACTGAACATGCCACTGCCCCTCAGGGCGTGGCTGAGGGCCCAGTTCCCAACACCCAGCCCCAGCTTGCAGCCTTTGTGCTCTGTTCACTTCTGAGCAGAGACCTCTCCTAGGCACCCACCAGCATCCTGAATTTCTTCTGAGGGTTTACAAACTTCTACACCACTGCCTCCCTGAGCAGGGGTCTTACCTCCCAGCTACAAGGAAGACCCTGGAAGCTTTTGGATGACTTCAGAAAGATCATTCACATCACTTTGACTTTAGCATTTCTTCAACAAGACTGAGGATTAGGCATACAAGGAACTATTCTGCTACAGATATTTCTGAAATGTCTTGAAATTGCAAGATGCAATACACCAGAAAAGAAATAAATCTAGTTTTGTTATTTCACTTACAGCATCCCCCCAAAACCCATAGATAATTACAAAAACAACAGATCTACAACCCCCTCAGCCTTCTTGCCCCTTATTCCCTCCCTCCCCCAGTATTAGGATTTCTATTTGGGTTTCTTAAATATTTAGTTGGATCAAACCTGGCCCGATATTTCAAAGTAGCAAAGATATTATTTTTAAAAGCATCTTTCAGTACGTTTTTGGGGAAAGCAAGAATTGGGGAGAGAGAAGAGATGAGGCACCAAGGAAATTATAAGAATGAAAATAGATTGGAGTAACAACCGTTTCAGAAATCCTTTTACATTCACTCAGTAAAGAGCTGCGGAGTAACCATGCACCACGTAATGTCGGGCAGATCTTAGGGCACTGAGTATTGCTGCAGAGCTCCCCAAAGCTCTAATGGCACTCACATTCTTCCCAGTTTCTCCAGGTCCTCCAGGTACTCCGTCTCTCCCTGGGACACCCTGGTGGGGGGAAAATTAGCATGAGATTCTCAACTGCAGAGAAGAATGTCTAGCTCTGAAATGTTGCACAAGACATTGCAGGGAAAGGGGTCGATTCACAGAGGAAGAGCCCGTCTGCAGGACAGTTGCACACTTTGCCAGATGCATTGGACTTCAGTACACTCCCACCTCTACAAGCCTTTGGCTTAACAAGCACCTTCCGTAAATATCTAAGAGACACAGATTCTGCTGAAAAGCCCCACTTAGCAAGGGTCACTCTGGTTCCCCACGGAGACTTCCTTCATGGGGACTCTGCTCCTAATCTTAGGCTACTCAGGAGTGTTAAAGGCCACGTCTTTGGCCTCTGTGGCTTCTGATGAGCCGAGGACAATGTCCTTTCTCTAGCCCTCAGTACAGGGAGAATCTAGGAATGTGCAGCGCCCTACCATGGGGCCGAGGTCGCCGGTTTCTCCTTTGGGTCCTCTCTGCTGGCTGTCTTGTCCTGGGTTACCCTGAAAGCGACATGGGAAAGTGAAATGAGCCACATATGGAAGGAAAGAAGCTGCCACTGGACTCAACGGTCAGGGAAATATTAGCAAGGACCTGCATGCCAGGCTCCGAGGGACAAGCCCGTCGGCCACAGCCCATCCAGGTAACATCCATGTAGCTCTTACAGAATCTAATCACGGGATCAGCAAAGCACTCTTAGCCCCAAACAGGGGCAGTGGTTCTTCCCCAGGGAGGAGGACGCCCCAGGCTCACTCTTGCTCATCCTTAGCTACAGAGGCAGGATGGACTGGAGGAGGAGGCTAGCATGTACTGCTCATTTGCTTAACGGTTTTACAGAGCCACAAAATGAGAAAAGCTGCAAACTCTTCTCTTTTCCAAAAGCAAATTTAAAGTGCCCTGATACCACATTTTTGGAAATTTCTCAGATATTTGTATAACAGGACTTGCAAATGATTATCTGGTTAGCAACAGAACAAATACATCTCCCCAAACCCCAAAATTGCAAGAAAAAGACAAAGCACATATTTTATCAACATGTTTTAAAGCAATTTCAAAAGTAGAATTCTTCCTTTCATCTCACATTCCCAACAACCCTCTTCCCCAGGCTCAGGTCTGAAATCGTCAATAAAGAAATCTTCTTTACCGGGTCCCCTCGAATCCCCACGTCTCCTCTTTCTCCTTTCTCTCCTCGAGGTCCTTTATCACCCTAAACAAAAAGCACAAGTGAATGCTAAAAACTAGATGTTTCCATTTTTATCTCACCCTAAAAAATCACATTCTTCAAATCATAAATCTTAACTAGAACAATGTTTACAATTTATTCATTCACTATGAAGGCAAATTCACTTCCACATATTTTTTATTCGTTTAGTAAATCCATGAATATTTATTGAGGACCCACTTTGTGCCAGGCACTGGGGATTTATTTACAACAAAACAAACTCAGTCCCTGCCCTATGGGACGTGATCTCCAAATGAGAAAATGTACTGTAATGTGTCAGAGCTGAGAGGGGATGTCACGGGTGCACCCACAGGGGAAGTCAGGGAAGGCTGCCTGGAGGAAGCGGGATTGACATACATGAGGAAAGGAAATAACTATTCCCTAAATGAAATGTTGATATTCTTTCCATAATAGCAGCACTGTGGAAATACACCTACCCTTCTTCCAGGATTCCCTTTCTCTCCAGAAGAACCAGGCAATCCTTTGTCTCCCTGCCAAAGACAAGGATTAAAGGTCACACCTGCTGCAATTTCGATCATAGACTGAGTTGTTAGTTTCTGGAATCTTCAGAACCAAAAGCAGTTTGGACTTAGAGTAAAATCACTTACATCTTCACCGTCTAGACCATCCAGTCCAATTTCTCCTATTTCGCCCTACGAGGGAATAAGGCAGACAGGTAAGTAGAGAAAGCTATTCTGACAAAGGAAGAAAAGAGAAATGCTGGGAGAGTTTTCCATTTATAAAACAAAACCAAGCTTGCGTACCTTCTCTCCTGGGAATCCCCGAGAGCCCTGGAAGGCAAGAGGACAGGGGAAGCATTAGCTCTTCCTACAGGGCTGGTCCCTTGGGCAGAAGAGGCCGAGGGCTGTTCCCCCGCTCCACCCCATTTGAACGCTGCAGTGTCTGAAAATTTAATATTGGAGTCCCACCCCTTTGGATTCCTCTCTTACCACCACGTGCGGTGTTTTAAAGCTAAAACTCGAACTGAATGCTTGGGTGGTCTTGGCTCCCTGGGTAGGGGGGCGGGGGGCGGGGGCCCAAAACCCAGGGCAAGGAGCTGACTTTGTAACTCTGCAGCCCTTCCCTTCAGCACCTGCCTTCAAACTTCAGCAAACAGAGAAGCAAGTTCACCAGCCTTCAACCCCCCTGATGTCCTCTCAGTCCACTCCCTTCCCCGGCCGCTCCCACGGTCCAGGGCTGGGCCCGTGGGCACCAGCCTCCCCTCCACCCTGACCCATGTTCTTTCCTGGTGAGCATTTCCTGGCTCCCTCATGTTTCCATAGGAAACTATTTCTCCACTCTCAGGTTCCCCACCAGCTGCAGCCCCTACTCCTGAACCCACCCCGCTCAGAACTGCCTTCCCATGAGAGGTCATGGGCTGCTGAATGCTGAGGTCAAGAAACCTGGACCGGTGGCCTCCCCTCCTGGCAGCATCCAGAGAAACTGCGAGTCACCTGACCCCTCCCCACACTAACACGCCCATCACCCACACCTCACCTTTATTCCTCTCTGGCCCGGGCAGCCCTGGAAACCTTGAGTGCCGTTCACACCAGGCGGACCCCGCTCACCCTATTGTGAGAGACAAAGGCGTTTTGCAAGCTGGAGCCCTTCATCACCCTGTCTCCGCCGGGCTGGCAGCAGCGTGAAGGTACTGTGAACAGCATGCAGCAGAAAGCAGATTGCACCATGGGGAACGTCGATTGAGGCTACATGAGCCAGGGAGCCTCTTGGGTTCCTGCATGAGGCCTGGCCTGGAACCTGCAGTTCGCTGAAGGAAATGATATCTGGGAGGGAGGCAGTGCAGACAGCACTGCTCTGCGGGCTAAGAGTGGGCGGCCCCCAGCACCGTGTCTCTGTGGGTGCTGAATCCTGGGAAGACCTACTGGCCCGACAGCTCCTCCAAGTGATGCTTGATTGCCAGTTCTCTAGCCAAGCTCTGCCGGCTGGGCCCTGGTGACCGCACTGTTGCTCGTGAGCCCCTCTGTCCCCTATCCCAGGGCTGGACCTTGATCTAGTGTCCCAAAGCTCGCCAGACAGGCGTCTATCCTGGGCATTGCTCCCATGGACCCTGCTACTGGGGTCTGTCCATCCTCAAGACCCTCGGACACTGATGATCTGATCCAGCACATTCCCTCTGGGGACTGCCCTTAACAGGGTAACCCCTACAGCCCTGGTGAGGTTTCCTACTATGCCCTCACCCTCAGCTCACTCCCATCTCTACTTGCATGTCTTAATCTAGTAGATACTGGGTGTGCAAATTCGGTGTCCCTCTGGCTCAGAAACCAATCAATTCCTCCCTCTGAAATAGAGTAAGAACAAATCCCACCCTTCATGCCCACATTTGTCATACTTCAATTACCGTACTTAGACATCTGGGCAAAGTTGTTAAGAAAATTAGAAATTAATTTTTCTCCCAAAGGGAAAGCCATCAGCAACTGAACAAACGATGAAATCCACAATGCAATCCCAATGGGTAAGGATCAAGGAGGGCGTGAAATTTTAGGAACTAAAACAACTTTTACTTACGGGTCCACCCTCATCACCAGGATAGCCTCGGTAGCCGTCTTCTCCAGGAATACCCTGAAACATAGTAAATCAGGTCCTTTGTTAAACCCCGTGGTCTTCTTTGTTCTAGAGTAAGGATCCCTGGGTCCCCCCTTCATTTGGCAGAGCAGCACTAAAACTCAGCATGGCTTTCCCTGTTACTGCTTTTCCCCTCACTACGCCATGTCATGATTCTGTCTGTCAGGATCTCAAAGGCTCCTGCTCTGCCAAGAAAGCCTGTTAGTTCCTACTGACTCAGAGCAAATGCTATGAGTGCCGGCTGCCATTGGCAGCCAGGCTGCTGTCAGGGATGCCAGCTCACTTTAACGTTATTTTATGAAATGAAGGACCAAGATGTTAAAGCACAGATCCCCTTATCCCGTGCAAAAGGAGGGTTCCGCCTGAACCAAATTCACTGGGAGAGGCCCCAGCAGAGCAGCACATGGGTCTGCCCCTCAGAGCTCCTCCTTCTAACATAAGATATGGTCTCTCGTCTCCTCCTTCATCTCCACACTCTCCTGTTAGAGAAATTACCCCACCAAAGTAATGTTAGACTTCTGATAGTTCATCTCAGGGGTGGGCAAGGGTAAAGCCACCATACCTTTGGCCCAATGCTGCCGATGGGCCCACGGTCTCCCCTCTGCCCAGAGCACTTGCAGGGAACCCCACAGCAAGCTTTCTCGGCAATGTTGTCCTACCAAAAGGAAGAGAAACCAAATGTTCAGATCTCAAGAAACTCCCAGCAGAAAATCACAAATATGCTTTAAGGGTCAAAATTGGATGCGTGGGGGTTTCACAGTGAGAGATGAAGTCCCTCCAGGTGACATTTGCTGGACGGCTGATCAGCAAAGTCAGGAGGGCCCAGCTCCTGGCAGTCAGGGTGCGGGTGGGAAGTCACCAATGGGAAAGGAAAGAACAACCAAAGTAAGATAGATCTTATGCACAATGTCACCTCAGGCTGGACCTTATTTCTAGGAGTTTCCATCATCACATCTTAACTATAACTTACATATGTTCCAGTTCCAAAGTGCAAAGCCAAGCAAATGGCAGATGGCCAAGACCGAAGGTGGTTCCAGAACAGAAATCCATGACCACCCTTCCTTGGAACCAGGGTGAGAGTCACAGGATATGGTACCAGCCCAGAAAGAGGCTTCCAGAGCAGCCCTGGTGGGAGCAGGCACAAGTGGTCCTGGCCTCAGAGCCACAAGCTTCTCAACTCCGGGTCACACAGACACCCTCTACATTCTCATCCCATCCGGCCCCTGACCTAATGTGAGAAAGAGCGTGCCCAAATACATTTCCATCTGCTAACTAATGGTGGGCACATGCACTTTCTTCCAATGAGGTTCCAAGAGCTTTCCCTTTCTCCCATGTCCCAGATTTGTGAGCTAACTCAACCTACTTCCACCAGTAAAAAAAATCCTGATTCTAGCCCTGCAAAGAAGTAGGGAAGAAAGGAAGGAGCAGGGTCCATTCATCCCATTCTCATAGCCACAGTCCATTGTTGCTACCACCAAAGAACCTCTGAGTTAGGCCGGGTGTGGTGGCTCACGCCTGTAATCCCAGCACTTTGGGAGGCTGAGGCGGGTGGATCACGAGGTCAGGAGACCGAGACGATCCTGGCTAACACGGTGAAACCCCATCTCTACTAAAAATACAAAAATTAGCCGGGCATGGTGGTGGGCACCTATAGTCCCAGCTACTCAGGAGGCTGAGGCAGAAGAATGTCGTGAACCCAGGAGGCGGAGCTTGCAGTGAGCCGAGATCGCGCCACTGCACTCCAGCCTGGGCAACAGAGTGAGACTCCATCTCAAAAAAAAAAAAAAAACCTCTGAGTTCGCAGCTCAGCCCCACATCTCCCCAGTCTAAACCCAGGAGGTCATACCTCCAGCTGAGAGAGGCTGGCCCTGGGCAGAATTAGAAGCCTCGGAGGTAGCTTCGTTGACACAGAGGGAAACTAGAGAGGACAATTAAAGCACTTCACCCAGAAACAGTCTTTCTTTTCCTGCATGTTCTTGTTTTTATCATGCAAGATTTCAGATGTTCTTGGCACAGTTTCCTGTTTGAGGATGGCCATCTCAATGGTTTGCATCCCAGCAATGGTGTTAAAAGAGGCCATTGCTAAGGGAGCAGAGAAAATGCTAAGGCCACAACCTCAGTGCGCCTAGGACCCCCTTCCAGATCACTGGATTTCCAGCGATTTGCCATCTCCATTTCCAGATTCACAAATGTTATGGCAACAAGGCAGTTCCCAAGTGAATTAAATAAATTTAGTTATCCTCCAGGCACCCCTCCCCCATTCGCCTGATAATAATTAACTTCATTCTCTTGAAATGCCAAAAGGTGTGGTATCTAAACTGGTTTGTGTATAAAGACATAAAAAACTCACAAGTTGCTCCGCTAGTTCATAATCCAAGTCCAGCAAGTTAAGCCTCAGGGGCCTGTCATACATGAACCCTCGCCCAAACTCCAGATGCATTAGCCGCTCCAAGTTGGCCACTCGTTCAAGGCCCACCAGGATCAAAGCGCGGACACCTGCAAAAAAAGACACATTTAATACGGCTCACCTAGGCTGGTGGGAACTGCAATGTCCTTTTTCCTGACTACATTTTTAAAGAAAACTTCAGTGTAAAATTTAGCTTCTAACTTGAGTATATTTAATCAAGTTAATTGGCTACTCTGAATAGTTGAAATACTGAAACTTTGGACTCTGCTGAATAATTGTTTCCAGTATGTCAAGAACTAAACCTATTACCAAAACTATAGGAAGTGGCATCCATGAAGTATATTCATGCATGAGTTCTCAAACTCAGGCCCTCTGTAACACGAGTATGCTGTGGGAAGAACTGAAATACTAACACCTCCAAAATCAGATAATAGCAGCCTCATCTCCATTGCTTGGGAAAAGTAAGCTAATAAATAGAACGTTCTTAGGATAAACTGCGCCTCTGTAATGGCATCCACTTTCTGATAGTCAGTGCTGCCAAATACCAAAGCAAGCGAACAGTCAAGTATCACATCTGATAACAGGAGTGGCTGCTTTCTGGTCACCTTATGTTTGGTACATCATTGCTTACATTATTTTCTTTGTATTATTTAGGTGTATTGTTATTAAATGTTGAACTGTGATAACTGCAAACCAAAAATAGAGCAATGTATTTTTGTTAGTAATTAATTCCTAGTTTATATGATGAAGATAAATGAATCAATATTTCAAGATCGTTTGCAAACACATCATGCTTTCTGAACATTCTACCACCTGAACAGCCACAACACAGCAGTAAAGCTGTCTAAGTACAGAAGGAATTTTTGTTAGCTCCATCCCACAGCTCCAAGCGGGTGATGAAGGGCCATGATGCTGGGAAGAAGAGTTTCCCAAGACGCGCTGCTCCCTCGGGGCACTGCCTTAGCAGAGAGGTTCTCTCCATCAGAGCAGCACACCTTGCCTCACAGGGGTTAACTTCTCATGTTTAAAAGCCTTGGCACCTACCTTCTTGGCGGAGGTCCTCAGATGCTCTGTGTAAATCAGCCAGATCTCCATCTGCTCCATCAGTAAAATGAATGACCACCTGAAGATAAGAGAGCTGTCAAACCCCATGCAAACGAAAAAGGACTGCTGATAGGAAACTGCTGACTATTGCAGACTGCTGATAGAAAACCGAGAGATCAGCTGTCTCAAACCCTTCGTTTTGACACTTAAGGAAACTGAGGGCCCAAGTTGAGGAATGATTACCCATGTTCACAGGCCTTTGATATTACACTTAAAATGGAGAAGTATATTTGAGTGCTTAATTTATTTTTTAAAAAGACAAGCAGCAATGACAATAAAAGCAATTTATCTCATTCTCATATTTCTAAGATGTATTTTCTGCAAATAATGTGTGTGTGTGCATGCGTGTGTGTGTGCATGTGTGTGGGTGCATATGTGTGCCTGTGTGTGGGTGCATTGTGTGTGCATGTGTGTGCATGCATGTTTGTGTGCATGTGTGGGTGTGTGGGTGCATGTGTGTGCATGCATGTGTGCATGCATGTGTAGGAGTGCATGTGTGGGGGTGCATGCATGTGTGTTTGTGCATGTGTCATGGGCTAAATTGTGTCCCCTCAAAATTAGTATGTTAAGTCCTAACCCCCAGTACCATAAGAATGGTACTGTATTTGGAGATAGGGTCTTTAAAGAGGTAATTAAGGTTAATGAGGTCATTAGAGTGGACCCTAATCTAGTATGACTGATGTCATTTTAGAAGAGAAGATTAGGACACAGACATGCACAGAGAGAAGGCCATGTGGAGACACAGGGAGAAGACCCCTGCCTACAAGCCAAGCAGAGAGGACTCAGGAGAAACAGCCCTGCCAACATCTCGAGGATGTCAAGCCTCCAAGACTGTGGGAAAATAAATGTCTGTTGCAAAAGCAAGCCAGGCTGTAGTACTTCATGATGATCCCTAGCAAACTCACATAGTGTGTGTGTCTACACAATATATATGCATATATGTACACACATGCATGCATGCACACATACACACAGAGAAATGGAAGTGGAGAACATACCTCACTGGACTATACCTAAACATAAATGAATCACAAATTCAACTCATTCAAGTTAAACTACTGATTTCCAGGATCTTTTTAGAGCTTGAGTAAGACTACCAAAATGAGGAAGATAGTACATGACATTAGATCAGTTAATAAGTAAGGAATTTTCCATATAGGCACTAACAATCCAGTTAAACATGAAGAGGATTTAACTTGGGGGAAGGGGCTTCCTCCTTTCCAGTAAAAATCTGGAAATTGCCCAGGGAGCACCCAAACCAAGGGGCCCCACGGACCTTCACACTGTCCGGCGAGGACTGTCTGAACTTGTTCTGATAGACTTTCAGCGTGTCCGCCGTGAGGACGTAGGGGTGCTGGCTGCGCATGTTCCGGAACTTCTCGAGCATCTCTGGCTGGTACTCATCAAAGTCAAAGGCCTCCACCGGGCCCGAGGGCGTGTTGGCCACCACTGACACACGCACGGTGGGCGAGCGGCCGCCGCTGCAGCTGACCCTGTGCATCTGGCTGATTCTGTTCAAGATGGCATCCACCTTGGACTCTAAGCCTTTCTGGGCCACAAATACATTCTGGTCTCTAGAACCATCAAACCCCAGAATCACATCCAGATTACAAGCTGGAAAGGAGAAATGCAGGTGATGAGTTCTCAGCTGGGGCTAAGGAGATGAACTCTACTTATACCAGCAACAGGGACAACCCAGGCAGAGGACCAGGGCATCGCACTCAAGTGCAAAATGAGATCCTGTGTGTGTGAGCTTTGAGAAGCAATTCAATCCATTCCTCTCACAGACAGAAATGAGGGTGGCTGTTAGGTGCCAAATGATAAGCTATTTTTTAAAGTTGACTTTTTCGGTATTGTTAATTAACTTTGGAGTAACAATACACCATCAGTGTTTAGATGAATCCCAAGGTTGTGCTTTAAATTAAAAGCACTTGAAAATCAAATACTCTGATCTCAAATACTTGATCTGATAAATCTATAAATAGAAACAGGAATCAATAAATCTGAATTGTTTGAGGGACTAAAAAATAGGGGAGAAAAGTAAATCTTACAAAAGCAAAATACAATAGACTTCTATTCTTATCTTGGAAGAACACCCTAGGTAGTGGTGAGGTGGGTGTCAGCACCAGTCCAATTAGGTATAAGTAAATGTATGAGGCAAACAAATGACTAAGGACTCCAGAAGTCAGCGCCAGGGAGCAGACAGCTAAAGAGGCACAAACATCAATAGGAAAGGATAGAAAATATGCATATAATGGGAGTTACCTTTGGCAACGTCAGTCACACCAGGGCACAGGGTTTCGTGCATCGCATCATGCAAAGTTTCTAAAACTTGCTCGCTCAGTTCGGACAGCTCCTGGACGTTGCCCACACGGAATGCCGTGGCGCTGTTGGATGCTATCTTTCCGACCTCCTCCGAGTCGATATTCCTCACTCCAACTGCAAATACTTTGACCCCCCTCTGGGTGAGGGCCAGGCTCACGTCCTGTGCATCTTCCACCGACTTTCCTCCCGTGATCACAAAGGCAATCTGAGGGACCCGCTGGTCCAGGCGGCTGCCTGCCTCAGGCACGAAGTGGTTCACCCGCAGGTGCTCAAGGCCCACCTTGGTGTTGGCATGTCTTCCCCCTTTGTAGACCACTTTGTTGATGGCGTCGATAATCTGCCTCTTGGTGGAGAAGTCCTTCAGGAAGAATTCGTCAGTGGGGTCAGAGTTGTACTGGACCAGCCCCACTTGGATGGAGTCACCATCTTCATAAACTGTGTCCACGATTTCAGACACAAAACGAAGCACTTCCTGGAAACTGTCCCTTCTGAAGTTGATGGAACCATCCAACAGGAACACAATGTCTGCTTTCTTCTTCTCTAGAAGTGATTAAAGTGAAAATAAGAAGAGATTGGGTCTCCAGATCCAAAGGTAAAATTAAATAACTGAAATAAAACATTCCTAATAATTTATTCACAGTGAAACCTTAACTCAAATCCATGCCTCTCTAGTCTGTAGTTCCTGAATTTGCAGCTCCCAAACATGCTAAATATAAGAAGATGAATGATAAATCCTCTTAAAAAGGAAAGGAGGAAAATTATTTGATGTCACACTCTGTGAAAACTCAGTGACAGAGAACTTCAGTTATCCCGTACAAAATGTCATTGTGACAAGAATTCAATAGGGACCTGGCTTTGACATCTGTGATCTCAGGTGTTTTAGGAAATGCCACTAGAAGCTTCCTTTGTGGTCAAGAATTTTAAACGGTGCCTGGAAGTGAAGAGAGGTGTATTAGGGGCAAGGCAAGGAAGGACCAGGAGAAATAGATTGGAAAATAGGAAGAGATCCCATTAAACCTTGGAGGATGGTCTAAGAGTTTTTTGGGAGCTGGCTGAATATCAGTGATGTCGAGGGTAATCTCTTCATTATAATCAAGCAATTAAGACTGGAGTAGAGAGGAGGAAGTATGAGAGACAGTATGAGGGATGTGAGATGTGCCATGGGCAGTCTGATGGGGAGCAGTGAGCTAGGGAAACAGGCATATGGCTCCCCCTTGAAGAACCAACCCTAATGGTTTGCTTCAGATGTCTACACGGCAATTGCCTGGAGGAGGGGCAAAGAAAAATATGGGCTGGTGGAGAGATCCACTTTGCTCTTGCAGCCCCAAAGGTGAGAACCAGGAGCACAGGGTAGAAGCTGAGGTGGACGGCTGCAAGTCTTCCAGGGAGGTACTCCCTGATGGTCCCACCAGGACAAGGAATGAGGGAACCCAGACTATGGTGGGCATCTGGCCACTGGGCATGGGCCAACTTCAAAGTCATGTTCAGTGGGGCATGGACTGGCTGATTTCAAAGATGCCATCCTATGCTGAGACCCAATGAGTTTATAATTAACTCAGTGCAACACTACAGAATCTTTCAATGGGGCTATGATTAGTCTCAGGAGTGATGGAAGATCAATAATATGCCTCCTTCTGCAATTTCAATGGAACTACTTTTCCAGTATTTAATTTCTAATATTATCTGCAGAAACAACCCAGAGAGAAGAAAATTATTTAAAAATGACTACTGAAATTTTTTAATTTAAAAAAAATGTTGATGTCACATTCTGCAGTCATGGGTCACACAGCATGTACCTGGCCGCGAAGGAGAAGGGGTGGCAACCCCGGGAGGTGCAGGAGTGGCCGCAGAGGTTCCAAATGAGGTCATGATTCTTTCTTCTATGTTGGGAAGCTCTCTGAACTCTCGCACTGTGAAGACCAGTCTGGGGTCATTGGTGATGGTCTGCAGCTCTGCTCTGTCGATGTTCCGGTCTCCTACTCCTAAACTCACAATCCCCGAGGAACGGATCACCTGGGCAAACCTGGACACGTCATCCTGGGATTTTCCACCCAGGACCAGGACCAGGTGTTGGGGCACCCCGTCTTCTATGCGACTCCCCGCAGACTTAACAAAGAGGTTTCTTGCCACAAATTCGAGAGCCCTGCCAGTGTTCAGTGGGGACCCCCCTCTGAGCCTCAGGCGCCGTATGGCGTCCAGCACCGGGGCCTGGGATCTGTAGGTCTTCAGGTAGAATTCTGGGAAGACATCATTGCTGAACTGCACAACCCCAACTCTCACTTTACTGGGGCCAATGTTGAGTCTTCGAACAATCCTGCTAACAAAGTCTCGAATATGTGCAAAGCCATCTGGCCTAACGCCCTCAGAGCTGTCGATCAGAAAGACGATGTCTGCAGCATCACTCTCAACTGCTACAGATCAAAGAAGAAAAAGGGAAACGTTCAGTGTGTAAGTAACCCTCGCCTGTGTTTGGTGTGCACCTTGCACCATAATCTTAATCAACCTTAAAATTATATCCCAAGATGCATGTATTGTTTGTATCTTGGGCTTTTCTAAACTAGCTGTTAAAAATTGGACCTTTTACACCAAAGCAATTTCTGCTTCTTGAAATATTTGAAGTTATCCAAAATGTGTCTTTCTGAATTTACTCTATTTAAATTTTGGCATTGTGGTCTGGGTTACTACTGATTTCTAAAATGTAAGCAGCTTTTAGAAATCAATCCTGGGCTACCATAATCTACAGAATCATGAACTGTTGCTACCAGAAGAGACCAAGGACACTGGGGTCTACATCTTTGTGGCACAAGAAGAGAAACAGCTGAAGCCATAGGTCCTTGCCTTGTCCAAAGCTATCACTTAGCAAGCGAGATCCCTGAGGAGCCCAACACCAGCCCAGCGTGCTGCCCAGGCTCAGCCCATGGGAGCAGGGCACATATAACACAGTGCCATATCCAAGGGGTCACATTTATGCTCCCCAGGCATTTGCGTCCTCGTATTTCCTTTTTGCTCACACATCTTTAGCATTTATACAAAGTTTTTATTTTTCGCTATTATTCCTTCTATTTCCTTTTCTTTCCTTTTTTTTTTTTTTTTTTTTTTTTTTTTCCTGAGACAAGGCCTCTTTCTATCTCCCAGGCTGGAGTGCAGTTACACAATCACAGCTCACTGCAGCCTTGACCTCCCAGACTCAGGTGACCCTCCCTCCTTATCCTCCAAGTAGCTGGAACTACAGACATGCACCATCATGCCCATGCCTTTATTTTTAAAATTTCATTTAAAAAATTTTTTTTGTGGCCGGGCACGGTGGCTCAAGCCTGTAATCCCAGCACTTTGGGGGGCCGAGATGGGCGGATCACGAGGTCAGGAGATCGAGACCATCCTGGCTAACACGGTGAAACCCCGTCTCTACTAAGAAATACAAAAAAATAGCCGGGCGAGGTGGCGGGCGCCTGTAGTCCCAGCTACTCGGGAGGCTGAGGCCGGAGAATGGCGTGAACCCGGGAGGCGGAGCTTGCAGTGAGCTGAGATCCGGCCACTGCACTCCAGCCTGGGCTACAGAGCAAGACTCCGTCTCAAAAAAAAAAAAAAAAAAAAAAAAATTTTTTGTTATTTTTTGAGATGGGGGTCTCACTATGTTTCCCAGGCTGGTCTTGAACTCCTGGACCCAAGTGATCCTCCTGCCTCAGCCTCCCAAAGTGCTGGAATTATAGGCATGAGCCACAGTGCCCAGCTTCCCCCACCCACCCTAATTTTCTTTACATTAGTGCATTTTTTTAATATTATTTTTTTGAGACAGAGTCTCACTCTGTCGCCCAGCTGGAGTACAGTGGTGTGATCTCGGCTCACTGCAACCTCCACCTCCCAAGTTCAAGGGATTCTTCTGCCTCAGCCTCCCAAGTAGCTGGGACTAGAGGTGTGTGCCACCATGCCCAGCTAATTTTTGTATTTCGCGTCGAGATGGGGTTTCACCATACTGGCCAGGCTGGTCTCGAACTCCTGGCCTCGTGAACAGCCTGCCTCAGCCTCCCAAAGTGCTGGGATTACAGGCATGAGCCACCACACCCAGCCTAGTGCCTTTTCAACAATAAAATTAATCAAAAGATCCTGAGAAAGATGAGCCACATTTTCCTGTTAGTCAGAATTTTAGGTACTCCTCAGATGCCATTTTATTAAACTTGTATGTTGCCACTCCACACATTCCAACCTGCCCTTTGCCTCATACACAATTGGTCTATTTACAGTATAAATGCAGCACAGTGGAAGCTGAGCAGCTCCTGTGATGGAGCTGTTTATTCTAAGAAAGAGAGAATCAGCCCCGCATTGGGGAGCTGGTCCAGCACACACGGCCTTGGGGTTCTTCTGTAGAGCACACATGATCTCACAGAACCCCCACAACAGACAAGTCCACTGTGTGATCATGACAGGGCAAGATGAAAATGAGAACACATTGTAACCCTATCTGAACACAGACAAAAAGAAAAACATGGTGCAAACCACAAAAAGGACAAAAACACCCCCTATCCTGGTTAATAAGAGTGACTGCTCTTCTCAGTCTATACCAGGGCCATCCTGCTTCTAGATAAGACTTAAGATACAGCTACATAATCACCTCCGCATCTTGACAACATCCAATCCAGGCCAAAGTTCCATTTCTTTAAGCCTTCCACAAAATGACCTGCCACCAGCTCAAGTCCCCCCAGTCCTTCCCGCCACCCTCCTATGGAGATGTCCCATGCTTCGCCACAGTATGCATTCTCCCTGGATTCTGTGAGCAATAGACCCGACCTGCTCAATCACAGGTGTGTCCTGGTGGGGGCTGGCTGGTGGGCATGAAGAACATAACGGTGCTGGGCACAGTGGCTCACGCCTGTAATCCCAACACTTTGGGAGGCCACAGCAGGTGGATCACTTGAGCTCAGAGACTTGAGACCAGACTGGCCAACATGGCAAAACCCCATCTCTACAAAAAATACAAAACTTAGCTGGGCGTGGTGGTATGCACCTGTAGTCCTAGCTACTCAGGAGGCTGAAGTGGGAGGTTGACTTGAGCCCAGAAGGCAGAGGTTGCAATGAGTTATGATCATGCCACTGCACTCCAGCCTGGGCAACAGAGCCAGACCCTGTCACAAAGTAAAAAACCATAAAGGTAAGGGCACACAACCTTTATTTTAATTTAATTTATTCTGAGTACCATGGCCTCTGAGCCTGTTATTTTTCATATGGAAAATACTCCAAGGAGAACTTCCGACACCCGCATCTCACCTGGAGGCGGATAGCGAGTGCTGGCTAGGAGCTGCTGGATCTGCTCTGAGGTCAGGGTCGTGATGGGCGTCAGCAGTTTCTGCTCCAAGCTGGGCAGCTCCCTGAAGGTGTTCACCGAGAACACATATTCGGGGCTCAGTGAGATCTTCACCAGCTCCTCCTGGTCTGCGTTTCTGGCGATCATCAAAGGGGCCACGCCAAACTGCTTGAGTTCCACCGCCGGGTCATCCACCTCATCGTCGGACTTTCCGGACGAGATGAGGACCAGGAACTGTGGGACGCCCTCTTCGATGCGGCTCCCCAGGGGCCTCTTGAAAATGTTCCTGGACACATACTCCAGGGCACTGCCCACATTGATCTGCCGCCCTCCCTTGGGCCTCAACCGCTGCACCGCGTTCTGCACTTCATCCTTGCTGGAATGGGCGTTCAGCAGGAACTCCACCTTGGGGTCATCACTGAACTGGATGACGGCCACCCGGGTGGTGTCAAAGCCCACATCCAGGTAGTCAACCAGCCTCTCTATGAGGGTGCGGATGTGCTGGAACTCAGGCCCGGCACTTTGGGAACCATCGATGAGAAAGACCACGTCCCTCTTGCCGCCAACACCTGCGAAACAAATGTGAGCATGGCTTCACCTTCATCGTCACCAAATTCTTAGCGTTCATGAACCACTGCCCAGTTTGTCATGGAGTCACAGGCAGGGCATCCGAACACCAATCACCACTGTTAAAAGTCCAAGAAGTGGGAGTCCTGATTGTTTCAGTGTTTCCATGTCAGAGAGAAGGGGAGCAAAGGATGAAAAACCCGAGGGAGGCAGAAACCGGAAGAGCTGCCTCAGGACTAGTGAGGATGGTGCTTTGGAAGGAGGGGACCTGCACTGCAGCAGGTGCTGCTCGGGGACCTGAGGGTCGGCCACTGGGCTTCACTGGAGGCAGAGGCCTTATCAGATGGAGTGACCTCAACTG
Source organism: Macaca thibetana thibetana (assembly GCF_024542745.1). Taxonomy (NCBI): domain Eukaryota; kingdom Metazoa; phylum Chordata; class Mammalia; order Primates; family Cercopithecidae; genus Macaca; species Macaca thibetana. The sequence continues at coordinate 5,270,338 of NC_065589.1, read as the reverse complement.
GAGCACTTGGGGGAGGAGCAAGGATGAATGACAAAGGAGGGTGGGCTCAGAGAGGCTGAAAGGAAAGGAACTTTAGAGTATAGATAAGTCTTTAGAAAGAGACAGGTGCTGCTGACAGGGGAAGTAGAGCATCAGAGAGGGTGTTTATGAGAAAAGAAGCAATGCATTTTATCATGGATGGAACCATCCAGTACCGTGGAGAAAGGGTGGCACAAGAGCAAGAAAGGGAACTGCAGATGGTGCCACTGAGCAGGTGAGAGGAAAGGGAGCAGAGGAAGTGGAGACAGGCCACCCACGGAACCGTGGGATGACGTGGCCGGGGACAGCTCTCTTCAGGTTTACTTGCATTTTCTTGGAGAAATGGGGCTCAAGATTACCAGCTGAGAGTCAGCTGGGTCAGGAGAGGTGTGAGAAAAGCCTCCAAATGGGAGAAGAGGGAAAGAGGGAGGCCGTTCTGGAGCGCAGGAGAGTGAGTGGGCGAAGAGCCACAGGGTTGTGGAAATGTACGTTCCTGACGACAGAAGCTGCACCCGCACTGTGACAATATTCCCAAAGTCCATTCTCGGCAACCTGGGGCCAAGACACAGCATAACAGAGGCCTCCTGCAGGCAGATACGTTTTGGAAATGTTGCATTTCCTGTCTTGTGTTGGAGACACACAAAGCACGTTAATTAGGGAGAAAGAACATCTGTTTCACTTTGTTTATCCCCCTGTTGCCCAAATTTATCCTATCACAAATGCTTAGGAACATCCCACAGAAACCTGGTGGGCCACACTGCTCTCTGCCCCGGACACCAGCGAGGAGAAACCAAGTCCCTCTCAGTTGCACCAAATAGTCCTCCTCACCACCCTCATCACCCACTGTATCCTGCGGTGATTTCCTTTCACTTGCTTTTACTCCTTCCTCCGCTCCTCCCACCTTTCCTTCTTTTCTCTCCTCTTGGAAGGGCAGGCGAGTGAGTGGGTACAAGGGAGCAAGGCCGCATCTGCCTCCTTCGCCACTGTGAGCCCCCCCCACCTGAGTATCCTGGGAGAGTGGCCCTTGGAGGGCATTCATCGAGAGGTGGATATATCTTCCCTCCTTCCTTCTCAGCACCAGGGCTCCCACCATTTTTTAGTTTATTGTACCAGGCCTACAAAGAGGGAACAGGAAGAAGGAAATAGAACTATGGTCATAAGAGCCGGGTGGTCTTCCTGCCAGTTAAGACACTTACTTCTCAGCACCAAGCAAAGTCAAAATCGTCTTCACACCTTAGCTCCGGAGATACCAATATTTCAGAGTCTATGTCCCAGCTTGCAGAGTGTCTCTAGTCAGACTCCTTCCTGCCTCACAGAAGGCTGCTGCCAAACCTACCAGGGGAACTCAGGACTGATATGGAACAGGCATTATCAGTTAGACGGCCCCTCCCTTCGGATATCCAGACAGAAGCCTTCATGCAAAGTTAGGGAGTCTGAACTCCAAGCTGCATATATGTCCCTTTTGGAGAATTTAATTTGCCCTAAAACATGAATCTTAGCATCTCCCACCTTGAACCTCTGCCATTTCTGCCCATCGAGGCCAAAAAGGGCATGCGGGTTCCTAAATTTTCCTGTAATTTTAGTTTTCACTTCATACGGCAGGAAAAGCAAAACTGAAAACACCTTGTGGCCCACAGTCCAGACAAGTAGCCCCAGACAGTGACACAGAGTGAGGACGCAAAGAATTCCCTGCGTACCTGGGCGCGGCAGAGGCTGCAACACCGGCTGCAGCCTGCTCAGCTCCTCGCGGGTGAGCTGCGTCACCCTGTCGGAGATGACCTGTTGGACGGTACCCAGCTGGCGAAAGGTGGGAATGGCCACGGCAAAGTCCGGGATGAAGGAGATGGTCTGCATCTCTGTGATGTCAGCGTTCCCGATGCCAATGCCGATGGGCACAGCCCCGCCCCTCTTCAGGACCACGGAGGGGTTCCGCACATCATCCCCAGACCTTTCGGCCGTGAGGACGATCAGCAGCTGGGGCACGCCTTCTGTTATCCTGCTTCCCGCAGAGCTGACCAGGATGTTCCTCAGGACAAACTCCAGGGCAGCCCCGGTGTTGGGGATCGGCCCTCCCAGCAGGGTCAGCTGGCGGACGGCGTTGACGACGTCCTGCTGGTTCATGTATGAATTCAGGTAGAACTCGGGCCTGGTCCGGTCGCTGTACTGCACCACGGCCACGCGGACCCGGTCCTGGCCCACGTCCAGGCTCTCCACCACTCTCTGGACGAACTCTTTCAACAGAGGGAAGCCGCTCCTGACGCCCTCAGAGCCGTCAAGCAGAAACACCACATCCTTTTCGCCTGAAACTGGGAGGAGGACAGCCTGATAACTCACACAGGCTTCATATCAGCGAGGTGGTAACAACTTCATATCAGCGAGGTGGGCTGTACAACAGCACCCCAAGGATGTCCAAGTCTAAATCTCTGAACTTGAAAAAAGGACTTTGCAGATGTGCTTCAGTTAAGGATTTGGGGATGGGGGAATGACCCTGGAATTAGCCAGGTGGGCCCAATGGAATCAATCACAAGTGTCCTTATAAGACAGGGTAAGAGGCTCAGAGTCAGAGAGAAGATGTAAGGATGGAAACAGAGGTCAGAGAGGAGAGAAGGTGCCAAACTGCTGGCACTGAGGATAGAGGATGGGGCCAGGAGGCAAGGAATGCAGGCGGCCCCTGGAGGCTGGAAAAGGTGAGCAGATGGAGAATCCCTTAGAACCTGTAGAAAGAATACAGCCTGTTGACACCTTGTTTTTAGCTTAGCAACACTGGTTTCCAATTTCCAACCTTCAAAACTGTCAGATAATAAGTTTTTTGGGGGGGGTATTGGGGGCGCGTGTGAACAGAGTTCTGCTCTTGTCACCAAGGCTGGAGTGCAGTGGTGCAATCTCAGCTCACTGCAACCTCTGCCTTCTGGGTTCAAGTGATTCTCCTGCCTCAGCCTCCAGAGTAGCTGGGATTATAGGCATCCGCCACCACACCCAGCTAATTTTTGTATTTTTGGTAGAGATGGGGTTTCACCATGTTGGTCAGGCTGGTCTCCAACCCCTGACCTCAGGTAAGGGCCCTCCTCAGCCTCCCAGAGTGCTGGGATTACAGGTGTGAGCCACCGCGCCCAGCCTGTTTTGTTTTTAGCCACTAAATTTGTGTTACTTTGTTATAACAGCAATGGAAAACTAATACACCAATATAGGGACCCCTTTTATTTTTGAACTTTTCAGTGCTTGAAGAGTATTGTTAGCTTTCAAAGGTGTATTCAAGAAAAAACTTGGGATGGGAGGAGAGATATGGGATGGCAGCACCTGCACAGCCACTAGCATTTTATTGATGGGAGGTTTCAAGTGAGTTGCTCTAAGTCACAAGTGGGTTAATGGGAGGAAATGGAACCCAGACGTCAGAGTTACCATCCCAAGCCAATGGCCAATGGGCCCAGTAGTCGAAGGAGAGGCTCTGGAGTCTCCGCTTTTCATCAAAAGGCGTATAGGGGAAGTTAGTCTCTTCACTGCATTTTTATCACCGAATGAAAGTAGTTAAATGAAAAGTCATGGCCGTGTGAATTAGCAGTTGGGGGGTTTTAATGCAGAGTTTATGATGGAAATTTATCTGCCTCTTCTAATCCTTTAATTTTTAATGAATGTAATGAAGGACTGATAACAATATAACCATATGATATGGCTTTTATTATGCGTACAGTAAAAACTTTTTTAAAAAGGATTTTACCCACTGATATCTAAATCTTTGTAACATGTCTTACTATGAAATAATCTAATGCCCTTAAAAATACTCACCCTGATTCTCCTGCGAGAGCAGCTAGAGAATCAAAGGAAAGAAATCTCATATTCTATTGTTCCTGCTGAAACCAGCAGGCGATTAATTTTCCACCTTTCCTGTAAACTCAAGGAGGGCTTCTATCTGAGGACCAGTGGCCAGCAGCCTACCCTCAACTCATGCATTAGAGAACCGAGTGGCAGAAGCAACTAGCATTTCTCTACCGTACCTGGTGCTGGCGCTCCATTGTGCACTGATTTTAAGAGATTCACAATCTGTGGTTGAAGATCTCCAATCTTGGGAAGCGACTCCGCAGCCAGGATAAACGCTGGAGACAGCACGATCTGCTCTAACTCAGCAGGGTCCGCATTCTTGGCTTGGAAGATGAAAGGCACGACCCCACTCTGCTTCAGGTTACTTGCTGGCCCGTCCACACGGTCAGATGACCTTCCCGCGACCAGCAGCACCAGGAACTGAAGCACTCCATCCTCAATCCGGCTGCCAGCAGACTTCACAAAAATGTACCTCTGTGCGTAGTCCAGGGCGTAGCCCAGGTTGAGGGCTTTGCCCGTCTTGATCTTCATTCTCTTCACGAGATTCAGGATCTCAGGCTTACTCTGGTGCTCATCAAAACGGGACTCCACCTTGACATCATCGCTGTACTGAGCCACCGCAATTCGGGTCCCTTCTGGCTTCACATCGAGCTCATCGATAATCTTGTAGAGAAAGTCACGGACAACAGGGAACTGGCCCACAAGATTAGCTGAGCCGTCAAAGAGGAACAGAATGTCTCGCTTGCTCTCTGCAATGAAGGTAGGTTAGGATACAATGAGGGACAAGAGCACAACAGGCACCAAAGTGACTTCAGCCCAGCACCATTTGACAATGGGAGTTAGCATAACTCATCTGATGACCACTGTGCCAGCAAGAGAAGAGAAAACCCAAATTCATACCACTTGTCTTGAAAGTGTCCTATTTCAAAGCAGTGCATATTTACAAAACTAGTGACTAGATCAGCCTATCCCATCTAGCATCGTGCTTCTTCAAGAAACCAAGCCAGGGAAAAGCTCCACCGGGTTCTGTTCTTACATCAGGTGGCAATCACTCCAGGAAAACAGATAGCATTTTCAAACTGTTACAAATAAAAGTATTGAAAACATGGCACTTAATATACTTTTGCTTAAAAAATTGATCTCAATCTCTAGGGAAAAAAAAGGGGGGGTTGATATGAGTCAACCACTCTAAGATAACTGGGTTGCCATGAATCTGCTGTAATTGAATGATCAGATCATTAAATTTGAGGTTACGAGCCAAGACCCACAATAGTGCCCATTATTGCTGTGTGGGTCAGGCTCTTTGTCAGTGCTTCCCAATCTGTTGTAATAAGACAATAGGAAACACAGATGACAGGCCCTATGGTGCCACAACGTGTAATGTAAATATCATTCTCAGTTCAAACAACTCTTAGAACTGTTTTGATTAGGTTTCAATGGGTTCAGTCTTGCCACTCGTTTGTGTGATGTTAGCAGACTGGTAGATCTAATACAACCATATCTTACCACCGTAATAATTTGCAATAATAATAGTAAGTTAGGCTTCCCCTAGAAACCATTTTACCATTGCCTGAAGACGCACCCTTTGTTTGTTTTATAACAAATAATTTTCTAGATACAGCAGATGTTGAACATTTAAAAATCATGTAAAAATAACAATTTCAATGTTTAAATAATCCCAAGGCATACTCATGTAAGAAAAATGTCCCTCTCTGTCTCTCTCTACCCCATGGCCCCCAACTCTGGATTCGAACTCTAGAATCCTCATAGTCATTAGAGGAAAAAAATCCTTCTGAATAAAGGGTAAGGCAAAATGGACAGAACGTAAGCTGGATGTTCTAGACTTTCCTTCGTGAATACCCTTTAGACAGAGTCCAACCTTGCTGGTACAGTGTCTCAAGTCCCCATTCAAACTATTTCAATGGAAGGGAGACAATTGTCTTTCTACAGTCCACAATGCTCTTGAGTTCAGACTGGCCAACTACCAGCCAGGGTGGTGCCTGAGGAAGAAGAGGGAGTTCCCGGCAACAGGGGAGGTTTACCTGGCTGGGCGAGTGGTACTTCCTCCACACCTCCACTAACATATGTGGTTAGGGGCTGAATCAGCTGCTGAGGCAAAGCTGGCAGGGAGCTGAAATCATCCATGAGATACACCAGGCTTGGGTTAAAAGCAATCTGCTCAAGCTCTGCCTTATTTGCCTGGCTAGCTCCCACACAAAAGGTCAGGATGCCCGCGCGTGTCAAGGCGTTGGCAGCTTGCAAATAGGAGTCCTCAGACTGCCCGGCTGTGAGCAGAAGCAGGAGCTGCGGCACGTGTTCACGGATCCTGCTGCCGCCAGCTTCCGTGAAGTGGTTGGCATGGACATAGCTTAGGGCTGAGCCTGTGTTCAGACCAGAACCTCCCTGGAGCTGCAGCTGCCTCAGGTGACCAAGGATATCTGACTTGGTCTGGTATGTGTTTAAAGAGAACTCCGTTACAGGAGTGTCACTAAATTGCACTAAACCAACACGAATATTGTCATTTCCAACATCAAGGCTGTTAACTAGGTTCATTACAAAGTCGCGCACATAAGGGAAATTGGTTTTTCCAACGTTGGCTGATCCATCCAAAAGGAAGATGATATCCCTTTTGTTTGCGTGAACTGCAGTGAAGCACAGAAAACAAAGTGAGACATAGACAACCACGGAGAGTTTTATCATGTGTGCCTACAACACGTGCACACATGCCAACATTTAGAACACAGAGAGAGTCAGTGTGGCAAAGCATGCCCGTCTTATAAAATATGGCAGATGGCTGCATATTTTCCTCTGGTGGTGGCTGGTGTTTGTGAGACATATTGGTAGCCGAGTTTACAAAACCAAATTGGCTCAAAGAGAGCTGCAACATCAAAGTTAGAATGTTTACAAACAACAAAAATGATCAGAATCCTTGAAACAAAACACTCCTTCCCTAAAAATGAATTCTATGAAGGTGCTGCATCATTCCACATCACTCATCCCAGACAGGTTTAAGTGTGCCTGGCTAGGTCCTCTGGGGCTCACCTCTATCCACTAACAGAGGGTCTTCCATCCATAGCTCAGAAGCAGTTAGCCCTGGGAACATGAGTTCCTTAAGGCTAAAAAAAAAGAAACAAAAGTAGTCTGGTCTCATATTGAAGTCTTCTTCAGACTTTCCTGTTTGTCATTCTCTACTGGGACTCTTCTATTAGGAAGTCACAGCCTTGCTAGGTAATCATCCAACAAGGGAATTCCCCCAAAGTGAGATGATGGGACCATAAATACACAGTAAAATAGAAAGAGACAATTTGCTAGGCTTGGCCAAAGTTATACACATCAAGAATAAAAAGTATAATTCTCAAAATAGCGTATTTGACCCAACACATTTAGCATGTGCCTTTAAAATTTTATTTTTTTATTTCTTCCCTGATGCCCTACTGTAATTTAGACCTCACAACTAATTGTATCCTAGGTTAAGTTGAACTTTGGCTATGAAAGTGTTGATTAAAAGTTTTAAGAAAATTTTTGGAAGAGAGAGAGAAAGAGATGGATTTAGAAGACCAGGGAATGTGAAGAGAAAGCATGTATCCAGGCAGCATGGGTCATGCATCAGCCAATCCTCTAGTCATCGAGTCTGCAAGGAGGGAAAGCGTCATTCTGTGATACTCATCTTCTCTTCATTAAGGATGGTGAATTGTATTTCTTCAACTCATTAGCTCATATATCTGTATAATATCTTTAAAAATAACTCTCCACTGACAATCATATTAAATGAGGGATTTGAAGAACCACTAGGTTTGAACTCCACACTTATCCATTCAATATGTTTCCCATTGAGGGTAATCCCTTAATGAAAGAGAAGAGAGGGATTAAAAACTGAGGACACTGTGCCCTAAACAGCTCAGACTGAGGCTGTTTAGAAGTAGATGGTCAACTCAGGAAAGGAAAGCTACATCCCGGTGGTGGGGAGGAGACTGGACAGAAATCACCAGTAGAAACAGAAGAACACAGGGATCTGACAAGCAGTAAGAACTGAGATGTGACCTCCTCGGCCAGCAGCTTCAAAGACAGGTGGCCCCATGGTCCTACGGTTTAAATCACATGGTTCTTATCAAGTGAAATTTTATTGTATGACGTTTCAAACCATACAATCCTCAATCCAGTGCAAAAGGGAACCTGAAATAAATTGTGTTTGTTGCTGCTGTTTTCGTCACTTGTGGTCTCTTAGCTAAACACAAACACACTTCATTTCGTTTTGTTCTCAAAAGTCCTGCCTGGAGACCACCCCATTGTGTGTCTGAAGCCATCCCCACCATACCTTCAGGGGTTCCAGTGAGGGTCCTGAGAGGTGCCAGCAAGCCAGGCAGCATGCCTTGCAATGGGGCGGCACGGAACTCAGCTGGGATGAACACCAGGGAGGAGTCGAAAGCAATCTCTTCCAGCTCAGCCTGATCGGCGCCCTTGTTCCCGATGGCAAAGGCCATTATGCTGCTTCTCTTCAGCTCCTGGGCGGGCTGGCTGATTTCATCTAGGGACTTACCACCTGTGATCAGCACCAAAAGCTTAGGAATCCCCTCGGCAGCCCGGTAGCCAGCTGAACTTGTGAACAGGTTGTTCCGAACAAAGTCTAGAGCGGAGCCCGTGTACAGGGCCGAGCCGTCCAGGGGCTTCATTTTCCGCACAGCGGTTATGACTTCCCTTTTTGTGGGATGGGTATTGAAATAAAATTCGGGCCTCACAGTGTCTGCGTACTGGGCCACTGCCACCTGGATAAGATCCTGTCCGATTTCCAGCCTCTGGATGACTTTAGCAACGAAGTCTCGGATGGCATTGAAGTTGGCCAGTCCCAGTGCAGACGTGCCATCCACCAGGAAGACTATGTCTCTCTTGTTGACTTCAATGACTGTAGGTGGCAACATTATAAGGCAATTAGAATGGCCTTACCAAGCACAATCAACAATGACTTTCTACAAAGCTAACTCCATTTAAAGGACACCCCCATTTACTGTGGCCAGTGTGACCACAGGGCCGCCCCAAAGGGAATTTGTCCTAACGAACACATAAGTTACAGTTGCCTCCCCACCTGCTGGCTCCCCTTCCACCCTGCCCAGTCAGTACTTTTTACAAAATAGTTGCACAAAACAAATTTAGTTTTAGTAGCCACCTGTTTTGTAGGCTGTCACTGAAAATGCAGTAAGTTCTTTTCTGCCACAAATACACAACTTGGCCAGAGTGAAGCCATTGCTTGAATAATTAAAGAAACCACTGATGTCTGCTCAGAGAACCCTTTGCCTCATAGTCTTGATTTCAAAATGCTCATTGTCAAGTGCACAAGCTGAAAGAGCACATCCCTGTTCTTCTCAGTTCTACATTCCATGTCTTCATTTGACAGGTAAAAGAATTACTTAACATAAAACTTATAAAAAGGAAATTAGCATCAAAGTCAGCAAGTGCTGCAAACATTTTTCACTTAAGAAATCTGTGCTTTGAGCAGGCACAGTGGCTCACGCCTGTAATCCCAGCACTTTGGGAGGCCGAGGCAGGTGGATCACCTGAGTTCAGGGGTTCAAGACCAGCCTGGCCAACAAGGGGAAACCCCATCTCTACTAAAAATACAAAAATGAGCTGAGCGTGTGGGTGGACACCTGTAATCCCAGCTACTTGGGAAGATGAGGCACGAGAATCGCCTGAACCTGGGAGAAGGAGGTTCCAGTAAACCGGGATTGCACCACTGCACTCCAGCCTGGGTGACAGAGCGAGACTTTGTCTCAAAAAAAAAAAAAAAAAAAAAAAAAAAAAAAAAAAAGACCTGTTTTTAAAGGTCCTAAGTAATACATTATGACAGTGATAACTTAAAGGCAAACCATAAAACAAAAACATCTCAATAAGACACTGTCTGACAGTGACTGTGAACTGCCGTATCCACGTGTAGGCACCCCACCCATATTGCAAGAACCATGAACTCTATTAGACCACAACACCTAACCCAGAAACCTGACAGAGCTTCCAAGAAGTAGAGGAACATAAATGATTAAACCTGAGATAGGTTGTTTGCAAAAGAGTCCTCCGTTACTATATACCATCAGATAGATTGCATGGCAAATTGATTTTGTAAAAGCAGACAAAGGAAACAAAGTTTGGGATGAAGGTAAGGAAGAACTTTCTAAGAATCAGAGCTACCTTCTAGAACTTATTTTTATTTTTATTTTTATTTTTATTTTAGGACAGAGTCTCACTCTGTCACCCAGGCTGGAGTGCAGTGGCACGATCTCAGCTCACTGCAACCTCCGCTTCCTGGGTTCAAGCGATTCTCCCATCTCAGCCTCCTGAGTAGCTGGGATCACAGGCACGCACCACCATGCCCGGCTAATTTTTGTTTGGTTTGGTTTGGTTTGGTTTGGTAGAAATGGACTTTCACCATGCTGGTCAGGCTGGTCTCAAACTCCTGACCTTGAGTGATCCACCCGCCTCGGCCTCCCAAAGTGCTGGGATTACAAGCGTGAGCCACCACATCAAGCCTAGAACACATTTTTGAAATACAGTTCACTTCTAGTTGTTTGGACCAGAGGCTGGGAGCATGATACCTGGGGTGAGAATCGCTGATACATGCCTCAAGAAATCGTTTTAGGACAACAGTGCCTCATCTGGGTGCTCACCTGCAGCACCAAGACAAGGTATATGTTCTAAGAGAAGGGTAACATGTTATGCACCAACATCCTTAATACCATAACTCAGTTGCCTACTGGTGTTAACAATGTGTGCAGAATATCATTGAACCTTTCCTCGATATTTCATGGTCATTGCTATGAACATTGATTCTGGGCTTTCCTTCCTTCATTTAATTTAGAATATGCTGTCTCTCTGGGCTACCCCTTTGATTTTGCCTTAAAATATCTTTGCAGATAAAACTAATGTTTAGATGTCTAGAAGACTTCTTATACCTTTGTACCATTAGAGAGAATATACATATGTATATATATATAGATATACACACACACATATATAGAGACACATATAAATTCCATATACACTATACCATGAATCTACCACTCATGTATTTACTATGTGTATCACACATGACAGAAAAATAGACAAATACTCATAAAACAATGACCTGAGAAGCTTCTTGCTCCTATACCAACTGGCCCAGATGGTTATATTATTCTTTATAAGTACCAGCAGTGGCACAACTCTTGGGGTGGGAGAAGATAAATATCATACCCTCCCCTCCCAGGCTTTCCCTCCCAACTCCACGTCTTCCCTCCCCCCCACGTTTTTCCTCCCCCCCAACGTTTTCCCTCCCCTCCCACGTTTTCCCTCCCCCACGTTTTCCCTCCCCCACAACGTTTTCCCTCCCCTCCCACGTTTTCCCTCTCCCCCCACATTTTCTCTCCCCACCCCCACGTTTTCCCTCCTCCTACCGATGCATCACTAAAACTTCTCCCGATGAGCCAGTGGGAAGGACTACCTTCCAGATCTGATGAAACAACTGGCCTAGTCTCCTTGCACCCAACATGGATTCAGCTCTGGGAACCCTGAAATGCACCTCTTGTTCCCAGAGGCTCTGTCACAGAGTCCCCTTTGACTAGGTAAGAGGTCATTTACGTTTTATTTTTATTCAAGTCGTGGGAGCTCATAACAGATGATATACCTAAAACCATGCTTAGCCAAATACAATAAACACTGAAAAATATTGAGTAACTGGAAGAACAACTGAATTCCTGTGTTTGCTTCATGACTCTGACGCAAGTCACCTAGCCTTTACAGAATCATTTCATTTCTCTGGGGGCTGCACCATGAATCTCCTCCGACCTGATGATAAAAACCTTGGGATTCTCACAGCTGACCCTTCCGTGAGCCAGGTCAGGGATGCATCTGCACTTCCTTCCACCTGACATAAATATCAACCCAAACACAGCTGTCTTTTCTCTTTCATGTGAGTCTGTGGGGCCTGACTTCACTGCCTTGTTGGGAGATGAACTTGAAGGTCCTGCTACTCCTCGCCAACACGGCACAACCCTCTTCAGCCCTCCTCCCGCGCCTCTCTATGTTGTCCTCCATGCCTCGTCCCTGCGCCTCCATCAGACTCTCCTGACAAAGCCTCCATCAGGCCCGCGGTCTTCCTCATGCATCACCCAAGAAGGGGACATTTCTGGAGAAGACCACACAACCAGGTACCTGCATGTCAGAACTCCAGACCCCCATCAGGAGACCTGTGCCTGCCCACCATCCTCCCGTGCCTCCCTGGGAAGTTGACTGTCCTGTCCTCCAGAATGACTGTCTCATGGCTGTGCTCTCTGCTCAGCCCTCTGCCACTGCCTCCACCATGCCAAGGCCTCCTCATCTGTCTCTGAGAAAATAGAAGCCCTCAGAGGAGAGCCCCGGCTCCCACCCCTAACCCACAGCCTACCTGCCTCTGCCATTGGCTCCCAACCCACAGGCCCTGCTCCCTGTGGCTTCTCATCCCCCTACAGCAGCTGCTTCTCCAGCTTCCACGCATCCAGGGAGCCTGAACCTGGCTCCCTGTCAGGCTCCCTGTCCAGTGTGCTCCAGCTACACTGCTTTCTGACAGTTCTGGGAAGAGACCAAGCACCTTTGTGTTGCAGGGTCACCCCTCCTGCTCTTCCTTCTGCCTGGAGCACTCTTCCCCTGCTCTCCACATGCTCATCTGCTTGGGTCCCATGCCTTCTCAGGGCCTTCCATCCACCTGATCTAAAATTCTCTTCCCCAGTCTTCCTATCACAGCCCTGTTGAGTGCCCCACTGCAACTTATCATGCTCAGAATATTTTGCCTGGACACTAGTTTATATTATTATCTCTTTCCCCATTATCCTGTAACAGACAAGCAGCCACATCTGTCTCATTAAACAGCACCATGTCTCCAGTGCTTGGCATAGTGTCTGACACATGACAGATAGTCAAGGATATTTGTTGAATATTTACAAGTTAATCACTGATATTAAACATGATGTTTGTAATGAAGGTTGAAACTCTACTTAGCTAGGGAAAAGCTGAAACAAGGGTCATGTTCTGCCCATTTTCATTAAAAAGTTGAAACTTCTCCTGGTACAGACATATCTTCATCTGGTGCACCTCCTTTGTCATAAATTCAAGAAATCAAAATCCAGAGAGGTTGCATTTATTTAAGTTTGAAATAAGTTTGACCTGCCCAGGATCACACGACAGGTTCACATAAGACCAAGGACCAGAGACCAGCTTTCCCATCTACAGCCATGTCGCATCCTCGGTGTTTGCAAAACATAGGGAAATGTCTGGGCTTCTATACTTTGGGATGCAAACTAAAAGTATGCAAGCTCAGAGAAACCTTGGCAGGTCATAAATTTTCACTTGACTGTTTTCTTAACTGCCAGAGTCACACAACGGCGCCATGATGGAATGAGCGTGAGCAGCTCCAGGCACCCGGCAGGCAGTCCTGCACGCTGTGTTTCCATTGCTTCTCAATCTCCATTTGCACTCAGAACATTATGCTCAAAATTCTAGTCTCCCTATTAGCTCATCTGAAGAATCTGGGCCAATTTTGTGGTCCCATCAAGTGAGAGGAAAAGCTGGAAAACCGTATGCAGCAAAAGCTAAGCCACACGGAATTGGCCTTTCAAACTTAAATAAATGCTAGGCATAGGCTTCTCCAGAAGGCAATGCTCACATACACTTTTCTTGCTACATCACCAGATCACAGTTCCAATATACAGATTAAGTAGAGATGCCATTGCCTGAGCTTTCTACCTGCAATTTTTATTACAACAAAAGCCGCGGTTTAAATTCATCTGAAGCAAATTTGAGATAACTCAGGGTGAATTTTGTAACCCTTGTAAGGAAATGTGGTGATGTTGTCTTTACATGAAGGCAGCAACTAGAGCTAATGATTAGCAAGGCACTATTAAGTAGATGTCAGTTCCTTAAATATATAGATAGTGATGTTTTTCATCAAGATTTTAAAATGTTCTACTCTTAATTTCATACAACAGTATAGTCTCCAAAAGGGTTATTTTTAAATTATTGTCACTCCTTTATCAAAGGAAAACCTCCCTTTATCAATTGTAATTGATACGATGGGTGAAGCAGTATCTTATTACAATATTTATCCTGTAGACCCAGACTTTACTTATAAAGTTAACATATAAGAGCTGTGATAGTGTGTTATTTCACCCAAGAAAATTTAGATGATTTGTTGCAGATGATAATCAGAGTCTTATAGGAGCCTCGGTATCCATTCATCAATTTTCATTGAGCCCATACCCTGGAAGGACAATGAAGAACAAGGTCTTATATTCAAGGACTGATCTTGTTAGAGCATCCCAGTGTGTAAGCAACACCGGAAGTGAGTTGGGTGTTTCTGGAAACTGTTGGGGGCCACTGTGTCCCTAATTTACCAAATGACATCCTATTGGCCTCACCTAGGTAATGAAATTGATAGGTCTGAAAAGTGACTGATGTCTCAGAAAACAGTTCAAAAGGTGGAGGAGGCTATGTATCCTGATGCCCCCACCACACCTCCTATGTTTGTTAAGTGCGTATTTGTTATGTGACTTGGTTGTTTTTGTTTGTTTGTTTGTTTTTTAAACCACTCCAATTGGCTGTTTTGCCAAAGGCCCTCCATTTGAGCCTATATCCTAATATTGCCACTCAAGAGAATTCCTCCTACACTTGACAAGCACAGGAAAAAAAAAAAAAACAAACTTCATAAATATTCCATCAAGCGATTGCACTGTTATTTCTTACCTTCAGAAGTGTAACTCTCAGCACCCTAGCACAAAAGGACTTTGAGGAGACACCCTCACTCCATCTGTGCTTTTGGAAAGACACTGTGAGCACACTTCTAACACTGACTTTTAGAGCCCAGTGCCATGGTCCTGGAGTAACTTTCTCAGAACTGTAATGAGCCCCTCAAGCCCATTTTTAGAAAGACTGGATTATAAGTAGTTTAATAATCTCAAAGCAACAGGTTTGTTGAATTAGCCTTAAAAGCACACTTTCTCAGCAACTCATACTCTCGTAAGAGATTTCACTCACTCATTGGTCTTTAGTTTTTCCGCACACTGCAACAATCACAAACATGACATCCAGGACCCAGCTCATCAGAGAAGGACTGGACTGTGGGTACTTACAGCTTCTCCTGTGGCGAATCATGCTGGTGCCCACCTTACCTCTACGAAAACCAACACACACAACACCCCACTCCCACACAGATGGTGAGAAGAGGATACATACCTTGTGTGACAATGGTTGGCGGTTTCAAGACAATGTGCCTTTGGGCCACGCCAACAATGTACGGCAGTAATTTCTCCTGGAGGTCCCCAAAGCTATGGAATTCCGGGACAGTAAACACCAAGTTGTCATCGGTAGCTATGTGCTGAAGCTCTGCCCTGGAGGCGGCCTGGGCTCCGAGGCCGAATGAGAACACGCTAGCCTGCTTCAGTGCTACCACCCCGTAGCGAATCTCGTCACTAGAAGGCCCGGCACTTATGAGGACCAGCACCTGGGGAACCCCTTCCTCCACACGGCTGCCCCCTGCCCGGGTGAAGTGATTCTCCACCACGAAATCAAGGGCGAGGCCAATATTGGCCAACTCCCCACCAGCAAACCCGAGGGCTTTCACTGCACCCAGAACCTGGGCCTTGGTGGAGTAGGTGTCCAAGGAGAACATGGTTCTGGGCTCATCGCTAAACTGGACCACCCCCACTCGGATCTGCTGAGTTCCAATTGGGAGTTTCTCAAGGAGATTTACAAGGAAGTCGAGAATGACTGCGAAATTGACACTTCCGGTGTTGTTTGATCCATCAATAAGGAAAATAATATCAGCAGAGTCTTGTGCTTTAAAAGAAAGAAATGCAAAAAATGTGAAAGCATTAGAACAAGTGACCACATGCATTATTCAGTGTTCTGACATGTTTCTTTGGAAACCAATAAGAAACACGAAATATGGGCAAACAAAACACATGTTGATGAAGGAATGTGAAATTCTCTTTCAGTTCTGCATTCTGAATGGATAAGAGGCAACCTCTTAGGAATCATTGTATAAAAAAGGGACATTTATAGCAATTTTTCATTTGTGCTGTCCTCATAGTTAAATTTCCAAACATCATATTCACTTTTCTGAGGGGAGAATCTTGGGTGCATATTCTAGAAATTTGTTGGGAAATGTAGTTGCATGAATTGTCTGCTACCAAACCTACCGGGGAAAATCAATGAGTAGGTTAAGAAAACTTTAGAGATGATTTCTAATTTTTGGTCATTTCCCCTGCCTTCTCAAATGATTAGAAAAAATTTTTATATAAATCCACAGCTATAAAACAGTCACGATTTGGTGATTCCTCAGCCCAGTATGTTGCTCGATGCCTTAAGCAACTCCTGTTTCTTCTTCTTTTCTTTAAAAGCCAAAATGACCTTGTACATGCAACTTTGTGAATCAGAACTCAAACTACATTTAAAGTTTTCACGTAAAAAACACTTTGATGAAATTTTTGTGTTTTTTTTTTTTTTCTCAAATGATGTTTAGTTGTATAAAACTCAAATGCAGTTCTGGGATCGGGCAGGATGTTTTGTTCATTTATTTTGTCATTGCCTCTATATTCAGTCACCTAATGCAGAACAGTGTTAAGTAGAATGATATTAAACCAGTCATGACATAATTATCCAACCTTGTTTTTATGACATCCTAAACTAGTTACCTAGAAGGACTATGAGCATCAAATAAACCCCAATCAGAATTCGCCTGGGGTTACACAAAGGACAGAAAAACAGCTGACCAAGACCTCTTTTCTCCCCCATAACGGCGAACAGAGAATTTCCATCCTGATACTGAGAACAGGGATGTACAACAGCCCTGAGGGAGGAATAGGGATCGAGAAATCTAAAACGCAGGGCCAGAGATTTCACAGCCTTAGTTTGAATGTTTAAATTTGGCTGATTTAAACTCAAGGAAGAGCACAATTATTCTAGTCGATGTTTTTGATAACTTAAGTATGTGTTAGGGACAAGAAGAGATTATGTGTGCGCTTATCTATTTATATTCTGGGATTCCAGAAAGATACACTCAGGGTATCGTTTTTAAATGACGGTAATATTACAGGTAAGACCATTCACTCTGATCTCTGATTTTTCAATGACAGTGAACATTTTATATTTAAAGTTAATGTTTCCTTGTGCCAATAAAATTGTTTTTGTTCTCACTGTAGAAAATGATGCAAAGCTTGTCTCACTTTGGGAGTGAGGAGTTCCCAAATTGAGGAGTTCCGCTCTAATGAAATTACATTCTTACCCGAGCTCTTCTCATTGTGTGAACTGAAACAGAGATTACCAGGGTTGGAACTGCTCTCTTCCCTTCCTAATATACACGAAAGTTCCTGACAATATATTTGCAGATTAATTCTTTGCATAGGGAAATATATTAACCGGGCAACATTGCTATCGCAATCCTTCTTATAAGATATAATGAGTAGGATAATTGTTGTGCTACAGTAATTAAGATCTTGTGTTTTTAGTGATTGCCACACAAAAATTTTATATAAGACTGAGCCCTTGATTAGAGCCCAAAGCATTTGCCACTGTTCAGCCAAAATATACGATTCCTGAAGGATCTTCAAGAGGCTGTGGTGCCAGGGGGTGTGAATTACACAGAAAGCCGTAGAAATGGCCTACATCATTGTATAATACAGAGGCTCCACAAATCCCACAAAATTCCTCAACATTTCCCAGGCTTAAACCAATGACCTCAAAGGACATGGGAGGGTTTGCCACTTCCTCAGCATATCAAAACATTTAAAAGAAGGATTAAATATGATCAATACAGTCAAGTTTTTTTAAAATGATCCCTAAGTCGCAGGATAACACTATTTCTTCTCCATTTGTAACTTACTTTTGGGTTGAAATTTATAATCGTGCAAGTAAGATAAATGAACCCTGAGGGAAAATCCTTGGACATTCTCTTCTAAAAGACTGAACATCTACAGTGAGCGGTCATAGAAACACATTGGATAATTTGTCATCACTGAATAACAACATTATCCTCTTACACACACAATAATGGGACATACAAGGGCATGCTTTGTTATTCAGGAGAGCTGAAGCCTCAAAGACACACAGGGGCCATGTGTGCTTGTGTACAGCAAGGCGGACCAATGACCAATGTTAATGTTACGAGGAATCAGATCTATGCACAATTTGAAAGCTTTAGAGTTGTCTGGTTTTCTGCTTCTAGGCTTTGTGTATCACAGCCTCTATGGTGTTTTCTATGGAAAAGTTTTACAGTGTCCAAGGAAAATTCACAGTTTCCTTCGACATCCCTGGAAGCTCTTTTCCTGAACTCACTGGTGTGGGCACAATGCCTTTCTTAGCTCATGTGATGCCTCCTTTCATTAAGAAAAACAAGTTCACATTCTTATTTCCTATGCAAAACACAAAATTGTAGATATATTTTACAAATTTAAAAATTCTTCATCCTTCACAAAGAAAAGAAAGCTGATACCATAATCTTCCCTGTCACCTTTAGCTTTTGTTTAAAAATAAAGATTTTGTGTCTCAGGTATATCCATTTTTTTAAAGAATGATAGAGGGATTTTTTAAAACACAACCATTGGAGATTGATTATTTGAGTAGAGTTCATTGACAACTGTGGTGATTGTTCAAATTTTACACATATGTGTGTTTTATAATCAAGAACGCTCTATGGGGAAGTTACCTAGCAGACAGGTAGTAAGAAGAGCAGCCCTAACGAACTGCAATTTCTATAATGCCCTTCTAACTGCCTTTCCAAAAACTATAAGCAGAGATGTACTGTTCTTCCTAGGATTATTATTCTATGTTTTTGCCGTGGAACATGCAGTGGGACGTGGTGCTAGGAGGAATTGGAGAGTGATGTTAATTAGAAAAGAGACATGAACGGATTAATTTTCTGCCCTGGTGCTGCTAGTGGCTTGGACACTAGAAGACAGAGATGCTTTCTTGGCATAAAAACAAAGGTTTTATCATCTGTGTGGAAACACACGGTGTTGGTAGTTTCATTTAACATTCATGATGGTAATCTCATTGTTTGTCCATTACATAATGGTTAAACATAAAGGCAAACGCAGCTATTTTTGTGAGTATAACAAAACGTCAATAAAAGATGGTCCATTTATCTACTGGTCCCTTTCACTGTTTGTTTGTTTGTTTGTTTGTTTGTTTGTTTGTTTGTTTGTTTTAGACAGAGT
This sequence comes from Macaca thibetana thibetana, assembly GCF_024542745.1. NCBI lineage: Eukaryota > Metazoa > Chordata > Mammalia > Primates > Cercopithecidae > Macaca > Macaca thibetana. The sequence goes on along the minus strand of NC_065589.1, from coordinate 5,251,298 downwards.
TTCACTCTTGTCACCCAGGCTGGAGTGCAGTGTTATGATCTTGGCTCACTGCAACCTCCGCCTCCTGGATTCAAGCGATTCTCCTGCCTCAGCCTCCCGAGTAGCTGAGATTACAGGTGCCCACCACCACACCTGGCTATTTTTTGTATTTTCAGTAGAGACGGGGTTTCACCATGTTGGCCAGGCTGGTCTCAAACTCTTGACCTCAGATGATCCACCTGCCTCAGCCTCCCAAAGTGCTGGGATTATAGGCGTGAGCCCCTTTCACTGTTTTTTGATAGGTCTTTGTTATTATCCTTATACTCCAAAATGTGATGGATCAGGGAATTAATGATATTGATACTATGGTAACAAACAGTGCTGTTCATTGTAGATACCCTCTTGTCATTTCCTGGTAACCTGAGTGGTTTGGGGTGCTCTTGGGGACACCCACCTTTTCCTGTCATTTGGCAGGACTGATGCCTGTGTGGTAATGCCAGGGGGGAGGCCTGTCATTTGGAAGCAGGGAATACTTTTCAGTGTTTGAACTGCCTCTCACTCCTTCCTATTGAGAAGTAGACCCACTGGGTAAGGGCATCAGCACTGCCAGCCCCGTTAAAGCTGAAATCAGGGGTAACCACTGGGAAAACCATTTTATGAACAAACTGCTGCAACACCCTGGGGCTGGCTAGTTCTGAAACCCTCTTCTTCACCAAGCTCTGCCTGCCCAAGACAGCTGGTTCCTTTCTGCTGACGTCGGGTCATCTCTCTTCAGCTCCTGCTGTCTGAATCCTTGTTATGAAAAACTGACCTCTGGTACTGCTTCTCTACAACTGCTCCATTATTCTGATTGCAATCTCACAGCTCTTCTGCTGTCCCTCCCATGTGGTCCTATAGAGTGATGTGTGCCTCCAGGCCTCAACTCTCTCTTTCCTGCCCCACCATCCCTGTGTATTCACAAGAGACTGACTCTCCATCAGTCACCTGACATCCTACCTCCTGTCTCAATGGCTGTCTCGGTGGTAACCATTTTTAAAAGTGTAGGAGAAAAGTCTGTTCATAAATCTTGCTTCCTATGATCAGTTCCCCTACGCCATGTGGTTGCCCACTCATTCTTTTTTGATTCAAAGAATTATCCACTTCCTCATGCCTACTAAATACACAGAAGAGTCTCTAACCTTCCTACGTGATTTAGTTACATCATGTTCAGCCTGCATCCACACTGCAGGCTCTGTGGTCATCTCCAGACTTTGAGGACTGTATGGACAATGCTTGTGAGCACCAGCCTCTCTGGTTTCTGTAGTGGCTGGCTGTCTACAGTTCCTACACATCCGAGGACTACACTGAGCACCACTGGAAACTCCTCCAGCCCTGAGATTGGCCCTTGGAGGTCTCCCTATCTACACACCAGCAGTGTCTCTGACTTGCATACTCAGCTGTCTCCAGGGCTCTCCTTCCAAGCCCTGGCCTCTCATCCTCTGGCTCTTCAGAGGTCTCCTGGCCCATTCTAGTTCTCATTAGCTCCCCACACTGCCAGGACACCATGGCAGGCTATTTTTGGAATTTACTAGCCACCACTCTGGATTTCCTTATTGAGAAAATTTTCTTCTGTCCTCTCTATTGTTCCCTTTTTGCAAGTCCCAGTTCTGGGAACTCTTTTGATCCTGGGAGTGCCTGAGACATCTGCAGAAAGGCAGGGATCCACACTAATGGAGATGCCCACTGACTCATAATCTCTGATAGCAACTGGACACCACTGCAAATCAGCAGTTGCTTCCTGAATGTTTTGTGACCCCTCTTCACATCGCTATAGCAGCTAATCAAAAATAACTTCAATCCCTCCAAGACCCCAAGCCTCACTGCTCCCCCCCTTTATTGAGATGATGGATGTCAACTCAACTTGAATTCTCTCTCAATGTGCCTCTTTTCCACCTGAATATCTTGGAAACACAGCCCCTTTTCTCATCCCTTCCCTCCATCTCAGAGAACCTGTGTGTCTCCTTTCTGGAGCCCAACTCTCCCCTTGGATTCCTCTCTCATTTCCTGCTCATTCCACCCAGAATTCTCTGCTACCAGCTATCAAATGGCTGCATGGACTGATTTTCTAACAAAGGGGAGGGCCCTCTGCTCTGTCCATCACTAGTGAGTAAACTCTGAGCACTCATCACAGTTGCTGTGATATGGTACAGTTTGAAATTTTACTTGTCAAATTCCTTCCCACTGGCCATTTAGGCACTTAGCCCTGGAAGGAGAGCTAATGGACTTAACTGGTTAAATAACTTGTCGGCCAATTGTCTCTGTACATGCAACAGCACATGACACATCAATGCAATGTCCACGTGCTCTCAATACTTCCAGAGTGGCTCTCATCAATGCCATTAGAATTAGAAGAGTGGCTGTGGGCACAGCCATGATTACCACATGGAGGATAAGTAAGAAGACCAGACCCACAGCCCAAATGCACAGCCTCCAGCTCTGGCTGTCACTAATCATCCAGGACTCAATTCCTTCCAAATTGATCTAGACTGGATCATAGCTGAGGTTTCTTGCAATTCCGATTCTACCAACACTCTTAAGTTAACTCCATGGAGTAGAAGAGAGGAGCTCTCTACTAGTCCATTGGACACAAAAACAGATGCCCTCGCTCCCCTCTCAGTTCATGCACTGTCCAACAGGGAACTTTCCTTAAATGAAACAGATCCCAACACCAGATACAGGGGTTTGATCAGATGCACATCTCACCACTCTGAGGCTTTCTTTTCTAAGGAAGGCAGAGTGCTTCGTGGGATCATGATATTAGAATGTGGGTTTTTTTAGAGTGAAAATATTAGTTGTTTAAAAAAAGACTCTTCTTGTACGTAGGTGAATGCCCTACTTGGGGAGAAGACTACGGAAGAATATTCCAAATTAAACCTTTGTTTTTAAACCTGTGAACATTCATCTCTTCCCTGGCCCGCGCACCATCCAAGCTGTTGCTTTAAGGCCAGCAGTTGCCAAGCTCATCTCCCAAGAACAGCAGGGCACGGCGTAGCTTGGTGGCATTGCCATTACCTGTGATGTCTTTAAGGGTTTCCGTGTCCCCAGCCCTTTCTGGACTCACAGATGAATGCACATAGGACACTAAGTTTCCTACTATGTCATGAAGTGAGGTAAAATTCTCTAGGTTGAACACATGCATATTGACTGGTTCACTTGCTATTTCTTTTAGTGCTCCTTCATCTGCATCCTCAACTCCAATTGCAAACACGTTAACATCAGCAGACTTAAGTTCCGCTGAGGGCAGAGCAAGGCCGTGCTTCGAGTGTCCATCAGTTAACACTACGATAACCTGAGGGACTCCGTCACCGGCCCGGCTTCCAGCAGCCTTGGTGAGGTGGCTTTGCATTACGTATTCTAATCCTTTTCCAGTCTGATTGGTTCCCCCAATATAAGACATGTTGGAAATATGAGAAAGGACTTCTTGTTTAGTACGATACGTATTTAACAGGAACTCGGTATGTGGGTTTCCGTTGAACTGGACCAGAGCAAAATGGAAATCATTTTCTCCCACAGCTAAGGATTTTACAACATCATATAGAAACTCTCGAACAAGTTGGAAATGTTCCTCTCCAATGGTCCAAGAGGAATCCACTAGAAATATTATATCAGCAGCGGCACCATTTTTGACATCTTTAAAAAAAGACATTGGTTTAGATTTTTCTACTATATAAGCAATTACTTCCTATCAGTGCAAAGCCTTCCTAAACAAATTTGGTTTACACTATATTTTAACTAAACACTTCACACCTCACTGGTAATACAGGAAGGTAGACTCACTTACCTGGGAACCAGGGACCTGGGCCCATGCACTCAATAGCTGCTGGTGCCCAGTCACTAGCCCAAGTTCCATACTCAGAGACCACCATGAATGGGCCAGTGGTATGCTCCAGATTGAGGAAACAATTTCCTGGGCTGTCTTTAACTCAAACATGATTCCCTGTGGCAGTTTGAGCCCCAAGACCCACCTGATTAAACCAGAAGGAAGTCTTATCACAGACAACCAACCATCATTTTATAAATTCATTCTTTAGTTTGGAATATGAAACTGGGCCTTGACAAAAAGAAAAAGTAAAAATTGCTATTTTCCATTCACTAACCCCCAATGCTTTGGGTAATTTGCATGAAAAATAAATATAATAAATACATGTTCTTTAAGAGAGGAGGACCTGTGTAAATGTAGAGAAGGGAAAAGACTTATTTTTTCCAGATTTTTGAGCATGAACAAAAGGTATTCTAATTAGTTACTGCATATTTTTCAGAGCCAGAAAAGTCTTCATAGATGTCAAACATTATCTATCTCATTTCCAGATGAACCCAGTTCTCCCTCAAGGGTAGGAGCTCAGGGTATCAGGCTGTCAGTGGCCCACCCCAGGAGGTGCCCTTCCGCAGCTGTGAGCCAGGCTTGCTCCTGGACTCTACTTACCTCGGGCTGACCTGATGCCCCAACCCACGTTCTTCTTCCATTGAAGTGACACTAGACTTCCCCCCATCTAAGAGCAACCTGGCCTGCAGGAGGAATCCCTCAGAGGCCCAGCTCTCTGGGTCAGGGAGAGGGAGACCCACCTCAGTCCTTTCCAGCTTGCAATGCATGAAGCATTTCCCACTTTTCTAAAACCCTGCAATCAAATTCCTAATGGAGTTAATTAGAATCCGTGTTTTTAATTCGTTTCGGGAAACAGAAATCTTAAAGATCCAATGATCCTAGATGAAAATGCCTTTCTGCATGTGGAGTTAGAGAGAGAGGGTGATCTTTGTTTTTTTCAGGGAAAATAGTTTTTACTTTCAATCATTGACTTCTGCCTAGTTTATGTGCTCAGAGACCAGCCAATGCCAGAAATGTGGAAAGTCCCTTCAGGTGGTAAAACATTTGAGATACAAACTTTCCGTTCACATCCAATGTAAAAACAAATCATTTTCAAGCCAATTCCAAAATACCAAACCCAAATTTTAATAAAAATAGGTCATCTCTCACTGAAAAGGTCTGTAAACCCTATAACTATCCTATCTGACTCTCCTATAATAAATGGCTTAGCTGCCTTAAAAACATATCTAAGCTCCATGTCAGTGCATGATGCCTAAGATCTAAAATCAAAGAACGCTATTTCTTTTTACAAAATCAGGGACGTTTCTGGCTCTTACCTGCTTGCTGCTGCTGGGCATGTGTTGTGGGAAAGCCTGAGAGAAAGAGGCAAAAGACGGCCACTAAGGGCAAGTGCCGATGTTTCCTCATTTTGAATTTGTCTAAGCACCAGATATGAACCTAAAAGAGAAAATAGGGCAAAGGGAATGATCAGTTTTTGAATCTCATTATGCAAAACCCATCAAAATCCCATGCTTTCCATGTCTTTTTTTAGACTTCCAAGAGGACTTTGTATCTGATTCATTCTTTGAACCAGCAGCAAAAGGATGGACGATAAATAGATAGATAGATGATCGATTGATAGATAGATAGATAGATAGATAGATAGATAGATAGATAGATAGATAGACAAAAATAGATATATATACATACACCTGCACATATATGCATATATAAAAGAAAGGAAGGAAGGAAGGAAGGAAGGAAGGAAGGAAGGAAGGAGGGAGGGAGGGAGGGAGGGAGGGAGGGAGGGAGGGAGGGAGGAGGGAAGGAAGGAAAAGGAAAAGGAAAAGGAAGGGAAGGGAGAAGAGAAGAAAGTTAAGGAAAGGGAAGGAATGAAGAAGTAAAAGAAAAGAAGGAGAAAGAGAGGGAGGGAGGGAAGGAAGGAAGAAGGAAGAAAGAAGGAAGGAAGGAAGGAAAAGAGAAAGAAACAGAACCAGAAGAAGAAGAGGAGAGAAGGAGAAAGAAAGAAAAAGAAAGAAAGAAAGAAAGAAAGAGAGAAAGAAAGAGAGAAAGAAAGAAAGAAAGAAAGAAAGAAAGAAAGAAAGAAAGAAAGAAAGAAAGAAAGAAAGAAAGAAAGAAAGAAAGAAAGAAAAAGAAAGAAAGAAAAGGAAGGAAGGAAGGAAGGAAGGAAGGAAGGAAGGGGGGAGGGAGGGAGGGAGGGAGGGGAGGGAGGGAGGGAGGGAGGAAGGAAGGAAGGAAGGAAGGAAGGAAGGAAGGAAGGAAGGAAGGAAAAAAGGAAGGAAGGAAAGAAAGAGAGGAGGGATGGTGGGAGGGAGGTAAAGAATAGGTAAATGAGAAGTGAATAGTCAGAGCTCTCTGTCTAAGGTGACCTCAGATCTCTTCTTGTTAGCAGAATATAGATCACATGTAATGACACTGCTCATTGTCCTCTCTGGACATTCTTAAACATAGTTCAAAGAACACAATTACATTTTTAGAAAGTAGGCATTCCATAGTAGTTTCTCCACAATCTGAAAATATTCTCTTTCTTTTTCAAATTACAAATGAATGGAAATTTTACCCATTATGAAAGATAGTTTTGATTAAACATATAAATGAGAATTTTTGAATCCAGTGACTATTACTTTGGCCACAGCTAAAAGCTATGCAATTAAACCTTTTTTTCCACCCAAAGTGATGTGGGCAGCAATTTGGACATAGCATATTCCTAAGCAAAGAGCAGAATGGAAATGGGTCAGGAGTAAAGGCTCTCATAGGCACAAAAGGTGTCAGGTTTTGACACCCAGCTTAAGTTTGTAAGTCGTGTTTAAAAGAACCTCAGAGGAAAGCTTCAGTTTCTAGAGAGAACAGTCTTTGCCCAAATCACACCAAATGCAACCCAACCACACAGCTGGGACCACGTCAAGCCTTGTCCGTATTCTCTATTAATATTTAGCACTTTTCCTCCACAGAAAATCTGCCATATGCCAACCTCCAATCTCACAATGGAATGAGCCCAGGGTGATTTAATTAGTAAGACTGTGAAGGCACACCTGGAGGCTAACTGCTCTGTTGCACAGTCTCCCATACTCACGGGCCTCTGGGGGCTGCACACATGATGCCCCACCAGCCAAGTTTATGTTGACATGAGCTCAGTAGGTGCGTTATCAGATCTTTCCCCTGCCAACACCTTCTCTTCCTACCACAAGATTTTGTGACAGCCTCTTCACTCTCCAATCTCCAATCTAAGAGATCAGCTTGGGGGCTGGGGTCTCCCTTAAGACCCCTCCAGAGAGCTACCCTAGGTCTTTCTGTCTAGGCTGAAGTCCCCTTGCCAAGACAGCACCTTTTTTCTCCTCTCCTTGATGCAGGATTCTGGTTTCCCTTAACTTTTTCTTAGACCACAGCCAGGGCTGCCCACAGGACCCTGTGCTCTGAAGGGCCCCATGCTCAGTTTGATGCTTTGATGTTGCTATCTTGGAATTGTTAAAACATTTGAACAAGAAGCTCATTTTCATTTTGCAATGATGTGCATGTCAGTGACTCTTCTTACCCAGACTGGCCAGGGGTTCCCCGGTTAGGAGCTCTCTGGTCAGGGGTTCCCTTTGCAGAGGTTTGGGTAAGAGTACTGGGGAACAAGGACATTGGCAACACAAGTAGGCTAGGATGTTATCAAACCACCGTTTTGGGTGCCATGTTATCAAAAGTTATTCAGCATCTACTATGTGATAATTGCAGTTTTTCATAATTTTTCATAATGTGTCTTATTTATATTTACATTATCCTTAGAGGTAGATGCTGGTCCTCATGCTTACAGGAAAAAATGGGAGTGCAGAGAATAAGTGGCCAAGGTGCACAACTATTCAAAGACACCTTGGTGCTCAATAGCACCTGCCACACTGAGGTTCATAAGATGAGAGGATAAGAAGAACATTTTTATTCCTCCATGAAAACCCCATGATTCCATAGCAACTTTTCAGTCAAGTTCACCAGCCTGAATTTGGGCTTTTTAGGAATCAGAAAAGGAGCCAGTGATATTGGGGAAAGATAAGGTGCTTGGAATCAGATAAATCTGGATCCTGGATCCACCACACCCTACCTCAGGCAGGTGGTATACTTGCTCAAAGCCTCCATTTCCTCCTCTACAACAAAGAGCAATGACAGCCATGCCTCTCTTCCCGCCTTCTGTGAGGAGCATGTGGCAGGCTGTTCAGTAAATGCCTGACGCAGAATGGATGGCAAGTGAACTCTACCTACCATTTTCCAACAACTTAGGTTTCATCAGCATTTTCCAAAGCACATTCCATGGAACACCCATTCCATTAGATGTTCTAGGGGGAAAAACAGGCGTTCCATGAGCAACACAGTTTGGAAAGTGCTGAATACCAAGCTTCCTTCTGGAACAGTTACAATATACAGTAATGTATAGCAGTCCTGAAAAATAAAGAAACCTGCTGTACTTGATTTAACCCAGAATTCCCCAAACATATTCCATCGACTATTCCTCTCCATGCATCTAATTTTGCTAAGTTCTTACTCCTCTGAAGCAGCAACCAAAGGCATCTCCACCTGCCCAGGCCTCCACTGAGCCCAGGTCACTGGGCTTGCAAATATCTGTTCTCTCGGACTCCGTTAACTGTAAGTGGGACCCATGTGCCTTGATGGTGGAGCTCGCCGCCTGCCTGTCACCAGGTGAGAGAATTAGAATGGGTAGACAATTGACGTTTCCCCAGAGAAGCCCAGGGGAAGGACCAGACTCAATCTCATTATCAGCATGAACTTTCATGACACTAGTTAATATTGTCATTTTTTCTTACACTGAGTTTCAGGAAGTACTATTTGATATTGGAAATGATACAGTGTAGAGTACAGTTAAATTAGAAATTCCATTTGATTTAAGAAACTGAAATACACATAATCTAGGGAGTTTGAGTTATCATCATCATTTCACTGTTAGGGTTTAAAGGTTAAAAAGAAGTCTGTTTCACAGATTACAGCATGTAAAGGCATTCAGCATCAGTGTGAATGAAAATCAAAAACATCTTTTTGGTTATCAAGTATATGTCAGATTTTGAAATGTGACTTTTTTCATCTTATAATTCTAAAACCCCAAATGCTTCTAAATTGGTTTTATATCCCCTGCATCAGGAATAATTTGACAATTCCCTGAAGAAAGCAAGGGGAAATGAGAGCAAATCAGGCACGTGAAACTGTTCATACAAGACTTTGGAAAGACTGACGAGACTCCATGAGATCTGTAAGAAGTGAGGACAACAACACACCAAGAAACTGGATAAGCTAGAAAAAAATATAGATATTTGCTTGAAATATACAATCCACCAAGACTGAATCATGAAACAATAAAAAAAAAATTCTGAACAGACTTAAAACTAGTACAGGGTTGAATCAGTAATCAAAAACCTTCCACCAAAAAAAAAAAAAAAAAAAAAAAGCCCAGGACCAGATGTCACTCTTGGAAAATTCTACCAAACACTTAAGGAAGAATTAACACTAATCCTTCTCAAACTTTTCTCAAAAAAATTAAAGAGGAAGGAACACTTCCAAACTCATTTTTATAAGGCCAGTATTATCCTGAAACCAAAATCAAAGACATGACAAGAAAAGAAAAATACAGATCAATATCCCTGTTGAACACCGATGCAAGAATTCTCAGCAAAATACCAGCTGACCAAATCAACAGCACATTAAAAGGATTATACGCTATAACCAAGTGGAATTTAGTTCTAGAATGCAAGGATGTTTCAACGTTTGAAAACCAATCAATGTGATACGCCACATTAACAGAATGAAGGGGAAAAATATTATCATCTCAATTAATGCAGAAAACGCTTCGGACAAAATTCAACACTCTTTCATGATTTGAAATAAAAACACTCAACAAACTAGGAATAGAAGAAAATGACTTTAATACCATAAAGAACATATATTAAACACACACAGCTAGCATCACACTCAATGGTGAAAAACCGAAAGCTGTCCCTCTCAGAGCAGGAAAAAGGCAAGTACGATCTCTCTTACTACTCCTATTTAACATAGCACTGGAAGTCCTTACCAGAGCAATCAGGCAAGAAAAATAAATAAAATGCATCCAAATTGGAAGGAAAAAGTATAATTAACTCTGTTCATGGATGACATGATCTTAAATGTATGAAATCCTAAATACTCCAAATATTTTAAAAAACTATTAGGACTAATAAATGAACTCAGCACAGTTGCAGGATATAAAATCAATAAACAAAAATCATTTGCATTTCTAGTCACTAACAACGAACTATCCAAAAAGGAGATTAAGAAACAATCACATTTATAATACCGTGAAAAATAATAAAATACTCAGAAATAAACTTAACCAAGGAAGCAAAAACCTGTGCACTGAAAACTATAAAACACTGTTGAAAAAAATTAATAGAGACACAAACAAATGGAAAAGCATCCCATGTTCATGGATTTGAAGACTTAATATTGTTAAAATGTTCATACTACCCAAGGCAATCTACAAATTCAGTGCAATATCTATCAAAATCCCAATGGCATCTTTTGCAGAAATAGAAAAACAATACTAAAATTCATATGGACTCTCAAAGGACCCTAAATAGCCAAAGCAATAATGAGGGGGTGGAAAATAGCAAAGCTTGAGACCTCACACTTATAATTTCAAAAGATATTACAAAATGACAGTAATGAAAACAACATGATGCTGACTTAAAGACAGACATATGAACCAATGGAACAGAATAGAGAGCCCAGAAATAAAACCTCATATATACGATCTTTGAGCTTCAATAAAGCCACATAATGGGGAAAGGATAGACTCCATTGTGTAAATGTTCCTCAGAAAACTAAAAACACAATTACCATATAATTCACCTATCCCACTTTTGGGTATATCCAAAAGAAGTGAAAACAGGATCTCAAAGATATATTTGCACACCCATGTTCATTTCAGCATTATTTGTAATATCCAAAAGGTGGAAATAACTTAATGTCCATCAATAGATGAGATGAATAAAGAAATTAATTTATTTCCACAGTATTTTATAGTTTTTAGTGCACAGGTTTTTTTCTTCCCTGGTTAAGTGTGTGTGTGTGTGTGTGTGTGTGTATATATACATGTATGTGTATATACACACACAATGGAATTTTTGCAATTATGAAATCAATTATAGATTCCCAAGTCTGCTTTATCACAAAGAGTATTCCAGGATTGTGAAGCTCAGCCACACTCTGAGCATAGAGTATGGCAAAATGCCCGTCTGTATCATTGTAGGTGTGTAGTAAATATTTGTTAAATTCATTAACTGCTATTCCTACAGCTCTCCTAGGACTTTGCACTGTTATTACACCACTTATGCTGTAATTTTCTTTATTTCTTTTTCTTTTTTTTTTTTTTTGAGACAGAGTCTCACTCTGTCACCCAGACTGGAGAGCAGTGGCATGATCACAGCTCACTGCAGCCTCAACCTCCCAGGCCCAAGCAATCCTTCCTTCTCAGCCTCCTGAGTAAATGGGACTACAGGCACACACCACCACACCCAGCTGTAGTATTGTTAGTAGAGACAGGATTGTATTTTTAGTAGAGACAGGATTTTGCCATGTCTCCCAGGCTGCTCTTGAACTCCTGGGCTCAAGAGATCCTTCCACCTTAGCCTTCCTAAGTGCTGGGATTACAGGCGTGAGCCACGTGCATAGCCTACTGTATTATACTCAGTCTTACACATGCCACATACAAGGAATATTAGTCAGCCTTATAAAAGAAGGAAATCCTTTTATCTACTACAACATGGATGAATCTTGAGGATATTACACTGAGTGAAACAAGTCAGTCACTAAAAGACAAATACATTACTGTATAATTCCATTTATGTAAAAGTATTTAAAGTAGCCAAAGTCTTAGAAAAAGAACTTAGAATGGTGTTGGCCAGGGGCTGTGAGGAGGGGGGCAGTTGTAGTTACTGTTCCATAGGTATAGAGCTTCTGTTTTGCAAGATCCAAAAGTTGTAGATATCTGTTGTACCACAAGGTGCATATAGTTAACACTGCTGTACTGTACACTTAATTATAGTCAAGATAGTAAGTTTCAGGTTATAAGGTTTTTACCACAATTAAAATAGAAATGAGGACAGGAAATATCATTTGCCAGGTTTTAAAAGCATGGGTAACTACCTCTAAAATGTAGCCATCAATTTAACAGGAATGATGTAAGTGTAGCCTCTCTTTTTTGAGGTGTGATAGAGTTTAAGAGCTAAGAGGAGAAAAGAACACAACTAAACATCCTAAAGTGTGTCTACATGCCGCTGTATTCAAATAACACAATGTTTGCCCTTAGTTCTAGATAAGATTTGGAAAGAAAAGAAGAAAAGAATATATGTCATGCAAAATGTTAGGGTTTGGCAAAGAAGATCAGAGTCTCATGAAAGTGGGAGAGAATCTAATATGAACATTCAGACCTGGTGCAATCATGGCTTCTGCCCTGACTAGTATCCTCTGAGCTTTGGAATCGGCTCCACCCAGGGCCTGAGCTTTTGTATCTCTATCTTAACCTTCCTCTCTCCACAGGTGCCCCCATGGGCTCTGCAAGTCCTTATGGTTGTCTGTTGTGTCGCACAGGAATTCCATTTTCCCCATATAGCTAATGAAATCAGGGATGAGGATAATCTAATGTTCTCAGCCTTGCCATCTGAAGTTTGATAGCAGAGGAGAGTCTGTCTGGCTGATGAGTGATGTAACTTTGCCATGAATGGAGCAGCGGACTAATGTCCAAATGGACCACTTAGCAAAAGTAGAGGGAGAGCCACAGAGAGTTATTGAGACTGCCAGTCAAGGACAGGAGCTAAGTGGGTGCAAAGGAAACCTGAAGCTCAGTGCCATGGATTTGCCATGAAATTCCTCCTGCCTGAGGTCAGGCCCAGAGGGAGAAGCTGAAGTCCAAATCATGTGGCCCAGCTATGAGGAAGATGGAACACAGTGTGGGCCCTAAGCCTGACCCGCCAAAAATTGGTAAGATGGAGACAGATGAAGCCATAAACAAGGGAATGAACACCAGGACCCATGTGGCTTTGGATTTCCAAAAAAAAAAAAAATCAACAAAAAGTACCACCTGTGATGAAACAAATCTACCCTGTGATTCAGACTCTGAGAACTTGAAGGCATGATCTCAGCAGCTAAAACAGAACCACCTGTCAATACAGTGGTCTCTTGGAAATGTATCAACAGTGAGAAAGGAATGCTGTTCTAATGATGCTCAGGAGGCCAGCCATCAACAGAACACATTTCTTTCTGCAACGAAGTGACAGCAATGATTGGTGATAAAGGCAGCATTGCAAAAGCTCAGCCTGATTTTTTTGCCTTGCAATGGTCACTGCCTTTTGGACATGGATATATGTTAACACAATGTAGAAGAGCAGTCTCCAGTGCTTATGCTGTGGTTTGACAATGCTCCCAAGTTTTAGCATAGTCCCAGCACAGCAGGGCTCAGGGACCCCTGACAAGCTGGACTGCCCGTTCTCCTCCCTCCACTTAGGATGACCCTACCCCCACCGTGCTACAGCCCCATCTTTGCCCCTTCACTCTCTAGGAATCCCTCAAGCCCATGCAACCCTAGGAACTTTCCAGACCTTTCCACCAAGCTCTACCTTTCTTCCCTACAGTCTGTTAGACCCATTCCTGAGTGTTTCTTAAAAAAAAAAAAAATTGCAATATCTAATTTTTTGTATGACCTCAATTAAATAATGATATACACTTTAGAATAATATAAAAGTACATTTTATATGTGCTATTCTTGATTCTTTCTATCAAACTTGAGAGTCAATTTTTGTTAGCAAAGGTATAAACTTCCTGCTAGATTCTTTCCAGGAAAATGTCCTGTTCTTTCCAAAACAAACTGTATTATTATAATTGGTCTAGATCAATGTTTTAATATGGGATCTACAGATTTAAAGAGTCTATGATCCTCCCACAGTTGAGTGCAAAATCCCATCTATGGATGAGGGTTTTTCTGGGGATAAGGGTCCATGTTTGTATGTGATTCTAAAAGGCAGTTGTGCCACTCCTCACACCCCAAAGTTTAAGCATCACTGCTTCAATTAAAAATTTTAATGCAAATCTTCAGGAAGATCCAGTTCAATTATTTTAAATGTTTAATCCATGTTCAAGAGGCATGATTTTAAGCGGTAATCTTGTTTGTGAATGAGAACACAAGAGAAGCTCTTTGTAAAGCATTCGGCTTTGTAATCCAGGTGGAGAAAATAGGATATGTGATAAGATGAGAGCCGTCCCCTCACTGTTGAGTCTGGGATGGGAAGACTCCTCTGCAGGGAGCATGGACAAAGAGCACAAATGAATTATGCCTTGAGCAGGTTTTGCTAACAGTTTTCTTCACCATTCCCATCCTTCACACAGTGAACACCTTTGAATCCACTGTTTCTGTCACATGTAAAGCATTGAGTGGGCTCACTCTGGAGCAATTCCAAAACTACCTTTCTCATCTTCCAGAGTGCTCAATACAATTTAAATAGTTACAAAATAAAATCTGGGAAGTCTTTCTAAGACATCACTCACTTACATCAACAATTCTGTGGGTAAAATAAACTTTCAGTTCATTGAAAATCATATGTCAAGATTTTTATTTTCAAGATATGAATCTTTAGAAGAGTAACCTCCTCAATGGAGATACTTCCCATTGGAACACAAAGTAATGGGACAAATACACTGTGCACAGGAATTATTTTATCCAGAATATATCCAGATATTGAGGGAAGAGGAGGGGAGGGAAGAGAAGGAAAGGAGCCCTTCCAGTTCTGAAAGGGACAGGAGATGATGCCTGTAGGACAATGCGTTATCCAGGCTCCACTGATGACTCAGAACTCATGTGGTTCAGCTGAGCTGAATTCCCAGGTGGGAAAAACGCCTTTGGCCCCACACACTTTCCTGCCATCATGCGGGAAGCAGGTCTTGTGGCTCGTGGGCTCCTAGCCCAGCTGTTGAATATTTGCTGATATTTTCATTTGCAATTAACTCTCTTATATTGTTTATCATGTCCTGGAGTCTCCATTTATAAAAAATGAAATTCCCTGGCAGCAAATTTTGGAGAACTTTTTCATTTAGATTATTAAAAGATGTCAAACACCATCTCCCCAAATGACCACCCGCCCACTTCAACGAGGAGGAATGAGGCAGCCATCCTCGCTCATTGGCCGACATCACCCTCCCCGAGGAAGGAGAGAGGAGAGTGCTAGTAACGCTTCCTGGGCTTCTGTCTTGTGGGTGGGACTTCACATCCTCCTCCCCACTGCCCAGTGGCTGATTTCCCTCCATTTTAGGGCTGAGAAATTGAAACCCCAGCAAGTCAAAGTGATTGTTCAAAGCTACCTAGATAAAACAAGGTAGAACCAGAAACCTAACCCAAGTTAGCATTTCCAAAGCTCGTGAGAAGAACCCCAGGAAACCCTAGAGGCTGTGCCAGATTTGATCCAGATCTCAAGGAAACTCCCCATGTCTTTTGGGGAAGAAATAGACTTCCTTGGTGGTGACACACCACAGATTCTATGTCAATAGAATTCGGCTGTCTGCTATCATTCTTTCAAATATGAAAAAAAGACTCAGAATTGGCTGCTTGAGACCTTGGGCTGGAAGGGGTCTGTTCCTTCATCCTAGATTCTGCGTCCTAAAGGCAACAGGTTCAATAACAGACATTTATCACATTTTCATTCTCATCTTTCTATTTAGAATTATTCATCTTTATGTTTACTCTGCCTCATTCTAAAAGGATTCGAGGTGCCTTTTCCCGTCTAGTTTCTATCCCTTTGAAATTTAAAAGGATACCTTTCATTACAAAGGTTGCCCTACATGGCCCTTCAACCTGAAATCATATTCAATCATATTCCAATGAATATGATTTCCCAAGCTATTTTGCAATTCTGTAAATTAGTTTTTCATTCAGCCTACTCAAAACCTTTTTCATTTTCCACGTCTGGAAATCTTTTTTAAGAAGAGACGCACACATGCACACAAGGAAATAATTTTAAAACAAAGACTCAAATAAATCCAGAGCTCCCATTTTGAAGCCATTTATTTGGTTTTCTCCAAGCACTGCTTTTTAAAATCAGTCTGTCCCTCCTATCAAGTTCTGGGACTTCTGTTAGTTCCTAATTGTCCTGTTTAAAATGGGAGCACTGGAAATAGTCAAAGACCACAGTGGGAGAGCCGTGCATACTGACTGTGAAATAAAAAGTCAAATTTCAGTAAATTTGTGGCACTCATCCACCCTTGCCTTTGCCACACCCGTTCCTAGACTGTGAGAAGGAGCGCCCATTTCTTTCTCTTTTTCTCACTCTTTCTTGTTTTGCCTGAATCCTGGGAAAGGAGTCCCCATTCTTTACCTCAGGGAGGAAGCTAAGAAAGAATTTATTAAGTCCTGCAGTTAGGGTAGAAGGAGAGTGGAATTTAATATGCTCTTGCTGTTTGAAAGACCCAAAGGAGAATCCTCAAAAAAATCCTTAAATGTTTTGGAACAGCTCCAAGAAATACATCAAATTTTGGTTTTTTCCTGTTTATTTAACAACTTGGGTTTCATATTTCTTTTTTACTTTCTTTCTTTTCTTTTCTTTTCTTTTCTTTTTTTTTTTTTTTTTTTTTTTTTTTTTTTTTTGAGACAGAATATAGGTCTGTTGTCCAGGTTGGAATACAGTGGCACGATCAGAGCTTCCTGCAGCCTCAACTTCCTGAGATCAAGCAATCCTCCCACCTCAGCCTCCCAAGTAGCTGGGACTACAGGTGTGTGCCACCATGCCCGGCTAATTTTTTAAATTTTGGTAGAAACAAGATCTCGCTATATTGCCCAGGCGGGTCTCAAACTCTTGGGCTCAAGGGATCCTCCTGTCCCAGCCTCCCAAAGTGCTGGGATTACAGGCATGAGCCACCACACCTGGCCTTCAAATTTCTATTCTATGGAAATACTCTAGAACAGTAATCTGTTTGACTCAAACTGAATGTGTGTCCTGTGATAGCAACATTTTAAAACTCTTCTCATCAGGCAGGGTAAGTAGACCTCCTTTGTCACCTACTGGGGTATTTCGTTACCTACTGTGGTCCTTGTTAGATATAGAGTAGCCAATTTGAGATCTTCGGCTCTTCCCGGTAAAATCTAACAAAGCAACACCTGTCCTGCAACTCGTGGATTATAACAAAGCAATGCAGAAAGAGAGGGCCTGGACATCCCCTAGCAATGCCCCCACTCTGTGAACAAGAGCACCTGTAAGAACATGCCGACCTCCGGCCAGGCTTAGGCCAAGCTCCTCAGAGGTAGGTCTCCTTCCCATTACAAAGGCAATTAAGAAACTCCAGATTAATTGCCCAGATATTTGAAAAAATTATTTTAAAACATATTCCTAGCATTCAAGATAATAACCATGAAGCAGAAAGTTCCATATCTGGTGTGATTTGAAAAGCTAGACACCACCAGGCAAATGTAAAACACATTCCACATTCTGAAATATATGGCAGCCAGACGAGATTTTGTCTGCGCTTACACTGCTAATTATAAACATCAGGCAGAGACTAGTTCCATTTCAACGTTAAAGAAGAGGGTGCGTTAGAAAATGCTTCAAGAAATATTGCACAAATGCCCACTCCATTCCAACCCCTTGCCACATGACGCTGCTGGATCCAGATTGGAGCTTGGCACTTATTCCTGTCTCTTTCCTTCTTGGCAATGAACTTGGGTGCTACTGACCTTTCCAAAACTGTGGTGTTCCATCGTAAATGATTAAAAAGGCTGAAAGGTGTCCCATTGTAAAAAGAAAAGTTCGATATTTTGTTTGTTTTCTAGTCTAATTCATAATCAAGTAGAGAAGAGAAAATTATTCTTGAACATAGAAACCTTTTCAAAAATCAAGTTGGAACACCTGATAAAATATCATCCATGCTGGATTTATTGCAATAACCTGGGAAATTCTACTTCCTTACTGCCTCTGTCAGCAATGGTCAGCCAATCTCTCCCAGCCTCCCTTTTGTGTAAAAGAATGCTCCTTGTCTGTTGCTCAAACTGGCCAAAGTCCTGCAACTGCTCTCTTCCATCTGTTGCCTTGGGCTCTGAGGGGTGATGGGTTTTCTGCAGCCCCAATTAGAAACAGAGCACCCTGGTGCACCGCCGGGCCAGCTGTGGGTTTAGCTGACTTGGCGCTAACTCTGGGTACCAGCCCTGGGCTGCTGAATCAACTAATGAAGATTCCAGAAGTGAAAAACCAGTTTCCTGGAATGGTTTCCCTTGAGATCTGAGTCAACTCCAGCTGCTGTTCAATTTTTAATTTTGAAATTAAACCGAGCCATGAGCTCTTCCTTCCAGTGGCCAATTCCTGATGCTCTGGGTTCCTGAAAATCTAATGTATAGTACACACGGGGGGGTTTACAGAAACATTTCCCATTGTACTTATCCCTGGCCACTCACATTCTCAAAACGTTTCTCTGTATTTCATGAGTTTTAAACTTCAGGAGAGCCGTAGGATCATACTGTGCTAAATGCTGCCAGATCCCTACAAGACTAACAATTTGCCTTTGGGAGAGGGTTTGGCAGAACTTTTCGTATTTGTTTTTTTCTTCTCTCCTTTTTCTTTCCAGATTTTTTTAAACAACAGTTACTCCTCTGCTGAATCAACTTAAAAGAGGTTACTCCAAGGAAGACTGGGAATGGCAAGAGTACTTTTCTCCACATGGCACCCTAAAATACACTCTTAAAGGCTTGTCCCCCTTGAAATGTCCAGAGTCCAAGATGTCTGTATATTGGAAACATCAGACACTTCTGCTACTAGCTCTGTGGCCCTGTCGCTGGGCATACCTTTCTGAGCTCTCTGTCTTCATCTGAAGTATAAAAGGCATGGAGAAACCATCCACCAAGGTGATAGTTTTTTTGATATTTCAATTAGCCAAACAGAAATTATGTGTTTGCCAACCAGAAGAGAGGGGGCTATGTCTTGGTCATTTTTATTCCCTCCCTGAATCTCAGCGCTCAAGGCTGTGATGCACAATAGGTCTTGTTAAACTTAAGTAAACATGAGAACACAAAGACCAACCAAAGGGTTAGGTTTTTTTGTTTTGTTTTGTTTTGTTTTTATTATTATTATTATTTTTACTCTGAGCTAGAATTGTCTCCCTCAGGGTCCTAACACTGGTTATCTCAAGCTAACAAACATAAATCTGAGCGTCAGTAATTTATATTTGTATTAATAAATATTTAAGATGAGACATTCACAATTATAGCTTGTGTGAATTTTTTAAAGTATGTTAAAACCCATTGTCCATTAGGGGAAAGTATCAAAGGACATGTCATGAACACCCTTACAGTTCTAAAATCCAGTAATTCTACAGGGATCCACAATGGCGTGAATATGCAAACTTACTTTGGTTCCCAAGCACCCGACTACTCATTTAAACCTCTGTGATTAGATATGGGTAAAATGCTTCCTATAAAATGTTTTAGTTGCTGGATACCCTTGTAATGCAATTGTTTGAGAACCAAGATTGCCTCCTTTGATGGCACAATTTCATCTCAATACACTTACACCTGCGCAGAGAAGAAAAACAAAGCTCTAATGTATGTCCACTTCAGTTATTATGAACAACCACAATAAATATAATAATGATAATCATGTCTGGAAATGTCAGTCCTAAAGTTGCCCACAAGCTCTGTTGAGATGGTCATCACTGAGTCACTGCAAACCCTGAAACCCCACCCAGGGAGACTCCAGGCACCACTTCAGAGATTTTTCTGGAGCTTGCAGATATACACCTCCCTCTAGAGGAAAGAAAACCAAACTGCCTTTTCAAAAACAGCTAGACCAGGATGAACGTGCTAACTCAAAATTTTTCTTTTTTTTTTTTTTTTTTTTTTTGAGTCAGGGTCTTGTTCTGTCGCCCAGGCTCTGAAGGGCAGTGCAGTGGCATAGTCACGGTTCACTGCAGCCTCAACCTCCCAGGCTCAACCTCATAGCTGAGATCACAGGCACATGCCACCATGTCTGGTTAATTTTTTAAATTATTTTTGTAAAGACAAGGCTTTTGTATGTTGCCCAGGCTTGTCTCAAACTCCTGGGCTCAAGCGATCCACCCGCCTCAGTCTTCCAAAATACTGGGATTACAGAGATGAGCCACAGTGCCCAGCCCTCAAAATTTCATCTCCTTCCCAAAATGGACTATAAGACCAGAATGTATTAAAATTATATTTTTTCAAAATTAACAAAGTGAATTCTTGAAGGGAATATCTCTGCAAAATCAGGACCTGTGGAATACTCCCTGCAAATAAGACATTCATCACCACATATTAGAGGGGGCAAGCAACATCTTTTATTTAAAGAGTAGGATTGTCCTTTCTTTGCACTGAATTTTTACACTGAATTCCATCAAAGTTTTACAGTGGAAGCGGAGAAGCTGTATCTAGAAATGCGAGAATGAAGATAACCATTCTTATCTAGTTCATAGCTGTCTGAATTAGCAGGAACCTTTAAAGCTCCCCTGCTTTAAAATTTGGATGGTTTGTGGCTTTCATTTCCTTAGCTAGAGCTAATAGGATTTTCTTTAAATGTCAGGTCCCTTCTCAAATCGTCAGCTATTTATGTAGCAGCAGTGTGTTTTTACTGCCTGCTTGCTGCAGCCAGGACACCGTGAAAATTTGCTCCCTTAAGTCAGGGTGGAAAAGCTGCCTGGTACACAACATCCCCGTCAGATGGAAACCACCTGCGATTCTTCCCCCGAGAGATACTAGATTTTCAGCTTCTTCTGAAAAGAGCAGTGACAAAACTGAACTTTCAAATAAAAATTTTTGCTAAAGCTGCTACTGTGCCTGCAAGGAAGTGTCACGCAATAGTATTCATGACTTGCCGGTGAATTTTAAATCCTAAACATGGAATTTCACATAAAAGTGGGAGGTGATATCAACCGCTGATGAAGTCTACCCTTGATCCAGTTGTCTAAACACTCTGAGCAAGGACACAAATGAAGCCTCGCTGGCAAAAAGTCACCGCCAGCTTCCAAAGCTTCCAAAGAAGGCGGTCTCGTTTCAAGCCGGCTTTAGGCATCCGCATCTATGGGTTCCGTTCCTGAAACTAAGGTCAGGATGAGCAGCCTCATTGGAACCACAAATCAACAATCGACTGGAGAGAGGAGCTTCTTCCTACTTTCTCATCGGGGACGTATTAAGTTCTAGGATAGGAAATCACAAAAGGCACTTATGATAAAGTCAGTGCAATTTGCTGAGTCCTGAACGCTTTAGAAATAAAATGAAGTGCGAAGTGAAGACAGTTTTTCATAAAGATGCCTATCGCGTATCAAAAATATCACTCAGACCCCAGGTTTGGACATTTGCCACACATCTCCTCACCTGTGGGCCACAACCATGGTGGGGTGGAATACACTCCCTGCCAAGCAGGGGAAGAGCGGGGCCAAGGGCTAACGTTCTAGAGGCTTCCCCAGCCACCTCCCAGAAAGGTGCTGTGGCCACACCCTCCAATGCCTGGATAGGAAAAGACAGGACAGCCTCACTTCACCCCAACATGGAATTCCTTCCCAAACCCTCCTCTCCGCTCAGTGTCTGCTTCCTGGCTTCTCTCGACCATGAGTGAGGAAAGGAGAGAAGTAAACCTCTGGGTTACAAGAAACCCTCGCCTAAACAAAGAAGTCCAGACAGGCAGCCGTTCCCAGATCCTGATCTCTGTAAAAGCCCCGCCTCCCCACCCCAGGCTTTCATCCTCAGCTACAAGCCCACTTCAGAAAGAAGACCATTCAAGTCCCCTCCCTCAGGGCCCGCCACCCCAAGGAGGTGGCCTGAGCAGGGCGGCCAGCCCCGGTATTCCGGTCACAGAGCCGATGCCCCCTCCCACAGTCCACCTCACTTCTTTCTCAGTTCATTGGTAGAGTCTCAGTGAGCCCCAAGTAGTTTTCCCAACTAGATATGAGTGATTTGGGATCCCCCGTTGCTGGCTTGTCTGCTCTCCTGCAATGGGGAAGGATTTCACTGCCATCTCAGACACTCGCACCATGGCCTAGGCAAGGAATTCCACATCTCAGAGCCCCTGGTTGCTCATTTTGAAAACCAGGAAACGACTACGTCCGTGGCTTCTGACCAAACATCTCTTCCATTATCTTTAGCCCAACAAAAACCTCAGAAGTCCCAGTAATGTCATCAACGACCACCCACTCAGTTTTCAATATAGTTTTGCTTAGGAGCAATGTAACTTCAATTTTAAAGCCATTTCGGTTCAGTGTTTTACAGTGTTAAGAATGGGACCCTGGGGAGCTGGGGGATCCCAGGTTAATCATCCACCATCTGTGAGCTCTGAGCACCCTGCAGCTCTAGCACCCTGTGGTCCTCATCGGGGTGAGCTGTGTGTGGGGAGAGAAGCTGGTCAGCCGGGGCCACAGCCCTGTCTCCCCATCCCGTACAGCAGACTCCCCTGCGCTCAGAGGGCTTTGCTCCTGGGGTCTGCACCAGCCACAAAACTGGCTCCTGGGGCTTCCTGTGGAAGCAGATTTTTCTTCAACCATCCCCTAGTCCCTCCCAGTGACTCCACCCATACTTCAATCCCCATTCATTTTCGAACATAGTAGGCCCCTTGAAACAGGTTCCCCAAACAGGCTGGCCACTGTCAGTGAACGTGTTCCATCCTCAGCAAGAGAGGACTCGAGCCCCACCCTGCATCCTCCGGGCCAGGGAACAGCCCTTGGGGCCTCCCAGCTTGGCACTGGCCTCACCTCTGTGCAGCATGGGCTGGCCTTGCAGCCCCAGGGGCCTTGCCTTAGACACTCAGCATGCTGCCCAAATGCCAAATTCCTTCTTCTTCTCTGACCCCTGCAACTCCTTTAAGCAACCTCAAGGGACAAAGTCTCCAACAGAGACACCAGGTTCCTGAAAAGACGAAAGCCTGATGGCAATGACTGAGTGACCCTTTACTTGGCCCCCATCCTGGGCACCAGAGTCACTCCAATCTCGTGAAAGCAGCCAATGTGCTCCACCAGCACCTTCCCGTGGGCGGCCCTGGGCTGAAAACCCACGCAGGTTGTTGCACCCTAACCTAGTGTCACCACCCAGAGAGCTCAGAAAACCTCCCAGCAGAGCCGCTCGGTAGGGAGCTCTGCTAGTCCTCGGCAAAGACGCTTCTGCAAACAAAGCGGATCCCAAATGGGTTTTAGAAGGCAGCGGTAACTTAAATAAATCATGCGCCAAAACACGCTGCCGCCCGGAATGCACAGGGCGCTGGTAGCAGCCACAGACGCACAGTGGAAAAGCGCTCACGCTCTTAGGCAAGCATGACCTTAACCAAGTTAAGGAAACCCCACTGCCACAAGGTGAGAAAGAAAAATCAGCAGAATCTTCCAGAGACCTAAAACACGTACAGTAAACTGGCGAACAGCGTGAACATAAGAGCCGCTAAAGCTACCTAGAAACGGTCACTTCAGGTTGAGAGCATTTCCTTCTAGCCCCGAACCTGGAAAAACAGAACAGAAATCACACTCACCCCTGAGCAAACCTGAAGGCGTGTGTGTCCCTGGGCTCCTCGACTCAATTAGGTTTGAATAGGATGCATATTTTTCCCACTCACTCTGTCTCTTTTTCTTTTTGCAGCCTTTCTCCACCAAAAAAGTGGAGACTCAGAGCTGCAGAGGAAAACTCTTGCAGTCCTTGCAGGAGGCTGGAGCCCAGGAGAACTGAACAGCCTTTGGTGGAAGACTGAGCTCCAAACTGGACTGGGGCCAGGGATACCAGTCAGGGCTTCCTCCAGCTCCTCCTCCTCCTCCTCCCCCCTCCCTGACCCCTCCTCTCCCCCTCCTCACTGCAGAACTGACCCAAACTGTAAATGAAACCAGACTCCTCCACTCTGTTTCTTCTGGCCCCCGCTCGGGCTGATGTCACCCTCTGAATTCTGTCTTCACCCTACAAGCGTTTAGCTGGACTCCCGCAAGCCCCAACTCTTAAAAAAAAATTGACCACTCCTACTCGTCACCTTTTGGGCTGGGCCCTTGGCGTCAAAAAGAATAAATGTTGGAATTTCTTCGTGGGTCTCCATGGTTTTCCTGCAATGTTTTCCAACACCATCTGAAAGGAAAACAGGAAATGCAGTCCCCCCCTTACCCTCACCACACCCTCCCATTTCTTCTTGAAGTTTCTGAATTGAGACTTCTACTAATAACCTCCCCTTTCAAATAGAAAAACCAGCAATTAAAATCGCCTTGGTTTTCCGTTAACCAAAGCTCTGTTCACCAATGAAAAGGCAAAAAAAGGAGGCTACATTTCTTTTAGTTTCTATATCTAATGATTCTGATTGTGGAGCTTATAGGCCCATTCTAGGCACAGACAGGGGTAATGAAAATGGTTATCTTGCCAAAGCTTCAGGAAAATTCTTGAGTAAGAACTTCTGTTTCTAGAAAGCTTTGTACATTTCAAAACACTTCAATACACATTCTCTCCTTTATCACAAACATCAACATCCTGAGCCCTTTTAAATAGAAAGATATCTTTTTTTATTAGGTGAAATTGTGGCCCCATTTTACAGATGAAGGAAACAGGCTGGGCACGGTGGCTTACGCCTGTAATCCCAGCACTTTGGGAGACCGAGGCAGGCAGATCACAAGGTCAGGAGTTGGAGACCAGCCTGGCCAACATGGTGAAACTCCGTCTCTACTAAAAATATAAAAATTAGCCAGGCGTGCTGGCAGGCGCTTGTAGTCCCAGCTATTTGGGAGGCTGAGGCAGGACAATCGCTTAAACCCAGGAGGCGGAGATTGCAGTGAGCCAAGATGGCACCACTGCACTCCAGCCTGGGCAATAGAGTGAGACTCCAAAAAAGAGAGAAAGTGAAAGGAAAGGAAAGGAAGAGAAAAGAAAGGAGAAGAGAAAGAGAGAGAGAGGAAGGAAGGAAGGAAGGAAGGAAGGAAGGAAGGAAGGAAGGAAGGAAGGAAGGAAGGAAGGAAGGAAGGAAGAGAAAGAAAAGAAAGAAAGTTCCAAGAGAGTAAGTGACATTGTCATTGTCCGGTCTGGATTAGTATCAGAGCTCAAATGACAACTCCAGCCTTGGCCATCCCCAGACTTCTCACTGCTCTCCCATCAGGTGGTCCTTATGAAAAGTCCATTAATGTGAAATATCAAGAGACATCCCAAAGGGTCTTTTTAACTTTGAGATCCTTCTGGACCAAGTTTGAAGAGTGAAGAAATCATTAACTCCTTTCCATGGATTATCTCCCTCCAATTTAGGGAAGAAAGAAGACAGTACCCCGGAGAGAATGGCTGCTCCCCTCTGCAGCTCCAGGGCTCCCTTGCTCTCCCATAAAGGGGCCCAACCCATCACTGCACCAAAGGGCTCACTTGCAGAGCACTGGGGTAGGGAACAAGGATGGAACATGAATTATGGGGTTCTTAGGTGAAAACGTGCTGAGCAGAGGCTCCGAGTATAGAACCGCGCTGCCTGCATGCCATGTAGAAGGATAACACGCCCCTCCAGGGGCATCCAGTTCTCTGCCCTCATCCTCTCTGCACAGTGCAGGCATGGACTCAAGCCCCTGCAGAGACCTGGGATACTTGCTGCCACCCCCGTGGTTAGAGTCTGCAAGTTCAGCACTAGGGAGGACTATTTCTCCCAGAACATTGCTGCAAAGAAGACAACCTTTGATTACAACCCCGTGCTCCAAGCAGCTCAGCAAACTGAGGTTAACTGAACAAGCACGTTTTAGGTGTTTCCACTCCATGGTTTCTTTCAAATACAAATACACTCTTTTTCGCAAAATCGCTAGGCACAAGCATTTCTTGGTATTGAAAGTTTCTATTACAGTCGACCTTGTATCCATGGGTTCTGCATCCATGGATTTAACCAACTGTGGTTCAAAAATGGTTTTCAAAAGTGGATGATTGCATCTGTACTGAACATGTACAGATGTTTTTCCTTGTCATCATTCTCTAAATGACACAGTATAACAACTGTTTACATGGCATTTACACTGTATTAGGTATTATAAGTAATCTAGAGATGGCTTGAAGTACACAGGAGGATGTGCGTAGGTTATGTGCAAATACTACACCACCTTATTTCAGGGATTTGGGCCTCTGTGGATTTGGGTCTCCATGGAGGATCCTGGAATCAATCCCCCATGGATACCAATGGATGGCTATATTTAAATAGCAAGGGCAAGAAATCATTTAGAACAAGATTTAAAAAAATAAAAGCTCCCATTCAGTAGGAAACCATAATCTTTAATATTTAGCTGCACCTAATCATTGATGATCCAGATCCTCTTCAGCACTGCCCATGGCTCTAGAAACTTCCAGAAACTCGTGGTAATCCTCTCTCATGCTAACAAGAGAGAATTTGGGTTCTATGGCAGCTTTCTTCCTTAGTCACCAGTATGTGGATTTCCACTTACATTTCCAGTTCCTCTCTGCCACCTGATCCCAGGAGGAAAACAACCTCAAAAGTTGGAGCTGCCCTAAATGGCCCGAGTCCTGGATCTAGGCCAGGCCGTCAGTGGGACCTCATTAAGTCACAGAATCTCTTAAATCTGTTTCCCCTTCACTGCAGGCTTGAACTGGCCCTTGGCACCTCTTCCCATTTTCTTCCCATATCTTTTCCTTAACTATACAAGTTAGCAAGTTCAGAACTCCATTTCCCAAGCTCCCTTGTGGCTGTGGCCCTGATGGGGATAAGGCTTCCCCACCCAGATACTCAGGCTGGAAGGTGGCCTGAGGGAGGGTGATTTTCTGTGACTTTGGCTGGCCTTTCTCCCGTGGGCAAGGACAGTGTGGAAGGTCCCATGAGTGCCTCTGCAAGAACCCCTTCATATGAGAGTCAAATGCTAGTGGTTCACTCCCATGCCCTTTCCTGGGAGACTGTTCATGGATGCTGGGAATTGTCTCTTCTGGAGACATTGGGGTGTGTAGGGTGGGTGGAATTCTAAGGTGACCCCCAGGAGTCAAGCCCTTGTGTAATCCCCTCCTCTTGAGTGCGAATGGAAGCTGAGCCCTGATTCCAGCCTTTGAACATGACAAAGATGAATGGTGTCCCTCCCTGGATTAGGTTACAGTTGGGTCGCGGGAAGTCATCCAGGGATCACGGAAGACTCTGTCCTAGGAAACGGCAGGGAGAGATTATCTTGCTGACTGCTGGGGTCTGGATGTCAGGTCCCCCAAAAATCCATATGTTGAAATTCTAACCCCCAAAGTGATGGTATTGGGAGATGGGGTCTTTGGGAGGTTATTAGGTCATAGAGGAGAAGATCATCATCCCACTGATTAATGGGATCAGTGCCTTATAAAAGAGGACACGCAGAGACCGCTCCATCCTCCCACCATGTGAGGACACAGAGGGAAGGTGCTGTGCATGAGCCAGGAAGCAG
Source organism: Macaca thibetana thibetana (assembly GCF_024542745.1). Lineage (NCBI taxonomy): Eukaryota > Metazoa > Chordata > Mammalia > Primates > Cercopithecidae > Macaca > Macaca thibetana. The sequence goes on along the minus strand of NC_065589.1, from coordinate 5,224,090 downwards.
GACCTCTCCAGACACTGAATCTGCGGGCACTTTGATCTTGGGCTTCTCAAACTCCCAAACATGAGAAAAATTAGTTTCTGTTGTTTAAGTCAAGTTTATGACATTTTGTTACAGCCATCCAAATGGACTAAGACACTGGTCTTGACAAAGTGAACTGCCATCCTGTGAGGGCCAATGGCAAGGAAATGTGGGGGCCTCTGGGAGCTGAGAGCAGCTCCTAACAAGCAAGCAAGCAGTAACCCCAACTCAACAACCACAAGGGCCTGACTTCTGCCAACATCTACGTGAGCTTTGAAAATATTGCCTGTTTCAGAAAGAAATGTATTCTCCCAAATTGAGGTTTTAGCCTCTGAGACTCCAGCAGAGGACCCAGCGAAGCCAGGCCCAAACTCCTGACCCAAGATATTAAATGCATGTTGTTGTAAGTTGCTAAGTTTGTGACAATTTGTTACACAGCAGTTGATAACTAGTACAGGGTTATAGCCCATCTCCCTTGGGGTGGCCCACATCCAGTGATGTCTAATGTGGGATATGACACTCCAGTCCATTGCCTCTGGGCCAGAAAAACTTGGCAAGAGGATTCCCACTGCAGAGCACTCCCATGGGACCAGCCTGACTTCTCAGAACCCACCCCTTGCCTGGCTTCTTCTCCTGCCCTTGTCCTCCTTCCTGCCTTCCTTCTAGGTTTCCCCTGGGAGCTCTCCCTCAGTAATCACTTGCACAGCACCCCATCTCAGGCTCTGCTTGAAGGAACTTGAACACACACACAGTCATAGAGAAGCCAATATGAAGACTCCAGTTTCCTGAATGTTAAGAGGCAGTGGCAGACAGTGTAGCAGACTCAGCATCCGGGTTCCATCACAGTCTATGGGACTCAAAGGGAAATTGCAGCCACAGCAGCAGCGTCTGCCACACCCCACATCCCAGCATCCAGACAGTTGCTGAAGGGTGCCTCCATCTTTATCCTCTAAACCCTGGATTGCAGCTGTGCAGTGCATTCCTAAATTCAGTCTCTCCAGTACAGGCTCCTGTTTCCCCACCTCCCAGAATGGACCAGAGGGTTCTTGCTGGGATGTCCTGTGAGTTATTCCTGGAGGGCCAGCTCAAGTCCACTCTTCTCACCCTCCCAACCAGCTCCCGGTGATGGATCTGCGATCATGTTAATATATTTGCTTGTTGCAGTGAGGCTGGAGTATCATCTTATTGAAGAAGAGGTATGTGAGATTCTAAAATCAGCTTAAAGTAAAATGCTCCACTGAGGCAACTAGGCCTGTTTCAAGACGAGAAGGATTAGAAGCCCAACCAAGGAAGAGGACTTGAGGCTTCCAATGACCCCACAGCCAGAGGGCAACTGGGGTTTTTCATTCCATCCCTGTGCCTGTTTTAAGAATGGAAAGTTGAGCAGATCTCTGGGAATGAGGCCCTAGTGCCTTCTTTGCTACTAACTCACCACAGGTTTTGGACACGTCAGCTAAGGTTCCTGCAACTCGGTTTTCTCTTCTGCAGAGTGAGTGGTAGCTGTGCTCAATAATGTCCAGAATCATCCAGCAATAACCCCCCAGGGATCTGAGCTGCATCAACCATATTCGTCTCTGCCTCATTTTCAGCCTCAACTTCTTTCCCTGCCCCAATTTGCACATTTCAAAGCTTCCACCTCTAGATTCAGACCCACCCAGACCCAGGCTCAGGAACAAGGATGGACCAGCTGCCCCTCCCCATTCCCTAAGCACTTCATATGGACATGTTGGTGTGAATGTTTCCTACTCTATTCTACTGCACAAATGATGCTGTTTCCGCAATTTTTGAGAGTAAAACCAAATAGCACTTCACTTTATGCTACTAAAACATACCAGGCTATGAAGGAAAACGTAGTGCCAGCCATGCACAGAGAGCTGTTGGGCCATGTGTCTAGACCAACACTTCTCTTATTTCAGGAATGTCCATCCCCTACTTTGACCAGGGGTTCAAATGAGAGCTGCCATCTTCCAGAAGAACCTTCTAGCATCTCCTCTACCGGGTGATCCAGAGTTGGTGAGCTCATCCCCAGGTCTGCCTGCTTTCATCTTAGAGCCAGCCAGTCTTGAGCCCTCTCTGATAATACCAGGAGCTGCCATATTTGCTACCATTTGAAGGAAGCCAGCCAAGGACAGCAAAGCAGAGAGAAGTGGAGAGGAGAGAAAGAGAATGCAACCGGCTTCCTGATTCCAGACATCCTTTCTATACTAGTTCAAGTTAAGTTCCCAACACTTACAACCAAAGAAGTCCTGCCTGATGCACTAATACAATCTGTTCAAAGAAGACACATTTCTGAAATAAGTCCTGGACTAGCAGATCAGTCAAGCCATTACACTTATTCCCACTGTAATTCCACAATTTCTTCTGCTGTGGAAAGTGTAGCTATTCTAGATTTTCCTTGACTTTTCTTAAAAACACTTTTCTCATCAAAACAGGCAGGACTGGGAGACCAAGATGGGTGGATCGCCTAAGGTCAGGAGTTCAAGACCAGCCTGGCCAACATGGTGAAACTCCATCTTTGCTAAAAATACAAAAATTTGCTGGGTGTAGGGGCAGGAGCCTGTAATCCCAGCTTCTCGGGAGGCTGAGGCAGGAGAATCGCTTGAACCCAGGAGGTGGAGGTTACAGTGAGCCAAGATCATGCCATTGCACTCTAGCCTGGGCAACAAGAACAAAACTCAGTCTCAAAAAAAATAATAAATAAATAAGTAAAACAGGCAGGAAGGGAAGTCTTTGCCTCTCAGTAGCACAAAAGCCTGAAATATAAAGTAGATGCCAAATATGTTTCCTAAAGCATCAACCCAGGGAGACATGGGCAAGGACTGGGGGTCCTAAAGTGAGTCTTTGAGTGTATGGGAAACACCTTATGAAAATAAACATTCTTGTGAAGAAAAGTCTAACAAACAATTTTATATTCATCTTGAATGATTAATTTTGGGGGGACATGTGAACCCAGACATTTGAGGAGGATGAGAAAATTGCATTAAAGAGAATGTGCCAGCTTTTAGGTGGCTCTAGGAAAAATCGGTGTAAAATTGCCTAGTTAAAATATATAGCATTTTCCTGGCCAGGTGCGGTGGCTCACGTCTGTAATCCCAGCACTTTGGGAGGCGGAGGCGGGCAGATCATGAGATCAGGAGTTCGAGACCATCCTGACCAATGTGGTGAAACCCCCTCTCTACTAAAAATACAAAAAAAAAATTAGCCAGGTGTGGTGGCACGCACCTGTAATCCCAGCTATTCAGGAGGGCTGAGGCAGGAGAATCGCTTCAACCCTGGAGGTGAAGGTTGCAGTGAGCCAAGATTGCACCACTGCACTCCAGCCTGGGCGACAGAGCAAGACTCTGTCTCAAAAAAAAAAAAAAAAAAAAAAAAAAAAAATAGCATTTTCCCTAGATTTTTGTGAGCTATAAACCATGCTCAGCTGATTAATTTTAAGGCTGTCAAACCCAAATGTGAGAAGATCCAAGAAACTTTTTGCAGTTGATTGGAATTCAAAAATTTTAGCAAGGAGATGTTTGGTTTTATAATTATAGGACGACACCAAAGTGCCAATTTGGCTTTTTTCAGTTTGAAATATAAATTTCCATGTGTAAAGGATGGGTGGACCAGTTCCTTTATTTAACAATCTTAGCCTTAGGAAGAATTTTCTCTTAGGCACAAAGTCAGATGTCTACTCATTTTAGCTTCAAAGTCATCTCAACTCCTTCATTCCTTCACTTATTCAACAAATGTGACTGAGGGGCTATTGTGTGGGGAAGCCCTGCCCTAGGAAGTGGAGGTGATGCCAAGATGAAGCAGGCGTGGACCTCAAGGATCTCATTGCAGACTTGTGGAGAACCGGGGTTAAGGGGCCAGCCGGGAAGGGACGGGCGGATGCTGGGGACGCCAGGAGAGGGCGCCCTCACTTCCACCTGGAAGGAAGCCCTGAGGAACGTGTAAACTGGAAATCCGATCTGCAGTGATAACAGATCGCTCAGGAACTGGAGGCTCCCGTTATTATCCAAGACTGAGCTGAGGCTGAAAACACAGGGATGAGTTGGGAGTGTCAGTAGGGAGGACTTAAGTCCCTAGGTCCCCACCCCACGCTGACCACTCCTCCCTCCTCACCCTGGGATTAATTTCAAGAGCAATTAAACCAGACAAGCTCCAGACCCGGGGACAACAAGCACAGAACAGGGCCTGGGGAGACCTACAGCAGGCGCAGAAGTGGAGGGGGGTTCAGGAAAGTGCTTCTCCGGAAGTGGAGAGGGTTCGGGAAAGTGCTTCCCCGAAAGTGGAGGGGGTTCGGGAAAGTGCTTCCCGCCGAGCCCCTGCCCCACTGGCCAGCATCCTGGGCAGCAGTGGGCACACACAATCTCTGTGTTAGTTTGCTAGGACTGCTGTTAACAACCTGCTATAAACAGGGTCACCTAGAACAATAGAAACTTATTTTCTTACTGTTCTGGAGGCTGGGAGTCTCTCTCCCTTTCTCTCTCTCTCTCTCTCTCTATATATATATATATGTGTGTGTGTGTGTGTGTATGTGTGTATATATATACGCACACACACACACACACACAAGCAAACAAACCAAAGAGGTCGTTTTAGCTCTCGTGATCATGTAAACACTGAACAATTCTTTAAACAACACTTGTGATACAATTATCAGGGAGAGAGGAATGGCTGACATAAGACAAGGAAATGCTCATTCCCATAGAAGGAAGTCAGAGATATTTATAACTGGAGAAGCTGAGATGAGCAGGATAAGCATTTCACAGGGAGGAAAATGACAGAAGAAAGAGTGAAAAGAATTGAAAGTGGCTTCAGGAAAGACAGAGGGTTGCTGGATTGTGGTTTATTTTTTTAATCCCTTTTGAAAAGAAAGAGAAAATCAAGACAAAAATTTTTTGAAATGTAGCTCCCTGTCAAATAATTCATTTTCAAAGTTTCTGAAGATGATCAAAGGGTGGAAATTGGGGGAAAGGGTCCTAGCAACAGCATCAAGTTCATTTGTTCCCAAGCACTACTTTACAATTTGGAGAGATGGAATTTTGGGCTTAAAGTTTAAAATTTTCTGACATAAATTTATATACACATGTCCTTTTTACCATTTTAAAACAGAAAGAAAAAAAAGCAAAGGACTGGCACGTTCTTGAAATCCACCATACCCTTCAAAACAGCAGTAGAAATTAATTGTGTGCAGTCTCCAAGGCATATTTTTCCCTCTTGATGTCTCGGTTTTAAGGATTTGCCCTATAGGAAGCTGAAGCAAGAAGACCTTTCTTTTAAAATGCCTTTTTCTCATCTGTTCTTATTCTACTGAGTCCCTTAGTCATAAGTAAAACAGATAGATTGTGTTGTCTGAAACAACTCCAACCTCATCACAAACTGAGAAGCAAATCCCATCCTTGGTGATTTGAAGAGACTGTGGAGTGGCTTGGGACACTGCCTATGGACTAGAACTGCCTGCCAAGGAGACCCATGCTGTTCACAGGTCATTCCTGGTACTTACATGTACTGGAAGTTTTAGCTGTGCCATGCCAATATACCTTCCAAAGGTGTTTTTCATCATTCTTTTAAGACACGGGGCTTAGTTAGGGAAGGTTCTGAAGACTAAACTATAAATATCTGCTTTTCATTAATCCTAAACGAGCAGCCATTCTGTGTTCCCGGGAAATTTTCCTGCTTAGGAAAGAAATCCAAAAGATAATTTGGAGAGTTGCTCCCCAGACGTACCATATTTTGTGAATGAAATTAACTGCGGCTTTTGTGTTTTAAAATCTGAGACAGCACAAATAAAACAACTACTAAAGAACAGGACGCATGATCATCTCAACTGTGTCTGTGTTCCATGATTCTTTAACTCTTTCAACACACCTTTTACGCAGTAGGCACTATATTAATTGTAGGGATGCAGTCTGGTGAGCGTCCCATCCACCATGCGAAGCCAATCTGAAATTTCCAGTATCTGTGACTTTTCCCCTGTTTACAGGAAAGAGAGGACAACCTGCTGGGTGTGGCGGAGGGTATGATTGTTCCTCTAATATGCAGCTCCTGCCTGGTAGAAGATTATACATTCCCTCTAATCACCATTGATTTACTGAACCCACCTTTATGCAGATTTTAAGTCTTTTTTTTTTTTTTTTTTGAGACAGAGTTTCACTCTTGTTGCCCATGCTGGGGTACAATGGCACGATCTTGGCTCATTGCAACCTCCATCTCCCAGATTCAAGCAATTCTCGTGTGTTAGCCTCCCAAGTAGCTGGGATTACAGGCATGTGCCACCATGCCTGGCTAATTTTATATTTTCAGTTGAGATGGGGTTTCTCCATGTTGGTCAGGCTGGTCTCAAACTCCTGACCTCAGGTGATCCACCCTCCAACCTGCCTCAGCCTCCCAAAGTGCTGGGATTACAGGCATGAGCCACCACGCCTGGCCCAGATTTTAATTCTTCATCGTACTGCCAGCCTTGACCATGTGACTAGCTTGAGCCAATGGAACTTGAGAAAATGTGATATATGAGAAACGCACTACAAATTTCTGTGACTCCCTAACTCTCCTTTCTACATGCTACAAAATGAGCACATACAAAATAGGAGCTGTTTTTCCAGAATACTGGATTCCTGGAGTCCAGCTGCACCAGCCCAGCTGTTGGCAAATCCATAGCCACTTTTTGTGTAACATAAGGAAGAAAGAAATGTTCAGTGTTCAAAGCCATTGAGACTTGGGGGTTGTTATCACAGCAGAGCTCACTAACAGACAAGGTTAGTAGTACCATGGCAACAGTTGTGTACTGCAAAGATGGTGGAAGACAGTTTCCTAAAATATGAGGATCTTCTCTTTCCACATCCTCTCTTTTCCTAAAATACATTCAGTCTTGTGCCTCTTAAGGTCTAATTCTACTCTTCGCTTTTAATCTGCACCCCAAGATCTGGATTGAGCTCTTTGAAACTTCCAGTTAAATCTAAAAGTCTAGTAAAAGCCCTTATTTTCTAAAAGAAATGATTCTACTTGGGCCGGGTGCAGTGGCTCATCCCTGTAATCCCAGCACTTTGGGAGGCCAAGGCGGGTGGATCACCTGAGGTCAGGAGTTCGAGACCAGCCTGACCAACTTGGTGAAACCCCGTCTCTACTAAAAAACAAACATTAATGGTGGCACGTGCCTGCAATCCCAGCTACTTGGGAGCCTGAGGCAGTAGAATCGCTTGAAGCTGGGAGGCGGAGGTTGCAGTGAGCAGAGATCGTGCCATTGCACTCCAGCCTAGGCAACAAGAACAGAACTCCATCTAAAAGAAGAAAGAAAGAAAGAGAGAAAGAGAGAGAGAGAGAAAGAAAAAGAGAAAGAGAAAGGAAAGGAAGAAAGAGAGGGCAAGAAAGAAATGATTCTACTAGGTGTTTCACATATCACCTGACACTCTACTTCGTAATAACTTTCCAAAGAATCTACATATCACAATACCATTTAAGACTTCTTTTGATTTAACTTACCATTAAAAAAACATGGTGGCCAAGAAAAGGTATAATGAACAAATCTTCTGTAGGTAGCTGTTGATAAAATTTAACAAGTTCAAAACAGAAATGAGCCAGAGTATACAAAAGTCACAGCCATCCCTGTGGAAGGGGAGGAGAGCAAGGCCATGCTTGCTCTAAGAACCATCCTTCAGAGATGTGAGGCCAGGTCATGTCTCACTGGCCCTCATTCTTCTGAAGATGGACGTTAGGGATGAGCTTTATGAGTCCTGAATGGTGGGCAGGCCAAGGAATCATTGTTGTTCACTCCCACTTGTGAGACATGGACATTACATAGCTCCAAGGGAGTTAGGACTCAGCAGCTGAAAACCCCCAATTCATGCCTCATTAGTGTTAATGTCAGTCCCCACACTTGTTCTTCCAGATGTCTATGAGGTTGTGCCAAGCAGCCCCTCCCACATGCCTTACCACTGGGTTCCAGTGGTGTCTCTTCTCTGGCTGTGAAAGGTCATGTAGAGCAGCACAGTGGCCCCTCAGCCATTCTGGGGTGGCTTCGGTTCAACCCTTTGATATGATGTCCTACACTCATCTCCTCCAAGGTGGCTATCCATCCCAGTCCCTAAAGTTCCTGCATGGCTGCAAATCTCTTCAAAAGATGCAGTTCTGTCCCCTCTGATCTGCTTGGTTAATGGGAGGACAGCAGGCAAGTTGAGTTTCGGGTCTTGTTTCTGGTTTGAGGTTCGGTTTTGGTGTTGGTGTTCTTCACTACCCAACAATGCCAACTACTTCTTTGCCACCAGGTGCCTCCCTGACTCATCATCATGGAGGAGCCCCACTCTCTGGAAAGTGGCCCCAAGGTCAGGAAGCCTCATCTGCTATAGGCTCCGTGCATTCTGTGGGGGGCCCCACCATCTCCCTCAAGTGGCAATGATCAGCACTGAGTGCAGGCTCAATGCTGGGGACATCACGTGCTTTGCCTTCTCTAACCTCACCACCACACCATGAGACACTCTTGTCACCACTGACATCTGCAGATGAGGAAAATGAGGCTTGGAGCAGTTAAGAAATCTCCCCAAGCTCACTGTTCTAATAAGTGATAAAACTGAGATTTGAACCCAGACAGCTGAGCCCTGCACAAACTCCCAGGCAGGGAAGATGAAGACAGACTTCGAATAGACCTAGAGTTCAGTCATAAAGGTCCTTGAGATTCAGATGGGCCTGGGCAGAGAGCCCCACAGCCCCAAGCAGTCATTGTGTATCCTTCCTCCATTCATAACTCTTTCTCAATTCTCCATCCCTCTCCCTCCTCTTAAAATATCAGGGCGTTTACTGGGATTATTCTGTAAAGGAGCTGGAGAAAATCAAACTTCCTCAATTCCTAGCATTGAACAAATGCTTTGCCAACAAAAACCATTTCTCCTCACAATCCGATTGGATGCTGGCAGGTGGCAAAGGAAGCAAGTGCTGAGTTCTCTACTCAGTCTTCTGTCTGATGAATGTCCTGAGCCTCCTCTTTCCCATGAGTCTCTTTGAATCACTGGTGCAACAGGAGAACTTCATGTCACACAAAAATGTGTCAATCCACAGAATTCAAAAATTTCATCATTGAAAGCCTCCTTAGAGAGCATCTAGTGCAAATCTTCATCTTACAGATGAGGAAACTGAGGCAAGAAGAGACCATGACTGGCACAGGAAGGTCTAGCTGAGGCAGGGGAATCGCTTGAATCCACTGCAGAGCCTCAGCCTCCAGCTCCCAGCCCTGCCAGTCCCAGCTCTCTTGATGACCTTCTAATCTTTCTGTGGTTCTCCATGTGGGCTGCTGCATACTCTGTAGCCCTTAACCACAAACTTCCTGAGGAGAACATTGACTTTTTCTCTATTCTGCCTATTTTCAGCCTCGAAATGTTTTTACTTTTTTTTTTTTTTTACTATTTTGATCTTTGGTAGAAGACACACTATGATGAGGCTTCTTCCATATTGTAAATCAGTCTTGGTTTTTCCCTCATGTCATGCACATCACCTAAGTGACACTGAGTCACATCCCTGCAATGTTCATGGGGAAATAAATAGGCTTCTTTGGCCTTTTTGTCCTTGTTGGCTTTCCAGCCCTCAGCTACCGTATCCAAGATGCAAACAGTTGAAGCTTCTATATAGTTGCTTGAGATCACAAGTCTCCAAGATACTAAACACATATGAAACTCAAGTTTCAGATTTAAAAGTTACAGGCAGAATAAAGACAGGGTTGAGGGCAAAATTATTTTATCCTATTAGCCCCAAATGAACCCAAATGTGTCCCTAGCTTGGTAAGAATTTTTTGCAAAGCCTGCTGAGCAGCCCTATGGGACTCTGGGGATTGTTGGCACCCCGAATCCACTTACAACCCAGAAAGGAGGCACCCAGACAGGAGGCAGGGCCCATGCTCATTGGAGTCCCTCACTTTGCACCACTCCCTCACCTCTTGACTATGCTTCCCATGCCTCTGTCTCTATAGCATCTGACTTTTTTTTTTTTTAGACAAAATCTCACTCTGTCACCCAGGCTGGAGTGCAGTGGGCCAATCTCGGCTCACTGCAGCCTACACCTCCTGGATTCAAGCGATTCTCCTGCCTCAGCCTCTAGAGTAGCTGGGACTACAGGGATGGGTCATCACACCCAGCTAATTTTTTTGTATTTTTAGTAGAGATAGGGTTTCACCATGTTGACCAGACTGGTCTCAAACTCCTGAGCTCAAGTGATCCACTCCCCTGAGCCTCCCAAAGTGCTGGGATTACAGGCATGAGCCACTGCACCTGACCTAGCATCTGACATTCTTAACACTTCTTCCATTGCCATTCTGAGCTTATTCCTTGGGCTTAAGATGATCAGGATGTCAGAAATTTGGATCTACAACAAGGAAAAAAAGAGCTAACTTATTTGTAGAACTTGACAAACCTATTCTAAAATTTGCAAGGTACCCAGAATATCATGTAAAAGTAGAATAGAGCTGAAGGACTCACTCTTTCTGATTCCAAAACTTACTACAAACCAACAGGAATCAAGAGCATATGGGACTTACATAAGGATAGACATATAGATTAATGAATCTAACAAGTCTTAGCAATAGACTCTTACATTTATGTTTAATTGATAAGTAAACCTTTACATTTATGTTCAACAAGGGCACTAAAACAACTCCAAGGGAGACAGTTGTCTTTTCAATCATTCTTGGGAAAACTAGATATCCACATCCAAAAGAATGAACTTTGATCCCTACCTCACATCATATACAAAAATTAACTCAAAATGAATCAAAGACCTAAATGTGGCTTGATGCAGTGGCTCATTTCTACAATCTTAATACTTTTGGAGGCCAAGGTGGGAAGATCACTTGAGCCCAAAAGTTCGAGACCAGCCTGGGCAACATAGTGAGACCATGTCTCTACAAAAGAGTTAAAAAAATTAGCCATGCATGGTAGCACACACCTGTGGTTTCAGCTACTCAGGAGGCTGAGGCAGGAGGAGCTGGAGCCCAGGAGGTTGAAGCTGCACTGTAATCACACCACTGCACTCCAGCCTGGACCATGGAGCAAGATGTTGTCCAAAAAAAAAAAAAAAAAAAAAAAAAAAAAAAAAAAAAAAAAAAAAAAACCTAGCCACAAGAATTAAAACAATAAAACTCCTAGAAATAAATAAATATAGGGGTAAATCTTCACAACCTTAGATTAGCCAATGGATTTTTTTTTTTAGATATGACACACAAAAAAAGCAACAAATGTAAAAATAGAAAAATTGGACTTCATCAAGTTTTAAAACTATTGTGTTTCAAAAGACACTTTTAAGAAAGTGAAAAGACACCCCACAGAATGGGAAAAAATATTTGCAAATCACATATCTCATGAGAGATTTGTATCTAGAATATATCATGAGTTCTCACAACTCAAAAAAAAAATTAAAACCCAATTTGTAAAATGGGCAAAGTGCCTAAACAGACATTTCTCCAAAGGATATATACAAATGGCTAAAAAGTGTATGAAAAGATGCCCAATGTCACCAGTCATCAGAGAATGGCAAATCAAAACCACAAAGAACTATCACTTCCAATTCCCTAGGATGACTTAGATAACAAGTATTAATGAGAATACAGAGAAAGTAGAACTCCCACACACTGCTGGTGGGAATGTAAAATGGTGCAGTCACCTCAAAAAACATTCTGGCAGTTCCTCCAAAGGATCAACATAGAGTTATCCTATGACCCAACAATTCCACTCTTAGGTATACACTCAAAAGGATTGAAAACAAATGTCCACACAAAAGCAAAACAAAAAAAAAATGTTTATTTTAGTAGCATTGTTCATAATAGGCAAAAAGTAGAAACAACCCAAATGTCCATCAAGTGATGAATGAACAAAATGTGTTATATCCATGCAATGGATTAATCATCTATTAAAAAGAATGAAGTATTGATACATGCTACAACATGGATGAACCTCGGAAACATGCCAAGTGAAAGAAGTCAGTCACAAAATATCATGTGTTCTATGATTCCATTCCTATGCAATGTTTGAATAGGCAAACCTATAAAGACAGAAAGGTCAGTAGTTGCCTAGAGCTGGGGAGCAGGAGGCAAGGGGAATAAAGTGAGATGAGACGAAGTGAAATGGAATGAAATGAAATGAAATCATGTATCTTGTGCATTGACCCAGCAATGGAGAAGTGGGGGGCACACTGCAGGCTGGGGTCTGTCACTGGTCTGAAGGAGAGGATGTGGATTGTTGGCTACTCCATCTGACCTCCAATTTCTCGGTGGTGAAATGACAATAATGTCCTCATCTTTCTGGCCTCCCAGGGTTATCACGGAGATTGGTTGAGAGGAGTAAGTAGAAGAGACTTGAAGGCCCCAGAATGTTTTAGCACATGTAACAAATAAAGAGCCTTGGAACTTCACAGCCATTCATACTGTTCTCTTTGCCTGGAACATCCACTCCCTCTTCTCCACCTAGACACTTAACAATCACTTCCGCTGTGCAGCCGTCCTTGACACCCCAGACAGAGTGATGCCCTCCTGCAACAGGGCTGCCAGCAGGAGTGTGCCCGACCCCTGTGTCATCACTTGTGCACACTGTGATAAGACCATGTGCCTCTCACAGACAGGACATGAGCTTTCACCTCTCTATGTCCAGCCCCCTGCTGACCACAGCACTGCGGGAGGATGAGCCCCTGCAGGAGGGAATACTGGCTCTCTGGGGTAGATAAACAAAGTTCTAGGGAAGGGAAAGGGAAGAACAGAAACATGGGCTCCCTGCCAGGCTGTCCCAGGTCCGGGATACCATCGGCAAGTGGGCGGGGACAGGCCCGGGTAGATGACATGGCAGTGAGTAAGTAGGGAGGCAGGCGAGCAGAGGAGCCAGGCTCACCTCCCACCCACCCACCTCGGCCACAGACCGGGAGGGGTCAGAGCGCTGCATTGGGGTTGATGAGCAGACGACTGCCAGGCAACCGTTCACAGGAAATGGCACAGACACACCTTGTTCCAGCTACCCCCCAATCCTCCCTCAGGGGCAAAGTGAATGAGATACTCACCAAGGAAGCCGTTAGCAAAGGCGGCCACTGATTCATGGTTTATAAGCAATGGTGAAGTCCTTTTTCCACTGGCTGCAGCCACGAATGGCCGAGAAGCTATAAACAGTAACGGTAACCATGCATGAGCATCCCTACCTCGCTGTCTCCTCGACTCACCTCTCCAGCCCGGAGTAGGGTCACTGGGCATTGGAGAACTAACCCGTGGCTTCTCACCTGCACGTTGGCAGTCTGCATCCCCAGGAAACACACATGATCACTTGCACAGACACCCAAGACCTGCATCAAATCTGCCAACCAAACTCTGGGAGGGGTGGCGAGTGGGCTGCAAGCCTGTTTCTTAGAGAGATGGTGAAGGAGAAGATAACGAGGCCTTGAGTTTGCCCAGCAGGCCTTCTGGAGAGCAGCATGTCCAGGAACTTGGTGGTAATAAGGTTGATGGCATCATTGCTTCACTCATTCATTCATGCCACTAAGCTGTCCCTGAGAGCTACCATGTGCCAGACTGTGCCACGGGCTAAAGGTGCAGAACACAGACGCCTGCGTGTGACTCTCAATGCAGGCAAAGGGCTTTGAACTATCAGGATATCCTCTGCACCCTTTTGCCACCTTCAGACTCCCAAGGAAGGAAGCCCATCCAGGTACCGCCAGAGAGAGGTGCCTGGTAATCGTGTCTATTGATGGCAACCATAGTGGAGATTCTGGATCACAGGGGAAAAAAAGCCCAGGAACATTCCCTTTCAAGAATTGTCTGGGCCAGGCTGAGAGCTGCCGGGATCACTTACAGCTCTGCATTCTGTATCATAGCTAAGGATGAGGGCTCTGACAGCCATATCATTGGTTACTCTCCCTCCAGCCCCTAGGATTCCTTGTCCATGGGAGAGCCCATCTCCCAGCTGCTGCAGGTGCTACTAAGCACTTGCACAGGTAGCCTTCCCTGGAGAACCATTCCTGAGCAACAGCAGCCTCTCCCCAGCGGTCCCAAGAAGTATGTCCCCCTCCAGGGAAAGCCCAAAGCCAAAGACTGGCAGAGGCAAGGGTGCCAAGCACGATGGGGCAAACCTAGTGAATGCTCCTGAGCTCCGTGAGAGCCAGCTCAGCTGCACTTCCCCCGCACACCCCTTGCCCCACTTTCTCCCCAACCTCTCCTGCTCCCCTCCCTCCTGTACTATCTTCTCCCACAGCATGGGCATCCCTTGATCAGTCACTTGCACTGAGAATTTGCTCAGGCACTGTTTCCAGGGAGCCAGACCCTAAGACATGTGTAAGCCAAAGGGTCTGGATCAAATCTCAGGTGTGATGAGTAACCCGGCGCCAAGTACTCAACCTCCCCAGGTCTCACTGTCTTTCTCTGTAAAAGAAGGATAATAGTCACACTTGCACGTAAGGGTGCAGTGCAGAGTGCACCGTGTGCATAACACTTAAAAGAATTGGAACATACCTGGCCCATTAGAAGCACCTGGAGGAGACATCAGTTCTTACCACTGTAGCCAGCAGCTTGTCTCTCTGAGCTACAAATAACACACTGGACACCCTTTTACTCAACCTTCTGCAGATGATCATAGCCCAACTCAATCAAGCACCTATGTTTCACATTAGGCATGTCCGTTTCAGGGTGTCTTACCCAGAGGCTGAGGTTGAAGGATCATTTTCAGGGTGAAAATTGGAAGAACTGATGAAGCTTACAAAAGTAAATAAATAAGCACGGCCTTTGTAGGATGCTTTGAACACAGCAGTGCTGGCAAGCCTGGCTGCCTGTCAGAGCCACTTGGGGGTGCTTATTGAAACTGCTAGCTCCCCTCCCCCACCACCCCCCACCCTTTCCCCAGCTCCGCCCCTGAAGGTCTAATTCAGTCTGGTCAGCTGGGGTCACAAAAGCCTTCCTGGAGAAGAAGACACCTGGTCTGGGTCTGGAAGGATGTGCAGGAGTTATTCAAATGGAGCAGCCATGCGGGGGCAGGACATCCCAGCCGAGCGGACTGTGAGAGCCACGACGTGGGCCCTGGAACCCTGTGGTGGATGCAGAGAACCACAAACATTTCCGTGCGGCTAGAAAGCGAGTAGGGGTGGCAGGAAGTGGTGGGAGGGGCTCACGATGCCAGTAATGGCCATATTCAGGGGTACTCCAGAACCCTCCTTCCTTATGCCCCATGTGCTGCCACATCACCCCGGGAGATAATAAACAAAGGCGTGCACATGGGGGTCAGGCCCCTGGGAGTCAACAATGACTTCAGAGACCTGAGAGTCTGCAAGAAGCTTCCCTGGCTGCGTCCCTCGCCCCTTTAGGACCTATAGGGGCCGTCTTTGCTGGGTGAGGTGCAGCCGAACTAAGGGTGAGCAACTTTCCTCTGCCGCGCCACCACAGGACTCGAATCCCATGGGGCCTCAGGGCAGGCGGGCGGTGGTCCCCTGGCTTCCACATGGCTGTGCTGGCCCACCCTTACAGGGACAGCGTCACAGCCAGCAGAACTTCCAACATTTTCAGAGGAGCTAGAAATTCCACCTTTTTTGTGAGATTTGAATTTTTAAATGTCGGAGCAAATTTTTTCTCTGAAGCAAAACACATTTGCAGAGTCGCGACCTCTGCCAGGGAAGTGGGACAGAAGCTGGAGCCAGAAGACCTGAGGACAGGTCTCAGTTCTGTCCCCTGGCTCACCAACAAGGGAGAGGTGAGCCACAGGGTCTTTCAGTGCCTTCCCAGCTGGACATTTCCGACCCCTCCTCTTCTCCTCTCCTCCAAAATTAAAAAAAAAAAAAAAAAAATTCCTTACATTTTCTAGCCACCTCTTGGTGTAATTTTACTAGAGCATTAACTGAATTATAAATGTGTCTATTCAAACAAGGGCCTGGCCAGTGAAATTTTAACCAACTACCAGATTTCCAACTGTTTTCCATTGACCCATATATTAAAATAGTAGAAGCCCTTGGTCTCATGAGGCTTCTGGAGAAGCCTGCACGCAGCAGGAATGACGCCCCGGTTGTGGAATTTCACTAGGCAACAGGCTCCAAACAGAAAATGTTAGCACTTTTGAGGACAAATACAGTGTTTCTGGTACACTCTCCCCCAACCCCTTTCCTTTATCTAGTTTTTGCTCTGCCTTTGCTCATTTATTTTTACTATTCCTTTTAAAGGTTCATGTGTATTTTTATTACCTCAACTTCAGTAGTACATACCCACCCCCCCCCCCACCCCGCCAAAACGATCCCATCTCACTTTACACACCGCTGAAAATGATCATGCTGGCCTCTTCTTTGGAGTACAGCTCTGCCCTGCGAAATGCTCACCCAGGAGGGGCACCGAATTCTTGCTTTGTCACCAGGGACTGGGTGTTTAAAGAGTCGTTCATGGGGTGAGGGGAGTGTGGCCATGCCACACAGCTGGTCAACCCCAGAGGAAGACCAGCCCCAGGACGGACCGAGACCAGCGTACGGTCCAGCAGAGGGTTTATGAGCCTGAAGATTGATTCAGGCAGTGGCACCATCCTACGGGAAAAACAGATACACCTTGAAGAGAAGCTGCTCCACCACTCTGCACCTGCTCTGTGCCACACGGAGGGTAAACATCTGCTAAATGAACGCAAATGAGAAGCCACCCCTTCATACCGTTGACTATCCCACCTGTGAGTGCCCAGGAGCAGAATGGCCCCTGGAGATCCAACAAGGTGGCTGTTTCCCTCACAGTCATCAGCGAGACTCTGCAGAAAACTCCCTCCGCAGGGATTAGGCTGAAAGGAGGATGTGTCAGGAGTTTAGAGGGTGCCATGCATTGAATGGTGACCCCAGAAAGGTAAATCCATGTTCTAACCCCTGAACCTTAGAATATGGCCATATTTGGAAAATGGGTCTTTGCAGTGTAATTAAGAATGTTAAGGCTGGGCGCGGTGGCTCACGCTGGTAATACCAGCACTTTGGGAGGCCGAGGTGGGTGGATCACCTGAGGTCAGGAATTTGAGACCAGCCTGGCCAACAAGGTAAAACCCCGTCTCTACTAAAAACACAAATAATTAGCCAGGCGTGGTGGCACACGCCTGTAATCCCAGCTACTTGGGAGGCTGAGGCACGAGATTCACTTGAACCTGGGAGGAGGAGGTTGCAGTGAGCCAAGATCATGCCACTGTGCCAGCCTGGGCAATAAAGTGAGACTTTATCTAAAAAAAAAGTTGAGATGAGATTATCCTGGACTGCCTGGGTGGGCCCTAAATCCACAAGTAGTGTCCTTACAGAGGGGGAAGAGAGAGGACTTGCAAGGGGAGCAGGAGGGGAAGGCCCTGTGAAAATGGAGAAATTGGGGCCAAGGAACACCAGAGCCACCAGAGCCAGAAGAGGCAGGAAGGATTCTCCTCCAGAGCCTCTGGAGGGAGCACAGCCCTGCCCACACCTGGATCTCACACTTTTGGACTTTAAAACTGTGAGAAAATACATTTCTGTTGTTCTAAGCAGTCAAGTTCATGGTGATTTGTTACGGCAGCCACAGGAAACTAAGAGAGGGTGTCACCCTTAGAAGGGGTCCCATGGCACCTTGCCCAGTGAGGACAGGAGCTCAACTGGGACATGGGGAGGGTCAGAGAAGCGGCACTGGCTGGGCGTGACCTAAGCACCTGAGCCCATTTCTGTGGGCAGCCGCAGAGTCAGCCACGGTCAGTGGACCAGAGAAAGGACACTCCACAGAACAGCTTTTGGGGACCCGGGAGCCCGGTGGATGCTGTGCCTGTCCAGGAGAGCTTGTTAAGGCATCGGTCATCGCCAGAGTGACCCGCAGGCTGCCCGCTCCAGATGGTGTCTGCCAACCACCCATCCACAATGTGTGCCCATCAAGGTCCCCATCCATGCTGAGCCTCTCAGATCTAACTGTTCCTGCATCCCGGGGAGACAGCCCCACAGCCCCGCAGGCCACTTCGTGCCTGGATTTTAGGAAGAAAGGAGCTGCTGTACTTAAACTTTGGGGCCAGGCCGCATGATAAATCCCTTCAAAGCAGGCATGAGTGCAGAGAATGAATGCCCTGTTACATTTTATTTTTAAATTTCTAATTTAAAAAAATACACCAGGGAGTCCTAGTTTTAAGATACCGGAGTAGAAGCTTTCCCACTCCCAACTTTTCTCAAAAAGCACGTTTTAGCAAGGAGAACAGGGAAATAGGGATGCAAACGATATTTATAACCCCAATTCACAACATGAAAGCAGGAAGCAGGTAAATGAATGGGAAATTTACATCAGGGCCAGAGAGGGTGGGACTTAAGGCCGGTGGAAGAGAGAACAATGAGAAGCAAATCCAGGAAGGCTTGGGAACTGCAGGTGACAGGTACTGTAGCCTGTGGATCCTCCACCCAGGCGGCGAGGAGAGGGGGTTGCTGGAAATAGCACATGGTGTAAACATCTGTACAAGGAGCCCTCTGACCTGGGTTCCACACCCACCTACTCCTGCTGAGACAGGAGGTTTATTCTCTGAGGAAAGTGAACCAAAGGAACCAAATTTACAGGCACATTGGGAGAAAAGAGTGGCTGGACTGAAACCTAGCAGGCAAGGAAATTGTGCATGCCGAGCATGGAAATTCCCAGTCCTGCCGCCTCACCCAGACCACCAGTAGCCCTTGCCCCAACCCAGCTGGCAATCAGAGAGTCCTTTTCTACAGAAACCAAACTGCTCCAGAGAAAACAGCCACAGAGACTGACACTGGGGGTTCCTAATGAACAAGCCAACTGGCCTGTAGGTCACCCTGCAGTAAAGCCCAAGTTACTCATGTTTAGAAACCCTCCCACCATCATCCTGAGGCCCCAAATTTACATATGTACCTGCCATAGAAGTCAAAGACCAAGGACAATCAACACATGGGGAGGGGGAGGAGTTAAAGTGAGCAATAAAGAGAGCAGAATAAACCCTCAAAAACCACTATATTTTATAACCTCAGAGAAAGAAAAAATAATGCATTCTTAAAACAAGAGCAAGATGTTATTTTAATTTTTTTTAAGGTAGAATATTTAACTGCCACTTTAGTTAAAAATACAAAGATCAAAACCAAAAAAATAGGCCAGGCATGGTGGCTCACACCTGTAACCCCAGCACTTTGGGAAGCCAAGGCAGGCAGATCACCTGAGGTCAAGAATTCAAGACCAGCCTGGCCAAAATGGCAAAACCCTGTCTCTACTCGAAAATACAAAAATTAGCCAGGTGTGGTGGTGGGAGCCTGTAATCCCAGCTACTTAGGAGGCTGAGGCAGGGAGAATTGTTTGAACCTGGGAGGCAGAGGTTGCAGTGAGCCCAGATCACTCCACTGCACTCCAGTCTGGGTAACAGAGCAAGACTCCATATCCAAAAAAAAAAAAAAAAAAATAGCAAAAAGGATAGACAATAATGTTGAGAAAATCTCCAAGAAGGTGGAACAAAAATAAAAGGAATTTACAATGGAGGGGAAAAGATAAGACCATTAAAGACTGATCTATCTCAGAAGCCTCAAATGGAGAGAAGAAATTATGAAAGAAATAACACAAGAAAACTTCCCAGAATTGAATAACTTGCATTAATAGATTGAAAGCATGGCCAGGCAAGGTGGCTCACACCTGTAATTCCAGAACTTTGGGAGGCCAAAGTGGGAGGATCTTTTGAGCCCAGGAGGTCAAGGCTGCAGTAAGCCTTGATTGGACCACTGCACTCCAGCTTGGATGACAGAGCAAGAGCCTGACTCAAAAAAAGAAAAAGAAAAAGAAAAGAAAAGAAAAAGAAAAAGAAAGGGCCTAAAACAACCAACCACTAACTCTTGCTATGCCTCTTGAATGGCATGTTATAACAGGACATGATGCCCTCATCTTCCCTCTTCCCCTCCTCAGCACCTTCTACCACCCCACTCTGTGGAATCATTGCTCTTATTTTATTATTTTTAAAAATTTGGTCATATTAACATTCAATGCTGTTTCCATATGGAGTAAATTATTCAAAAATTGAATTTAAATGTTAAAAACCTGTCACCACTACACAGCGATATCACACACAATGTAAATGTGTGTCACCGCTGAGTAGAGTGCGGGTGTTGCATTTCCTTCTCTGGAAGGCGAACAACACAACTAAAAAGAAATTGTCTCTGGATGTGAGTCCTTTTTGCACTCTGCTAAATGCCTTATATCTTTTCAAGACCCTCCAGGATCTCGATTGCTTTATCTCTTTTACTCTTTCCTCCTTTCCCAGAGACTTCCTCTCAGCCCTTCCCTCCAGCCTATGCCCCACTGCCACCATCCTTGCAGAGAATATGGTGCTCTTACAATTAAATGCACCAACTGCTAAAAGTCAGGTCTGGCTCTTTCTTGATTTAGCCTCTTCTCTTTTGGGAGAATGTCCTCCATTCACCTCCCATGGGAAGATGCATGAGAGGTAAACTTGCTTAGCTCTTTCATGCGTGAAAACATCTTTGTTATTCCCTCACACTTGAGCAATAGTTTAAAGGTGTCATAAACTAGAGTCCTTTTCCTTTAGAACTCACTCCATTGGCTTCTAGCATCCAGTGCTACTGGTGAAGTTTCTGGGAAGCCTAGTATTTATTTCTTCATGAGTGATCTTTGTCACACTCTCTTTCTGTCATTGGGAATGTCTTCCCTTCCATTCTCCCTGGTCTTGCTTTTTGTCTTTTTGAGGCATGGGAGGACAAATTAAGAACAAATTGAAAAACAAGGAAGTGCCAGATGGAAGATAGAAAACATCACCTATATTACTGGGGGAGACCAAGTTGGAGGATGTACCTCATGGCGAAAGCCAAATGAGACAGCTTCAGAAACAGGACAGCTCCAGAAACAAGACAGCTCCAGAAATGACACAGCTCCAGAAACATGACAGCTTAAGAAATGACACAACTCCAGAAATGAGACAGCTCCAGAAACAGGGCAGCTCCAGAAACTGCACAGCTCTAGAAACTGGGCAGCTTCAGAAACAAGACAGCTCCAGAAAAGAGATAGCTCCAGAAATGACACAACTCCAGAAATAAGACAGCTCCCGAAATTGCACAGCTCCAGAAATGTCATAGTTCCAGAAATGAGACAGATCCAGAAATCACACAGATCCAGAACTGGGCTGACCCATCCACCCAGTTTCAGTGGCACTGGGGAAACAGCAGACCTCCTGACAGGCGGACAGAGTAGAAAATGCTCCTAGTAGGAGGCAGTTCCCTCTGAAGAGGAAGAAAGATGGGGCTGCCCCTGCCCAGTAACCTTTCAACGTTTACCCATCAGAAGGGTCACAGGGCCCTTCCTGGGGAGAGATCCGGGAGAGGAGCAGGGAAGTGCGAGTGCCACGTCAGGGAGAGAGAGCGGCTGCCCCCTCATTGTCATCTCTCAAACTGCGGATAGTCAAACATCAGAGCTTCTGGCTTGAGCCTTTGTGGCTTTTCTCTCATATTCTTTATTTCTTGGTCTTTTTGTACTATTTTCTGGAAGATTTCTCCTACTTATCTTCCAACACTTGTGCTGATATTTTTCCCACACTTTTAATTTCACTGTACCTTCTTGTAGTGACTGTTCTATTCTCACAGCCCTCTATTCATGCTTCATAAATCATCTTTTTACAAAATTCATCTAAGTTGCTCACTCAGATGGGGTTTGAGGATTTGTTTGATTTCTTTTTTATTGTTGTTCTTGCTGGTTGTGTGTATGTGTGGGGGGAGGGAAGGAGAGTTGGGTCATCTGCAAAGCAGACAAGACAGAGTCAGAGAGAATGAGATGTGTTGGCAGAAAAGCCTGTGATGATTAAGATCAAAGGGAGAAGGAGCCTTTCCAGCCTGCCTCCAGATTCTGAGCTGAACCATCTGTAAACCAGGCTTCAGCTTTTTGTTTCTCCTCTGGCAGAGCCTATCAGACCCACTCACAGGGCTGTTGGTGCTAGCTGGGGGAGGGCACTGGCCCAGCGTGGCAGGGGACGTGGTCATCTGGGACCACTGCTTGTATAGCTCACTTGTGTCCTCTGGTCCTGTTCAGGCTCCATCCCAGCTGTGCCATTTCCATGTGAAAATGGACTTCCCCAGGCACACCCAGCTATGTGATGTGGTGGGTCTGACCACCAATCCTGCACTCTTAAAATCTTCAAGGCTGACCCTGATCCATCCTCCTCCCTTCCAGAGTGTGGAATTGTGATTCACTGTCATGGTGGGTGGGGAGTGGAACTTCAGAGCGCTCTGCTTGGTCTTCCTCATCACAATTGCTCTTACTCCATACTCCAAGGATCCAGCATGGGTGCTGAACTCACTGCCAAATATATTAAGCTCAATTACATATCTGGGAAGTGAATGCAGAATTCAATGCAATGCAGTAATAGCCAGCCATTTTCACCATCCTCATGTGCACTGTTGCCTCTGTATGTTTCAAAAGATCGAATCATCACACTCGTCAGGGCTTTCCCTCTTGAGTGCGACATTTGTCCAAGTCACCGCCGTTAAAATTGTTACTGCTGGTCCACTATCTTGTGCCTGGGACTATCCATAGCCCCATACCACTTAGGATAGAGTCTCCCTTGCCAACCAGGCAGTGGAAAATCCCGCTCCTAAACCCGATTCTTGGGTCCTCTGCAAACAAAAGCAAGAACAACATCTTTAGATGTTGATGCAGGTGTGACACCTATGTAAGGAGAGGGAGGAAGGAGGACTGTGATGGTAGGAAGAGCCTCCGCCAGCCCATCAGGGAGCTCTGGTGCAACCACATCCACAGAGAAGTCACACACAGCTGGGGATGGGTGGCCCTTGTACCACCACTGTTCTCCATCTTTGGCTGGGGGCTGCTGGCGGAGCATGTGACCTTGGCTCAGAAGCAGGGCAGTGCCTGAAGGCACCCAGCCAGAGCTGCCCATAAGCTGCAGGCTCCCTTGGAAGGAGATCGGAGTGGCCCACCTCCACGGGTGGCACATCAGCCTCTACGCTTGTTTCCTCTGCATTTCTTTCTGAGTGTTTTCCTCTGTTCTCCTTCACATTGCCAGTTTAAGTGTCTGGCAGTCCCTGGCTGTCTACTCATTTATTCGAGCAGGTAATAGAAGCTGCCTGGGAAAGGGGCCGATAGCTGGTAGATCTCACTTCAGGTGATGGCACTGGTGCAAACAACAGCTCAGGATCCCAGGACTAGGGTCCAGGGGAGGGGTCACTAAATGTCGAACTGCACAGGGCTTGGCTTCGGAATACCGGTGCCTTCCAAAATAACCTCTAGACCTCCCAAAATAACCCATTAAATTTCCTTAGAGCAGAATGCTTAGTTAGTTGGTTGGTTGGACTGGTTGGACTGGTAGGTTGGTTGGTTGGTTGAATTTGCAGGGGAAGGTGGGATAGTCAGGGGCTGGGGAGAAGGAGTACGTAAATGCCAGGTACCCCAGGGAGAGGAGAATGGGGTGCCCATGTTGCAGGCCCACAGCCTTCTCCACACCTGGCGCTCTGAATTCTGGGCGTCTCTGGGCTCTGCAGGGCTCTGCCCCCTGCGAGTGTTCATATGAGGCACCTCCACAAAACACCCTCTTCTGCTCTCCACTTTCCCAATATTTGTTGAAATTGCTCATCATGGTTTTTTTTGGAGGGGTAGTGGGGAGTTGGGAGTTGGTTGTTTTTTTTGTTTTGTTTTTGTTTTGAGACAGGACCATGCTCTGTCATCCAGGCTGAGTACAGAGGCATTATCATAGCTCACTGCAGCCTCAAACTACTGGGCTCAAGCAATCCTTCTGTCTCAGCCTCCTGAGTAGCTGGGACCACAGGCACACACCACCACACCCGGCTAATTTCTGTATTTTTTGTTGATATAGGGTCTCACCATGTTGCCTATGCTGGTCTCGAACTCCTGGGCTCAAGGAATCCTCCCACCTCAGCCTCCCAAAGTGCTGGACTTACAGGCATGAGCCCCCACGCCCGGCCCACTCATTGTTTGAAGGATCCTCTCCCATCTCTTTATTTTCTGTGGGTTTATAACTTAAAAACTTCTTGACTGCATTTAATGCATCTGCAGACATACTAGATACAGCTACTGAGCCATCTGCCATCTCCACGTGAAGGCTTTATCATCGTGCCTTAAAGCTTGAGCATGGCTTTCTTAAGTTCTCTCAGGTCATGTTTTGGAAATCAAGCCAAATTGTTTATATTTCTAAGACTGTGCAATGGTGAAGTTTACAAATTGTCATCTTTTCTCATTGTTTCCTACCTCTTTCCTCTTGACCCTCCCTTGGCTCCCTCCAGAGATCCAGCCCCTGGGGCACAGCTACCCTCAAAGTCAGTTGTCCTCCTGAAACAGGATTGGGAGCCTCCTCTTGCACCCCATACCACACACAGTCCCATCCAAAGAAACAGTCCAGCTGCCTAAACATGATTGAAAATAGCAGGAATGTCCACGCTTGTGTCTCTCAGAACTGCCCAGCGGAAAATACTCTTAACTCCCAGACCTTCTTGAGCCTGCTGCCCAGCCTGCCTGCCTCCCAGCAGCTCTCCTGCCCCACCCCTTCCACATGCCCCTCGGAGTTCCTGTGCCCATCACTTCCTCCTCCCTCTGCACCACCCCTCACCATCTCGGGGCTACCTCCTCAGGCTGGGTCACCACACCCCACGGGAACAATCATCCATTATTGACAAAGCACAGATACCAAAGCCAAAGAGGAGGCGCCATCCCTTTTCTCTTAGAAAGGTCACTTGGCTGGGGCACCTGGGGACTCCAGAGACAGCAGTGCTATTCTGGTTCTCCAGCCAGAGGCAGCCAGTGTGGTCAACACTGATGACAGTGTCCACAGGAGAGGGCTACGCTGGTGAAAAAGGGGACAGTATCCAGTGGGGACCTCAATGCTCACCTGGACAACAGAACAAAGGAGCCAGAGGACACCTGGACTCTTTGCTCAGTCTCCAGCCAGCCCACACATCCAAATGTATACAGAGACCAGCAGCCTTGGGGAATCTGGGGCACCTGGGAGAGAAAGGTTGGGAGGAAGCAGAACTGGTGGAGTGGGAAGAAAATCATTGCGGTTGGGACACGCCATAGCATAGGGAAACACAGGTATATTTTACAACTATTAACGTGGCGGTGTACCAGATGTTCCTAAGTTGATTTCTGGGGGTACATTTTGTCTATCCCAACACTCCCCTACAATGCTGAAGGCAGAGCAAAAACCAAGGCTCATGTAGCTTCTAAATTAATCGCTTAACAAGCATTTATTAAGCACCTCTAAATATTCAGCACTGGGTCAGGCACAATGTGAAGACACAAAGACATAGAAAATAATTTCCCCCACCACCAGTTAGATCATTAAAAAGTCAGGAAACAGCAGGTGCTGGAGAGGATGTGGAGAAACAGGAACACTTTTACACTGTTGGTGGGACTGTAAACTGGTTCAACCATTGTGGAAGGCGGTGTGGCTATTCCTCAAGGATCTAGAACTAGATATGCCATTGGACCCAGCCATCCCATTACTGGGTATATACCCAAAGGATTATAAATCATGCTGCTATAAAGACACATGCACATGTATGTTTATTGCAGCAATATTCACAATAACAAAGACTTGAAACCAACCCAAATGTCCATCAATGACAGACGGATTAAGAAAATGTGGCACACATACACCATGGAATACTATGCAGTCATGAAAAAGGATGAGTTCGTGTCCTTTGTAGGGACATGGATGCAGCTGGAAACCATCATTCTCAGCAAACTATCACAAGAACAGGAAATCAAACACCGCATGTTCTCACTCATAGGTGGGAACTGAACCATGAGAATACTTGGCACACAGGAAGGGGAACATCACACACCGGGGTCTGTTGTGGGGTGGGGGGAGTGGGGAGGGATAGCATTAGGAGATATAACTAATGTAACAAACCTGCATGTTATGCACATGTACCCTAGAACTTAAAGTATACTAAAAATAAATAAATAAATAAAAGAAAATAATTCCCCCCAACAAGGGGCCCATAGTCCCTTGGGGAAGAGGAAGACTCACACATAAAAAGTTAGATGCTTTCCACCCTGGGCATCTAAAGTGTTGCATCTGATACTTTTCTTGAATCCCAAAAATTTGCATGTAATTGTATAGCATATAATTCATTGCATCACATGAAACACAACTTCAGTGAACACTTGCGCGGCGCCTTCAGATGATAATCAATGCATTCAAGATTAAAGTGATTCATAAAGCAATTTTCTCTCAAAGAACTAGCCGTTTTTTAAACTCGTCTTACTTTCATCTCTTTCCACGCACCAGCACCAGCAATTGGGGTTTTCCTTTTTTGCAGAGAAACAAAATCTATGCTATTGTGTGGGAGTAGCTATGTACCCCCACAGGAGTCTGGGTGGGGAGGACCTCTCAGCCCAGGGAGGCACAGGCTCCGGCACTGGGCAGAGTCCCCAGCTCACCTGGCGCCATGCTCAGGTGCAGGAGCCCTAGGGCGGGGACACTGGCATAAGCGCAAGCGGCCACAAAGAACAGAGCCCCAGGGTCACTCACCCACAATAAATGTGGATGCTGCATCTGGGCCCTCCCACCCAAGCTTGCCATGGGCAGCGCTGACTCAGGTGCCCAATGAAGGAAAGAGCTCCTGAGGGATGGGTCGGCTTACAAAAGCCTCTCGACCCAACGGTCCCATGGCAGGCAGGTATGGCTGGGTGAGAATTGGCTCGCACTCTCCCTGGACTTGGTTTCCGGGCCCCACCAGCTGCAGCAGCTCCCGCTGGCTCCACCTTGCCAGGCAGATCTCTGGGCACCAGGCTTCCTGTGGAATGTGACCTTGCCTGATCCCTCCTGCATGGCCTGGGGCATCGCCACCCCTGCCCCGGTAGGGTTCATGGGAGGGCCTCACACAGCAAAGGCTTCAACAGCAGGGAGCATGGCGTCTTCGTGGGATAAACTAGCAAAGCGAGAGTGACAGAGCAGGACGGAGAGAGCCTGGTTGGCCCCAGCACTGACTCCAGTCCTGCCCTCCTCAGGGCTTCAGTGAATGCTCACCAATGACCACCACATGGATCACGTTTGTTGAGAAGAAAACTACATTTTTTCCACATACTGAGCAACTCCCAATCCTGAGGACCTGGTTGGAGGAGGCTCAGATTCCGGCACAGTTCCAAGAAGGGAAGTCCCCCAGTCAGAGTCCCCTGTTGGAGGAGGAACGGGCCTGGTATGATTTTCATGCCTGTGTTAGGCTTTCTAAATAAAAACATTTCCTAATCAGAGAGGCGGGACAAAGAGGTTTAATATCGAGTCAAGCAATCATCCTTTTTGCTAACAATGTAGAATTCAACTTTTGCACATGAAAGTTTAACATCAATGCACATTAATTGCCAAAGACACCAAACCTACTATCAAGTTGCTTTCACCTTATAGTGTTGTACAAACAGAGCCCTTATTTCAGGCTGTTCTAACAAAATGCCATAAATTAGGTGGCCCATAAACCACAGACATCCGTGCATCCCAGTTCTTGGGGCTGGAAATCCAAGATAAAGGCACCAGCACCTGGGGTGTGGTGAGGGCCCACGTTCTGGTTTATAGATGGCGCCTCCCGGCTGTGTCCTCACAAGGTAGACGGGCTGAACGAGCTCCCATTTCATAAGCACACTCATCCCATTCATGAGGGTTCCGCCCTCGTGACCTAATCCCCTTCCCAAAGACCCCACCTCCTATACCATCGCCTTGGGAATTAGAATTTCTTTATTATTATTATACTTTAAGTTCTAGGGTACATGTGCACAACGTGTAGGTTTGTTACATATGTATACATGTGCCATGTTGGTGTGCTGCACCCATTAACTCATCATTTAAATTAGGTATATCTCCTAATGCAATCCCTCCCCCCTCCCCCCACCCCACAACAGGCCCCGGTGTGTGATGTTCCCCATCCTGTGTCCAAGTGTTCTCATTGTTCAATTCCCACCTATGAGTGAGAACATGCAGTGTTTGGCTTTTTGTCCCTGCGATAGTCTGCTGAGAATGGTGGTTTCCAACTGCATCCATGTCCCTACAAAGGACATGAACTCACCCTTTTTTATGGTTGCATAGTATTCCATGGTATATACGTGCCACATTTTCTTAATCCAGTCTATCATTGATGGACATTTGGGTTGGTTCCAAGTCTTTGTTACTGTGAATAGTGCTGCAATAAACATACATGTGCATGTGTCTTTATAGCAGCATGATTTATAATCCTTTGGGTATATACCCAGTAATGGGATGGCTGGGTCCAATGGCATTTCTAGTTCTAGATCCTTGAGGAATTGCCACACTATCTTCCACAATGGTTGAACTAGTTTACAGTCCCACCAACAGTGTAAAAGTATTCCTATTTCTCCACATCCTCTCCAGCACCTGTTGTTTCCTGATTTTTTTAATGATCGCCATTCTAACTGGTGTGAGATGGTATCTCATTGCGATTTTGATTTGCATTTCTCTGATGGCCAGTGATGACGAGCATTTTTTCATGTGTCTCTTGGCTGCATATGTCTTCTTTTGAGAAATGTCTGTTCATATCCTTCGCCCACTCTTTAATGGGGTTGTTTTTTTCTTGTAAATTTGTTTGAGTTCTTTGTAGAGGGAGTTAGAATTTCAACACAAGAATTTGGGGTAACACAAACATTCTGACCATAGCAGCCCTCTTCGCTCTAGAGCAAAATACAAAGACAAATATTTGGAACAAATTAGGAAAAACCGAAACCATTGTCATCAGAAACAACCCCTGAGAAGGCTTACTATGAAGACAGCATTACATTATGGTTTTGATGAACAGCTAATGTTAGTTGATGAACAACTAAGAAAAAAATTCAAATGCACGTGCTAGTAACTATAACAAAGTTCAAAGACCTTTTCATGACACTTCAGTGTATTCATTATTCCAGAGGGGAGACAGCCCATTTCTGGAAATGAAATGAAAATGAAAGAACCAGGTTACCAATCAATGAGAACAAGAGGATGCTCCCATGCTGGTGGCCACCGACTCGCTCGTGTGGCTGGTTTAATTTTCAGCGTTTGGTAGAGCAGAGTGCGGCAGTGGCTGGGGTTCCCCTTGACCTTGTCTGCGATGCTCCAAGGCCTCTCTGGTCCTTCACGGCTCTTGCCTCTCTTGCTTCAGGTGGGTTTTGTGGACCTCCCAGATTTTTCCTAGAGACACTGCTTCCTGGGCTCTCCTGGCAGAGGTGTGTGTATACCATCTTTCTCACCAAGAAACAAGTGTCTTTCGAAGAAGGAGAAATGGCAGTGGCCTGGGAAATTTGAGCATGATGTGTGGGGAACCTGCTCTTGTAATAAATGCCTCAGCTGGGGCTTCCCCAGGGAAAAGCAACCCACCCAACTCATCAGGTTGCTTTCCATGCTCTCCCACAGCCACCCCTTCCATAGTGTTTGCTCCATCGCCTGTTCCCAGGTTTTCCAATAAAGCAGTTGAGGCTGGAAAAGTCAAGAGATTGGCCTGTAATCCAGCGACTCAGTAGAAAGTATTGCCCAAGTCCAAGCCACATCTGGAGATTCCAAAGGCGTTTTCTTTAATCCACACAGCTTTCTTTTAGTCGAGACTTTGGAACTAGAGGTGCTGGGACTTTCTTTCTTTGCCTGTTCATTCCTTGAGTCCTGAGCTGTTCTCAGCCCTGAGGACACAGCCTGAGACAAAATAGGGCAGATCCCTGCCCTTCAAAAGCGACAAGAATCAGACCCCAAGCCCTCGACCTCTCCTGTACTCTCACAGGCATGGCAGAGGTGGACGCCTCAGTCCTCCCCCGCACCACGGCTCCAGAAGACGTTCACTCTCCCTGCCCTCTAGGGGCCCACGCCTCCCCTGAGGACAGCCAGCCGTCCTGTTACCTGGAACTTCTGCCCGTCGCTGTCCCTAGTACATTTGCCTGGGCAGGGAATGAAGCTGAGTGAGGGGTTCAAGACTAGGCAGGACCAGAGGACAGTACACTGGGCTTGTGAGGCAACATCACCAAAGGCGGCAGCTCCCCAAGCTGCTCCTTGCCAGGCTGTGTCCCAGTTCCTCGGGGGGCCGGAGACGTAAGGCTGTGACCTTCAGGTGTCCTTCCTCAAGGAGGGCACTGAGACAAGGGGCTTAAGACCCACATCTAATCCAGACAGTATTTCCAAGACAGGGTGCAAACGTCTTCCCTGGGCAGGGCTTGAGAAAATGGGAAGGGGAGCTGAGCCCAGGTGCTCAGGGCCCCCATCACACCTTCGTCCGTCACCAGCAACCCCCGACTCTCCGACGCGTTAGAATTCAGGTGAAGAGGAAGGGCAGAAACCCAGCATCTGGGCCACAGTGACTCCAGCCCATCTCTCTACAAAGGCCCAGGCCCAGGTAGCCCTTCCCTCACATCTGGAAGGTTCTGAGCACAAGCAGACCCACCAGTTCCTAATATTTCCTGATCTGAGCAGGTTTTTTACCAAGCTGGAAGAGGTCACTCAGAAAAGAAGGAAAATAAAATTCCCCTTCAGAATGTGCAGATGGGAAGATTTCTCTTCATTCTTAAAAAAAAAAAAAAAAAAAAAAAAGTGGAAAAACATATGTCTGTGGCCCATTTTGAGTGGAAAGCTTTATTTATTCAACTGTTTCTTGTTATTTCCCTGCCCACCACAGCAGGGTGAGGGCAAGTCTGATCTGTGGCCTCGCCTTCTCCAAGTGCCTCCCCCGACCGTGCTCTTTTCCCCTCCCCACTCCCCGGAGGGCCGTGTTGGTTCCATCCTCCCTCAGACCCAGCCAGGGAGCATGCTGTGCCCTCTCCTTTCTCCAGCACCTGAGCCTGGAGAGATGCCCCGTGTGCTGGGGACCTCCGTGGAATTCTTGACAGCTCCCCCAACTGCCCAATGTCCACATCAAGATCTTCTAAGTTAGCACTTTGGTCAAAGATAAGAAAAGCATTTTCAGGAAGCCCAAGTGTTTCCTGTTTGGCAGAAGCCAGGCTGAAACGCCCCCACTGGGAGCAGGGAATTGGGCTTGACCCGTGTGTGTTTACAGAAGTCAGCTCAGAAGGAAGTGCGGTCCAAGGGTCTTCTTGTTCGTTTATTGAAAAGGCCGTTAACGGTTTTTGTCCATCTCCTGCTGCTGCTGATGCTGTTTGCATAAATGACACCAACTCCTGCAAACCCTGCCAGTCTGGTGTGTCACTCACTAGAGCACTGGCTACTCTCGAGCTCTCCAGCCAAGGGAACACACCGTCCTGCCTGCTTTCTGATACGGATCCAACTGGTTCTTCTTGTGCCAAAAATGACTACATGGTGTCATGTGCATGGCACTCCATTTGATCGTTTATCCACCAAGCATGTGTTGAGAAGCTTCCCCGTGTTGGATGCTGCTCTCTGATGCCCTGTGAGACAGGAGACAGGCTAAGGCTCCTGCCCTCAGGGAGGTTCCACTCTAAAGAGGGATTCAGATACATAAGAGAGAGCCTGTTGTGTTAAAGTGAGAAGAGCTAGGACAAAATCAAGTGGGAGGGGCAGAGGAAGTGTGAAGGGAGGGCTGGGATTTTAGAGGGAGAGGCTGAGTCCATGGAGGACTGACTAGAGAAATGACACAGAAAGTTCTAGAAGATGAGGCGGGAAAGTGGAACTAGCTTGCAGCTATCATTCCGAGTGTGAGAAGAGGCCTCAGGGCTCATGGGCAGTAAGGACAAGGTCCGACCCTGGTCCAGGGGGACAGCTCCAACTCCCATGTTGAGGCACCAGCAAGGGAAAGGCAGGCCCAGGGAGGCAGGAGCTCCCCAGCCAGGCCCACGGTGCATGATGGTTGTGTACCACGTGACAATGTGATGTGGTGGTGGCCATCTGAGTTCTGATCTCCAGCGGATAACAGGGTAACTTTCCAAATCCCCAAGTCCAACAAATTCAGGCAATTTTTCATACGGCCCATATACTCAATACATTTTTGCCAAAAACATTTTCTTAAAGCAGGCATCATGGTGTTAAGAAAAAGCATAAACGACCATTGAACAGGCCCTAGTGGGTATCCAGGGTCTGGCTCTAATCACAGGTCAGGGGTCGACTGACTGGCCAGCAAGCCCGTTCCTCATCCTACAGAGGGAGTGATGAAGCCCACATCTGATAGACAAGGAGCCAAACACCTTTTCAACACCCACACACGCCTCACCCTTTCCTCAGTTCAGCTTCGTCTACCCCAACTGCGCACAACAGCACAGCAGTGAGGCCAACGGTGTGAGGCACCGGGCTGCCCGGCCTGACACACAAGCTACACAGGAGGTGGTGATGCCCAGCCAGGTGGGCACTGACCTCCCCCACCCTGGGTCTCAGGCCAAGGCCACAGGGCAGCAAAAGGAGGTGCTGTGAGGGGCCAGTCTGCACCGCATGCCCACCCTTAGACGAATCCCAGTGACCAGGGAGGAGAGGCACGTGTGGCTGGTGGCCACCATAGTGAACAGGGCCAGCAAATATTTCCTTCACTGAAGAAAGTTCTAGAGGAAGGGGCAGTGCCTGGCATCCCAGCCCTCTGGGGAGGTCACTCCACTGACATTCTGCATGGAGAGTTCTTTCCATGTTCTGGATACCAGTCCTCTGTTGGATCTGCCGTCTGCAAATGTTTTCTCCTTCTCTGAAGCTGTTCATTATTTTTAAACAGCGTCTTTCCAGAGCAAAAGCTGTTGATTCTGATGACGCCCACTTTATCACTTTTTCACCTTATGGGTTGTGCTTTCGATTCCAAGTCCAAGAACTCTTCACCTCCTCCTGGTTCCCAAAGATTCTCTCCCGTGCTTTTCCTAAGCGCTTCATGGTTTTATGCCTGGCATTCGAGTTCATGATCCCGGTTGAGTTAATATGTAAGATTGCCCATTTATTCTTTTGCCGGCAGATGGTCGTGAGCTCCGTTGCCATTTGTTGACAAGATGACTTTTACACCTTTGTCAAAAATCAGTTGGGCAAATTTGCGTCCAAGTTGGTGTGCAGCACACAGAGCTGCGGAGAATGACACGAGGAACCTGCGGGGCACTGAGCTCCCCCCACTATGCGGGGATGCACGCAGTTCTATAGCACACATTGCAGAGGAAAACCTGAGCTCCCCTGGGCCCCGATGAACCCTTAGCAAGTCGACAGCTGTTTCTTCTGGCGTCATCCAGTCCCACTGTGGCCGCTGCAGCTCCTTGGAGGCACACACAAGCCCTCCATAACAAAAAAAGGAATCGGCCAAACCTCTGCCCAAACAAGCACGTCCTGCTATCACCACCCCCTCACCACGCAGGCCCTCTCTGCTGGTCCAGTCGGGGAGGCATGTGGGGAGGAAGAGGGAGCTGACTTTCCTTCACTCGCGCAGGAGGATAAGGCACCATGCTCCTCCCGGCACCCCTGGGGCTCCTGACCCCTCTCTCCAGAGCCCACATCATATGGCCCTAAAGATGCATGTCTGCATTTTGGGCCCCATCCAGGGTCTGTCTCTGGAGTGACAGCATCTCCCTCACTTTTTAAATGCAAGACCCTCCTGCTGCAGCTGAGACCCATTTCCTCTTCAGTCCCCTGCGAAAATGAAAACCAGCTGGGAACCATCACTGCAAACAGTGCACTCAAGGCTGTTGGACTGCACCACCCCCACCTCTTCCCGAGAGTTAATGGTGAGTTCATGTGGCTGGTTCCATCTCCCCCTGAGCACCCCAGTTCCTGCTGGCCATGCTCGGGGAGGTTCACTCCCCTACAGCCTTTTCAAACCACTTCCTCTCAGATCACACAGGAAAACCAGTCCCACACAGAGAAAGCGGAGAGGGAGGTGGCCTGCAGGGAGTGGCGCTCAGCCTCACTTAGTGAGCACCTACTATGTATTTGCCAGGCAGGCTGCTCTGTGCTGCAGGGACAGAGGTGCATTCAACACCTTGCATCCTTCCTTTCCCCAGGAACTTGGGCCCCAAAGATGGCCAGGCCACAGCTCAATGCCCATGACAGCAGCGGAGGGAACGTAGGTAAGGGCTCCTTAGGAAAACCAGGATATCCTGAGGGAGATGCTGGTGCCCGAGGCGGCCCCAGGGGGAGTGTGTCCTCCGAGAGGAGAGGGAAGGAAGGCACATCAGATGGCAGCGGGAGACGAGAAAGGAAAGGCACGGGCAGGGAGTGGGAGGCAGGACACACCGTCCAGGGCACGGGGACCCCACCCTAGCTTAGCCCTTTCACATGGGCCCTGCTTGTGGCACTAGGGTCCTCGTACTCCAGCAGAACTAGGAAGGGTGAGAGACCACAGGCTCAATCTTCACCCGTTGCTCTGGAATGTTGCTAAACTCCAAGCTGAGGGTGGCAGACTAAAGTCATTCAAAACATTATTTGATGGTAAGTAAAATGGTGATAGATTATGTCATAGAAAGCAAATTTCACTTGCTTGTTAAGGATGAATGTGAAGACAGTGGAGACATTTCACCCAGCCCACCAAGCCTGACCCCTGGTGTCTGGGCTGCTCATTCACTGTCCTCCCCAGCTGGAGTTACTTGGGGAGGAAAATGTGAGAATACCAGATTCTACGACAAAGCTGCGAATGCATCCCCAGAGACAGGCTGCCTCTTAAGTCATCAGCGGGCACTAGTTCTTCCCCAGAACTGGGAGTGAATCACAGACACCAGCAAGCCTGAGTAACCTTAATTCCCTGCAGGGAAAGTAGAAGGGCCTTAAGGAACCTGCCCACTGGTAGGTCAGGGGCCAAGGAGATATGGCCCCTCAGGGATGGGGTAGGAGGGCAGAATCCTGGTCAACAAGTTGCAAAGGCAACCCCACTGTGCCTGGGGCAAATGTGGTCAATGTGGGACCCCTTGCTATTCCACACCTGATGCAGGCCAGGCAGTACCTGCCTCGAGATCCCTCAGTAGCAGCAAATATAACCCAGCACCTGCGCAGCAGGCTCCCCATCACTTCCAAATGCCTCTATCCTCAGTTAACAGGGTTCTCGCCACCAATCCCAGAAACCCCAGCTCCAATGGATGAAAGCAAAAAGACTCACCCAGCAGGACAGTTCGAGAATGGTGCCAGATTTGGTGACAGCTGGGTCCAGGGACCCAGTGAAGGTTGTGCCAGGGTTCTCTCTCTTCCTCCCTCTCTCTCTGTCTTACTCTCTCTCTCTCTCTCCCTCTTTCTCTGTCTTTCTCTCTGCCAGTCATCCCTGCATGGCTCTCCTTGATTTATTCTCCAGGGAAGCCTCCCCAGTGTGACACAGTGACCACCAGCAACCCCACACTTACAGCCTCCTTTGGCAAGAACAGAGGTCTTCTGTCTCCCAGGACCCACATATCAATCCCAGGGGAGACCCTGGTTGGCCCTGCATGGGTCACGTGCTCCTGTTGAGCCAACCACTGCAGTCGGGAAGAGAGAACACTCCATTGGGCCAGGCTGGGCCATGTGCCACCTGTGTGGCAGGTGGGAAGTGAGAGATCACAATTAGCATTTCCCTGGAGTTAAACAGGCAGTCAAAATTTATCTTCACACGGACGTTTACAGAGATCTCTAAAATTAACAAAGCATTTTCATAGACATTACCTCATTTCATTCTTGAGACAGAGCAGGGACCCCTCTTAGGGGTCTGCCAGGTGTCTCCAAGCATGGAAATAAAAGAAAATCTTGAGTTCCTTCAAGGAAATTTGCAGGCACCTAGCTGGTCCTCAGAAGTAAATAAGCAACCTGATGAGCAAGAAGGTAACAACAACTTAAAACAATAACCAAGGAAGTTAGAGCCACAAGGTGTGTGATTCCTATCAAGACAGCACCTTAACATAGGTCTCTGAGTTGTTTTTCAGAAACCCAAATCCCCACGGAGTCCATCTGCTGGCATGCAGCCTCAGATAAGGGGGGAGCTGAGGACTGAACGCTGTCCACAGAGACTTGGAGAAAATCATGACCACGGGCCAGATCTTAATGTTCCCTTCTGCTGACCCCAAGGTTTTAGGCAAAGCTTCACTTCCTTAACCAATTGCAAATAAGGGAGTTTTTGAATGCACCTATAGGAACTGTAAGCCCGCAGGTTTCAAGATATTCATCATTTTCGGTTAAACCAATGTATAACCTCTGTATTAGTCCATTCTCACACTACTGTTAAACACATACCTGAGACTGAGTAATTTATAAAGGAGAGAGGTTTAATGAACTCACAGTTCCACATGGTTGGGAGGCCTCACAATCATGGTGGAAGGCAAGGAAGAGCAAAGCCACATCTTACATGGATGGTGGCAGGCAAAAAGAGAACTTGTGCGGGGAAACTCTCCTTTATAAAACCATCAGATATCATGAGACTTATTCACTATCATGAGAATAACACAGGAAAGACCTACCCCCATGATTAAATTACATCCCACCAGGTCCCTCCCACAACACGTGGGAATTGTGGGATCTACATTTCAAGATGAGATTTGGGTGGGGACACAGCCAAACCATATCAACCTCCATGTATTGATTTACAATTTTGCCTGTAACTTCTGCTTTCCTGAAATTTACCCCTGCCTTTAAAAGCCCTTGCTTGTAAGCCATTGAGGACCTAGGGTCTTAAGTGTAAGCATCTGATTCTCCTTGCTTGGTGTCCTGCAAATAAACGCCCTCTGTTCTCCCACTGCAAAACCTCAGTGTGGATATTTGTCCTTACTGCCCTGGGCAAGCAGACCCCAAGTTTGGTTTGGTAACATTTTCGCAGCAGCCCCTTGAGGTCACAGAGCAGGGATTACAGCTGCCAGAGAGGTTGAGTGGCTTGTCCACCATGGTACAGCGAGGCAGGGGTATGAACCAGTTCTTGCAGTCCAGAGTGGGTGCTCTCTCCACTTCATGACACTGTCATGAATGGCCTTCCATAGCAGACACTCTTGTATCCCACCCAGAACCCAGAACTCCTCTCCCTGCTTCCCACCAGCTCCCCTGCAGCTCAGTCTGAGAGCTCTCTTTGGACACAGAAGCAGGCATGGCCCCCAGGCAGACAGGACAAAAGCACCAGGGTGCTACTCAGCCATGATAGCCTCACTCAGTGACAGGCAGAGATGGGGACTCCCACTTCCTCAGCCCTAGGGAGGGACAACTCTCGGCCATGCTCTACTCAGTCCCCCCAAGGTCCACAATGAGACTGAGCCCTAGCAGGCCACAGCGGCCACCTGCCTGTTTGCACACCCTGTCTCACTGGCCCACTTTCAGGTCCTCCTGGGATCACCGCCCAAGTAAACTTGAGCTCAAATTCTTATCTTGGTCTGCTTCTAAGGAGCCCCAAATTAAGATATTCTGTCCACACTAACAAACTGCTGCCAAGAAGGTAGAGATAAGTAAATTCTATACAATAAGTAAGTCATGTCTCAACACCCATCAAACCAGGATGGCACATTAGCAGTGCATGGCCATGGGGATTTCCTCACCACCCCTAGAGACAGACATGTCTAATTGACCATGGCACTTTCCGAAGCTGTGTTCACGCACAGAGGAGAAAGAGCATCGTAACCAGTCAGTCACCTCTGTCCCTGTAGAAGAGTTGGGGTGGTGGCAAGTGCACAGCTACTTCTCATCCCTACTCCAGCCCCTGGCTTACTGAGCCCTGACAGCCATAAAACAAATGTCACTCTCATAATGTCACCAGTTCCCAACATGGCTAATTTTCCTTCTTTCCATTGCCAGCCCTGCTAAGAGTCACACGTACAGAAGGATTGGCCGGAAAATGCCACCAAATCCCTGACTGGTCTAGCCATCCGACTCTGGAAATAGAGACAGAATCTGGAGAGCAGTTGGGTGGCGCCGGGCCCACCTGGGTGAGTGGCATGCTAAAAATAGGCATGACTCACATCTGGCTGGGAGGGCCCCACCACTGCTCCAGCGAGAGCAAGCCCTCCCCCGCCTACAACACCATCTCAGGCCTCCACAGAGAAGAACCATGTGGACCATGTGGACAGCTCCGTCTACACTGGCCCTCGCTGCACATCATGTGGCTCAGGGAGGGCCTTCGGGCTCAACTCCTCGGGTTACACTGAGGACATCTGGAGCCATCTGGCCCCACCACCCGAGCCCACTTGGAGTCCCTGGATAAACACATCCCATCACTTAGGAAAACAGAATTACATTTTCCATCACGATGAAACGAACCTCTAGGGGGTATTTACAAAAATGTATACTCAGCTAGGGGACAATGTGGTTAGTGCCAATTAGCTAGAAGAGGAAGTCTGGGGATATTTGCACAGCATAATGAAAAGAAAAAAAGTAAGAGAAAGAACAAGAGTGAGGAAAGGAAAGCCCAGTTAGGTCCACTTTCAAAATAAACAATTTTTACAGTTACAGACAGACCCTGATTTATATGCAGGCTGAGTTCCAGGACTGTGTTTCCAAGTCAGTTGTTTGGAGTTTGAAACTCGTTTTCCCATAGAAACTATGTGCATTGGTCACAAAGTTAACCCATAGATGTCTCCTTCTTGAATAAAGTATCTGAAATGCACTACCATTTTCACCTTCCCAGTTCCCCTCAACATCATCTATAGCTTTGCTTCCATGAGAAGTTAAATTCTGAGGTCCAGATCTCCTGTCAGTGAATGGCAGTGAGGAGGGCCTGGTGATGGCATAAGGCACTCACAAGAACATGGGTCAGTGGCCATCAGCTTTGGAGACCCACAATATGAGTGTGACTCCCAAGGCCACCTCATGCTTTGATCAGATGCTCACCCTGTCTTGGCCTCAGTTGAGACCTCTCAACTCTCAATCACCTCACCTCCAAATAGTCTCCGTCTTATGTTGCTGTTGTTGGGGGGATTAAGTAGTACAACGTACATAACACACAAGGAATGGCAGTTGGCCCCAAACAAGCGCTCTACAAATGGTGGTTATTATCTTTACTGTTGCCTTTCATATGCAGGAGAGAACTTATCAGGAAATCTGGGCATCTTAGGGTTTGAGGGGAACCATTAAATGCTCTCAATAAAGGACAGAACCTCATCTGCTTTGCATCCTAATACGATACCCCTTCCTGGCCCATGGCAGGCTCTGACAAGGATTTGTTAGATGGATGGGTGGACAGATGGGCAGATGGGTTGATGGGTGGGTGGGTGTGTGGGTGGATGGGTGGGTGGATGGATGGATGGATGGATGGATGGATGGATGGATGGATGGATATATGAATGGATGGATGGGTAGATGGATGGATGAGTGGGTGAATGGGTGGATGGGTTGGATGGGTGGATGGATGGGTGGATGAGTGAATGGGTGAATGAGTGGGTGGGTGAATGGGTGGATGAGTGGCTGGGTAGATGAGTGAATGGGTGAATGAGTGGGTGGGTGAATGGGTGGATGGATGGGTGCATGGGTGAATGGGTAAATGGGTGAATCGGTGAATGAATGGACAAATGAAGGGATAGACAGATGGATAGATGAAGATCAAATACTTTTTGCTCACCATTGCCTCTGGCTTCAGTCTGGGGTTCTGCTGCCAGTGCCCGTCTTAGCACTACCACAGGCTTTGATACCACTGACTCCCGATCACTAAGTGAAATTCTCTGACCCCAGGCTCTGAGGAATTATCTCTTTGTCTCAGCTCTTCTTTGGTCTCCCTCCCTGATTGCTAGCTCCCCAGATGCCAATTCCATGAAGGCATTCTCCATGACTATACCTCTGCCTTCTCCCTTTCCCTCCACCCT
This sequence comes from Macaca thibetana thibetana, assembly GCF_024542745.1. Classification (NCBI taxonomy): domain Eukaryota; kingdom Metazoa; phylum Chordata; class Mammalia; order Primates; family Cercopithecidae; genus Macaca; species Macaca thibetana. Next base: position 5,184,555 of record NC_065589.1, on the reverse strand, counting down.
CTCCACGGGTGTCATTCTCTCATGGATTCAGCTCTCACTTCCCCTCTTATGTCCAGCCTTGACCTCTCGTCTGAGCAGCAAAGTTAAATGCCCTCTACCTGATGGTTACTTTCCTATTGAGAGCCCATCAGCACCTTAGATCCAAAACTCAAATGCCCTCTTTTTCTAGTTTCTTACCTCAAGCAGACTCACTCCTGTTCCTGGGTCCCTTGCCCTCATTAAAACCATGAACCCTCTCATGGTCACAGGCTGGGATTCTCAAAGTCACTGTCACTTCTCTGCTCTCAGTCTCCTTTTCTACTCAATCAGGCAATGAGGAGAGCAACTGCTGTGTCTGCACATTCTTCCAGTCTTTACATCTTTGCCTGAGCTCAAGGCTATCTCTTGATCGGTATAATGCACTAGTCATCTGCTACCTCAAGGAAACAGACACTAACTGTTCCAACAAACCGCCAAGTCATAGTAGCCAAAATGTCACCAGCTACTCTCTTACTGCATTGGTTGTCTATTGCTATAGGCAAAACATTCTAAGATTTACTGGTACAAAACAACCACCATTCTATTATCTCTCATGATTCTGTGGGTTAGGCGGGTTCTGCTCTGTGGTTCTTCTGCTCCACAGAATGTTGGCTGGTGATGCAGTCCCTTAAGACCTCAACTGGGCTGGAAAATCCAAGATGGTTCACTCACACACTTGGTACCTTGACAGGGATGGCGAGAACACTAAGATAGCTGAGCATCTTCTGTCTCCGTGTCCTCTCAGGTCTTCTCTCTTCCAACTTGGTAAGGTCAGCCACACTTCATATAAGGCAGATTAAGGCTCCCAAAAGTGAAAAAGCTACCAGGACTTCTTAAGGCTTGGATCCATCTTGGATCCATAACTGGCACAGCATCTGTTTTGCCATATTCTATTGGTTCAAGGGTATCAGAGGGCCAGCTCAGATTCAACACAAAAGGGCATGACACAAGGGTGTGAATATCAGGAGACGTGGTTCAGCGAGGCCCTCTTTGAAGACCAGCTGCCATACTCATTCAAGTTAGTCCTGGGCAGGCCAGTGGCCTCCTCCATCTTACAGCTAGTATCATTTGGAGCCTGTGGTCTCCAAAGGCATCATGGCAGAGGAAAAGAGAGAGAGAGAGCTGGAGGAAGTACAATGCCTTTCAAATGCCTCTGCCCAGAAGTGACATATCACTTCCACTCACATTCCATTGACCAGAATAACCATGTGATCCCCACTTGACTATGAGGAAAGCTTGGAAGTTAGAGGAGTGTGTGACTATTTGGTTGGCCTTAACTGTCTCTGCTCCCTCATCTATTTCCTTTGCGGAACGAACCCAGCATATGCAGAGATTCCCATACTCTGTTGGTGGGAGTGTAAACTGGGACAGCCTCCCGTGGAGGACAGCATAACCAACCCACCTTCTTGCTTGCTCTAGGATGGGTTTGGAGAATACATCATGTACAGAGCCCTTCCGGTTGTAAAAGTCAGTGGGCGTTACTGAGCCAGAAAATGAGGGCTTAGTAACATCAGAACACCAACCTCTCATCTTCTTTCCAGAGTATTCTGTGGTATTGGCCGGAATGGAGAGGAATTCATTCCTCTGAAGGGTGGAGGCTGCTTGCGTAACTGCTGGTTCCCACCTAGTGAAGGAGAACACACAGCATCATTATGGGAGCCAAAATTGGCCACATTGGGCAAGTCAGTTTGTATGCTCTTTTCACAACACTGTGCCCAATTCAGGATGCTATATTAGAGCAAAGGTGGAGAACCCAGAGGGAAATCCAAGAATAACAAAGCCACTTGACCTATCAGTGAAGATGGAAGGGACTGGGATTAATTCACCAAAAGACAGGAAATGACTCAGCATCAAAAGCCTGCAAACAGCAAGTCATGAAGTGTGTGGACATGGGCGTCAAACGGACCTGGGACTGGGCACTGACTCCATCACTTGCAGCTGTGGGGCATTACTTGTGTAGCTCAACTTCTCTGAATATCATTTTTCTCACCCGTGAAATAGCAGAGTCAGTGTAGCTTCCTCAGGGTGTTCTTATGACCATTAAATGAGATGATATGCGTGCCGGACTCATGGTACATGCTTGCTAAATGTGGGTGTTGTTATTGTTGCTGCTGTTGTTCTGATTCCTATTTCCATCGTTGGCATAACACGATGATTCCTACAAGTTGTTGGTTTCTTGAGAGAGGAAATTATTAATATTAAGTGTGACACAGAAGACCCTCTCATCCCTAGCCTCTGTCTACCCCCCAGCCGTGTCCCTACCTCCCACCACACACCCTATCCATGATGAATGACTTATACCTTGAACTGGTTAAAGGTTTCTATGTACAAGCAACAGAAATGAACTTGAGCAAACTTAAGCAAACTGAGGATGTCCTGAATCCAAGGAGGCATGGAAGGACCAGGACTCAGAATGGGCAAGAACCAGGTAGCTCTTGGAGTGGTGGGGACTTCAGAGGCCACTCCACATGCTCTGAGGCTCAGAGATTTACAAGAAAGGCAGCCTAGCACAGCAGAAGCATAGATGGCCTAGGATCGGTGAAGTGTAACTCAGCAAGGCCATCTGGGGAGAGGATGGCCACACTAATAAGACAGGGTCAGTCTTCCTGGGCACACAAATCGTGTTGCCTGGGAGGAGGTGCAGGTGTCACCAGAGTGCAAGAGATGATCTCTGAGGGTTTAGCTGCAAGCAGGTTTTGTTTTGCGTTAGGGGAAAAAAACCTATTAAGCACACCAAACTCTTGGTCTTCTGGGAATTACTACTGAGGAAACCGGAAAAACAGGCTTTGACTCTAAGAGAATCTGTTTTTAAAGTTTTAACCAAGTAGTGTTGGCACATGGATATGGCAAGCCACAAAAGAGGGCTCATGGATGAACTCGTGAAGCATGGCCTTGAAGGGATAGTTAGGAATACTAAGATACTTAGGAAGCAGCGCCTTGAAGGGATAGTTGTAGTGCTCATTATAAATGGAAGTGGTCTCATGAATCCAGGGTTCTAAATTCAAATGTTTTCGGGGACCACGTAGGAAATCTAAATGAGGAAAGTGGGCCAGGTGTGATACAATAGATACAGGGAGCGGTGGAGGCGGTGGTGAACTGGAAAGGGTGTGCTCAGCTCGCTCAGCTGCACACAGCTGTCACGACGAAGACATGCAGGCCTGATGCTGTCCAATCTTTTGTTTTCAAAGAAAAGCTGGATATCTGTGTTCGTATGAGAAGTTTTCAGATTTTGACATGCGAGTATCTATCTCAAAAGTTGTGAAACAATAGGTGAGCCACACATAGCGCATCCTGGACTGAAGCCTGCCCGTGGGCACACAACCTCTGGTCCCACCAGGATGGAAGGCAGATCACCGATACTGCAGACCCTGGGAGTTCCACTGCCCCTCACTGTTTTCTTGGCAAGGAGAAAGAAAAGGCTGTGCAACTGTGCTCCCTTGAGAAGTGGCTGTGCCAGAGGCTTGCCTGCCTCTTTCCATGGAAAGATAAAAATTCTACTTAAAGACGTTTATTTTAAACAATAGTTTATTATGAAAATGCCCAACCATACAGCAAAATTGCAGGAATCTCACCATCAGGATTCTGCCATTAACATTTCACGACACATTTTCTTTATCACGTTTCAATCCATCTCTCCATCTATCCACCCAGCCACCTAGCTGGAATCCTAATGATGTTTTTAGTGAATTCGCAGAAAAGAAGTTTTGGAAAAAGCACCTGGGTCATTTCCCTGTTTTCTTTCAGATTCACATCCTGACCTGTCCTTCCTCTGCTCTGCATTGAAGGAAAATATGGTTCCCAGGCCTCACTGTCTCCTGGCTTCTCGGTAAGTTTAGACAGGGCAGGCACTGGTGGAAGACTGGAGGGCGACAGGCAAGGAGAAGGTTGGGGTGTTTCTCTCTCCTCTCTCTCTCTCTCTTTCTGTGTGTGTGTGTGGGGTGTGTGTGTGTGTGTGTGTGTGTGTGTGTGTGTGTGTGTGTGTCTGCCTCTCTGCTTAGGTAGCACCTGAGGCAGTGGCTGCATCTCCCCCATAGCTCCATCTCCCCTGATGCATCCCTCTGGGGTTCTACCTGCCCCCAGACATGCCTGCAATGACTCCAGCTTCCTCCAGACAGCCCCAGGTCCTGGATTCTACCGCATCTTCTCCAGCTTTATCCCTCCAGGCCTGAGAAGAGAGGAACTTCCTGTTCTTACTATTGTCTTCATTGCCTGTTCTGTCTGCATTTAGCTTCTTATCTCTTTCCACCACCTGTATAAATACTTCTCTGTATCATGTCCTCTATTTGAAATAAAGTAGACCTCTTTATCCAAGGGGGGTACATTCCAAGACCCCAGTGGATGTCTGAAATAGCAGATAGTACCAAACCTTATACATACTGTTTTTTTCCTATATATACATACCTATGATAAAGTGTAATTTATAAATTAGGAACAATACGAGATTAACAGCAATAACTAATAATAAAACAGAACAATTACAAAAACAGGCCACCATCACTACTCTTGCTTTGGAGCCATTATTAAGTAAAACGGGGTTTACAAGCACTGCGACACAGCAATAGTTGATCTGATAACGCAGATGGCTACTAACTGAGTGACGGGTCGGGGGTTGCATACACAGGGTGGATGTGCTGGACAAGGAGATGATTCACATCCACAGTGGGATGGAACTGGATGGCACAAGATTTAATCATGCTACTCACAATGGCAAGCAATTATTCAGGAGGTCATAGGATATGCAACTTCTGCAATTACTCCTGCAGATTGTATTGTAGATTGGCCTTTGGAGATACCTGTTCAGGGTTTGTTTGTTTGTTTCATGTCAGACACCCCTAGCTCCACCTGGACCCCCGAACCCCACTCCCGTGGCCCCACCCAGAAGCAATGCAGCACACAGGAGGACAGCTTCAACCCCTCTGATTTCATCTCCACTTCAACCTATCAGCAGCAACCCTGGTCGCCCCCACCGCTTCCCCCAAAACTGCCTTTGAACACCCCCAACCTAGGAGCTTTGGAGAAGAGTGATTTGAGTACTAACTCTGTCTCCCACATGGTGTGGCCAGCCTCACGTCTATTAAACTCCCTCTTTACTACAGTGCCATCGTCTTTCTTTGTGCAGGGAACAGGAGGAATCCCTCCGGCGGTTACACTGGCTAACATACTCCTCCAGCTTTCAGCAAGTTCTTTCTTGGAGGGAGATCCAAGTGGTGCACGCCATAGCCGCCACAGCAAGCTACTCTTTAGTAAAACATCATCTAAATTACATCTTGATTTCATCCTAAAGGAACTCCGCTTGAGTTGAGACATAAACAAGAATTGGGCCTAACCTCAAAAAACTGATGTATATAATTCCAGTGCCAAAAGTCTCTTCCCCGTGGACACTTTTAAATAGATCATTAACCATATGAGTCACAGTGGATGGGCTTGTTAAGGCCCAGCTGGGATGAGTTAACTTATCTACAAAATACAGAGAAATCTTTGAAGAGATAAATCTCATCCAGTCATCAATGGAACATGGGAAACTATGTTCTAACAGTGACATTTGTAACCAGGGCTAGCAACGCGGCCAAAAACTTCCTGCTTGAATTTTGGATAACCTATTCTTTTTAATCAGATATAATTTGTATCAAAAACTGCACTCATTTTAAGCGTACATTTCAATGAATTTTGACAAATATGTACACCTATGTACATGAAGTATACATTTTGATGAGTTTCAACAAATGCATACCTGGCTGAGCGCGGTGGCTCACGCCTGTAATCCCAGCACTTTGGGAGGCCGAGGTGGGTGGATCACGAGGTCAGGAGTTCGAGACCAGCCTGACCAACATGGTGAAACCCTGTCTCTACTAAAAATACAAAAATTAGCCGGGTGTGGTGGTGTGCACCTGTAATCCCAGCTACTCAGGAGGCTGAGGCAGGAGAATCGTTTGAACCTGGGAGGTAGAGGTTGAAGTGAGCCAAGATGGTGCCACTGCACTCCAGCCTGGTAAACAGAGCAAGAGTTTGTCTCAAAAAATATATATATATAGGTAAAATAAAAAAATAAAACAACAACCCAAAAAAAAAAAAAAATGTACCCACCACCTCCATGAAGATAGAGAACATTTCCATCACCCCAAAAGGGCCCCTCTTGCCCTTTCTTTGTCAACCTCCCACCTCCAGCTGCAGACAACTACCTATCTAAACTGTAAATTAGGCTGGTCTCCTCTAGAGTTTCATATAAATGGAACCAGATTCTATGTACTTTTCTGTGTCTGGTTTCTTTCACTCAGGATAGTCTCTGTGAGATCCACCCAAGGTGCTCTGCGAATCTTCAGTTTATGCTTTTTATTGCAGCGTAGTATCCCATTGTCTGAATATACCATACTTTGTTTACCTAGTCACCTATTCACAGATATTTGCATGGTTTCCATCTGTGGGACTACACACTACCACTACTACCCCCAACCACTACCATACTACCACCTACACCACCCACCCCACTACACGACAATTATGCTATGAACATTTGTGTACAAGGCTTCATTTCTCTTACAACCCATTTTTAAACTTTTTACTTTGAGATACTTGTAGACGCACATGCAGTTGTAAGAAATAATACAGAGAGACCTTATATACCCTTTACTTGGTTTCCTCAGTGGCAACATCTTGCATAACTATAGCACAATGTCACAATCAAAAAATTGATCTTGATATGGACCATGGACCTTGTTTGGATTTCACCAGTTTTACGTGTGCTCGTGGTATGTTTGTGTGTGTGTGTTTAGTTCTATGTAATTTTATCACATGTACATTCTTGTGACACCACCACAGTCAAGATACAGAATGGTCTGTCACAAGGATCCCTCACGCTACTCTCATAGCCACAGTTACTCCTTCTTTCCCTGTCCCTAACCCTTGGCAACTGCTAGCCTGTTATTCTGCATCTCTATAAATTTTTCACTACAAGAATGCTGCATAAATGGAATCATGCAACAGATGACCTTTTGAGACTGCCTTTTTTCACTCAGCGTAACTCCCCTGAGATCATCCAACCTGTTGAATGCATCCATGGCCTTTTCCTTTTCATTGCTGAGTAGTACTTTGAAATACAGATGTACCAAAGTTTGTTCAGCCTTTCACCTGCTAAAGGACATTTGAGTTGTTTCCACTGGGGGCTAGTATTAATACAAATAAAGCTTCTATGAACATTTATATACAAGTTTCTGTGTGAACACTTAGTTTTCGAATTTTTGGAATATATACCCAATAGTACGATTGCTGGGCCATATGGTGAGGGCTTGTAAGAAACTGCCGTACTCTTTTCCAGAGGAGCTGTACCATCCTACATTTCTATCAGCAATGTATAAGTGATCCAGGTTCTCTACATCCTCGCCAACATTTGGTGTTAACACTATTTTTTATTTTAGCCATTTTTATGGGTACATAGTGATAGCTCATTGTGGTTTTAGTTTGCTTCTGCCTAATAGCTAATGGTGTTGAATATTTTTTCATGAGCTTATTTGCAAGCTGTGTATTATCTTCGGTGAAATACCTGTTCATGTCCTTAGCCTGTTTTCTAATGAAACTGTTTGGATTTTTTACTGTTGAATTTTAAGAGTTCTTTATATATTCCAGATACTAATCCTTTGTTGCATATGTGGTTTGCAAATATATTCTCCCAAGGTGTGGTTTTGCTTTTCATCCTCATAACAGAGTCTTTCACAGAGCAAGACCTGTGAGTTTTGATGTCCAATTCATCCACTTTTAGATAGTGCCTTTTTAATTGTGCCTGTGGTATCAAGTCAGACAACTACCTCTTCACCTAGCCCTCGGTCCAAAATATTTTCTCCTATTTTTTTTTCCCTAAAAGTTTAGTGTTTTCACGGTTTAAATGCAAGTCTGTAATCCATTTGGGGTTAATTTTCTATAATGTGTAAGGTTGAAGTTGAGGTTTATATTTTTGCCCCTCACCAACACCATTTGTTTAAAAGGCAGCCTTTCCTCCATCAGATTGCCCTTGTACCTTTGTTAAGTATTAGTTGGGTATATTTGTGTAGGTCTGTTTCTGGGTCTTCTATTTTATTCCATGGAACTACATGTCTATCCCTCTACCAGTACCTCACAGTTTTGATTATTGTGCCCTTAATGTCATAAACCATTCATTTTTAAGAAAACAAAATAATCTGAACTAAAATTTTAACTTATCTCCCATCCTATTAGTCTGCTAGTAAAGACATACTGGAGACTGGGTACTCTATATAGGAAAGAGGTTTAATTGACTCACAGTTCAGCATGGCTGGGGAGGCCTCAGGAAACTTACAATCATGGCAGAAGGGGAAGCAAACATGTCCTTCTCCACATGGCAGCAGCAAGGAAAAGTGCCGAGCGAAGGAGGAAGCCCCTTATGAAACCATCAGCTCTCGTGAGAACTAACTTACTATCACGAGAACGGGATGGGGGAAACCGCCCACATGATTCAATTATCTCCACCTGGTTCCTCCCACAACATGTGAGGATTATGGGAACTACAATTCAAGATGAGGTTTGGATGGGGACACAGCCAAACCGTATTACCCATCTTTGAAGATCCTGTGAGAGCTCCAGTACAAGTCAGAGTCAAGAAATTTGCAACAGGTGGTCCTGAATCCAACCACTGCTAGAGAGAGGACAAAGGGTGGGGCTCGATCCTTGCGCAGCAGGGAAGGGAATAGAAAAAGCTCAGCAGGTTCTTGCCTTTCACAGGTCAGTGGTATCGGGGTAGGGCTCTCATCATAAGGAGCAGGGCATCTGGCACATAGGGCAAGACATTCCAGGAGAGGCCCTGGCCAGGGGGCTGGAGCAGCCCCAGGGACACGAGGCACACGGAGGAGCTGCAGCAAACAGATGTTGTTGGCACTGCATTTCTCCTACACGTCCTACAGGTGACCCAGGCTACTGAGTGGTAACACTCAGACTCTGTCTCAGGCATCTTTCCCAACTGCAGGAGCTCACCCAGCCTCAATCAATGACAGACAGGGTATAGGTGAATAAAATCCCAGTTTCTTCAACCCAGTTGGACCTCACCTCCCTGCTTCCTAGCAGGATAGAGAGAGTTCCAGCCCAGGAGAAACTGGCTTGATGACGCTGATACAACCTTGATTCAGATGGAAGAAGAATGGGCCACAAGCCACAGGCACAGGTGGCCCTTGACTTCCACCTGGGTGACCTTTGCCTGGTTCTGCACTGTTGTCCATACTGCCTTCACTGCAGGAGGCTGGACCCTTGCTACCAGCTGTTCCCCTGGCAATGCAGGCTCTTATGGGAAATGACCCCACTCAGCCAACAGCAGCTGCAGCTTTGGCTGTCCAGATAGTTGAGGAAGGGGCAATGACTTGAATACTGTTTGATTCTTGTCATAAAAATGGGTAGGGGAAAAGAGGGAAGGGAAGGGAAGGGAAGGGAAGGGAAGGGAAGGGAAGGGAAGGGAAGGGAAGGGATGGGAAGGGAAGGGAAGGGGAAAGGGAAGGGGAAGGGAGGGGAGGGGAGGGGATGGGAGGAGAGGGGAGGGGAGGAAAAGAGGAGAGGAAGAAAGGTCACACTAGCAATTAGTCTCCTTAGCAATACAACTGCGACAATGATGGAAATCCTTAGAAAGGCCAGAAGGCGAGAATTTTCCACTTTGATCAATATTCAGAGAACCAAAGGAAAAGAAACAAATTAAACAACACACTCATAACACTACAAATGCTTCACTCAGGATGGTACCTTAAAGAAGACATGTAGCTACGGGATTTTATCATCTTCTCTAGGTTTCCTAGAATGAACTCCTCTTAGCAGGTAAGCTACTGTTCAGTTTCTAAACAATCTCAGATCTTTGTTTCCAACTGTGTCTGAGAATGAGTGCAAGGTGAGTGCCTGCAGCTGAGCCTCCTCCCGGACAGAGCTCACGCACCAGGCTGCCCTATCAGGGCTCTGCACTGAGCATGGGGGCACCTGGTGGGCTAATGCCCCCAACTTGGGAAGCCCATGCAGGAGGAGGGCTCCCCAGACCAGCGAACTTCCATCCGGATTTTACACTCAGATGTTTTGGCAGAATCATTGCTGACTCCAGCATCCAGACGTCTGAAATCATTCTTCCTGAGAAATCAAGCGGAGACGTTGATTTCTTCCAAAGACCATTGGCTTGAAACCATATACCCAAAGACATGGCAAGCCGTTTAGCAAAACAATGTAAACATTAGAGCATTAAGTTATGCCACGTAAGTCTGTTCGGAAGAAATCTGTGATTATGTGCGTCTCAGACACTATGGGAAGTCAGATGGGGCCACCGGGCAGTCACTCAAGCTGAGCAAGGTAGAAACAGGGAGGGCTCAGAGCAGAGCTGGCTAGATGGACACATTCAAAACAGGGACAGTCCCCTGCTGCAAAGCCAGCGTGCAGGCCTGGCCCCGATGGCTCTTGTCTTGCGTGTGTGTATGACTCTGGGTCCCTCAGCTTGCACGGTCATCCCCAGTAACCTGCTCTGGCCAGTAGAGGGAATCAGAAAGCCGAGGGACCAAGCAGGTAGCACAAGCAGTCCCCACCCCAGCTGGCTTGGGGAGACCTGCCTTTAAAGGCCTCCTGGGTGAATGCCCCCAGGCTTAGAGGGAAGCAGCTAAGAGCCCAGTGAAGCAGCTGGAGCCACAGAGGCCTGCAGGGTCATCGGCTCCTGAAACATTGGCCCTTTGGGACGATGCTTTTTCTCTCCCTTCCCGAATGAGCCCCCTGAGAAAGCACTGAATGCGGGGTCAGACCTGTCACCATTGCCCTGAAGCCAGCTCCTGAGGATGGCCTGGTATACTGCAAGGCCAAAGGAGCCACCCGAGGAATGAGAGGGAGACCCGGCACTGAGGGCTCAGCGCAGCAGAGCTAGGGCTGGAGGGATGTCCGCAGGGTGAGGTGGACGTTTGGCCAGAGGGGAGAGAAGAGAAGCACACAACTATTTACGGGTGCATTACAGACATGGGACTGTTTATGGGTATATTACAGGCACAGCACTGTTCAGGAGTTGATTGCAGGCACAGGACTGCTCAGGCGTGTGTTCCAGGCACAGGACTGTTTATGGGTGCATTCCAGGGACAGCACCACTCAGGGGTTCATTGTAGGCACAGGACTGTTCAGGGGCCCATTCCAGACACCTGAACAGCAGACTGTTAGGACTGCTTAGAGGTGCATTTTAGGCAGGGGTGTGGGGGCCTGGGGCAGGTCTATGGTGGCAGTTAGAAGACGGTCTCGAAGGGAAGGGTATTCGAGAGGGACCTGTCCCGATGCATGAAGCAGCCAAGGTGGCTCTGCCCAAGGGCCTGGTGCATCATCAAACTGGGACTCAGCCATGTCTTCCCCAGGGCCACTGCAGGGACCTCAGTTGCCTGACCTTCTAGGAGAAGCAGAGAGGCACAGAGGCCAACGTCTGCTCTCAGAGGCCTGAGCAGGAGCCGCGGCTCCACCGGCATTGTCCAGTGACCTTTGTAAAGTCGCTTAACTCACATTCAGCCTCCCTTGCGGTCTTTTTTTCTATAAGATGGGATGTTAATAACAGCGCCTGTCCCCCAGGGTTGTCATGGGGTGCAGGGCTGCACACAGCGGAAGGGCTCAACATCAGGGAGCCGTATAGCATCACGTGGTTGTCTCTCAGTGTGCAGAGAGGGCAAGAGATTGTTGTCGGGGCCTGGGACAGAGGCTGATCTTCACCTGAGGCCAGGGCAGGGCCCCCCACTTGCAGGGCCTTGGGTGCTGCACCCCATCCCCTGAGGAGTCCCAGGCCTGCCCCGCTCTCCCACACCTGAAGATGGGCCTTTCTCTTAGCATTAGCAGGGAGGTCCAGGCCATCGCTTACACAACAGCGTTTGCTGAGGCAACCACATGCAGACGTGGTCCTGGGCACTGGGGCTACCACTGGAACACCACCGGGCTGGGCACCCAGGGTGTGGAAGGCAAAGGGGTCAAGCACTTCTTCCTCCTTGGAGGCTCCCCAGACTCCCTTTGCCTCCCAGATGGCCAGCCCAGAAGCTCACGTGGCCCGGGTGGTCAGATGGCCTGGGGTGCGGTAGAGTCTCACACCACTGGCTGCTACTCCTTAAGATGCACTTACGATGCCACAAAAGCCCAGCAGCCCAGGCTACAGAGGGTTCCTGCACACTCAGAAACCCACCCGGGCAGTGTGGTGGCAGCCCCCAGCAGGAAACTTGTCTGCCCCTCCCGATGCTCTACCCGCCTTCACCGCCCTGTTCTATCCTGAACACCAGCCACTAGGGCCTGCACCAACTGCCCTCTTGGCACCAGCTTCCAAGTGGGCTCAGCCAAGAGGGGCCCAGCAGGAGCCTGGGGAGCAGGAAGAGAGAAGCCTGGCATTGACCCCGTCTCCCTCCCTGCCTGCAGTGGCTGCTGCTGCCTGGACCCCACAGCTCTGGGGGAACCTCTCAAGGCTCCACACTCCACATTCCAGACACCAAGCCCTCATGTGCGTCCTTCAGGCCCGAGGCGGCAACAGCTCTTACTGCAGCCCCTCCCCAGGCATGTCACCTGCCTATTTCCTAAGTCTGCCCACACCTTTGTCAGAGGTCCCCGTGGCAGCAACTCTGCCACCTCTCTCCTGCCCAGATCCTGGCTGGCAAGAGAAGGACATGCAGGGGAACCACTGGAAACCAGGAGGAGAGAGCTTAGGCTTAGCCCTCGGGCCGGAGCCCTTCAGCTACCAAGTCTCGCAGCCCAGTGCCCTCGCTTCAGTGTCCCGTTGGGTGGAGCCAGGGCACCAGGCAGACCAGATGGGGCAAAACCCAGGCCATCAGGGCTGAGCGTCTAGACCTCAGACCTCAGACCCAGGTAAAGCAGCAGCACCAGGGAAGTCCTCGGATAGGAGGTGCTGGGTGAGAAGGGTTGGTGAGAAGAAGCACCTCCCAACCTCTCTGCAGCTTCCTCACTCAATGGCTTGGGACTCAGGATACATGTTCCCGCAGCCACAGCGGCCCCAAGTTGGTCAGGCTGATAGGCGGCTCCAGAAACCACACACCCCATGACATGAAGAAGCCGCAGAGACACCCACAGTTTCCCACTGTTTCCTTGGAAATGGCAGGCCCAGGTCCAGCTCATCTACGCCCCTACCCTCAGTTAGAAACAAAGCCTGGCAACTTTCCCTGGCACACCCAGCCCACCTGGCCCACCCACTGACTGCCCCCAGCCTCTGCCCTGCAACTGTGGCCAGAAATGATGCCCTTCAGCTTGGCCCCAGAGCGGGGCAGGGGCCAGGCCTCCAGGGGTAGCTCAGGCCAGAAAGGGACAAGCTGGGAGCTTGGCCTTCCCAAGCAGTAGTGCTTGCTGGGGTTGGGGTTGGGGTTGGGGTTGGGAAGGGGGCGCAGCCCTGGCTGGAGAGCCCCAGGCGGCTGTGGGTGGGTCCCTGGAGGCCTCTGCAGGCCTGAAGTTCCTGGGGCTTGGATGGGCAATGGTCCAGGGATCTTGACCTTGTGTTTGGGGATGTGGGAAATCCCAGCACTTCCAGCTCCCCGACCCCAGGGACTCCCCTAGCAGAACTTAGGGAGCAGAAAGCCCAACGGTGCAATGCGATGCAGGCCTTCCTGCAAAGCCATTCCCCAGGGGCTGACCACGAAGCAGCCTGGGCCACCAACACGCCAGGCAGGGCATTAAGAGTGGAGAATTTTTTTTAATTTGATACTAAACACGCAAAAAGGCATTCAAGTAATTTGTGGATAAAGTCTGTTGGATGCAGGGGCCCAGCGCTGGATTCCCACAACCACTTATTTATGGCTTAGTGCGGTTTGACTTTGAATCCCACAGAAGGGCGGGGCGGAGAGCTGCCCCACGGGTGCGCAGCGTTCAGGGTAAAGGTCCTAGTGGCCACTGATTCCCGGCAGCCGCTTGCTGTAACGAGGGGCTCCCGGCAACATGACGTGGGGCTGGGGGGCTCCAGTTCCAAGGAGACAGTGCCTGGGCGCGGGGCTCAGAGGCCCCGGGGTCCCCGGGAAGGGGTGGAGAGCCGGGGGCGCCCATCTCCGGTCTCGGGGTCCGGGGACCGCAGACGCGGGGGCGCGCGGAACTGCGGCCGGGGCTGTAACCACCCCAGGGCCGCCCAGGCCGCGCCCAGAAAAGCTCCGAGGCGGGGCCGGGCCGCGGGGGGCGGAGGGAAGGGCCGGGGCGGCGCGGGGAGGACGGGGCTCCGGGAAGGCGGCGCGGGGCCCTCCCGAAGCCCGGCCGGGGCCCTGAGCTCAGAAGCCTGGGAAACGGAGGCCACGCCGGGCAGAAGCCGCGCTCGGTGTCGCCGCCCCCTGCAGACGAACCGCCCCGGACCCCGGCCCGCCCTGCAGGCAGGAGTTTTGGCGGCGCGCGCGGCTGCAGCCGTCGGCCTCTGTCGCCCCCTCCCGGAGCGGAGGAGTCACGGCGGGAAACAGCCCGAAGCCGGCGGGGCCCCGAGTGGGGGTGGGCGCTGCCCGCCCGGGGACCCCCTTTCTTGGCAGAGAGGATCCTGACATTGGTCTGGAGGCCGTACGTCAGTCCTGGGGATGTCGGGATCAGCCTTGGAGGATGCCCTCGATCTTTATCTTTTCATATGGCCCCAGCCCCTGGCAAAAGGTAGTAGACCCAGGGGAAGGATGCAGGAAGCGAGGAAGGGAATTCCCTCGCCATAAGCACCATCTTAGAGGTGTTGACACACAAACACACGCGCGCACACACAAATCCTCTAAGGTAACCACAACAACAGAACCTGTGAGCCATTTGTGAATACGCCGGGCACTCGGAAGTGCTGTGGACACACTCCTACTCCACCGCTGACTCACTGTGCCTACCTCTCAGACAAGGACCCATGCCTCCCTTCAGTCCTCTCTGAAGTGGGGACCACACTGGCATCTGCCTCATTTGGTAGCTGTGAGGATGAAGTGTGGTCGAACCCGTAAACTCGCTAGAACAGCACCTGGCATTGAAAGGCTTGCAGCTGGCACCCTCCTCCTCATCTTCCTCATTCGATCAGTTAGGAATGCATTCAGCTGCAAGCTCAGGAAACGCAACTGGCAGTGGCCTAGATGTGCGGGTGTCTTTTTCTCCCACAACAAGGAGTTCAGAAGTCGCCTGTCAGCTTGGGAGCACAGCTCAACAATGTGTCAGGACACTGGGCTTTCTTTCCATCCCCGATCCTTACCATCCTATTGCTGGTCTCCTTCTGGTTGCCAGATACTTGCTGTAGCTGCAGACCTCAGACTCAAGATCCAGGCAGGAAGAAGGGGGAAAGGACAGGAGGTAAAGGGCCTCCTCCTACAAGGGTTTCCTGTTTATTCTGGAAGGGTCAGGAACCTCTTGCACTTCGTTTGTCCAGAAGTGTCCATGCAGGCTATCTTCACTGCAAGGGAGGCTGGAAAATGCCTATTTTTAGGGGAAGTCCTTGCTCCTCTACCTGGAGTCAGGGTTCTGTTAGCACACAAGGGACATGGTTATTGGGTGGACAACCAACGGGACCTGCCAGTATGCTGTTGCATAGTCTATGTAACCTCCACTCTGGAGAAAGAGAAATCAGTGCCCAGTAATGCTGGAAATCTTGCCCAAGGTCACACAGCTAGTGGGTGTGACATCCCAGTCTCCTGATTCTAAGTATTGATGTTCTGTATATCAGTGACTTGACATTGATGTTGAGGCATTTTTATGGCATTGGTTTTGAAGCACTGATGTTAATTTATGAAGCATATTTATAATAACTGCTTTAAAATTCTTACCAGATAATTCCACCATCTGATGCATCGAAGTATCAGCATCTATTTATTGTCTTTTCTCACTCGGGTGGTTTTTTTCTGGTTCTTGGTATGACAGGTGGGTCTGTATTGTATCCTGGTCATTTGGTTATTATGTTTAAACATAATAAAAGATTATTACAAAACATTAAAGAATATCTCCTGTTGGAGATACTGGTTGCAGACATCTCTGACACCCAGTCCAGGCTACATGGGAGATAAAAAGAAAAGCCTAAGGAACTCACCATATTATCTTTCCTCCAGTCCTGAGGTCTCTGGCCAGTCCACCTTCTTCTACCCAACTTTCAGAGTCCTTTTATTGTTGTCTGTTAAATAATTTCCATGGTACTTAGTTTTTAGAAGGGAGGAGTAGGGAAAAGTGAGTCTACCCATTTTGTTTCAGAACCAAAATCCTAAGTGCTTTTCAATAGCACATTCCAACCTACCTCTCACCGACTCCCACTAAATACCCCAAATCTACACCAGCTCCAAAGGATTCATTGGTCTTCTCAGGGGATGGTGCCATGTAAAGAGCTCAGCATCAGTCAAATATTCAGCAACAGAAGTAGCTAGGTCAGCCTTGGTGAGATAGAGCCCACATAGTCAGACCATATGGCCTCCCTCATGGACCCCTGGCATGAACATTGAGGTGACCAAGGACAGAGTCTGACTCCACAGGGTAAATCACCTAGTATGGGTGAAATCATTCATTCAGTGTCCTTTTTGTCCTGGGTGGCCTCTGGTGAGCACTGACATGAGATAGAAGATCCACACATGGTGCCTATTGCCAAGATCCCTGCACATACGTCTCTGTCTCCAGTCTTTCAACCTTATTCTCTTCCAGTTCCCTGAACAACAAGAGAAGCTTGCATTAATACCTGGACCTGCTACAGAATTTTCTCATGCTCTAATCGTCCTCAAACCTGCCAGCCTTCCAAATCACTTCCCAAATGGATTGGAGTAGTATTCCCAAGTGAGCCGTGTGCTGCCTCCAAAATCCAAAGTTCCACCTAGTGCTATGTCTGTCTTTGTCACAGCGCCTACAAAGAGAATAATTTGCCCTATACTTTCGAAGGTATGTCCCAGTACACTCTACAACTTTAGTCCCCTAAAAACCTAACCAAAGTTTTATATCCCTGGAACATCATAAGACTGGCCTCCCAATACACATATGTCTTACCAGGGTATTCAGCAACCTTCTACTCTCCTTTTTACCGGGTCTAATCTGGAAAATATCATCATATGTTGCACCAATGTGCTCAAGGTTCCTGAGGATTATATTGTGACAGCAATCAGAGATTTGATATAGCCCTGGGACAGACAATAGAGAGAAGGTGTACTGTTGTCCTTCCCACATAAAAGCTGTTTCAGATCTTTTCTGATGATGCTGTAATGGTTTCCCTGACTAATGTCAGCTCAGAATCTGTGTCCAATCACCCTCCAAGGTTTGAGTGTTTTCCTTTCCCCTGTGTACATTTATCCTGGTAAATAACTGTGGGCCCTTTGGGGAAAACAACGTATAATATTTATGGTATATATTGTACTGACATTGTAAAGTCCTTTCTCAAAAGGACCATGCTTCTCCTTTAGTCGATGGGGTCTAGGTCTATAAAAACTGGTTTAGATATGGAAACTGAGTGAGGGATTGTGATTTTTCACTGCAGCATCTGATATCAGCCTTCCGTTCACCAGTCCTTGAATTATCTGTGTGCACAATCAACCAGTACCTTAGTCGTCTGCTAATTTTTTGAGCCCCAAGGAATACCACAGTCTACTAGCCATCCCGTAGATACTGGGTTGGTTGCTTTTCTGGATTTTCTGCCATTACAGAAATTCTGTCCACCTTGCCTCTGATAGTTGAGGATCTCTCTCTGAACTCTTCTATTTCAGAATCCCAGCATCCTCCGTGACACGACAGAGTGTAGTTCCACGGAGTAACTTCCTACTGTCAATACCAGCTTCAGAGAACAGCCAGTACTGAGTTGCCAAAAGATGGAGACACTCCCCACACTGGTACATTTCTTATTGCTTTGGTGAAGAAAGTGTCCTCTGGGTCCTCCCAGGAAACACAGTCAAATGGTAGAGTCTTTGATCTTACATAATAAATCCATTCTCACATTCCTACCTCCCTAAGCCTTCTAAGCTCTTACTCAATACTCTGCCAAGGCGAGCACAGCATCTACACCTCATTTACAACACGCCCAAGCTTCGCAGAGCCATCTCAGCAATGTATTTGAATGATTTCCAAGTATCCTCGCCAGGAAGCCAAATTCTAAGACATAGACAAGTTCCCCCAAATCAACAAACTGAATTCAGTATCTTCATGGCTTATTCAGACACATTTCTGTCTGTTGCTTGGTGACCTATGTTAGCCAAGACTTGCAGTTATGTTCACTAGATGCTGTTTATTCCCAGAAAAGAAACTTTATTTTCCCACTTGGGCTATCCTGGGACCTGGCCCTAGTTATTGATGTAGAGGAAATAAGAAGAGATGGAGACAGATCTTGAGAAGGACAAGCATCACATTGGAAGGCAACCATCTCAGGTGAAGACGCTGCACAGTGTCCAGGTATCAGCATCCTTGGGAAAAGGGAAAGGGCTATTCCCAAGAGGATTGTTGGGAATCTAGGTGTTCAAGCTTATACTCATCTATCCAAATGTCCTCCTCCCAGGTCACAGGATTCTACCACCCTATCAATGCCCTGACTTAAGCACAGAAAATGTATTCAGGGTGTTCCCTTTGTATTTCTGGTATAGATTTGAACGATGTCAATAAAAAATGCTTAGTTAAATTTGAATTTGAGATAAGCAAAAAATAATATTTTAGGATAAGCAAGTATGCTCCATGCAATATTTAGAACATACTTATACTAAAAATTATTCAGTGTTTATCTGAAATTCAAATTTAACTGGAAAGCCTACATTTCATCTGGAAACCGTACTCTTGGCACCCTTACAATCAAATCCTGGGTCTGATTTTCAGCACAGTCTGCACTAAGTTGGCAGGAGATGCAGATTTCTTTAAACACTGCCACAGAGGCCTTCTGGCTCTCACAGTATGCCCTGAGGAGATAGACCTGAGCCTGTCATTCCATTTCCAAAGTATGTGTGAAGTTGTTATGATAGTTTTTAAATAATTTTAAGTACCTGAAAATTCTAACCAAGTATTTTCAGAACCTGAAATATGTTTACAAAGCCAACTTCAAAACCAGTGACCTAGCCCAGCCACCTGAGCAGGTAGGATTTAAGCCTGTCTTGAGGGTTAACCTTGGATGACTGTAGGAGAAAACGGGAAGGCACAAAACACAGCCTGATGTTGCATTTCCACCCAGAACTGAAGGCACATGTGCTCCTGGGAATAGGTGGATTCATTTGGATTTGTGCGGCCAGAAAGCCACTGGAAATTAATTGGGTTTGGAGTTCAGGTGGTGGCAAGCTTGGAAAACTGTGTAGTTCGCAGAACGGCAAGACTGGGGTGAGTATGGGGAATGGGAAGGTGAAAGTGGGGAATTCATGGGTTAGGAATTGGCTCTAGGTACATTATTAGTTGGTAATGGGCTTTGAATCTGGCCATGAGTGAGGGGGAGTCCTAGAGGCAGGGATACTGCTGGATTCCTGCTGCTGGCTCTGGGGTGGTTTCAGCCAAGCCCTGTGCTGACATCAGACCAACCTGAGAGGTGCAGGCAGTAGCAGCTCAAGCAAGAGATCTTGTAACAGCTTTCACCATGGGGAGGGCATTAGCAACACTGCAAATATTCTGGAACATTCACACAAGAGTTTAACGTGAGATATGAAGTGCGGCTTATGTGTTGAAACTGAAATTAGGCCATGAATTATGGAAGTGGAGAAGCAGCAAAAAGAATTGTTCCTGTAACGCCTGATTCAACCATTGTGATTTGGGAATGGGGTGATGCCCACCACCTGATGTGGGGCACGATGCACTCAGGGCCTAATGGGGCTGCTCGCCACTGTTTTCTCCAGCAGGGGCCCACGAGAGGTGCTCTGGTTTTGAATTTCTAGATCTGCTCTTCCTGCTTCTGGCTGTGCTTCCTGCTTCTGGCTGTGCCAGGCCCCATGAACCAGTCATCCCTGCTGTGGCTGTTGGAAGTCCAGGCTCAGAGGCCCTTAGACCTGGGTTTGCCTCTGGTATATCCCCTCTCTGACTGTGTGACCTTGCGCTAGTGCCTCAGCTTCCTTATCTGCACAACACAGTTGACACTGGGGAACTCAGATGCCCAACCCAATTGCTAATGTGCAGGCCAGGCACATTAGCAATTTTCTGAATGACCCCGCCACCCAACCTCCCTTCATCTGACCACACTTGCTCGGCACACAGTAGCCTTCATTGAGGACCGGTGCCCCTCCTGCTATCTTTCTTCATAACCACATGACCAAGATTTACAGAAGTAGGTCTGGAAATTTTATTGCCTGAACTCATTCCCTTCAATGTAGACCATTTCTGCCTAATTCCTGAATCCTTCATGGTTAAAGCTCCTAATTAAGGTAATTTAGGTAAAGAGAACTGCTCATTGGCCCATGCCCCAACATGAGCTGAAGCTTCCAGAACCCCCAGAAGCCTGAGATTTCTGATGGTTTTAGATTCAAGAACTTCATTGTTCAGATTTTTCACTCCTCTTGGCTGGCCTCTCTGGTTAATTAGAGCTCCCTTCAAGCACTCATCAAAATGTAGTTCTCTATGTGTACAGATGAGGGAAAGCACATTGCCAACATAAATGTGAGAGTCCTACATTTCTGAGCACTCACACATGTGGGGTAGGAATTTAGGAATCCTAAATGGAATTCTGCTAAGCTTTGAGCAGAAGGGGACTATTTCTTACTCTGTAGCACACGCATCCTAGGAGAGAAAACAAAGGGTGATCTCAGACCAACACAAGAAAGAGAAGGAGGCTGAGCTGAGCTGGGGGTCACCGTCTCAAAACATAGTAAGGGCCAATGAATCGTAACAGCAAGAGGAGAATGATGGGCCCCAAGCCAGCAGAGATCCCTGGGAGGACAATTCAACCCTCCCTCTCCCAGCTCTGCATTCCGTTGTCCCATCAAGTCATTTCCCAAGGGACCCTGCTCTTCCAGGGAAGTGCTATGAGGCCACCTGGATGGTGGAGGGCAGAGCTAGCTCTGTTTGCAAAATGCCCTCCAGTCAAAGTTAAGATGAAGGGCAACATCAAAATATGATATTATGGTTATTGAACAATATTTAATCAACATGTATTTGTTGAGAGCCTACTATGCACCAAACACCATGGAAGGCAGCAGGACATCAGAGTGACCATCACAGTCCCTGTCATCCCAGAGCCCAGAGCAGGGGAGCAACAGACGCTAACCAGATAATCACACGAGCACGGGAGATAAACTATGGGCCTGGTCTGCAAGAACACGCAGGAACCACAGGGAAGCTGACAGTGGGCAGGGCTGTGGGGCCAGGACCCGATTTCTGAGGGACGGACAGTTGAGTGGTGATCCAAACAGGGAGCAGGACTTGGACAGATGAAGGGAGGTTGGATGGCGGGGTCATTCAGAAAAGAGCTGGAGCCCAGAAAACAAGCAGAGGCAGCCAGGGTGGGCCTGTGCAAGTAGACCAATGAGAGCCCAGGGAGCTGTGTGTGTGCTCAGCTGCTTGGAGGGCAGTCACATGAGCCTGTGTGCTGACGAACTGGCAGGAGCAGAGTCAGGTGACAGCTCTTTAAAGGCCTAGGGCACTGTTGCATAACCCATGATCCCCCACCCAGCTGAACAACGGCAAAGCCAGAATGCTTCCAAAAATGGGTTCCCCCCTCAATTTTCCAGGTTTATTGGAAGAAAAAAAAAGGATTCAGTGTCTGATGAAAACATATTTTCTTGTAATTTACAAGTAGTTGACTGGACATGGCTAAGATTTGGGGCAATATTTTGCATGTGTTCTGTTTCCTGGATGGTTATCTCAAAAATCCAGACACCCTTGTTAGCCCAATGCCATACTGGCCTAGATGGTTTAGACAGAGAGACTGACGGGGATGGGTTTTAACTACTGCCTGCCAGAGAGCTGGAGCAACCAGGAGAGTTAGTGGATGGGAACTGCGGGCCTTTTCAGCACTAATCCTGGACTCTGCCATTGCAAAGGAAGCTGGCACGTCCAGACTCTGTGAGGCTCCTTGGTGAGCCAGAAACCTTCTCTCCCCTAAGGTCCCCTATCCATGTGCAAAGCGGAGACTAAGCCCAAGGCCACCCCTCAGTGGGACTTGCCTGACCAGTTGTCCTTGGAACTGGGGGACGCCCAGGCAGTGAAATTAAAGGGTGTTTCTCTGAAGCCCATCTTCCGTGGTGAGCTTCCTGCTGGCATGGCCAAGCGAACCATCCTTTCCTCCCTCTCATGCCAGCCACTAAGTCCCAGCAAAGGCTGAGTCTCCAGACGGCTACTATTAAGACAAGGAAGTAGGAAGGGGGCTCTCTGCTGCCCTCTGGTGTCCACCCACCAACCCAGACTTTAGCAGCGTGGCTTGTGAGGCTCAGGGCTGAAGAGTTCGGCTGCCCCTGACTCATTGTGTGATCTTGGGTAAACACCATCTGACTCTCTGGGCATCAGTTTCCTCCTTTAGAAGGTAAACAAGGAAGGGTAGGTCTCAGGGCAGGGTAAAACGTCACGGAGGTAGAGAGTACCAACAACAGGCACCCTGGGGAGCCCTGAGAAGAAGCTGGGGAGGCAGGAATACAAAGACATAAAATCTATTCTCTGCTACCATTTGACATTGTTTATGAAATTTTGTTCTTTATTTATTTAATTTTTTTTGAGACAGAGTCTCGCTCTGTCACCCAGCCTGGAGTGCAGTGGCACCATCTCGGTTCACTGCAACCTCTGGCTCCAGGGCTCAAGCGATTCTCCT
The DNA here is from genome assembly GCF_024542745.1 of Macaca thibetana thibetana. Lineage (NCBI taxonomy): Eukaryota > Metazoa > Chordata > Mammalia > Primates > Cercopithecidae > Macaca > Macaca thibetana. The sequence goes on along the minus strand of NC_065589.1, from coordinate 5,161,925 downwards.
GCCTCAGGAGTAGCTGGGACTACAGGCACGCACCACCACACCCGGCTAATTTTTGTAATTTTAGTAAAGACGGGGTTTCACCATGTTGGCCAGGCTGGTCTCGAACTCCTGACCTCAAGTGATCTGCCCGCCTCTGGCCCAAAGTGCCAGGATTACAGGCATGGCCACATCACCCAGCCTTATGAAATTCTAAATGTGTACACCCCTCCTCCAAAAATAGACATTAATTACAGAGGGGAAGGGAGTAACCTGCCCGTGGAGAAGGCTGGAAGACAGCACCTTAGTCCAGAGATCACAGCAGCAGTAAGGAGACATACTGTATCCATGCACCAGCTGACAGGACACAGGGAGAGGACCCGGCCTCACTTCTGCAAGATTCTCCCAACCATGCAAAACCTGCGTATAATCATGGGAAAGAGCAGACCAACCCAAATTTAGAGACAGTCTAAAAAATAAGTGGCTTAATATTTAGATAGCAAAGCCATGAAAGTCAAAGACAGAGGAACTGATCCGATTTGAAGGAGACTTAGAAATGACAACTAAACACAACATGAGATTCTGAACTGGATCCTTTGGCAACAAAAAATTACAGAGACAACTGGCAACATTTGAAAGGACTCCAATGATTAGATGATAGCAACGTATCATTTACAGATGTTGATGGTTGGATTGCAGTTTAATAGAAGGTTGTCCTTGTTTGTATAAAATACACTAAACCTTCATGTCAGAAATTCATCACAAATGGCTAGGGGAAGGGAGGGTTCTTCGTGTTATACTTGAAACTTTCTGTAATTTGAGGATTGTTTAACCATTTTAAATATTTATAATTCTAGGGCCAGGTGCGGTAGCTCACGCCTGTAATCCCAGCACTTTGGAAGGCCGAGGAGGGTGGATCATGAGGTCAAGAGAGCGAGACCATCCCGGCCAACGTGGTGAAACCCTGTCTCTACTAAAAATACAAAAATTAGCTGGGCGTGGTGGCATGCGTCTGTATTTCCAGCTACTGGGGAGGCTGAGGCAGGAGAATTGCTCAAACCCAGGAGGCGGAGGTTGCAGTGAGCCGAGATCAAGCCACTACACTCCAGCCTGGCAACAGAGCAAGCTTCTGTCTCAAGCAAAAAAAAAAAAAAAAAAAAAAAAAAAAAAAAAAAAAAAAAACTTATAATTCTAGAATTTTCTCTTAAAATTGTGTACATCCTTTGACTCAGAAAATCCAAATCTGTAGGCTTTTAGTCTACAGATATATCAGTATGTATGTACAATGATATTTATGTGTCATCCTATGTATGATAGGTGTCAATAAGAATTATGTAGAATGATATATTTATGGCAGAATCATTTAAATAGCAAAAAATCAAAAATTAACTGTCCATCAATAGAAGACTGATAAGTAATTATGGTAACTCACACAATGGATATTCTACAACCGAAAAAGGATGAAGTGGCTGGACAGAAATAGTAATTAGTATTTACCAAGCACTCACCACGTGGTGTCTCACCCAAGCTGCGGGGATATTGATCCACAACACCCTTATGTGTAACTCCCATTACTATTCCCGTCATGGAGAAGAGAGAAAAAAAGTCGGCCAAAGATTCAGTAACAGGTCCAAGATGACACAGCTTGTGGGCCACACTCCTAGCTAGAATTCCGACTCTTGCAGTTGGTTTGAGCCCACATGCTTCACCACAGACACACACACACACACACACAATTCAGAAAGAATACACAAGACACCATTAATAATGATTGCTTTCAGGTCGTAGAGATTGGTAGTGGAATAAGAGAGAAATTGGCTTTTCATTTTATATTCCTTATATTCTTTACTATATACCTTATATATCAGCATGTGTCAGTTGTATATTTTTTAAAACCACTAGTTCAAATACATAAGCACTAAAGTATTAAAAACTTAAAAAAAAAATTCTGCCCTTAAGGAACTTAAGTCCCCACATCAACTCTTAAGGGATTTATTAATCTTACAGGCAACAGTAAGGCATATGGCAAGGAGGTAAGGAAATGAAAAACACAAACACCAGATCATATGGGATGTGGAAACGCTGGCGTCAGTGTAAGCTTCACCCCATTCCAGGGTTCACACTCAACAATTGATGGTGTTTGGTGACAGCACCTGTCCCAAGGCAGCCCAGGGACCTGAAATACCCTGATTCACCTACAGTGTTCCCCAGGGCTCAGCAGGCAACAACATTCTTTTTTATTCTTTTGAAGCCTTTTGAAAGCTGTTTACAAATAATCTAATGTGATATCACAACAATCCTGTAAGGTTTCGTTTCCTCTTCTGTTAAATGGAGATAGTAGTATCTGTTCACCTGATGGCTTTATTACTATCATTTTGCAGATACGGAAACTGAATTGCAAAAGCAGTTCCTGAAGAAGGGAATGTAAGTTTTTAATGACAAGGGAGAGGGAGGAGGAGGGAGAGAAAGTTCTGAAGCGCACAGTCCTGGAGGATGAGGGAGGAGGGCAATTCCCTAATGTCCACTGGAACTCGGAAGGACAGGCAGGCGTGGCGGGCTGGAGATGGCGGCTCGCCTTGGGACCCTCTGAGTTCGCGGGCCCCACTGAGCACCCAGAGGCCGGCCCTAGAGTCCAGGAGGAGAGCGCAGCCGCACGGAGCTCCCAGGCATCCCCCGCAGCGCGTCCTCGGTCCTGGCACCGCCGTGCCGCGCGTCCTGGCTTCCACATCTGCCCCATTTGCCCACGGATCTTGACTTTTTCTTGGCGGGCAAGGCCTCGGTCTCCACCCCGCAGCGGGGTTGCCCGCGGCTGCGGGACCCTCCTGGTCTTGATGCCTGGCAGAATCGAAGGGGTAAGGGCACGCGCTCTGCAGCAGAAAGCCCTGGGCTTAAAGTCCCACTTATTATTTGGCGTTGCCACTTACTGGTCGGTGGCTTTGGTAGGGCGCGTTTCTGAGCCTCAGTTTCCCCATCTGTAAAGCCGAAGTAAATAGCGCTCTCCTGGCAGAGTTAGAAATTTCGACGATGTGCCGCGCGTTCTAGAGCGTGCTCAGCAAGCGGGTCCACCGTGCCCAAGGCAGGACCGCGGCGCAATGTCACCCACGCAAAGTCGCCGCAACTCACGGGAATCGCAGCTGTGTGCTGAACCTTCCCCACTCCGCCGCCCTCTTTCTCCCCAAACTGACCTGGGGGCGAGTATCCGGGGCTCTCCCCCGCACTGGCGCTTCCCGCGCGGGCGCCCCAGGTGAACGTCCCGCCCTCGGCCTGGCAGGGCATCCAGAAGTGTCCGCGCTCCCGGAGCTGGGCGGAGCGGGGCGCAGCCCACGTGGTTCGGGCAGGAGGCGCCGGGACCTGGCCAGCTGCCCGCCTGCCCCGAGATCCAGGCGCGAGCCAGCCGCTCTGCGCCCCGCGCCCTGCTTGCCCCCATTATCCAGCCTTGCCCCGGCGCCCTGACCTGACGCCCTGCTTCGTCACCCTCCTTTCTCTCCCAGGTGCTGGACCAGGGACTGAGCGTCCCCCGGAGAGGGTCCGGTGAGTGCCCCGAGAAGAGGGAACAGCGGGGCTATGGTGGCACCCAGGACTGAGGGCTTAGGCTTTGGGGAGTGCGCGGTGTCGCGTGCAGACCCACTGGTATGAAACCGCCCCCAGCCGCCAGCCTCCCTGCCTTGGTCCAGGCTGGTGAGGACAGCGTGTTCCCAGCCACCCAGCCTTAGTCCCCAGGCTTCACCTGGATTCTTTGAGCAGACTGGTCTGGGTGCGGGCACGGGTGGGAGTGGGGTGGTGGGGTATCTCCATTTTGGGCAAAACGGTTGGTTTTAATCGGAAGCTCCATTGCCTCCATTGCGAGTCTGCCATGCAGACTGGGCCAAGGCTGCTGATGCCACGCAGGCTGGCCCCAGGGGAAAGGCTTCCTCCCTGCCCAGGAGCTGGTCTTGGGGTGAGGAAGAGGCCGGATGATCTTGGCATGGGAGGAGGCACCCGGCTTCCTTTGGTATCTAAAAGGCTGTTTTATTGGAATCACCTTTTGTTTGCAGACAGACTCCCTGGGCCCGCCAGGGAGTTGTGGGAAGTAGAGATATGGGAAGGGTCTGTGAGCTGTGAGCACCTGTGGGCTTCGTCCCGGCCCTGGCCCCAGGTCCCTATAGGAACTGAATCTCACTTGTAAATCCCCGAAGATTCCACAGGCTTTAACACCGCGTCCCACTGACATTAACTGGCACTGAGAACTCCACCTCACTTCCACGCAGAGCTTGGGTTGGGGCCTTTACAGGCCCTGTTTTTAGGTGGTGTGACTGGTATCTTGTTCACATATTTCTTTCTGAGGGAGTGAAATGACAGTCGGGGGAGAGCAAGGCTCCCCACAGGTGCAAAGGCCAGCATTGCTGGGGGCTGTGAAGTCTCAGGAAAAGGCTCCTGGACTAGCCGACCACGCTGCTGACATTGACGCCTCGGGTTCAGCTGGCCTGCATCTGTCCTTAGAAACCCATTCCTCCACCTGCTCACCAGTGGGACTCAGCTGACCTCAGCAAGGTCTCAGCCTTCCTGGGCCCAACCCCCGCCCCGCCCAGGGCCGTGCTCCTCAGTATCTAAGTACCAGGCATGGGTCACTGTGCTCCTGGCCCTCACTCAGGCTCAGAGAACAGCAGCAGGTGCCTCAGAGGATTGACTGAGGACACATTTCGAGAACATGGGACGGTGCCAGGCACACACATGGGGAGTCAGTGGGTCTTGCTGAATATGGCATGAGTGACTTGGAGAAAATTAAAACCAGCTGAACGTGTACCCAGTGAGGGGCTGGAGGTGGCGGAAGTGTCCCAGAGCCCTGTGGGCTAATGGGAAAAGTGAATTTGGTGCCTTTCAACAGCAGTGTAACAACGGCTCAAGTGAGCCCCAGTCTCAGCGGTTGGGGCAGCCTTCTAGGGCCAACCATCTTGTTCTTTTCCAAAGCAACCTCTAGAGGAATAGCCCTTGCCCCTACTCCTCCCCACTATCCTGACGCCATCACTCCCCCTCCCAATTTCAACATCCTGGCATCATCCAGGGCTGGAGAGGGCCAGAGAGGTCCTGGAGCTCAGCCATTGTCCATGGTACAGATGGAGAAACTAAGACCCTGAGAGAAGTGGCATCTGTCCCAGGCGGCCGGGCTGGCTGTGCCTGAACTGGGATGGGAACCCAGCTCCCACCTCTCAGCCCCATCCTCCCTCTGCAGCCTCACCTGGGACCCATCCTCCTTCTGCAGCCTCACCTGGGACCCATCCTCCTTCTGCAGCCTCACCTGGGACCCATCCTTGCTGTAGAGACTAGCACTGAGGCTTTAGGAGCAAATGCAGAACTCATGTCCATTTATCAGTGAGGTTTACCACCAACTCCCCAGAGAACCGGGAGAGCAGAGGAGATGGCAGCTTGGTAGGCAGGTGGCTGAGGGGCAGAACAGCCTCCCAGTGCTGTTGCTGCTGGAGCCATTCCAGACCCTTGTGGCTACAGCACAGATGTGCCTGGTTCACCTGTAGGGAAGGGAGTGGCCCTTCTGGGTGGAAATGTGCTCATTTAGCCACTGATGAGAGCTGGGGGTCAGTGCCTACTGATGGGCCCTGCCTACAGAAATAACCACACAGGCCAACCTGGACAGCAGCATTCGGGAAATGGCCACAAAGGATTAAGGCAGAAGGCACCACAGTTGTCATCTCTGCTACCTCCCCTTTATCAGCAAGAATAACACCCACGACACGCCTTGGCTGAGTCAGAGAGAGCATTCCTGCTGTCGTTAGCTTGCCAGTTTGTTTGCTCAGGCAAGTGATCACCCACAATCACCATTGTTCCAAGGCTCTCTGAGCAGGCAGCTGAAGAGCTACTTAAGCCAATTCTTCATCCAGGAGGAGCCCCCACCCTGATTTCCCTTCAATTTGGCCAAAAAATGAATTCAACTCTTTAATGGATAAAGGTGACACACCACTGGAATTCAGCGGTCTGGGCCTGGGATATCCATCTTATAAAACCAGCTCCACTCTCTCCTCCCTGCCTGTTAATCCCTGTGTCCCCTCCCTCTGCCCCACTATGGCTATTAAACCACTGGGGAAGGCTGGCTGTCTCCAGTGGTTAAAATATGATTGAATCTGAGCAGTGGAACAGGCACTAAAGGGAAGTGTTTTGTTCAGGAACCTCGTGAGCAGGCGTTATCTACACAGAAATGGAACAAGGAACAGATAGAGCAGGGTGGCATCTGCCCTTGCCCAACACACGCACTCTGGGAGCCCCCACCCCCACCTCACCCAGCTAGGGCAGGCACAGAGCAACCCTGCACTCCTCATGGGTCTAGCATGTTCTCTACCCTCACCTCCCTGAGCCCATGGAGGTCGAGGCTACAGTGAGCCATGATTGCACTACCACACTCCAGCCTGGGCAACAGACTGGGACCTCATCTCAAAAAACAAGAAACAAAACCAAGATTTGAAAGGGGATAGAAAGAGGGAGGGACAGGTATCCCGGCAGCCTCTAGGACATTAGTTGTGATGCACTGTGATCTTTTTATCCATTCACTTACTGGTCACTGACTGCTCTAAGAAGGTTGCAAGATAAGAAAAGCAGGTTTTTCCTTTTGTTTTGCTTTTCTTCCTCACATATCACGATTTAAGTTTCTCAAACTGAGGCCTGGAATTTTGGCTTCTGCGTTAGGAGAAGAGAGGGAATGATAATGCCTCAGCTGATGGTCACACTGTCCATCCATTCTGAAAATAGAACGTCGGTGAATGCTCTTCTTATGATCCCTTTTTTTCAGAACTCATGAAAAATAAAAGTGAATGAACTCTAGTCATGCATCAAATAATAACTTTTTGTTCCAATTCTTTAGAAACCAGAAAGTGTGTGCTCTGCGGGAGCATCAAAAATGAGTTCCATGGTAAGGATTTCTTGACCAGAATCTAAATCTGACTGTAAAGGAACAGAGTTTGAATGTTCCCAGGACATTGGGGCAATCTCTTCCTATATTGCAAACACTCCTCTTTACATTTGAGAATGGAAATGTTGAGGTGTGGGTGTAAAAAAAAAAAAAATTATCCTTCCCCATTTTTATGGCATAAGCCAGGGACTATTTTCGCTGACTTCCATGAGAGCTCTGTAGACATTTTTATTTTAAATGGTATTTGCCCAGAAAATGTAACTTTTCATAATTAACCTCTTGCGCAATGAAATTGAAGTACGTCTCCAGCACAGGGGAAGTTTTGTTAGTATTTTTGTGATAAACACTTCCAAATGGTCAGCAGCACTGATGGGAGATGCTTCCCAGAATTCAGAAGCAAAATTGAGTCTTTTTGGTGGTTTTGAGACTTCCTCCTGAAAGCACACAAATTGGACCGTTTCTCTGATGTTCCTGAGAAAATAGGTTCAAGTCCTCAAGGAAAACTTGTTGAAATCACGAGGTGGTTTTTAAACTTTCAGTTACTCACAACAGAACTCCCAGTCATCCAAACAAAATATTCCCCAAAGCCTCAGTGCCCAGAGCAGAGCTGGTCTGTCTATAGCTGCAGCATCTAAGGGCTGAGGGCTTCCCTGGCACAGCCTGCTGCACACCAGGGAGCTTCAGGCACAGAAAAGCAACTGCCATGTGCTGGGAACAGATAGAGTTGCTATTCTCGTGGAACTTAACAATAACTAATGGGACATCACCAACTGTTAAGGGGTATAAAGAAATGTTAAAGGGATGGGGACAGGTGAAGGAGTAAAAACCACAGGATGGTCAGGGAAGTCCTCTGTGGGGAGCATGCACAGTTTTGCAGTGTCCCAGTGTGCATGCATTGGTGGTGAGGTTCTCCCTGGTACAATTGTGCCTCCAATTTTATACCCAGCAGTAATGTCCACATCAACATGAGCTGTGAGGCCTGTATGATATTGCCATATGAAAAGCCAACAAGCAGATCTGTCATTCTCTCCTCAGCCACCATCACTGCATCACTCCCCTGCCTCACACCCATCACCCACCCGATAGGATGTACAGGTTAAAGTCCTCTGTGACTCGCCCACCACCCAAGTGAATGAGTCTCCCTTAGAGCTTTGCTACTCAGAGGGGTCTGAGGACAGCAGCGTGAGCCAATTCATGTACTCGAGCTGCCTGGGGATCTTGTTCAAAGGCAGATCCTGAATGAGTAGGTCTGGGGTGGGGCCTGAGTCTACACTTCTAACAACTTCCCAGGGGATGCTGCCAGTCCACGAACAACATTTTGAGTAGCAAGCCAGATTCTAAGGTTCCACTTATCTTGGCTTTTGGCATTTGGATTTTCCCTCTTCTGTCCTTTAGACATTGATTGGGATCAGGTCTGATGAACTTCAAAAAGGGCGTAAGATCATCTGAGGTTTGACTTCTTGGTCATCAGGTTACCTATAAACACCGCATTGCACAGTGCATTGAGTGAGGCTGCTGCTCTGCTGAGCCGCTGAGTCACACCAGATTCTCAGACAGGCACCATGACTCCTACCTGGAATCCCAGTTCTTTGGGAGGCCAAGGCAGAAGGATTGCTTGAGCCCAGGAGTTCAAGACCAGTCTGGGCTGCATAGTGAGGACCTGTCTCTAAAAGAAAAAAAAAAAAAATTAAGTAAAATTTTTTAAAAATTTAATTAGATTTGCTGAGGGTGAGGCCTGGCCACTAGTCGTGTTAGGTAATCCTAATACACACCAGGCTTGAGAATCCCTGCTGGGCAGCCCCATAGCCAACCTCTCGAGTAAATAAAGCTCAGCATCCACTGCTCATCCTGCCCAGATGTTTTGTTCTCCCAAGTTGCATCGCTTTTGCCTCTCCCTGGAAATGATGTGGCTATTCCCAGCACAAGCACATCGCCCTCACAGGCATCAGGCTCATATGACCTCCCGCTGGAGCCACCCCCCACCACACACATGGCAAACCTGAACAGTCCCCCACGCCCAGAGGATAGTGAAACCTTCCAAGTGCTGTGGAGTCTCCCAACTTTTCCACCCAGTGGATCAGTCATCCAGGCATTCCTGCCCACATGGAGCCTGCAACATCACTCTAGGAGGTCTGGGAGATGCACAGGAAACTCTGAGCTGACTGAATTTGCTGTGAAGTTTCCTCTTTTCTGTGCTGTTCCCGCTCCCAAGAAACTTAAGGCGAGAAGCCTCAGGAACCCTTCCAGGGTTTTCTGTTGCAAAGCTCAACCCTAGGCCAGGGAGAGGAGCCATGCCCCTGGATGGGGAGATCACTGACATTTATCCCACAGTGGAAAGAGAATGAGGGACCTGTAGCTGAGTGTGTTTGGGAGAGTAGGAAGAAGATCCCTTTTAAAATTCGAATGTGGGAATTTTGCATAGATTCGCTTAAATTCATTAATCTACACAAGTTTCCAGACAAGCATTAGAAAGCCATTTAACCCAAGTACAGACATGTCCCGAGAAGTCAGCAGCGTTCTGTGTCTTCTCTTACTTTGTGACTTGGTTGGCATCGGTAGGCTTCTGGGACTGATGACTTGTGATCCTCTGAAATTCCAGGTGTGACCCCAACAAGAAGCAGAAATGGGGAAGAAACTGGATCTTTCCAAGCTCACTGATGAAGAGGCCCAGCACATCTTGGAAGTTGTTCAACGAGATTTTGACCTCCGAAGGAAAGAAGAGGAACGACTAGAGTGAGTGTGCCGTGCTGAGCCCACAGAGCCTGGGGTCCCTGATCTCCCCCCAGGGCCATAATCTGGGTGCTGTCTGGGTGGGTAGATGGCCACGTGCAGGGTGAAGAGTGATGGATAGGAAGCCGGGTCTGGGACACAGCTCTTCTTTCTGGCCTTGTTTTTCTCAGTGAGGGGATCTGACTTGCCAAACTACATTCACTTGTTCTCTGAATAGTTTTATTTCAACTTGACCCAGCTTCCAGGGTGATATCTCCTAAGCCAGGTGATACTTAGGCCACATCTTTGAAGAATAGAGCAAAAAGTGATACATGGGGGGAGTCTCCATGCCATTCTGAAACACCCTGATGTTGGAATCAAGTCTTTAGGATGGAAGCTGCCCTTCTCCCTTTCTTTTCAGCAGTGCCAGGCAGCATCCCGACCTCACCATGGGAGATCCCAGCACGGTTTTGTACCACTCTGCCCAGTGACTGTGCTAAAACCCACCCATCCTTGTTCACTCCTCCTCCACTGTGCATCTTTCTCCCCTCTCTATCATCTGGGCTCCCTTATCCTTTCTTGATGTCTTTAGTGGATTGGGTCACCCTATGAGAAGGAAGCAATATGAGGGAAGTAGTTAAGCAAAAGCTGAGAGGATGCTCCCAGTGGAGGGCGGAGGGCAGAGAGCAGAGGGCAGTGGGCAGAGGGTGGAGGGCAGAGGGCAGATTGTGGAGGGCAGAGGCCAGAGAGTGGAGGGCAGAGGGCCCCACTGAAGATGGCAGGAGGGAGCCTGGTGTGCCCCAGGGAGAGCATAGGCTGGCGAGGCTGGAGTGGAGTGAATGAGGGGGCCAGGAAGAGAGGTGGTTGGGGGGCATGGGATCTGGTGCCAGTCACAGGAATCCTGTAGAGCTTCACAGGGCCTCAGCCTTCCCCTGAGTCACCACAGACCTTCGAGCAGAGCAACAGCAAGTCCTGGTTTCCGTTTCACAGCAGTGGGCTGTGAAGTGACCAGATGCACTTTGCAGGCAGAGCCAGCAAGCTTGTCCAGAGATCAGATAGGGGGTCTCCAAGGTGAGGGGGTCAAAGGCAACTTCAAGGTTGTGGCCAGAGCAACTTCGAGGACAGGGTTGAGGTCAGCTCTGCTGGGGAGGCCACAGATGGAGAGGTTTGGGGAAAATGTTTCAGGCATGTTGAAGTGACATCATGCAGGTATGTTGAGCGGGCGTTGGACACATTCACTAGTCCAGAGCTCAGAGGAGATGCTGTTATGAGAGCTTCCGAAAGGTGAAGCTTCATGTGGTGAAACAGATGAATGGTGTTTGTATTCATTTCTGGGACTGCTGCATATGTGACTTGTACAGTACAGATGTAGTGGTTTAAAACACACAGTTCTCCTGCAGTTCTGCAGGTCAGAAGTCCTAAAATCAAGGTGTCCTCAGAGCTACATTCCAGCTGGAGGCTTGAGGGAGGACCCACCTCTGGGCCTTTTCCAGATTCTAGACGCTTCCTGGATTCCTTGGCTGCTGGCCCCTCCTCCACCTCCAAGGCCATCAGCACAACATCTAACAATGTCTCGCTCTCCCACTGCCTCTCTCTCACCCTCACCCTGTCTCACCGGTGCCTCCATGCTCACATCTCTCTCTGTCTGACTTTCTTGCCTTCCTCTTTCCCCTGTGAGGAGAGATATGGTTACATTTAGGGACTGCCCGCATCATCCAGGACCCTCTTCCCATCTCAGGATCTTTAATATCATTCCATCAATAAAGTCTCTTTTGCTATGTGAGGTGACATTTTCACAGGTTCTTGGGACTAGAACATGAATGCCTTGGGGCGGGGCGGGGCGGGGCAGCATTGTTCAGCTGACCGCAGCATTTAAAGCTGGAAGGGAATTCGGATAGGGACCAGCCCCGGGGACTTCAGCTCCAGCATGTTGAGGAGATAAAGTGCCAAGAAAGGAGACAGAAGGAGCAGCAGAAGCGGGACTTTGGGTCCCCAGGCTGAATAGGGTCCACAACAAACCGTTAGGTGAAGCAGAACAGTTCACAAGAGCAGCACATGGAGAAGGGGGCATCCATTTGGTGGGGAGGGGCCGGGGTCAGAGCCGTGCGATCCCCCACTCTCCCTCACCCTGGACCACTGATCACCCCTGGATTTCATCACAGCGCAGGTTTCACTGCTGGCCTTTGGGGAGGGCCCATCCTGCTGGCCCTGGTACAGCCAGTATCAGCCTAGTGGCCATGGCCAGCACCAACCAACTTCTCAAAGCCTGAGCAGAGGCTGCCCACCAGCATGCAGCTGACCCCAGGGCTGCCGCCCTGTCCCCTCTACGTAGCTGACCCCAGGGCTGCCACCCTGTCCCCTCTGCGCTGGCAGGAAAATGCGGTCTCACGGGCCCTGTCTCACCCCTCCTCTCTTGAGTCTCAGATCCCCCATCTCCACATTCTGAAGTCCCTCACCCTCTCCTTCCCATTCTCTCTAAGTAAACTCAGATGTTTTCTCACTGTTTTAAGTAGGGCAAGTCTCGCTGCCTCAGCCTTGGCGTTCAGGTTGTGCCAAGGGCAGAACATCATTCTCATTAGTAGAGCCCCCTTCCTGGTGGATCCTTCCCAGGTGCATCCTGCCCTGTCTCCAGGGCAGCCCTGGCTATTGTCAGCCCTTAGTTCAAATGGCAACTTGTAACTTCTCATTGCCTGCGTGTAGGCAAATGCAGAGAAATGAAAAGGGGAGGGAGAACCATGTTTTCCAAGGAGCAGAGGGAGGGAGCCAGGGGGGCCTGGGGTCCCAGGCAGGCACTGTCTTCCAGGGAACTGTTGAGTGGTCTGCCCTGCTCCAGTCCAGGCTTATCTGAAGTGGGTTTAGCAGAAACTCCCATATGTTTCCTGTCTGTGGCTCACCCACTTCTGACACCCATCTTTCCTTATTTCATGTTCTTTTCATCATTTCACATTGCAAAGAAGGGACGCACCCAGGTCACCTTGCATAACTCTTGGAACGGACGCACCCGGGTCACCTCTCAGTGCTCTTAGAAACGGACGCACCTGGGTCACCTCTCAGTGCTCTTAGGAAGGGACTTTTGTAAGCACATGGGTTCTGCTGACCCTGCCTGGGGGGCCGCTGGTGGCCAGTTGGCTGCAGCTGGGGTCACATTGTTCATTCTGTACCTGAGGCCGTTTGCCCAGAATGAGCCAGTGGGGGGCCGTGTCATGGGCCCACTCTGCTGTGTCTTCTCAGCCTGTTATGTGATTAGGGGGTGGGCTTGTTACATCCCCAAATGCCTTCCGATGGGAAGGGGCCACATGAGCGTAGAGTACCGTGTTGAAAATGTCCATGTGCAGAGAGGCAGTGCTATGGAAAGCCTGTGTCAAGGTCGTGTTAGGTCGAGAATACTGAAGCCCCAAGTGGCCTTGCTATGATGGTTCTTACTATGAGAATACATTTCAGTGGGTGACACATTTGGGAGGCAAAGAATCGTATAAACCAGAGGTCCCCAGCCTTTTTGCCACCAGAGACCGGTTTCATAGAAGACAATTTTTCCGCAGATGTGGGGATAGGCGGGGGAGGAGTCTGGGGCAGGGTTGGGGATGGTTTCGGGATGAAGCTGTTCTGCCTCGTTCTCATTCTCATAAGGAGCACACAGACTAGATCCCTCGCAGGCACAGTTCACAATAGAGAACTACAGGAGCTCCATGAGAATCTAAGCTGCCACTGACCTGGCAGGAGGCGGAGCTCAGGCGGGAAATGCTCTGTTACCCGCCACTCACCTCCTGCCATGCAATCTGGCTCCTCACAGGCCAGGGACCCCTACTGGGCCACGGCCGGGGCTTGGGGACCCCTGATGTAAACAGCGTGGAGGTAAAGGTAGTTAAGAGGTTTTTGAGTTTCTTATTGTTTCATTTGTGCTTGTCTTTTGTTGACTGCCCTATTGGTTAAATATGTCACTAAAAGGAGATCTGCCTCAACCTATGAGAGGCCTTTTCACAGGTGCCTCATGAGCCCGAAGGAGTGGCAGGGCCCTGGCGTGTGGGCATGCGTCATGTGCTGGTGCCGTGAGCACCGCAAGGTCAAAACACACCTTGCAGTGTGCTCTGCTCAGACCAAGCAGTGTGGAGCCTCAGCGAGGCTACAGAGCAAACAAGCATAGAATAAAGGCTCTAGTTCTTAGCACCAAAATTGGTTCTGCAGAGGAGCTGCCAAAAATACCAGAAATCCACAATGAAACGGAAGATAACTTTTCCAATAATGAACCTCCTTCTTCCCCGTCTTTCATCATTGTTAATCTGTGCGTTTAATCAATTTCACCATGAACAGTCATCTGTGTGCTCCCACCACGGAATCCCGTTCTCTGTAGCGTCTCTCTGGGTGACATCCTCAGGGTCCTCATGTCTGTTCCCGGTCACCGAGTCTTAAATATCTGAATCAGCAAGAGGCTGGATGAAGAAACTGGTGCCCAAGGGACCACTCAGTGGGTGGCGGTAACACATGTAGCAATTTGGGAACCTTCCAGCAGTTTCCAGTGTGTCTCATATACTCTGAGGGGGATGACCGTGGGCGAGGCCCAGCCCGAGGAAACCCAAGGCCACTGATAGGATAGAGAAGAGAACAGGGGTGGGGGAATTGTGAAACCAAGAAACACACCCAGTCATTGCTTGGAAAGAGCTTCACTGCCCCAAATATGCATCAGGGGAACACCATGTGCAGACTCAAGGCCAGCACCGCAGACACAAGTTTGCCAGGGGGGTTGATTTGCTTAAGAGCCAATTCACTTAATGCACCAGTTATCAAACCAAAGAAAATGCATTTCTTTTAACATTCTTACAATTAGCAGATGTGTGTCAGATGGATTCCTGCTCAGTATTTCTCCCCAGATGTGAGCATCAATTGCATTGAAGGATGCTGGGCAGGGTCTGGAGGTGATGCCTGCACCTTTTCCCACAGTGTCAGAACAACACAACTTTGATTTCTCCTCTGTCAAAGCAGGGACAAACAAGCTGGTCCAGATCCCTGATATGCTGGAGGAAGGAGGGCACATGACCTTGAGACCCCCATGACCAGAGTACTGTCCTCAAGCCACGGAAGCTCCTGCTCCCTTGGCCAGGCCTGCCCCTCCCTCCATGCTGTGCTGTGGACCTTCAGAGATGCACACCCCTGACAAGGCTCTCCTTGCTGGCCCTTAAGAGGGATCGGTGAGAAGCAAGGGGAAGCCACACGTCTTGATCTAGCCCAGGCAGTTATACTCTCTCCCTGAAGTCGCCTGTGCCACTAGGGATTTGGGAATGGGCTGTTTGCTATGTAGAGTGGGAGGGTGGTTCCTGCCTCCCACAAGGACACAGTGCTGTGCACCATGGAATCAAAAACTGGAAGATGCACAAAATTAGGATGTTAGCACCATTGGCATCAGACAAGCATTATAGGATAGATTTGACTTAACATCTACATCCTGTCCCAGGAGCTGCCCAATCAGCAGCCCCTTCTCAGCCTTTGTCCCTCCCAACTCTGCCCTCTCGACCCTCTGTTTGTCCTGGGTGTTCCTTTCCCCACACTCTCTTGACCTTTCTCTGTGGTTAGTTTGAAGCTTCCTCTTTTTCCTGCTGGCCCATTATTGGAATAAATTGCCAATGACAGATCTTCTTAGAGGGTTTGGATCCATATGTTTTCATGGACGGATCTTTCAAATGGTCAAAGAACAAATAAATCCTGTGTGATTTAAACTGCTTCATACCAGAGTGTTCACTAGCCTCGCCCTGATACCTCATATTGATGAAGATAAAGAAAAAAAAAAATACAGCCCAGTTAAATCATCATATAAATAGACCTAAGGCTGCACTGTCCAGGACAGAAGCTGCTAGCCACTCGTGGCTATTAAAATTAATTATAATTAAATAAAATAAAATTATAATTAAATAAAATTTAGCTCTTCAGTCTTATCAGTCACATTGCAGGTTTTTGATGGCCACACGTGGGTAGTGGCCACCATATCCGATCTTTGCAGAGGCCAATTTGGAATAAGGTAGCAAAAGTCTTAAAAGTATGCTCACCCATTGAGCCAACAGGTCCTCTGCTGAAAGTCATCATAAGGAGAGAATCAGACAAGGGTTACAGGAGAGAAGAATTAGAAAGACCCTAATGTCCAAATGTTCAGGCTTTGGTTAAATACCAAATTTAACAACGGATTTAAGAATGGGTTGCTCAGCACCCAATAAAAATAATGCTATAGAAATAAATTGACATTAATAGTTCACAAGACATTGTCCAGTAGAAAAAGCAAGTTGTGAACATGTAATTTTATCCCATTTTACTTTTGTTTTGTTTTGTTTTTTGAGACAAGGTCTTGCTCTGTTACCCAGGTTGGAGTACAATGGCATGATCATGGCTCACTGCAGCCGCGACGTCCCGGGCTCAAGCAATTCTCCCACCTCAGTCTCCCGAGTGGCTGAGACTACAGGCGTGCACCACTACACCTAGCTAATTTTTTAAATTTTTTGTAGAGATAGGGTCTCTCTATGTTGTCCAGGCTTGTCTTGAACTCCTGGGCTCAAGTGATCCTCCCACTCTGACCTCCCAAAGTGCTGGGATTACAGATGTGAGCCCCTACACTTAGCCACATTTTATTTTTTAAAAAATACATAGAAAAATCCAATAATAGCAGCAGAAGCTCAGCACTCATTGAGCCCTTTCTGGACGTGGCTCTACGTCGTGTGTTGGAGTCTAGCCCCTTCTCTGTCTCCTTTGCTGGAACCTCTTGGACTCCTTCAATACTCCCTTTTGCAGGGTCAAGGGCCCTGGCCCAACGCTCTTCTCTGCTCTGTGTCACTCATTTCTCCAGTGACCTTGTCCAACCCCAAGGTTTTAAATGAGTTCCAGACCAGCACTGCCTGATGGAACTTTCTGCAGTGATGGAAATGTTCGTATCTGCAAGCCCCATGTGGCAGCCACCAGCCATCCAAGGCTATGGAACACTAGAAGTGTGGCTAATGCAACCAGAGAACCAAAGTTTTAATTGTGTTCAATTTTAATTAATTTAAACGTAAATGGCTGCATGTGCCCTAGCAGCTAGGGGCTACTATAGCGGCTAGACAACACATCTAAACAATGAGTCCCAAGTTTACACCCACATCAGAGATGTGTCCTCTGAACTCTGACTTTTGTAGACAAAGGCCTGCAAGACACTGCAGCCAGAGTGTCCCACTGGCATCTCTGTCCCAGCATATCTAGAACAGAAGTTGTGATTTCTCCTCCACCTCCAAGCACCCCATCCCCATCTTGGACGCAGGCTGGTTGCCAAAGTGAAGTTCCCAGGACTCGTGGCTGTCTCTGCTCCTTCCCTCTCACCCCACACCCCACACTTAGCCAGCCCCATGGCTCAACCAATACAGCCACTGCTCACCACTCTTAATGCCGGCCTCAGGTCACGCCACACTGTCTTCCTTGTGGACATCACAGGAATCCACCCCCCACACACACACTCACTCTTCTCTTCCTCCACCCTCACTGTCTTGTTGTCCATTCTCCCCACGTCCCCCAGACTCATGCCTTAAAAATGTAGATCAAGTCATCACAACCCCCACAGAGCTTCCGTCACATTTATGATGAAATTCACCCTCCTCACTCCTGCTCACCGTGGGACCTCACTCCCTCCTCCATTTCCTCCTTAGCCCTTCTCCAGTACCCAGTGAGTCATTTCCTTGTTAGTGTCTTATCCCTGCGGGCATCTAAGTCCCATGAGGGCTCTATTGCATTGGCTGCTGTGTCACCAGCCCCCAGCACCATACTGACCATGACCGACTCCACAGCTCTCTGGGTTCATGTTGGATCATGACCTCTTTCAGCTTCATCTCTGTTGTCTCCTTTAACCCTGAGACACCCCTGTGGTGTGGTTACTTTTACTGTCACCATGCACAGGTGAGAAACTGAGGCTGAGGCAGGTTACCCAGCTGTGATGAATATCTGGTAAATGTTTACTTTTAGCATTTACAGGTTTGCCTGCAGTGAGTGATAGCTTGCTGTGTTTTGGTGTATTGTATTATTGTTCCTCTCATCTCCTTTTTCCCTCATAAATATATATTACATCTAAAATAATTCACTCTAGGCCAGGCAGTGGCTCACATCTGTAATCCCAGCACTTTGAGAGGCCGAGGAGGGTGGATTACCTGAGGTCAGGAGTTCGAAGCCAGCCTGGCCAACATAGTGAAACCATGTCTCTACCAAAAAAAAAATACAAAAAATTAGCCAGGCATGGTGGCAGGCACCTGTAATTCCAGCTACTCAGGAGGCCAAGGCACAAGAATCTCTTAAACCCGGGAGGCGGAGGAGGTTGCAGTGAGCTGAGATTGTGCCACTGCACTCCAGCCTGGGCAACAGAGCAAGACTCCGTTTCAAAAAAATAAATAAATAAAAAATAAAAATAGGCCAGGCGCAGTGGCTGATGCCTGTAATCCCAGCACTTTGGGAGACAAAGGTGAGTGGATCACCTGAGGTCAGGAGTTTGAGACCAGCCTGGCCAACATGGTGAAACCCCATCTCTACTAAAAATACAAAAATTAGCCAGGCGTGGTGGCACTTGCCTGTAATCCCAGCTACTCAGGAGGCTGAGGCAGGAAAATTGCTTGAACCTGGGAGGCGGAAGTTGCAGTAAGCTGAGATCGTACCACTGCACTCCTCAAAAAAAAAAAAAAAAAAGTAATAATAATATTAATAAATATATAAAATAATTAGCTCTAATTCCTTAAATATCTGATGTGTGTTCAAACTTTTCCGCTCATCTCCCAATAAGGTCCAGACCTTACATTGCTTGCTGTATATTTTAAGTCTTTTTGAATCTATAAGATCTCTTTTCAGCTCTCTCTTTTTTTTCTTTGAAGCTTATGTGTAGAAGAAAGCTAGCTGTTTACTTTTGTGGAATTTTTCACAGTCCAGAGTTAGCTGAGGATATCCTCGTGATGTTTGCACAAAAGTTCCATCATCCCTGTTTTCCTGTAAGCTGGTGGTGAGCTCCACAGAAGTGGTCCTCTGAGTGCTCTCGTCTTGAGTGTTTTAGATTCATTCGTGTCACTTGGGTATTAAGAAGGTTTTAAGAGTACAGAAAAGATTATCACATGTTATTATTTTTTATTGTTCTACAAATACAAAGTAGGGCCAAAGTAAACTTTCTTGAAGGGAACATTGGATAAGAGTTATACCTTTTTAACTCCCTCTGTCCCCAGAAGAGCCCAGAACTTCTTGGGCACCCATCCCTGTCCTGGACCCAAGGGGCCTGGGGCTGTGCACAAAAGGAACAGGCCTCCACCTAGGCACCCTGGAGCTTGCATTGGTGCTGATTTGTGTCTTGCTTTGTATCATGCTTGTATCAAATTCTTCCAGTAACTGCTTTCTGCATTTGTTAGGGTAGCCCCTCAGCTGTGGTTATGGTAGAAATTAATGGATATTCCCCAAACCCAGGAAGAACTAGGAGACCATGCATAGCCAGACTTGGGTGACTCATGCCCTGGGGGAAAGGCTGAAGCCCAAACGGAACACCCTGTTTTAAAGGACACAGCCTACAAATCAAATATTAGGCCTGCCAACCTGCCCTGGAAAGGCAAATAGGTGGTGACGTGGATCTGTGATCTCTGCAAACAGAGGAGGTTCCTGAGAGAATCTGTGAAGGGTCTCCCAGTATGAGACATGGGCAAACCATGGCTTGCTTTAAAAAAAAATTTTTTTTTGGCCAGGCTCTGTGGCTCACACCTGTAACCCTAGCACTTTGGGAGGCTGAGCCAGATGGATCACCTGAGGTCAGGAGTTCAAGACCAGCCTGGTCAGCATGGCGAAACCCCATCTCTACTAAAAATACAAAAATTAGCCAGCCATGATGGCAGGCGCCTGTCATCTCAGCTACTCAGGAGGTTGAGGCAGGAGAATCGCTTGAACCTGGGGGGCAAAGGTTGCAGTCAGCCGAGGTCACACCACTTCAGTCCAGCCTGGGCGGCAGAGCAAATTTCCATCTCAAAAATTAATTAATTAATTAATAATAAAAATAAATTTTTTTGATAATAAGGAATTTGAAATCACCCTTAACCGAACTAGTTGGAATCACTGACACAGGCAGCTCTAGAGACGAAAAAAAGAGGGGCTAAAACAGGGAATCTGCTTCCAAGGCAGGGCCTGGAGGGGAACGTTGGTCTGAGATGTTTTATGAGATTCTCTGAGGCTCTGTCTCTCAGTGCCTGCCGTTCTCACATCAACACTCACTTCCTCTTCATCGTTTTTATCGTCATCTTGGCCTTCTCCTTTAGTGAGTTTCCAGGTCCCTCGTGGTAATTCCTGACATGCGTTCCCAGGATCGGGAGCCTGGCTCCCTGGCACTGCTTCTCAGCAATGCCTGCCATCTTTCCATCCTCTGCCAGCTGTTAGCCCTGACGTGAGGTTTACTTTGGTTGCTGCACTTTCAGTCATTTGGCCCCTCAATCCCGTGACTCACTGGGTCTTTTGTGCTCCAGCCCCCAACTCAGGGTCACCCTCGGGAATCATTTTTCCATCACCTGGTGTCTGTCTTCAGGCTATTTTCTCAGGCATGGCATGCAGTGTGGATTTTGTCTTTGAGGATCTCTGTTCCACTCGGCTGGGAGTGCAATCTGAGCTCACACACTTTCCCCTGCAGGCTGTGGGGATGCTGCTACCGGTGGTAAGCAGAATCATCCCCCACAAAAAAGATGTCCACGTCCCAATCCCCAGAACCTGTGAATTCCTCAGGCTATACAACATTTTAGGCTGCCCACCTGCTGGCCTGGACCTGGGAGATGATCCCAGGTTCCCTGGGTGGGCCCAATGTCATCACAGGGGCCTTGAAAACAGAAGGGATGGCTGATTTTGAAGATGGAGAAAGGGGCCAGGAGCCCACACACCTGAAGCCCTCAAGAAGCTGACCTGCCAGAAAGCAGATTCTCCCCTGGGGGCTCCAGGAGGGGCCACAGTCCTGCCAACACCTTGATGCTAGCTCAGTGAATCCTGAGTCAAAATTCTGCCCTCCAGAGCTGTCAGGTAATGCATTTGCATTTTTTATTGTGTTTCTTTTATTTTATTTTGTTTTTTGAAGTGGAGTTTTGCTTTTATTGCCCAGGCTGGAGGGCAGTGGCACGATCTCAGCTCACTGCAACCTCCACTTCCTGGGTTTAAGCGATTCTTCTGTCTCAGCCTCCCAAGTAGCTGGGATTACAGGTGCCCGCCACCACACCGGCCTAATTTTTTGTATTTTTAGTAGAGATGGGGATTCACCATGTTGGCCAGGTTGGTCTTGAACTCCTGACCTCAGGTGATCTACCCACCTTGGCCTCCCAAAGTGCTGGGATTACAGGTGTGTGCCACCGCACCTGGCCAGCATTTGCATTGTTTTAAGCCATGGAGTTGGTGGAGCTCTGAAACGGCAGCAGTAGGACAGGAGCCACTGCCCCACGGCCAGCCCTCAGCCTTGCAGAAGGGCCCCCTGCATGGCCTCCACCCCGTTAGAGGTCGCCGGTTTTTTCCACCATGCTGGTGGGGGTTTTGCCCACCCTGGAACCGAGTGGTCTTGTCAGTCTGCGTAGGCATCTCCTACCATCCAGTGACCCCTCTAATCTGAAGACCCAGCTCTTTCTTTGTTTCTTCTCTCTGGTTGGGAGAGTTTTCCTGTGTTGTTAAGGTGATGGCTGCCTCGTTGGCATGGTCAAAAACTCACTCATGCCCAACCAAGCTGTGCGAAGGAAATGCAGGTCTTTTGCTTCCCATCTGCTCCTGCTCGTGAGGCCCCAGCCCTTGAGCAGCAAGACAGTGCAGGCTTCAGGGCTTCCGATCTCCCACGCTGTACTCACTTACCGGGTCTCTGTTCCTGGCTCAGCTTCTCTTCCAGAGCTCCCCGCAATGCCACTTCTACTCCCTAACCCCTGCTTTTGGCCAGGCCAGAAGCTGGGCCTTGGGAGAAGGGCTCATGACCCTCCCGGTGGCCGGGTTGTTGGGGTCTGCACTCCACACACCGTCCCCACCTCCTTGCTGGTCCTGATGCAGAGTGGAGGGCAGGTCAGCTTGCAGGATGGGGCCGCTGGCTGGTATGTGAAGGGTACTGGCTGGGCACCAAGATGCGGATGGCACCCACCACTGAGACCCGGATCCCAGCCACATATCCACGTGCTGTGGCCTCTTCCACCAACCCCAAGCTTCTGCCAGTCCCCTGGCTGCTCCTCATCTCATGCAGTCCTGCTGGAGCGTGGTCTGAGGACCACGGGGATGTGGATTCCCCAACACCCCAGCACCCAATGCAGGTGGAGGCCTGCAGGACCCTTCGTGCAGTCTCCTCCCCGGCCTGTGTGCTGGACCTTGGGGACAGCCATAGTGGGAGCCTCCCCTTGCTGTGCCTGCGGGGGTGGCCACCAGCCCCGCCATCCTGGGCTCTCTCCAGTATTCCTGCATGTTGCCACTACACCCCTGTCTGGATTCCACCCCAAGAGGGGCAGAGCAGGGCACGGGTCTGACCCCTTCATGCTGCTTGGCTCGCCTCGCCTGTCCAGACCCCGTCATAGAAGCGGCCTTTCCTTCCTCTTCTCATCCTGGAAGCGTTTTTCTTCCCTTGTATGCGCCCTTTCCTCAGAGGCTGCTGGGCCTCCCTTGAGGACAGGAGTCTCCCCTCGGCTCTGTTCTGCCCCACCAGTCACAGCTCTGGCTGCATGTCCCAGGGCCCCCCGGAGGTGGGACTGCAGAGGACAGTAGTGTGGGTCCCCTGCCCTGAGGACAAGGACAGTACTTCCCTTCCACCCCACGCATCCCCGTCTCCGGGGCTCTGTCTCAGCCAGAGGCTCACTTTCTCTGCCTTTGCCATCACCTCCCCACTCTCTCCCATCGCTTAGTCCCTTTTCTCCGCATTCTGGGAGGGGGAGCAAACTTGACTTCGAAATCAGCGGTTCTCAAACCTTTGGGCCTCAGGACCCCTTCACATTTCCTAAATTAGTGAGAACCCCAAAGAGTTTTATTCACATGAATCATATCTATTAATATTTACCACATCAGAAATTAAAACTGGGAGTTAAAAATATTTATTTATTCACTCATTTAAAATAACTGTAAACCCCCTATATGTTAACATAAATACAGTTTTTACAAAAAATGAGATTTTCCCAAAATAAGAGTGTGAATCAGGTCAGTGGTGTTGTTCTGTTTTTGCAAATCTCTTTAATGTCCGTGTAGCAGGACAAGCTGCAGACAAGAACCCCTTAGACACCAAATTGTAGAAGGAAAGGGCTTTATTCAGCTGGGAGCATTGGCAGACTCACGTCTCCAAAAACCGAGCTCCCCGAATAAGCAATTCCCGTCCCTTTTAAGGACTCACAACTCTAAGGGGGTCCATGTGAGAGGGTTGTGATCAATTGAGCAAGCAGGGGGTACATGACTGGGGACTGCATGCACCTGCACCTGTAATTAGAATGGAACAGAACAGGACAGGGATTTTCACAGTGCTTTTCCATACAATGTCTGGAATCTATAGATAACATAACCGGTTAGGTCAGGAGTCAATCTGTAACTACCAGGCCCAGGGCGTGGCTCCGGGCTGTCTGCCTGTGGATTCATTTCTGCCTTTTAGTTTTTACTTCTTCTTTCTTCAGAGGCAGAAATTGGGCATAAGACAATGTGAGGGGTGGGCTCCTCCCTTATCTGGAACAATAGAAGACAGCTGAATTCTCTACTTGCTTCTGCATTCAGTGGGTGATAACACATTTTCTGGGCTGTAGTATTTGAAGAAAATCTAGGCTCACACAGATATATAATTGAAAAAATGAGTGTTAGCCTTTGCAGATGATAATTAACATTACATGTTGTTACAGCATGAAAACCCGGCAGTTGGAGTTGGTAGTTTTTTGTTGTTGTTGGATTTTTTTTTTTTTTTTTTTTGAGGCAAAGTCTTGCTCTGCCACCCAGGATGGAGTGCAGTGGTGCAATCTCAGCTCACTGCAACCTCAGCCTCCCACGTTCAAGTGATTCTCCTGCCTCAGCCTCCTGAGTAGCTGTCACTACAGGTGTGTGCCACCACGCCTCGCTAATTTTTGCATTTTTAGTAGAGACAGGGTTTCACCATGTTGGCCAGGCTAGTCTTGAGCTCCTGACCTCAGGTCATCCACCTGCCTCGGCCTCTCAAACTGCTGGAATTACAGGCGTGAGCCACCGCGCCCAGACAGTTGGTAGTTTCTTAAAGGTTAGTTGTGATGTGGAATCTGAAGCCACATTAATGAACTTTTCCTTTCTTGTTTGTTAAAATCCATTGGTCTTTCTTGCACTTGAGGTGGATTTTCTACCCCTGTGTGATTTTTGCAACACTGTGCATTAATCATTTGGAAGACTCTGGCTCACTGAGTTATGCAGACTTCTCAAATGTTGACACATTTCATATGCATCCCAAAAGAGAACCACTTCTGTTACTCTCACCAGCGATCTCATCAAAAGTCTCCTGGTGTTGGAAACTGTCAAGCTCACAGCAGGCGATAGAAAGCTTCCGTTTCATTACTGGCAATAAATACTGTCACTTCTTTTCCTTGAAGTGCGAGTCGCACTTTGTTCATTTTTGAGAAAATATCTGCCACGCACCCAAGTCGAAACAGTTCATCTCCCCGTTGTTCTCTCAAGTGAAAATGGTATTTCATAAGAAAAGTTTCTAGCTTAGGTTGCAATCTGAACAATTGCCCAATCCTGTTGACAGAAATACCTGTCACCTTCAATATGCAGCTGTAGAGCTTCCCGTCCTCCTCCAATCCCGTCCTCCTCCAATCCCGTCCTCCTCCAATCCCATCCTCCTCCAATCCCGTCCTCCTCCAAGCTCATCAGGCGGAATACTCAGAAGACATGGACGGGGGCCACAGTTCAAAAAGACTCATAACTTTTAGTGTTTCATCAAGGTGATTCTTAAATGCAACTGTTTTTTCCTTCTCATTTCTATTTCTTTTTCTTTTTTTTTTTTTTTTTTTGAGACAGAGTCTTGCTCTGTCACCCAGCCTGGAGTGCAATAGTACAATCTCGGCTCACTGCAACCTCTGATTCCCTGGTTCCAGCAACTCTCCTGCCTCAGCCTCCCGAGTAGCAGGGATTACAGGGGTGCACCACTGTGCCTGGCTAATTTTTGTGTTTTTAATAGAGATGGGGTTTCACCATGTTGGCCAGCTGGTCTTGAACTCCTGACCTCAGGTGATCCGCCTGCCTCAACCTCCCAAAGTGATGGGATTACAGGCGTGAGCCACTGCGCCCAGCTCCTTTCTTTTTTGATGAAGGATACAGTGACTGCCGGTGCTGTTGGGCCCACTGCCCTGACTCGTGCTAAAGCCCCAGCAGTTTATCCACCATTGTTTTTACACCTTCAGTGCAGGCGTCGAAGAGCAAAGAAAAGGCAAATGATGTCTTAGCATTATTACAAAAATAGCCTTGCCCTTGTGACCCGCCCCCTAAAGGATCTTAGGAACCTCCAGAGGAGAGGCCCCTGGACCACACTTTGAAGACCACTATTGGAAATCATGGAATCTAATATTCCACGGTAGAAGTTGTGCCCATTGCCCCCTCCATTGTGGGTTGTGATTCCTCACCACCTCCATCTTAACCGGTTCTTCTCCATCTCCACCAGCATAGCCGGTGGTGCTCCCGTCTCAGCCTGATTTCCTCCCGTGTCTCCTCTGTCCCTCTCGTTGAGACTATACGTACTTGCTTATGCCCCATTCAGCACGCCAAGCTGACTTGTTTCAAGTCTGTTTCTGATGGTAAGTCACATTCAGGAGGGTCTTTTATTCCTGAAGCTAACTTTAACTTGGAGCCACGTGCCTGGCTTTTGCCTGTTGAGGAGTGACTTCTGGTCAACCCAATGAACAGAGTGCATGGAGTGCTCCGGCCCCATTCACCCCTGAGGATCTGAAGCTCCAGGTCTGGTTGATACGTCCTGGAGTGGCTGGCAGGTGTCATCTGGCCTCCCCAAATGGAGTCTTCTCTGCCCTCCCTTCCTGGTCTCTGGCTATGAAGAAGGGAAGTTATGTTTTAAAGAATCTAAAGCACAGTACCGTTATCCTTTTCCCCAATTTCGGCCCTGGAAATATATCAACCTCCAGCTGCTGCCCCAGGACACTTCTCAGCTCTTATTTAAGAGGACTCCTTCGGCCTGGAATGCAGGGCAGTGCACATGTCCTTGTCTTTCTTCCTGTTGTGCTGGGCCTCGGGGTATCGTTCTGCCTGGATACAGAAGAAGAGGTACTCCCTGGGACACAGGCTGGACAAGCCCTGTCTGGCGAAGGGGTGGCCTCCAGGTTTTCTGGTTGGTGCAGAGCTGGCAAAAGTGGAAATGGAGGGAGTGAGGCCCTTCCCATCTGGTTACAGGGACTTGTGTTCCTCTGTTTGGGGCAAAGACTTTACCTTGTCAGTGCAGCTTTATCTAAACTGTAGTCTGTGGATGGCGGTATCCCCCTAGATTCCTACAACTGCTTGACGCTTTTTCTCTTGGTTTTTGAAGCTATGACGAGAGCCTGATTTTGTGTCCATCTCAGTGAATAGTTTTGTAAATAGTTGAGAGAGGAAAATCAGTGAAGTTCAGCCAATTGCACTTGAAACCGGAGGTGGCCTCCCACTGCCTTGTGGGACTCTCCAGTCTCTTCACCTTTGCCACACTCTGGGTGTCCCCATCCAAATCAGTGCACTTCAGAATTCTCAGAAGACAATGGCATCTAGTGTCCTTCTTGTTTGTGTCACTAAGAATGGATTAATTTTATCTCATCTGAAACTGAAAATATTACGTTTGGCAGACATTCTCTGAACTCTAGAGCAAAAGAAATGTGTTCATTATCATCTAAGGGTACATTTTCCAATCAGTTCAACTTGGCAGGTTCACCAGGAAGCTGTGTCAGTTAAACTCGGATGGTCTAGGAGAACTGTAGTTTTCCTGAGACTTCTGGGCGCTGGATGATTCCTGCTCTGGAAACACCGAGCCGTTTCAGTCGCGCTCTGGGGGAGCTCAACTCTTGCCCCCTGGTGGGAGAGACCCAAAAATGCTTGATCAGGAAACACCATCTGGCTTTGCCCTCAGGACTCTGTGACCGCCCTGGGGAGGGTGCAGTGACCTGCCAACCAAAATTGGTACAATTGTAAACAGCCACAGAAATGCTTGAATGCAATGTCATTTCTATGAAATTAACGTGTTTTCATTCCATTCCATTCCAGCCTACCAAAATTGCCCGTTTAAGCTCAGCCCTCAACACAAAGATGCCTGTGTGCCTTTGCCCAACTTTGGGTCACTATTTTCTGCATAGGAGACGGCTACTGTGTGTGTGTATGTGTCTGTGTCTGTGTGTGTGTGTATGTACATGTACACACTTAAAGCCTGTGGCAAAAACAAGATGCCCAATATATTTCTTGTTTCTGATATTTTTCCAAGGGGGTTGAAGGGCAAGATTAAGAAGGAAAGCTCCAAGAGGGAGCTGCTTTCCGACACTGCCCATCTGAACGAGACCCACTGCACCCACTGCCTGCAGCCCTACCGGCTGCTTGTGAATAGCAAAAGACAGTGCCTGGAATGTGGCCTCTTCACCTGCAAAAGCTGTGGCCGCGTCCACCCGGAGGAGCAGGGCTGGATCTGTGACCCCTGCCATCTGGCCAGGTGAGCCCAGGCCTTGAGGTAAAATGATCTTGATAGTTTCTGGATCTGGCGTGTCCCTTCGGTGAGGCTCGCTGAAGAAGGGTGGATGCACACACGTGCACGCTTGTGTGTGTGTGTGCATGTGTGTGTGTTATTTATGTAGACCTGTGTTCAGCACTTAGGCAGTGCCACGCGCCTGTGCTTGTCACTGCAGAGTCGTGAAGATCGGCTCACTGGAGTGGTACTACGAGCACGTGAAAGCCCGCTTCAAGAGGTTCGGAAGTGCCAAAGTGATCCGGTCCCTCCATGGGCGGCTGCAGGGTGGAGGTAAGCAGTGGATAGTGGGAAGGGCTTTTAGTTCCCAGGCATTTTAGGAATATTAAAGCAGGTTCCTTTGGAGTGTGCGTGTGTGTGTATGTATGTGTGTGTATGTATGTGTGTGTGTATGTGTGTGCACGTGTGTGTGCGTGCACATGCCTCTCTGTCTCTTCTGCTGCTGTTTTTTTTAATTGAATTTTTGTAGAGACAGGCATCTCACCATGTTGCCCAGGCTGGCCTCAAACCCCTGGGCTCAAGCAATCCACCCACCTCGGCCTCCCGAAGTGCTGGGGTTATAGGCGTGAGTCACTGCGCCCTGTGAAATTGGCTCCTTTTTATGTGAGGTGCAAACCTCTGCATCCCACTGGCCTGGTCTGAGTGCCTCAGAAGTCCTGGGTGCTGTTGAAGTTGCCAATATTTGAAATTATATTGTTTTCAAATCTTCAAAGTAAGTTGAGAACTCAAAGCCAAGTTTCTGAAACCCAGCTGCTGATTGAATCACCAGGGTGCTTGTTAATACTACATGTTTTCCAAGCCCTTCTTCCCTGGGACATCTGGTTTGGGGCCTAGACTCTCTCTTTTCAACAAACATTTCACATGAATGGTGATTATCAGGATTTAGATACATCTGTTACAATCCAGTTGTTTTCGTCTTTTGAATCCAAGTATTTATTTCACGATGACTTTGAAATCCAGGCAATAGTCTTAAACTAAACAATCTGTTTGCCTGTAATATCCCCCATAAGGCATTTGGAAGAGATCTTTTCACGGGGAGGGTGGGAGGATGCCAGAGGCTCTTCTGCGTTTGAGTTTGAAGGGAGCTAAACCAACAGTGTTTTTGAGAAAGTTCACCTTGTCCCTGTTACCTGAGTCCAAGGCTCTTGTCACTAAGCCTGGTCAAGCATTTGGGGGGACAGCCCCCACCAAGCCAGGTGTCTGGGGTCTCAGTGTCCTGGATGACTCCATCTGCAAGGCGAGTTTCTCCAGGGCCACGAGGCAGCTGCCTGGCTCCAGCAGCTGGGCACATCCAGGACAGAGGCTGTGCTTCTGGATTGGGGCGTCCTTACCATGCCCCAGCCCAGGCGTCTCCCCTAGGCCTTCTTTCTGGAGAGACACCTTATTCGTGCCTGTCCCTTAAAGCCCCAAGTTTGATTGGAGAGGCAGAAGTTGGCATATATGCCCTTTGAGCATTCAAGCTCTCACTGGGCCTGCTGCAGGCATTTCAAGGCATCTTAGCACATCGTTTAATTTAGGACAGAGGCCACGGAGAGGCACCCCTGGAGCAGCACGCTGAGCAGCACAGGGTGGCTGCACTTCTTGAGTGGTGGGGGTGAGGGTGGGGGCAGGTGTGATAAATCACCCAAACCAGGGCATTTTTAAGAGTAAAAGGAGGCTCTACTAATAACATGCTGCAACAACAGATGTGACTAGGAATGGCCGATAACATGGGGACAGGCCATCACCCTATTCCTGGGCTGCTTCTTCACAGTGATCATGAAACCCAGCAGCAAATCCTACCTCCCACATGCACACGGCCAGCCTGGAGCCCACCATAGCGTCCTCCTGCAGCCGATGGAGCTTGGTCCAGCCTCCAGTCCACCCCTACCAGGCGTAAGGATAGAAATGACACGTAACACCGGAAAAGCCATGCTGTCAAGCATCTGAGAATGTCAACCCCAGAGGCAGTCTTTAGGGACTGGGGTGGGCTCAGGAAGCTGTATTATTTCAAAGAATGCAGTGTTTCAACAGCTCAGCGCAGAGGTGCTGGACTTCACACGGCCGGTCAGAACCTGCCGACTTCAAAATCATCACCACCAAGGGCCAGGAGGTGGCGCTGTGGGGCAACAGAAAACAGAAAACAGCTGTTCCTTGAACTTGGATTCCTAGCAGCTCCCCCAAGCGCCCACAGGGGCTGCGTTCCTCCCTGCTGGGCGCCTGTAACTACAACATTAAAACAGGGCGCAAGCAAGGAACACAAAAACTGGGAAAGCTGTGCCTTTAAAAAAAAAAAAAGTAGGGTAAAAAAGCTTGAGGTTAATGTTTTGAAACCTGGCCCAGCTAGGGCCTAATGCAGACCTTGTCCAGCTAGTAAGTGGGCCGCTGGGGGTCTTCACTGAGTGAACCTTCAGAGTGCTGGGTGTTTCACCAAGGCCTTCCATAGGGGACCTGGCAGGCTCTGCAGGAGGCAGCCTCGACGGCCGATGGCTAGGAGAGGAAGGGGAAAAGCCCTAGACTGGTCACTGAGCACACAGTTCCCCCACCCTGCTGCCTTCCCTCCCAGTGCCTTTCCGTTTCCCTCGGTGGTGGCTTTGCCTGACAGTGCAGACCTCG
The DNA here is from genome assembly GCF_024542745.1 of Macaca thibetana thibetana. NCBI lineage: Eukaryota > Metazoa > Chordata > Mammalia > Primates > Cercopithecidae > Macaca > Macaca thibetana. Next base: position 5,132,100 of record NC_065589.1, on the reverse strand, counting down.
CCTGACGTCAACACTAAGTTCTTTATACTCATTTGGTTTTATTTTTATTTTCTCCTCCCTATCAAGAGTGGTCAGAAAATCTCTGTTCTGTGTCAGGAACATGGAAGATCTTTTGGATTTTTTTTTTTTTTTTTTTTTTTTTTTTTTTTTTTTTGCATGACTTGATCAGATAGGTAGGATAACGTCACCCAAACCCCTGGCCCAAGTGCAGAGTGACAAAAGGGATCAACACTAAAAGGACCCCTGAGATGCCGGGATACTTCCTCTTCACGTTCATCGTGGGGACTGGGGACATCACCCTGACAGGTGGGTCCCCAGGCCCCGGAAAGCCCATTTCCACATCCCTGAGTGAAGGGGGAGTTCACGTCTTGGGGCCTCTGCCTGTTGCTTTGGGATGCATCTCCTCAAGGCACTCACTTGTCCAGAGAGAACAAAACTAAAACCAGGTCTGCTCTCTGGCACTGTCATCTGGGCACTTTTGGAGCCAAAAACCTTGACCTTCTGAAAGTTCACTGAAAAATCATCTCATAAAAGGCAGATTCGTTGGACAAAAAAACATAGAAATGTGTTCACCGTGTATACGTGGGAGCCTTCAGAATGCAGACCCACAGATTCAGGGAAATTGTCCATTTTTATGCTTGGGTTCAAGAAAGGATGGACAGCGTGTGGAAAGGGATTATACAAGGCCAGACCTACTGCTGATAGGCTGAGTAGGGAACCCAGCAAGGCCTGTTTGTCTACGTTCTTCTTGGCCTTTCTTCCTCCAGGAATGGGCGGGACCCTCTCTGGAGTGGGGGGCTTATGACCTAAAGTCAAACCAGGAAGGTCAGATCATTTCTTTTTTATTTATTTATTTATTTTTTTTTAGAGATGAGGTCTCACTATATTGCCCAGGCTGGTTTTGAACTTCTGGGTTCAAGCAGTCCTCCCACTTCAACCTCCCAAAGTGCTGGGATTACAAGCATGAGCCACACATGCCCAGCCAGATAATTTCTTTATGGCTAGATTTTACATAGAAAGTAGAGAGAAAGTCAGAGTGGTATTTGCATCTTTTTTGGCTGACTTTGGGAGAAAGGGATACTGGTTTCTATGTCCTGCCTTGTGGAAGAGGGATTCTAGTTTCTATGCTGGCCTTGGGGGAGAATGGGCCTGGGAGACAAGAGGGCAGGAGAAGGTCAGAGAGAAACTTTGCTTCTGAGGCTGCTGCGAAGGCCCTCATTTGGGGACACTGTTTTCTGAGCCCCAAAAGCATTGCCAGCCAGCCAGTCATCCACTGAGTGTATAAAAATAGACCTGCCAGAGCTCAGACACGGGCACCTGTGGGCCCCTTTAAAACCCTTGATAGCTTTTATCTTTAAGAGAAAGATTCAAGTTAAAGAATACACCAGGCTGCCTCTCCCATCTCTCCTTCCACTGGGGAAATTGAGGCCGTCTGAGCCCAGGCAAGCTGCTGGTCCCCTTGACTCACCCCAGCATCTTCCCAGACATTCCTAAATAGGCAGCAAAGCAGTGAATGGCAGTGGCAGCTTCAGGCAGGACAGGCAGTGACAGCGTGTGCTTGACACCTGATCTCAGCTGTTTGTTATAAAGTCCTTCGTTCAGATTTCAGTTTTGCCAGTTGGTTGACTGTTTCTATCTCTGTATTATAAATGGAAAACTGGACAATGAGACTGAATTTTCCAACCCATATAAAAGATCCCTGCTGGCTCAGGACAGAGCCTGAGAACCTAGAGCCACCCAAGGCCCAGTTGATGGTAGAACTGTAAGCTGGTGTGGACATCACGGAGGAGGGTGTGCAGCATTCGGGGGTGGATGAAGGGAGGTGCACAGTGAGTCTCCATCTCGCAGGGGGCTTTGGAAGATGCGTCGGTGATTGATTCAGTACATCCACTGAATGCTCGCCAGGTGCCAGGTCCTGGGCTGTCCTGAGGGTAGGGCGGTGGAAGAGCCAGGCCCTCTTCCACACTTGGGGACAGTCCCCACTTGGGGGGGACTGTCAGCATAGCCAGTCCAGCAAATAGGGACACTTGTGCCTCTGAAACTGAAAGCCACAAGGGAGGAACTTCCTGCAAAGGGGCCCTAGGCCCAAGAGATGAAGATAGGAGCTGCGGGGATCACAGGTGGGCCAGTTGGGGAAATGTCTAAAAGAGAAACCACACAGTCATTTCATATAAGGAACTGGTTCAAATGCTGTTAACGGAGAATGGGAAAAGGAGATACTGAGGTATCAGAGGTCATAACTGCAGGAGTGCCTGCATCCCCCACAACCACCAGAGGTGTAAGCAAAGGGCAGAGGCTGGGATTAATAGAAACAGGCAGCTCCAAGGAGGCCACCCAGGGCTGGAACACAGCCCTCTAAGGTGGGGGTGCCACCAGCCAGTGCCATTGTCTCAGGGGCCATGATGAAGCTGGACCAGCTGTCAGGGTCAAGGGCATAGGGCTGGAAACCACAGGAAGGGGAACATTCCTTCTCCTTCCTTTTCCCACTCCCACTCACTGCAGGCCGAGCCCTCACGGAGCAGCAGACAAGGCAGAGGTGCAGTGTGCAGGGCCAGCTCCCACGTCACAGAGCAAAGCGAAGGTGGCTCTGAGGCCACCCCAGGCCCTGCACCCACAGTCCTGCTCCCCTTTGCAGTTGACAGTACATACTCCAATGCACCAATGCCTGCTTGTTCACACCTGTGACCCCTGAGGCGCAGAGAGCAAAGTGCAGGCCCCAGGGCAAGGGTGTGCAAGGGCAGCAAGGCCTGGCTGGGCCCAGAGGATCTGACCTCCACAGTGCCAGCTGTGCCCTCAGCAGCCCCTGGAATAGAAAGGTGGATGGTCCACGGGGCCTGCTAGCTCTAATCCCTGGGGTCCCTTTCCTGAATCACTTGCCACAGTCACAGCACAGGCCAAGCCAAGGTGTGTAGGAGAAAGCAGGGAGAGAGAGATGGTGGGTCTAGGGAGACCAGGCCCAGGAGCTCAGTGTGGGGAAGGAGCCCTGGGGGGCAGAGAAAGGAGTGGGGGCATGAGGGCTGAGCCTCACCTCCCTCCCTGCAGTGATGAGGTCGGGCCTGCTGACCAGCAAATGCTATGAGCCTGCAGGTAAAGCCATGTGTTTGGGAGAACATGACTTAGCTCTAGGCCTCATTCACACTCCACAGCTCCAGGGTCTTCCTGCTGCCCAATAAGCACAATCCTGCAGACATGGTCAGACCTGTTGGTAATGTTGATTGGTAACACTGGTAATTGATTGGTAACATTGATGCAGAGTACTGATTTTTACACTGTAATTCAGACCAGCTCCAAGTGATGTTTCAATAGGTCTATGAAAGGCCAGCAGAGAGCCTTCCCTGGATGTTTCTCAGTGAGTGGATGGATTGTGGGGAGAGGGAGAGATGAATGGATGGATGGATGGATGGATGGATGGATGGATGGATGGATAGAAGGACAGATGGATGGTAGGATGGAAGGAAGGAAAGAAGGAAAGAAGGAAAGAAGGAAGGAAGGAAGGAAGGAAGGAAGGAAGGAAGGAAGGAAGGAAGGGAGGGCAGCTAAAGTGGTAGGTGAGTGGATGGATGGATGGATGGATGGATGGATGGATGGATGGATGGGCAGATGGATGGATGGATGGATGGATGGATGGATGGATAAGTAAGTGGATGGGTGGATAGATAGGTAGATGGATGGGCAGATAAGGTGGTAGGTGGGTCAATGGATGGATGGGTGGGTGAGTGGATAGGTGGATGACTGGATGGATGGATGGATGGATAGATAGATAGATAGATAGATAGATAGATAGATAGATAGATAGATAGACAGATAGATAGATAAGTGGATGGGTGGATAGATGGATAGATGTCTGAGTGGATGGATAAATAGATGTCTGAGTGAATGAATGCATTGGTGGGTGGATGGGTAGGCAGCTGGGTGAATAGGTAGATGGATAAAGGAGGGAGGGATGAGTGGTGGGTGGATGGATAGATGAATGGATGGATAGGCAGGTGGAGGGGTGGATGGGTAGGTGAATGAGTGGGTAGATGGGTGGATGCATGGATGGATGGATGGATGGATGGATGGATGGATAAGTAAGTGAATGGATGGATGGATGGAGGATGGATGGATGGGTGGATGGATAGATAAGTAACTGGATGGGTGAATTGATAGATAGATGATGAATGGATGGATAGATAGATGTCTGGGTGGATGGGTGAACAACTGGATGGATGGGTAGATGGATAAGTAAGTGAATGGATGGATGGATGGAGGATGGATGGATGGGTGGATGGATAGATAAGTAACTGGATGGGTGAATTGATAGAAAGATGATGAATGGATGGATAGATAGATGTCGGGTGGATGGGTGTGCAACTGGATGGATGGGTAGATGAATGAAAGAGAGAAGGATGGGTGGTACATAGATGGATGGATGAATAAATGGATAGGTAGGTGGATGGGCAGATGGGCAGGTGGATAAGTGGGTAGATGGGTAGGTAGATAATTGGGTAGATGGATAGGTGGATGAGTAGGTAGATGGATAGATAGGCTACTGATTGATTGAGTGGATAGATGGATAAATCAATTGATGGGTGGGTATGTGGATGAAGGAGGGAGGGATGGATGGGTCGGTGAGTGGATGAGCCACTGATTGATTGGGTAGATGGATGTATAGATGGATTGATGATGAGTGGGTAGATGAAGGAGGGAGGGAGGGAGGGAGGCATGGACGGATGGATGGATGGATGGATGGATGAATGGATGGATGGAAGGATGGATTAATACATGGATGGATGGGCCACTGATTGAGTGGGTGGATGGGTAGATGAATAGATGGGTGGAGGATAGATAGGTAGGTGTGTGGATGGGTAGATGGATTGATGCATGGATGGACGCATGGATGGATGGGCTGCCTATTGAGTGGGTGGATGAGTGGATAAATGGGTGGGTGGGTAGGTGAATAGATGAATAGACTGATGAATAGACAGGGGGGTGGATGAATTGGTAGATGGGTAGATGGAGGTATACATTGCTGGGTGGATAGGTGGGTGAATGGATGAAGGATGGAGGTATGGGTAGATGGATGGATGGTTTAGTGGATGAGTGAGTGGATGGACTGACAAATGGCATGCTCCCAGACTGTTTGTCCTTGGGTGGAGTCATGCAGGTATCTATTGCAGCTGGGCCTGAGTCAATCTCTGAAGAGAGAAGTGGAGACAGCGAGCAGACAGATGAGGAAGGAGAACTGGACTCAGAGGCCCAGGCCCAGCCCTTTGGCAACAAAGTAAGTCATCTCCAGTCACCCCCTCCTCAGCCAACTCAATTCCACCCCGCAGCTGGAACGTCAGGTTCTGATTTCCTGAAAAGCTCGATGGCCTCTCCACAACTCCACTAGTTCCTACTGCGTGAGCACCAAGAATCTGCTGCCCTTTCCCAGCCCTCAGTAGTCTCTGAGATCATTGGGCACCAGGCAGGAGCAGTGCTTCCACCATCAGAAACCTCAAAAGCAATGTGTGGGATAGGCAAAGCCTGCTGAGTGTGTGGCTGTCGGGCAGGCAGAGGTCCTGAAGCGCTCTCAGGGGTCCTGAAAGCAGCTGCCTTTGCAGCTTTCAGAAAAGTGGACCCCTCAGGCTCTCCTCTGAGAGCTTTTCTCCTTCTGTTTTTTGTTTGTTTGTTTGTTTTGGTCAACCATGAGCCTTGTGTTTCTGTTTTCAAGTATTATTTAACTTATTTTGGGTGGGCGAGACAAGCAAGGTAACCCCTGGGCTTTGGGGTGGGATGCAGGAAGCGGGAGCAGCTGGAAGAAGGGACTGGGTAGGTGAGCAGAGGTTCAGACTTAGACGCTTGGAGAGAAATGGGCCAGTAACATGCAACATGAACAAGGTTTTTGTGGCTGCTGTGAGGGGAATGTCATCCTCTTTCGTTTGAGAACATTTGATTCATGCTATTTATGAAGCTCCCAGAATGCTCTCCAGTGCCTGGAGTATTCCCTACATGATAGAGCAGTTTAAAGAATCAAAAGAATTATAACGAAATAGGGGTTTAGAGCTAAATGCAGGCTCTTGCATCTAAAGAACAAGGAACTCTCAGGAGCTTGCCCACCTCTGCCTCTCTCAGCCATCGCGCCCCCCTTTCCCGAAGCCCCAGGGACCCTCCCCTCTCCCAACCCTGGAACAGCTTGCATGCCCCCCAGGTGGGGCCCCTGGGGCAAGGGCAGGGGTTCAACTCAGTGCTCCTTCTGCTCAGCCAAGGTTCTGGAGATGCAGATCCCATGTCCTGGGTGGGATGGGCACCGTGAGCACCAACCAGTCCTCCCACCATCTCCTCCTCTAGGCTCGGTCAGGTTCGTTCCTAGTGGAGGAGGTGGATGTGCTGGAAGAGGAGCCTGCCCCACCACCCTGGGGGCTGAGTATGGGTTTGGGGAGGTGCGGGGTGTTTGGTCCTCTCCCTCAAGCTAGCCCTGACTTGAGTCTTGTCCTGTCTTGTGCCTGCTGAGAAAAAGCGCCTCCTCTCCATCCAAGACTTCGACTTCGAGGGAGACTCAGATGACTCCGCTCAGCCTCAAGGTCACTTCCTGCACCTGTCCTCAGTCCTTGAGGCCAGGGACAGCCTGCAGGTCAGTGAGTCCTCGTGTCTTTCCCCTGCTCTTCCCAGGAACCTGGGTGGCAGGTGCTCAGGCCCCAGGTGAGGGACAACACTCTGGAAACAGTGTCTGATGGCAGCACAGTCCCACTGGCTCCCAAGGCATGACAGGGCAGGGGGCCCTTGTGGGAAGACAGGATCCAGAGACCTCACACTCCCTCAGGATTAGCATGTCTGGAGATACTGAGCAGGCAGCTTGGAGAAGCAGGGGGTGATGCAGGGCCCTGAGGCTGGACAGATGAGCTGGGGCCCAGGGATCGGTGCTTGGCACAGAAATAAGGCAGAACCCCCAAGACTCGGGAGGGTAGGACAGAGAAGGGCATCTGAGGTAGAGTCAGGCAGGGCCTGCCATGATGCCTGCATCTCCGTCTTACTGGGAGGGGTACATACACTTTATCGCTCAAACTAGGACAGTCCTGTGATATCGGCAGCTATTAATGACCACACCTAGACACAGGGCATATGCAGGGGCCATCCAGGTGAACAGGACATGTGGCCGCCTTACTTATTAGGTGTGTGGCCTTTGTCCCTGGAACTTCTTCAAGGTGCTCATTAGTGGTCATTGCTGGTTGATCATTATTCATTAGTATTTATGTTGCGATTGAAATTACTCAAAATAATAGATTAGATACTTAGGAGTAGGGTTAGAAGGGATGGGATAAAACAAGAGAGAAAGTAGAGTGATTAGGCCTTTCTGAGTAGATACGGTAACGGAGGCTGAAATTTGGGTTTGTGTAAAGGTCTTTGGTATAGTTAAATTAGGTCAAGAAGTGAAGCCAGATTTTGGCTTGTGAATAGGCTTGAGACGGGGGTTGTACAGTGAATTGTGGCTGAATAAAATCCTAGTATGTTGGAGAAGTTAAATATCCGTAATGGGTGTTTTAGTTTAAGGTTATTAGTTATGAGATTAAGCTCCATTGCTAGCAAGAAGCCTAAGGTGTTTACACCTAGGGCTGTGAGCTTCAGGTAGAGTGGTATGGTTTTTTGAGGGAATGGAGCAGGAATGATAGTGTTGGTGATGAGGAATCTGGCAAAGATGCTGCCAATTGTTAGGCGCTTAATTGAGTTAATTAAGAAGGGGTTATTTTCATTAATAGTAACCAGAGTTGTGAAGCAAGGTTGTCCTATTAGAGCGAAGAAAATAATAAATGTACTATAGACAGCTGTTAAGGAGGTGGCAATAAGATAATAGAAAGGGCTCAGGCGTTGGTGTATGACGTGCTTGTGGTTTCAATGATGAGGTCTTTGGAGTAAAAGCCTGTGAGGAAAGGCATACCTGTTAGTGCAAGGCTGCCAATAACAAGGGAGGAGGAGGTGAGGGGTAGAGTCTTGAATAGCCCTTATTTTTCGGATGTCTTATTCATCCATCATTGAGGTTGTGGATGATGGACCCTGAACCTAAAATAATATAGCTTTAAAAAAAGCGTGGGTGCAGATGTGAAGGAATGCTAGGTGTGGCTGATTAATGCCAGTTGTGAAGATTACAGGGCCTGGCTGACTTGAGGTGGAGAATGCCGTGATTTTTTTAATGTCATTTTGTGTTAGAGCACAGATTGCTGTGAATATGGTAGTAACAGCCCCCAGACATAATGTAAAGGTTTGGATTGATAGGTTATTTTCTATTAAAGCTTAGAAGCGGATGAGCAGGGAAACTCCTGCTACAAGCACAGTGCTGGAGTAGAGTAGGGCTGAGAGTGGGCTTGGGCCTTCTATGGCGGATGGGAGTCAGGGATGGAGGCCCAACTGGGCTAACTTTGCCACTGCTGCAAGGAGAATGCTATTTCATGGAAGGGGTTGGGGGTGGGGTCTAGAATAAATATGTGTTGAAATTCTCCTGTATTGGAGGACAGGAGGAACCATGCTATAGCTAAAATAAAGCCGGCCGGGCGCGGTGGCTCAAGCCTGTAATCCCAGCAATTTGGGAGGCCGAGATGGGCGGATCACGAGGTCAGGAGATCGAGACCAGCCTGGCTAACACAGTGAAACCCCGTCTCTACTAAAAAAATACAAAAAAAACTAGCCGGGCAAGGTGGCGGGTGCCTGTAGTCCCAGCTACTCGGGAGGCTGAGGCAGGAGAAGGGCGTAGACCTGGGAGGCGGAGCTTGCAGTGAGCTGAGATCACACCGCTGCACTCCAGCCTGGGCGACAGAGCGAGACTCCATCTCAAAAAAATAATAATAATAATAAAGCCAATATCACCGATGCAGTTGTACTGCACTGCTTGAGGGGTGCGGTATTAGCATCTGCTCGGCCGTACCACCAGCCGATTAGTAATAAGGGCATCATTCCTACACCTTCTTATCTGATAAAGAGCTGAAAGAGGTTGTTGGTGGTAACCAGAATTAATATTGTGATGAGGAAAATAAGTATTTGGAAAATTGATTAATGTTGAGGTCTGAGTTTAAATATCATATTGAGAATTCCACAATAGATCGGGTAATGAAGAGTGCTGCTGGGATAAATATTGTGGAGAAGTGGTCTAGTCTGAAGCTTAGCGAGGGTTTGAGAGTCTGGATTGTCAGTGTGAGATAACAGCTTCTTGGTCTGTGTATATAAACGTCGTTGTAGGGATGACTCTAACGATGAAGGCACGTGCAATAGATGGTTTTACGTAATTTGGGTATGAATCTTTTTTGCAGGGATTGGCTAAGGTAACAGTAATTGGTAAGATTAAGGGGATTAGGGCTGTTATAGCAGGGGAAGAATTCATGTTTGTTATTTTTATTTGGAGTTGCACCAATGTTTTTGGTTCCTAAGACCAACGGATGACCTAATCCTTTAAAAGCTGACAAAGCCATGTTGTTAGACATAGGGGCATGAGTTAGCAGTTCTTGCATACTTTCTCGGTAGGTAAGAAGTTGCAGGCTTCTATTGTTAGATCCACAATCTAATGTTTTGGTTAAACTATAGCTACAGCATGCAAACCCCATAATAATTTTAGGGTTTAAGGATAATAGGAAGATAGGCACAAGGTGTATAAGTATTCATGTATTTTCTCGTGTAAAGGAAGGTTTAATACTGTTAATAGACAAGTGTCCCTCGTTGTGTCATGATTAGCATATACAGGGAGTAAAGGGCTGTAATTAGTATATTAAGTCCTATAAGCATAATGGTGATATTTGATCAGGAGAATGAGGCCATAGTCACAAAGTGTTCTCCTACTAGCTTACTGGTAGGGGGTAAGGCAAGATTAGTAAGATTTGCTAGATGTCATCAAGAGACTACTACTGGGAGCAGTGTTTGAAGGCCTTGGGTAAGTAATATGGTTTGGCCTAGTATAAGGGCTGTGCTGGTTATTAGTGTCAGGTGGCTTGTTTGAAGGGCTCATGGCAGTGGTAGTAGTAAAGCAATCTCTAAGTCGAACAGGAGGAATGTGATGGCTACTAGGAAGAATTTTATGGAAAAGGGGAGGTGGGCAGAGGCTATTGGGTCAAATCCTCATTCATAGGGGCTAGATTTTTCTATATAAATATTAAGTTGTGGGAGCCAAAATGCGATTATTATTAGTAATAGGGCTAGTAAGGTGTCAGTTACTAGGGCTAGTGTCAAGCTGATTATTTCTGCCCTACAGGATCATTTCAAGGATGCTGTATTAGGGTTTTCTTAGAGGGACAGATCTAATAGAATATATATATACACACATAGGGGAGTTTATTAAGTATTAACTTACATGATCACGAGGTCCCACAATAGGCTGTCTGAAAGCTGAGGAGCAAGGAGAGCTGGTCCGAGTCCCAAAACTGAAGAGCTTGGAGTCCGATGTTTGAGAGCAGGAAACATCCAGCACAGGAGAAAGATGTAGGCTGGGAGGCTAGGCCCATTTTGTTGCCTCACATTTTTCTGCCTGCTTTATATTCACTGGCGGCTGATTCGATGGTGTCCACTCGATTAAGGGTGGGTCTGTCTTCCCCAGCCCACTGACTCAAATGTGAATCTCCTTTGGCAACACCCTCACAGACACACCCAGGATCAATATTGCATCCCTCAATCCAATCAAGTTGACACTCATTACTAATCACCATAGATGCTGTACCTGGAAGGCATGAGACTCACAGGTAGGCAGTAAAGGTAACTATGGGCACTGAGCCAGGCCCAGGCCCAGGCCCAAGGCCAGCTTCATAGTGAACTCCTAAACTCCATTCCCAGCATCCCCTGGGCACATGCAGTGCTGAGCCAGAGTTGGGGCGGGGCTGGGTCCACCCCGGCCAGTCTGAAGACCCCTCCAGGAGGAGGGAGAAGCAGGGTGGGTCCTGGAAGCCAGCAGCCAATTGGTTTCTGGGCCACAGGTCCTGCTCTAACTGGAGGCTGGCCTAAGTGTGCATTGCCTCTGGCCTCCACCCCCCACTCACAGTCAAACTGGAAGGGTGCTGTGGCATATTACTTCTTGAAGCCCTCAGCACCTCCTCTCTTTGGGGACAATGATATAACACAGAGACCCCTCTGCTGGAGGGATGTCCGGATTACAGCCAAGGAGCTGCCAGGAAGCCCCAACCCACCTTTCTGATCTTCAAAGATTAAGGTGTACATAGTTAGTAACAGTGTACCCTTCTCCCAAAAATATGAACTTCCCTGCCCACGTCCTCGGGGCTTTGGTCTCTAGGTGATTCTGAGCCCCCTGAGGCTGTGTCAGGAGAATTTTGGTCCCCTTGTGTCATGCCTGGCCCAGGGTGTCATTGGGAACCCCAACATTGCACAGACACATGCAATAGGCAGTCAGTAGGCAACAAATAGGCAATATATGCTTTCGCACAGTCTTCGAAATTAAAGAGAACTGAGTAGCAGGGGCCAGCATGGATGGGCGTCTGGTGCTGGGTCAGTCAAGTGCCTGGAAAGCCTCAGGGCCTGGATTGAAAGACCCACATTCCAGGCAGCGGCCCCTCCTAGTAAACCCCGCAGAGGAGGCTGACAGCCCCATGTGCTTAGTCCCTCACAGATGAGTCCTGCTCGGAGAAGGCAGCCCCCCAGAAGGCTGAGGGCCTGGACGGGGCTGACGCTGGGGCCTCTGGGTGCCAGCGCCATACAGAAGAGGAGCCGATGAGCGTCTCGCCTTCTGGACACGGCGCCCTCGCTGAGCTCTGCCCGCCTGGAGGCTCCCACAGTATGGCCCTGGGGGCCGCTGCTGCACTCAGTAGGTGCCCTTGGCCAGGGTCTTCCTGATGGGCTGGGCATGGGGGAGCGGGTCACTGAGAAACAACCCCAACACCCTGACCTATGCCTTCACATGGGCTGATTTGAAAGGCCTCTTCCTTTGGCGTGATTGTCCAGGACGTGCAGTCCCAGCAAACGCCGTGGACACCTGCCCTCCCTGGGATGTGTGCTTCCCTGTAACTCTCAGAACTTCCAGCACAGGAGGTGGCCAGCCCACAGCTCCCTGCTGCTGACCTGGGGTGGGACATGCAGGCCTCCCTGAAATGACTAGAACCACTGGTCAACCAGCCAACTATCCTGGTCTGGGCAGGATGGGCATCTGGGCATCGCCACCACTGGCCCACAGTTGGCTCAAGGCTGTTGATCAGGAGATCTTCAAGCGCTGAGAACCTAAATCTGCTCGGCTTAACTTTGTGTCAGTTTTGATTTGAAATGAAATCCCCAAATCTCTGTCTTTTCTGGTAGCCCGAGGTTGTATGTACCGTGGGTCCAGGAGTTCAGATGTCCCATCAGAGCAGGAACAAGTAAGATGACGGCAGCAGCCAGCTTCCCCCGGCCACAGTGAGTGGCTGCGTGCGGGAAGGCTGTCTACTCTCCAGCTTCCCTCTTCATTGTATTGAAGGGACCATAATCTCATGGCCCTCACGCTGACGGGAACCTTGGAAGCTTTGGGAGGAAGGCAGGGTTCTACTTTCCCCCAAAATAATGAATCAATGAATCTACTTTGGCCAAGCCACAGGATGCAGACCTGGACAGCAGTTTTGTTTCCCCTGTGATCTCAAGTCCTCCGAGCACGTGGACAGGAGGCAGTGTGGGGAGAGGCCAGGAGAGACCGCATCGTGCTGGGAGAGCTGCCTCGGAGTTAGGCAGTTCTGAGTTCGGAGCCACACACTGCCAGTCTGTTTCGCTGGTTCTCACACACATTCTTTTTACACATCAGCCTCTCAAATGGGGAGTGTCTTACAGTGAATGCAGGAAGAAAGTCTTAGTGAGTGTGGTAAGAAAGGGGTGTGCTTGAGTCTCACTGGCAGCACTGTCTCTCAATAGTACAACATCCAATCTGCAAAGTCTGAGATTCAATGAGATATGCTGTGCTGTTAGAACAAATTGCTTAAGCTCTGTGCACCTCAGTTTCCTCATTGTACAAAAGGGGTTAATTGGCCGGGCGCGGTGGCTCAAGCCTGTAATCCCAGCACTTTGGGAGGCCGAGACGGGCGAATCACGAGTTCAGGAGATCGAGACCATCCTGGCTAACACGGCGAAACCCCGTCTCTACTAAAATACAAAAAAAAAAAAACTAGCCGGGCGAGGTGGCGGGTGCCTGTACTCCCAGCTACTCGGGAGGCTGAGGCAGGAGAATGGCGTGAACCCGGGAGGCGGGGCTTGCAGTGAGCTGAGATCCGGCCACTGCACTCCAGCCTGGGCAACAGAGCCAGACTCCGTCTCAAAAAAAAATAATAATAAAAAAATAATGTCTAACTCATCCCATTGTCATAGGGATTAAATGAGATGGCTGAACCTGTTTGACTACATAGCAAATTATCACAAACCTAAAACGTGACGTGAAGCAACACAGTTATGATCTCATCGTGGATTCTTGTGTTATTTGCAATTTGAAATTGAGAATCATGTTACATTTGCTTTTCAAACATGCAAAGTATGTCCACTCTTATCCCCACCCGCACTGCCAGGCAAGGGCCTCTTTTTTCCTGAAGATCTTTGTGTGTGGCCGTGGAATCTGCCCCATTCTTACTGTGACTTTAGAACCTCAGCCCCGTAACATGAACATCATTAGTCTTCATTTTCTTTGAGCTCTCATTTTTCTTCATTGGACTAAACACGTCCATCGGCTTTCAACTTTTCACTCTCAGTAATTCAAACTCACTCTTGCTCCGAAGGGTCAAATGTCATCAGGAATGAGCAGCTGCCCCTGCAGTACTTGGCCGATGTGGACACCTCGGATGAGGAAAGCATCCGGGCTCACGTGATGGCCTCCCATCATTCCAAGCGGAGAGGCCGGGCATCCTCTGAGAGTCAGGTAACAGTGGCTGGAAAGACTTCTGTCTTGTCATTTCTTCAGGTGGAGTCTTTTTACTTCCACACCAAGTCACTTTAGAGAAATTGCAGCTCTTAATACTTTCAGACTATGAAATTGCACAAGCCTACTTAATGGAGATATGTCATCACAGTATTTTTTATGGAAGTGAATTCACATAACAGAAAATTAACCATCTTAGTATGGCCATTCCCCCAAAATTAAAAATACAGTTTCCCTATGATCCAGCAATTCCGCTTCTTGGTATACACCCCAAAAAATTGGAAATAGGGACTGAAAAAGATATTTGCATCCCTGTATCCATATTATTATTTGTAATAACCAAAAGATGGAATCAACCCGAGCGTCCATTGACAGATGAATGGATAAAAAAATGCAGCATGTACGCAGCACGGGGTATCATTCACCCCTAAAAAGGGAGGGAATGCTGACACATGCTAGACCATGGATGAACCTTGAGAACACTGTGCTAAGTGAAATAAACCAGTCATTCTGGACAGATACCATATGGTTCCACTTAATCTGAGGTTCTTAGTCAAATTCATAGAGACAGAAACCAGAATAGTAGTCAACAGGGGCTGGGGTCAGGGGGATGCGGAATTAGTGTTGAATGGGCAGAGTCTCCGCTTTGCATGATGAAAGGAGTTCTGGAGATGGACAGTGGTGACGGTCATACAACAAGGTGAATGTACTTAATACCTTGAAAATAGATAAAAGGGTAAAATTTTCTATCTATTTTATAATTTAAAAATTTGAGAAAAGGAATATCTTATGGAATTTAGGGGAAAATAAATAATCTTATGTCTTTCAAAAAATGTATTATTTATTTATTTATTTATTTTTAAGACGGAGTCTCCCTCTGTGGCCCAGGTTGGAGTGCAATAGTGCGATCTCGGTTCACTGCAACCTCCGCCTCCCGAGTTCAAGTGATTCTCCCTCCTCAGCCTCCTGAGTAGCTAGGAATACAGGCGCGCACCACCACACCTGGCTAATTTTTGCATTTTTAGTAGAGATAGGGTTTCACCTTGTTGGCCAGGCTAGTCTCAAACTCCAGACCTCAGGTGATCCCCCCACCTCAGCCTCCCAAAGTGCTGACATTACAGGCGTGAGCCACCGTGCCTGGCCAAAAAATTAACTTTTAAGGTGTACAATTCAGTGACAGTACATTTACAGTGTTGTGTAACCACCACCTCTCTCTAATTCCAAAACAACTTCACCCCCCGAAAAAAATCCCATACCCATGAAGCAGTTATTCCCCAGTCTCCCTTGTCCCCGGCCTCTGACAACCACCAGTCTTCCTTCTGTCTCAGTGGATTTGTCTATTCTGGACATTTCCTGTAAATGGACTCACAGAAGGACATCTGGTCTTTTGTCATGAGCTCCTTTCACCGAACATAATGCTTCTGAGGTCCATCCATGCTGTAGCACATATGGGTGCTTCATTCCTTTTCATGAAAATATATATTTTATACTCGATCAAGTATTATATATTTTACAAGAGGAGGAAATAACCTGTCACCTATGTGAAACCCTTAGCGGGCTGTATTATTTTTTTTTTTTTCAGATAGATTCTTGCTCTGTTGCCCAGGCTGGAGTGCAGTGGAGCAATCTCGGCTCACTGCAACCTCCACTTCCTGGGTTCAAGCGATTCTCCCACCTCAGCTTCCTGAGTAGCTGGGATCACAGGCACCCGCCACCATGCCCGAATAATTTTGTATTTTTAGTAGAGATGGGGTTTCACCAGGCTGACCAGTCTGGTCTCAAACTCTTGACCTCAAGTTATCTGCCCGCCTCGGCCTCCCAAAGCATTGGGATTACAGGTGTGAGCCACCATGCCCAGCCCCTTAGCAGGTTTTATATAGGCATCAAGAAACTCCACTCATAATACTTAACACCTGTTAAATTAGTAGAATCACTCACATTGTAGACATTAACTTATGAAATAATTCATCACAAGATTTAAGTGCTCTGAGTTCCGCTCGCTGCGTTTAAATGATGATTCTGTTGAGTTAGCTGATTTCAATTTGAGCAAGTTCATGTTGCTGGGGGAAAGGCAATATTGTTTCTTCTGAGAACATTATGGCCACTAGATTCTTTAAGGCAATGAAAGACACAGGCTATTAATGTCTCTGATAGAGCTTTGACTCCAGCAATGTAATCACAGGATGGGGGCTGTTCGGTAACTGATGACTCTTGAGGCACGAAACCCAGAGAAGGGGAAGTGGGGCTGCTCTGAATGGAGATGGAACCGCAGTTTCACCAAGGCTGGTCTCAGGTACATCTTCTGGTGCCTGGATGAGTGTAGGTCCAGCTCCTTGGGCATAGTGATGCCTGGTACAGAGCCCCTACTCCCTCCTTCTGGGAGAGCTGGGGAAGGGAAGGGCTTTGTAGAACTTCCCTTTGGGCCTGTGGGCTGTCAGGAGGGAGGCTGAGCGAAAGCTGAGCCTTGTCAGGAAAGGCCTGGAAGCAGCAGGGAGGCAGATGGTGCACAGCTGGGGTTCTCAAGGGGCAGGCGAGGTGGGCGGGGCACACAGAAGCTGCTCTGCAGGGTCCAGGGCTTCTCCAGCGCCCGGGCCCTTCAGTGCACAGGAGGACCTGAGATGGAGCATCACCCAACTCTTCAGCCACAGGGCTTGGCCTACACTGTGGCAGTCACTAGACCAGCACTGGCTCAGGAGTGGGCAGCAAGGAGAAGTGTGCGGTGGGCCCCGGGCTTTTCTGAGCTCTCATTCAGCAGGAAATCTGTCCTGTGGCTGTTCGCACAGGGCCAAACCTTCGCGTGCATGATAAGTGGGGGGCTCCTCCAACCTCCTGTCACTTTGCTTCTGCACCCAGAGAAATGATCTGCCACAAACGGGCACCAGAATTTCAAAAAGAGCCTTTCCTAGCATGGCAATATGGGGAATCGCAGGGGTTTGGGTTCTAAAATTGGGCTAGCGTCCACAGGGCAGAAGTGCGCAGTTTCTGAATTCAGCATCTCTCCGGAGTCAGTGCCCTCGGCTGACTTTTTACTGTAGTGTCATCTGGAAGCTTCCTCAACCCTGGGTGGAAATTTCTCCTGCACCAACTTCCTTGAGGGCCCACTTAGTCTCTGAAAGAAGCACCCTTGCCCCTGAGCATAGCCGGGCATGAAAGGCCCTGAGAGGGCCTGCATGGAGACTACTTATGGCCGCTTCACCCACTGGCCCCACAGTTCCTGAGGCATAGAACTCCTTTGATGTAACAGCAAGCAAGGCCCTGATGCAAGGAAGTGTCCTTTCACTCAGATCAGGGAGTGACTGGCTTGGGCCCTGCAGTTTCTGTGTCCCAAGAGGACCTGGAAGCTGCAGGTGTGCTGAGCCCTGGCAGGGACTCAGAGCAGACCTGGTGCTGCAACATTCACGCCTCCACCACCTGCATTCGCAGATCTAGTTCTGAAACATGGAATACGCACAAGTCGGGCAGAGCAACTTCATTACTCACAGACAGGCAGCAAGGTCCCCCAGGCTCAGGGAAGCTGCAGGGAGGGTAGAGTCTCGGCTGCAAGTGTCCTGTGTCATGCGGCAGCTGGGGGACCCCAGAAAGCATTCCTCTCTGAGTCTTATACCCTGGGAAACTGGGATCACTGGGCCAAAGGATATCCAGTTCTAGAGCTCTAGACAGTCCAGACAGTGTATCAGAAAGTGGCTTTCTTGGCACATTCTACAGTTATTCTGAAAAAAGGGGAAGAGCCGACTCAGCCAAGTCCATCCAGGGACCTGTGGCTGCAGGGGACAGTGGAGGACCAGGGTGGCCAGGATAGAGACCTCTTGGGTGTGGCCAGGATAGAGACCTCCCCGGTGTGGCCAGGATAGAGACCTCTTGGTGAGGCCAGGATAGAGACCTCTTGGGTGTGGCCAGGATAGAGACCTCCCCAGGGTGGCCAGGATAGAGACCTCTTGGTGAGGCCAGGATAGAGACCTCTTGGGTGTGGCCAGGATAGAGACCTCCCCATTGTGGCCAGGATAGAGACTTCTTGGGTGTGGCCAGGATAGAGACCTCTTGGGTGTGGCCAGGATAGAGACCTCCCCAGTGTGGCCAGGATAGAGACCTCCCCAGTGTGGCCAGGATAGAGACCTCCCCATTGTGGCCAGGATAGAGACCACTTGGGTGTGGCCAGGATAGAGACCTCTTGGGTGTGGCCAGGATAGAGACCTCTTGGGTGTGGCCAGGATAGAGACCTCTTGGTGAGGCCAGGATAGAGACTTCTTGGGTGTGGCCAGGATAGAGACCTCTTGGGTGTGGCCAGGATAGAGACCTCCCCAGTGTGGCCAGGATAGAGACCTCCCCAGTGTGGCCAGGATAGAGACCTCCCCATTGTGGCCAGGATAGAGACCACTTGGGTGTGGCCAGGATAGAGACCTCTTGGGTGTGGCCAGGATAGAGACCTCCCCGGTGTGGCCAGGATAGAGACCTCCCCAGTGTGGCCAGGATAGAGAC
The DNA here is from genome assembly GCF_024542745.1 of Macaca thibetana thibetana. Lineage (NCBI taxonomy): Eukaryota > Metazoa > Chordata > Mammalia > Primates > Cercopithecidae > Macaca > Macaca thibetana. Next base: position 5,113,817 of record NC_065589.1, on the reverse strand, counting down.
CTCCCAGCCTGGCCAGGTAGAGGCCCATGGCAGATCCTTGGCTGGCTGAGCATCTCCTAGCTTCCTAGTCTGAAGACAATGGGATGAAGAAGAGAATCAAGTTGTCTATTTTCAGTAAACCTTTAGTTTAGCAACTTTAGTAGCGTTTAGTAAAATACGTATCATGGTATCCAGCCCCGCTGAAATCAATTATCTTTTATACCTGCTTGGAATTATTCTCTAGTTCATGTTTGTATATCCTGCCTCTGGAATTGTTTCTCTTTATTTATTCCTATGAACTTGTATTTACTTTTTCAACCCTAAATAATGAGATTCAGAAAATATAAATAAGTATTAGTAAATCGAGTTTATCAGAACAAAAGCTTGAGAGTGGCCACCCGGAAACACAGACTCCAAACAAATAGGGCCCCAAGTGGACTAGTGAAGGTTCCACTTCTGTAGAAATGTTAGCAGGATCACATCCTTGCGGAGGAACAGTGACCTGGGGGGCCCTTATCTCCAATCCTGTTTGGTCTTAATTATTTATAGGGGGGAAAAAAAAGGTAGAAGTTTCAGCTATGAAACATGTCCTCTCAAGACTTAGAATTTAAAGTTCCAACAGCTTTATTTGAATTATTTAATGTCACAACCTCAACTAATATTTCACTTAGATTGTTTCCCATGCATCTTTATGTGGAGGAAATTAAGCAACAGAAGGAAGCTCCAAACGCAGCAGCGATTCTGTACTTCAGAGAAAAAACCCAGACAGACTCTTAGAGGGCCTTTGTGAAGTGACTGCCATGGGACCCCAGGAGGAAGCCCTCTCAATCTGCCCATCAACCCCAAGACTCCCAGTCATGCCCTCAGAGCCTGAGCGTTCTCAGGAATCGTATTTTATCACGGCTCCTCTGAGGAGGCAATGCGTTGCCTGCCTTTGCATTTGTATTTACAGCCACAGCTTTCCAGATGAGGGGTAATCAGAAAAGACTCCCTGTAGATATTGCTCAAGCCCAGACAAGGCCCAAGATGGCATAAACGTGTGGTAGGAAGGAAGCTTCCAGGGGGCTGAGATGGGAGATGGGAGAGGACACCACCCTGGCACGTACCCTCCGCCCCCTCACTCCTGAGGGCTGGCCGCGGGGCCATTCATGCGTGCTCAGGCTACAGACACGAACAGTTTCCCATAAAAGTGTCACCAGTGACACATTTTGTTGGTTTGTTTTAATCCCTAGCCAGTGTCTGTATTGCATTTGTAAACTTTAAACTTTGATATTGTTGCGAATTGAAAGCACAAGGGGTTCATACCTAGTATTCCATCCGTATGTATCTAAGTAAAGTGATAATCCTGACAACTGGTGCCCATGCAGGGTCAGACACCCAGGTCTGAGTGATGCTACTCCCCCCAGAGCAGTTGCTACTCTTGGAGAAATTTAATTTTTTTAAAAACCCGAAATCTTTTCATTACCCAGAAAATCTCTCCATAAGGGTAACAGAGAAAGAAGACAGTTTTATTCTTGAACAAGCATCAAACCAGCGTATGGCACATGCCCCAGGCAATCCGCTGACAGATTGCAAAGACAGGAAGGGCTCTCAGGCCTTATGCAGCCCGGCAGGCCCAGCCCATTCTACACAGTTCTCAGCACAAACCATTACCAGTCCTCACCAGTGGGAGGACCTGATGGCACCTTTGATCGCAGTGCACATCCTCGCTCTAGCATCATAACCGGAGACCACTGTGTTGGCTTTAACCAGAAGAAAAGCAACCTTCTCACACATCTTTAAGATGGGAGCTAGTTTTGCCAACTGAAGCAAGGTGCCCACCCACGTTAGCCTCTTCACCCTCTCTTGGGGAGTGGGAGCTAGGGTTATCTCCAGGGATGTTTCCATTTCAAAAACACAGTTCCCAGGTGGCGTTTTGAGACTGCAGAGAGGCTTTTTAGCCATTTTAAAGATTTAAATTTATTTGGAAAAAGCAGAGAAAGAAGCTCTGAAAGACAAGGGGGCAGTGGGAAGTCTCTTCTCTATTTTCTTTCTTTTTTTTTTTTTGTCAGAGTCTTGCTCTTGACACCCAGGCTGGAGTGCAAAAGCATGATTTCAGCTCACTGCAACTTCCACCTCCCAGGTTCAAGCGATTCTCCTGCCTCAGCCTCCCAAGTAGCTGGGATTACAGGCACCCGCCACCACGCCTGGCTAATTTTTGTGTTTTAGTAGAGACAGGGTTTCGCCCTGTTGGCCAGGCTGATCTCAAACTCCTGACCTCGTGATCTGCCCCCGCCCCCCTCAGCCTCCCAAAGTGCTGGGATTACAGGCATGAGCCACCACAGCCGGCCTCTTCTCTATTTTCAGCAGGCAGAGTGAGCGCCTGATTTTTCCAGTGTGTTTGCATTTGCCCCCACACCACTTGGGCACTCAGCAGTCACCGAGGAGCTGCTGCACCTGCATGTGGGCTTGTCTGAAAGGGGCCCGGCGCTCCCGAAGCCAGGGTTGCATCATACTCATTGTGTCCATGCTGGTCACCTCCTCAGTGTGGGAGCCTGGACACAGCCAGGGCCTTGTCAGAAAGCAGCGTGCACTCACCCTGAGCTCACTTCCCACTCTTCCCTGCTGGCCTCTCCCTGGTTCCCTGCCGCCGCCACCCACCTGTAGCTCCTGCCCACTTCCCGCAACCCCGACCTCCTCCATCCTGCTTCCAGTTTCTCCCCGTGTGCATTTTCCCCTCTCTTCCACTCTGGATGTGACATTTCCCAGTGATGGTGTCAGGCACTGGCTGGGGAGCTGTTACCCTCTCCTGAGTCCGCATGTGTGCCAAGCCCACTGCTTCCGGGAGACAGAGGCTGTATGCCCAGGGCTGTCTCCCCAGGGTATTGATCTCTGCTTCTGCAGATGCTCAACAGGACCAGAGGGTGACTCAGTTACTAGTGGCCACTCAAGGCGTGGGCTGAGGTCTAACCGAAATCCTGGTGTTGACATTTCTCAGCCAATCATGTCCTTCGGGGAGATTTGCCCACTCAAAGCCCTTGGTGCTGTGATGATTCAACTAATTACCAACCAAACAATACAAAAGCATCTTAACACTCCACAGCACCACTTCCCCCTTTTAAAGCCAGGTGAGCTGTAAATGAGATAATGGCAGGAAAGATGCATCTGCTGAGCGAGGAAAACAACTAGAAAATTGATTTCTCATGTCTCAGTCTGGGAGCTAATAGACTTTGGGTGACTCAAGAGTCTGGTGACTCAAGGGATGAGGAAGTCGTACCTCTGGTCCCTTTATGTTGTCACCTGAAGTGCCTTGCCTCCTAGCCTACTAGTGACCCAAGGCTCTTGCTAGTTTGATCACTGTAGCGTGATTAACTGATATCTTCCTGTGCTGCTCAGTACCGGCAGTGACAGTGGCTGTCCACACTAATGACAACATCACAACCTTCCAGATTCAGCTCCTTGTCCTGCTGGACTCGGCTCCTCTCCTGCCACTTTCACTGTCCTACTCTCTGCTCTTGGTTCTGCTCTAACATTTTGCTTGGTGTTCCAGGACTCGTGGTGTCAGAAATGGGTTTCACAGTTAACCTTCCCAGGCCATGTCATGGGTGGTGGCCTTAGCTCTCCTTCTACTTCTTGGGAATTTGGTGCTTCTGAGGTGGTGGGTGCCAGTGTCTTGCTGGTAGGAGTGCGCTGGGTCCTCTGCCCACTGTTTCTCTCCTTCTGCTACAGATCTTTGAGCTGAATAAGCGTATTTCAGCTGTGGAACACCTGCTGACCTACCTGGAGAACACAGTTTTGCCTCCCTTGGCCAAGGTAACACCAGGGGCTGGGCAAGGAGAAAGGGCCCCCACAGCTCCTTAAAGGAGGCTGAGGTGTGACATGGGCTTTTGGGAGAAGAGTTTTTTGAGATTTTGCTGTTTGTAATCTTAAGTTCTGTGTTCAGTTCTCAGAGAGTCAGGAGGTTCCCACCACGTAGCCTGAGTGAAGTCGTCTGTCCCATCCAGGCCTGCCACCACCCCTCATCCCCAGAGCTTGAATGAGAGAGAACTTGGAGGGCACACAGGTGTAACAGCCTTCCCGGGGGACATAACTGGAGATGAGAGGAAACTTTCTTGGCCCTACAGCCTCTGAGATCTAGGCACCAAAGCAGGGTGGAGTCTCCTTCCACACCATGTTTGTGAATGTATCATCAGCATAGCTTAGTCTGCTATATGCTGCTATAACAAAATACCACAGACTGGGTAATTTATAATTAGCAGAAATGTATTTGGCTCATGGTTCTGGAGACTGGGAAGTCTAGGATCGGGGGTGGCATCTGGTGAGGGCCTTGTTGCTGTGTCACCACATGGCACATGGTGACAGAGGGCAAGAGAGACAGAAAGCAAGACGGAACTGAACTTGCTTTTACAACAACCACCCTGGAATGAATAACAAATTCATTCTTTCAATAATGATATTAATCCATTCATGAAGGCAGAGTCCTCATGACCTAATCACCTCTCGAAGGTCCCACCTCTCAACACTATTGCACTGGGGATTGAGTTCCCAACATGTGAACTTTAGGGGACACATTCAAACCAGAGCAGCACACCAAGACAACCTGATGGGGAGTAAGTAAAACAAACCATGGCCTGCTGCAGGAGTGTGCATGCATGTGTGTGTGTGTGTGTGTGTGCTTTTGTGGCTGAGAGACAGGCAGACAGACAGCCGGGGGTGCAGAGGGAGTGGGAGACCCAGTCCTCCATTCTAGCTGAGTCACAGCCACACATCTAGCACCTGGGCACCGAGATAAGGAGATTTAGAAAATATGATTAAGTATTGAGTTTCTTTGACCACAAAGTTTGAGGATAGCCTTCTGGGCCACGCAGACTCCAAAAGAAAGGGGTCAGCACTCCAAAGTGGAGAATTTAAAGTTTCACTTATAGAGGCAGAAACAGAGAAGTTTCTCAGTGTTGCAGCATTTTCCATACAAGGCCCGTAATTGCATTGTAGCAATTCAATAGGTTACAGCTTACTAATTCGGGGAAGATTGCTTTAACACTCCATGAGTAGGGGTAATGATCTTTAGAGAGGTCTCATCTCTGGCGCCACTCGGTCTTTCCTAATCGTCTACAGGGAAAAGCAGAAACTGAAGCTGCATGCTACTTGACTCAGGCCACATAGCCACATCGCTCTCAAGGTTCCCAATCATTTGAAGCTCCCGCAGCTTTAAGTTTGAATGATTTACCACAGGACACTCCTGTAGCACCCTAGGTTTGCAGCTGCTCATTTTTGTTGGGGCCAGGGCTCCGGAGAAACAGATTTGGGTGAAGCTCAGGCTGAGGACATGAGACCAAGTGGGAAGCAGAGCACACAGGCCCCAAGTTAGACCCCAAGGGCTATGCCTGCACAGGCTCTGACCCCAGCCAGTGCGGAGGGAGATTCAGGCCCAGCCCACATGCCATGTGTCCAGCAGGGACCATAGCTGCCTTTATCTGTAAGGGGATGGGTTACTGTGCTCTAGGCTTTAGAGGTGGCTAGGGCTAGACTGACCATGTGCCATCATTTCATTTAATCCTGCAGTACCCCTGCAAGGTAGACATTTCTTTCCCTCATTTATAGATGAAGAAACTGAGGCCCAGGCTCTCATGAGTGAGACTCAGCCCATCACTGGCTGGAGAGCACCAGCTGAAAGCACAGGGAGGTTGGGGAGAGCGTTGCTTCCCGCGGGATGCCTCTAGAAGGGCCCTCGCCTGCACTGGAGTCAGAGTGGCCCCAACACAAGCTCCAGAGCCCCATCGGACCCCATGGCCCATATCGAACCATTCAGCCCCCAGGCCGCCCCCAGCCCCCTGCTATACACTGACCCAGGTTCCACTCGGGCCTCAGCTCTGCCTCTCATGTAGACACTGGAGATCTGTCACTCACCTCCTTTACCCCTTCCCTGCCCAACTCCTTCCCCACCCTGCTGACCCCTCGGCAGCACTTGGGACCCGCTGTCTGATAGCCTGCCCGGCCCTAACTCCAGCCCACCCAGAAACGAGTTACCCTTGCAGAGGGAAAGGGCGGCCACCATTGCCGTGGCTCTTGCTGGTAGCTCCCGGCTTTGGCCTTTTGCTCATACAAATCTCAGCCCAGGGACTAGTAAGTCAGAAGTAACAGACTCCACATGGGACCTGCACTGCCCACACACTCCCCGTGAGGGGACGCTGCTTGCAGGAATGGCCCTCTGGGCCGTCAAGGAGCTGGACCTGAGAGGCAGCCAAGCCCTCCACCTTGAGGGGGCTGGATCTAGGGTGGCCAGTGTCCTGTTAGGGGCTCTCAGGGCTTGCACCTGGAAATTCCTGGCAAACAAGGACGAGTTAGTCGCCCTGGCTGTGTCCCATCATGCTGGTTCAGGTCCCTGTCACACACGTATGTTGTCATGTGTTTTCCATACATACATGTGTATACGTGTGCATGTGTTGTGTATGTAGGTTTGTGTGTGTGTGTGTGTGTGTGAGTTTATTTACTGGCTTACAAAGTGAGGACAATCCCTGCCTCTCCCGGGCATCCACCAGCTTCCAACCCCCACACCCCATCGCTCTGCTGCGTCCTGCCTGATGGGTGCTGGGCTTCCGTTTCTCACGGGGATTCTGCAGTTGCTCAGCCCCGTGCACTCTGGGACAAAGTCCAGCTCATATCAGACCCAGTGGCGTTTACAGGCTGAATGTCACTCCCGATCTTTCCACCGAGGGCCTCTGTGATGTGGGGGCTTTGTCAGGAAAGTGGAGCCTCACGGAAAAGCATCCCGGCTCAAACATACGGCTTATTCATTGACTGAATCTAATTATCCCCTTGGTGTTCGTCTGTGAGACCCCAGGCAGCCAGCCCTGTCGATCTGTCTCAATAGGCTTCGTCCAAATAGAAAATTAGATGATCGTGCCTAATATCCTCAGCTTGATGGGTGAGGGAGGGATCAATGCCACCCAGGGGCACCGTGGGCTGTGAGCAACTTCCTGGTGGAGGCGCCTGCCCTCCCTTCCTCCCAGTCCTCCAGTGTCAGTGGAGGTGACGGCTCCCAAAGGAAGGGACGAAGGGCGGCACTAAAATTCCCCAGGTGGCATCTCTGGGCGGCCGTCACCTCACATTTCAAAGTCGACTTCATGGGGCCAGGGGAAAGCCCTCGGAACGTGGGATGGCTGAGTGAACGGACAGGTGCACTGGCAGACAAGTGAATGGGCGCCGTCTTCCTGGCCATGTTGCTAACTTGTGTGACTTCATCACTGGGAAGAGTCAGGAGACACAGGGAGCCACTCTGCTCCCAGTGCCGGCCCCTGACGGTGGGAAGGTGGCCATGAACAAAGTCAACAAAAACGCGGGCCTCGTGGGGTTTGCATTCCATTCAGGGGAGGCAGGAAACACGCAACTGCAGGAACATCAAGTTTCCCCCAGAAGGGCAGGGCCTGCATCTGCTGAAGGGAACTCAGCACAGACAGGTCACAGGGAAAAGGCCAACGACGTGTTACCGTGCACATGAACACGGGGGTCCCGTGAACGTGGGACTGGAAGCAGGGACAGATGACTGAGGTTTACACCCAAGGCGACAGGACGGATGGGGCTTGGGGCTTCCTGAGGGGTTGCAGTGGTGACAAGGTCATGGGAGGGGGAGGGGAGGAAGGGCTTCTGGTTATGGAGGTAAAAATCTCTCAGGTAACCAGGAGCTGCCCTCGAAGAATCGGCAGCAGCCCGTGCTGGCGGCGTCTCCATCTGACGTGTCAGTGTCAGGCATCAGTGTCATCTTAAGATCGCTGGAGGGGGTCTCAGAGAAAGCCCGTCTGTCTGGTGTTCAGCTCACCCCTACAGCTTTCCTCCACAGACAAAATCCACCTCCCACCCCCCACACACACACACAAAGACAGGTTTTCTGAGCGATCCCATCTGCAACTTCTCTGAATAAACAGCTGGAAATACGTCCCAGAAGTCTATTCTGGGGTGGTGTATTTTGGTTTCCTTCACCAACCAACAAGTGGAACACAGGTCAGGAGGTGGAGGAAGGTAGAGAAAAATAAGTCAAGGCAGAAAGTCTTTGGGGTGAGGGTGGCATTTCAACCAGGACAGTCAGGGCGCCCCACTGAGCGTGAGATTTGCCCAAAGAGCTGGCAGAGGTGCCGCTGTGTGGCTATCTAAGATCAAGTGTTGCCCCTCCTAAGGTCCCAAGGAGGGAGCCACTGCAGGAGAGAGCCTGGCCGAGACGGGCAAGGCAGGGGCAGGCGGGGGAGCAGAGGCTGGAGCTGGACGTAGTGGCAGAGTCAGACAGAATGGAGCCTCCCAGGCCATGGTCCAGGCTCTGCTTTTTACTGTGGAAGGGATGGGGAGGCTTGAGCAGAAGACAGCTGGCTGAGGGCACAGGGGTTGCTCTGGCCGTCCTCCTGAGAACAGGTTGTGGAGGTGGGAGTGAGACAGCAGGGCCGGCTGGGAGAAGGCGGTGGTCGAACCAGATCGCAGCAAAGGTGGTGCGAGGCAGACCGATCCTGGGGGCCTCGTGAAGGCAAAGCCAACAGGAATGGATATTTGGGACGAGAGAAAAAGAGGAGTCAGGATGTCTGCAAGGTTCTTGGCCTAAGCAAGGTTCTTGGCCTAAGCAAGCTTTAAAGAGTGGAGCTGCCTCAGCCAAAATGAGCGACGCTTTAAATCTCATCACCTACCTTAGCACAGTGTTAGCTGTAAGAGGCAATTGGGATAATTTTGTGTTTTTATCACATAACTCTGTTACCTTCTGAGAGCTGGCGCCTAAAACTCCAGGAAAGGCCAGCGTCCACAACAGACAAAGCCTGCCCTTAACCTCCCTGCCTCCTGCCCACAGACAAGGTGGCCAGTGGAACTAGACCCTCTAAGGACTTTATATAGATTATTGAACTGAGTTGGTATGAGAACTTGCAGGTTAGATACTGCTGTCACTACCATTTTAACGCTGAGGGAACTGTGATGCAGAGGGGTTGAGTGACCTGCCGAAGGGCACACGGTCTGACGGGAAGCCACAAGGGAACTCGCAGTCCAGTGGCTGGTTTTATGTGATCAGGAGCCGTGTGCCACAGAGGAGTGTCCCACAGCAGTTGCTAAATGAATCCTTGGCCAGAGCGTGGGAAGAGTCCAGCCCCTGGAGATGGACCCGACCAAGGCTGTCTGTGTATTTCCCTGAGAGAGAGTGGGCAGAGATCTGTGAGTCCACACCCCTCTCTCCCCATCCCTAGAGTGAGGACATCAGCCTGGAATAAACAAGAGGCACCCTTAAACGGAAGGGATGAGAAGGGAAAAAAACAGTGGGTCTTAGATAGCCAGGAGTGGTGGCCAGCTTTCCCTGGGAGCCCCCAGCCCTGCAGAGCCTGCTTCTGGGGTCTGGGACTGGGCCCCAGTGGGGCACGTTAGACAAGCCGGCATGGAGAAGGGAGGCAGCTGAGCTCAGCAGAAACCCTAGGTGTGCTGGGCCCAGGCCCATCTCCCAGAGCCAGCCCTGGAGCTCCACGGCTCCAGATGACTAGCCGAATCCAAGCCCACTGGCCTGTTCTGTCAGGGTCTAGGTGCTGGAGTGCACACGGAGGCTGATGTAGAGGAGGAGACCCTGAGGAAGAAGCTGGAGGAGCTGACCAGCAACGTCAGTGACCAGGGGACCTCGTCCGAGGAGGAGGAGGCCAAGGATGAAAAGGCAGAGCCTGACAGGGGCAAATCAGTTGGGGCTGTCCCCCAGGCGGACCCAGAGGTGAGACTACCCCCCAGGGGTCTCAGCAGGACCCTGCAGAGGTAGGGGCAGGGATGGACAGTCCCAGCTGGCCACTGCCCTCCCCAGGGAGGTAGCCACCCACAGGGGCACACCAAGGGCCCTTGATGGGTTCTGCAGCTGTGAAACCAGCTCCCAGGATTCAGAGAGGAGAGCAACGTCATGGCGAATCCCCATCTGGGTGAGACCCCGCACTCCCTCCTGCTGCCGGTCAGCCTCCGTCCTTCTCTTTCATAGGTGAGCATGGCTGCCCATCAAACCAACAGACAGGAAAAGAGCTCCCAGGGCCCTGGGGACCCCGTCCAGCACAGCAGGACCACAGATGAGGAGCTGTCGGAGCTGGAGGACAGAGTGGCAGTGACGGCCTCAGAAGTCCAGCAGGCAGAGAGCGAGGTAGTCTGGAAGGCACAGGGGAGCACTGGGTTCCGCAAACACAGATGGTGACCACACCCGAGCATTGAACATCTGACAGCTCTAACCATCTGACAGCTCACACCGAGCCCTCCCCATTGGCCCAGCATGCACAGCTCTGAAGGCCAAGCATGAACCTGGGGGTTTCTGTGGGACTCACCTGGCTCACCACCCATTCACTGAGCCCTCCACCCCTTCCCTTTTTCCTGTTCAACTTGGTGAGGTACAGGCAGGGTTTCCACCAAGAAAAAGGTGATGAACACACAATCCCTGACCCAGGATGGGGGCCTAGAAGCAGGCCTGGAATTTAGGACAGCCCCAGACCTCAGCACTGGACTCTATCCCGAGGGCCATCTGTGAGTCTGAGTTGTGGCTGCAGAGCTTGAATCTGGGTCTGGAACCTATCAATAGTGCACAAAAGTCAAAGGGCAGAGCCAAAGCATTCAGGCCTCCCAGGGACAGCCAAGGAGACTTGGGCACTGCTCTGTCCTCCCTGGAGACCTACAGAGAGGAGAAGTTCTGCCCCTCAGACTGTGGGGACAGCCAGCCCCCACGACCCGCCTCCACTTCCCTTCTCATCAGCAGGTGTCTGTCACTCCCTGAGGACAAAGAGCATGTCCCCTAGAGCTGTTCAAGGGGAGCAAGTCAGGCTCTGGACTTTCCCTTCATGTTTTCCTTCTTGCTTTGCAAATAAATGTAGCCCACATTGTGTAGGTCACGGAAGATCCAGCTGCGAATGTCTTAGACCAAGCCCCTGCCTTCCTGGAGCTTGTGTTTTTAGTGGAAGGAGATAAACAGCAAACAAACAAACAAGATCCTTTGGGTTCATGAAAGGTGTGATTAAGACAGTCAGTGAAGATGAGCCCCTAGAGTGCTCGGGGCGGGGCGATTTAGATAAGGTGGTCAGGAGGGATACTAGGAAAATAAGCCAACCTGGCAAATCCAGGGGACAGGAGTCCGGGTGGAGGCAGCAGCATGTGCCAAAGCCCTGGGGTGGTGGTGAGCTTGGTGCGTGCAGGGATTACCCGTGAAACCCTGAGACCGGGTCAGAGTGATGAAGGGAGAGTGTGAGGAGGGTGGACGGCAAAGGCCCCTGGGGGCCACTGGAAGGATCTGAATAGGGGGTGATGGGACCTGGTTCTAATTTCCAGAAGCTGCCCCTGGCTGCTGTGGGAGGAGGGGCCTAGGGAGGGAGGAGTGGAAGGGGGACTGGGCAAGGATGATGCCAGTGGGGGTGGCCGACTGCTAGGTGAAGAGTGGCCACTACTGTCCTTGCCAGTCACGGCCCCTCCTCCAGTCCCTCATGGGAGCCAGACTCCCTGAGACTCCAGAATACGCCCCCCATCCTGCCTTCCTCCTGCCTGGGTGACTCACAAGGAACACCCCCTTCTCACCAACCACGAAAGACAAACGCCAAGGGGACCACCAAGACGGGCATGCGGCTGGGACGCCAATCTTAAGGGAAAACACAAGTAAAATTGGCTCCAGGAGTGAGCTGGGGGCAGCTGCTCTTCCTGTCCATGACTTTGAGGCAGGACCTCGAGCGTCTGTCTGAGGGGCCGTCTGTCTGTCTGCTGTCGTCTCGCAGGTTTCAGACATCGAATCCAGGATTGCAGCCCTGAGGGCCGCGGGGCTCACGGTGAAGCCTTCGGGAAAGCCTCGAAGGAAGTCAAACCTCCCGGTGAGTGGGGCACAGTGGTGAGTGGGGGGACGGTGGTAAGTGGGGGGACAGTGGTGAATGCAGGGACAGTGGTGAGTGGGGCACAGTGGTGAGTGGGGGGATGGTGGTAAGTGGGGGGAACAGTGGTGAGTGGGGAGGGACAGTGGTGAGTGGGGAGGGACAGTGGTGAGTGGGGAGGGACAGTGGTGAGTAGGGGCACAGTGGTGAGTGGGGGGACGGTGGTAAGTGGGGGGGGACAGTGGTGAGTGGGGAGGGACAGTGGTGAGTGGGGAAGGACAGTGGTGAGTAGGGGCACAGTGGTGAGTGGGGGGACGGTGGTAAGTGGGGGGGGACAGTGGTGAGTGGGGAGGGACAGTGGTGAGTGGGGAAGGACAGTGGTGAGTAGGGGCACAGTGGTGAGTGGGGGGACGGTGGTAAGTGGGGAGGGACAGTGGTGAGTGGGGGGGACAGTGGTGAGTGGGGAGGGACAGTGGTGAGTGGGGCACAGTGGTGAGTGGGGAGGGACAGTGGTGAGTGGGGGGACAGTGGTGAGTGGGGGGACAGTGGTGAGTGGGGCGGCAGTGGTGAGTGGGGGGGCAGTGGTGAGTGGGGGCAGCAGTGGTGAGTGAGTGGGGGGGGCAGTGGTGAGTGGGGGAACAATGGTGAGTAGGGGAACAGTGGTGAGTGGGGGAACAGTGGTGAGTGGGGAGGGACAGTGGTGAGTGGGGAGGGACAGTGGTGAGTAGGGGCACAGTGGTGAGTGGGGGGACGGTGGTAAGTGGGGGGGGACAGTGGTGAGTGGGGAGGGACAGTGCTGAGTGGGGAGGGACAGTGGTGAGTAGGGGCACAGTGGTGAGTGGGGGGACGGTGGTAAGTGGGGGGGGGGACAGTGGTGAGTGGGGAGGGACAGTGGTGAGTGGGGAAGGACAGTGGTGAGTAGGGGCACAGTGGTGAGTGGGGGGACGGTGGTAAGTGGGGGGGGACAGTGGTGAGTGGGGAGGGACAGTGGTGAGTGGGGCACAGTGGTGAGTGGGGAGGGACAGTGGTGAGTGGGGCACAGTGGTGAGTGGGGAGGGACAGTGGTGAGTGGGGGGACAGTGGTGAGTGGGGGGGACAGTGGTGAGTGGGGGGGACAGCGGTGAGTGGGGAGGGACAGTGGTGAGTGGGGGAACAGTGGTGAGTGGGGCGGCAGTGGTGAATGGGGGGGCAGTGGTGAGTGGGGGCAGCAGTGGTGAGTGGGGGGGCAGTGGTGAGTGGGGGGGCAGTGGTGAGTGGGGGAACAATGGTGAGTAGGGGAACAGTGGTGAGTGGGGGAACAGTGGTGAGTGGGGGGGAGCAGTGGTGAGTAGGGGGGCAGTGATGAGTGGGGGAACAGTGGTGAGTGGGGGGGCAGTGGTGAGTGGGGCACAGTGGTTAGTGGGGGCAGCAGTGGTGAGTGGGGGGGCAGTGGTGAGTGGGGAAACAGTGGTGAGTGGGGGGGACAGTGGTGAGTGGGGGGAGAGTGGTGAGTGGGGGGAGAGTGGTGAGTGGGGCACAGTGGTGAGTGGGGGGAGAGTGGTGAGTGGGGGGGGAGAGTGGTGAGAGTGGGGGAGAGTGGTGAGTGGGGGGGACAATGGTGAGTGGGGGGCACAGTGGTGAGTGGGGGGCACAGTGGTGAGTGGGGGGACAGTGGTGAATGGGGCACAGTTGTGAGTGGGGAGAGAGTGGTGAGTGGGGACAGTGGTGAGTGGGGGGACAATAGTGAGTGGGGCACAGTGGTATGTGGGGGGGGACAGTGGTAAGTGGGGACAGTGGTAACTGGGGGTATAGCAGGACAAGCCACAGACAAAACCCCTCAGACACCGAGTTAAAGAAGGAAAGGCTTTATTCGGCTTGGAGCTTTGGCAGGACTCACGAATCCAACAACTGAGCTCCCCGAGTGAGCAATTCTTGTCCCTTTTAAGGGCTTACAACTCTAAGAGGTTCCGTATGAAAGGGTCATGATCGATCGAGCAAGCAGGGGGTACATGACTGGGGGCTGCATGCACCGGTAATCAGATCAGAACAGAACAGGACAGGGATTTTCACAACGCTTTTCCATACAATGTCTGGAATCTATAGATAACATAACCGGTTAGGTCAGGTGTCTATCTTTAACCAGGCTCAGGGCACAGCACTGGGCTGTGGATTTCATTTCTGCCTTTTAGTTTTTACTTCTTTCTTTGGAGGCAGAAATTGGGCATAAGACAATATGAGGGGTGGTCTCCTCCCTTAGGGGGACAGTGGTGAGTGGGGGGACAGTGGTGAGTGGGGGGACAGTGGTGAGTGGGGACAGTGGTGAGTGGGGGGACAGTGGTGAGTGGGGACAGTGGTGAGTGGGGACAGTGGTGAGTGGGGGCACAGTGGTGAGTGGGGGCACAGTGGTGAGTGGGGGCAGTGGTGAGTCGGGGCATAGTGGTGAGTGAGGGGGACACAGCAACCTCAGTTGAGTTGGTGCCCCCCGAGGCCTCCCCACAGCACACATGCCACCGGGGTCTGACAGCAGGATCCTGGCCCCCTCACCTCCCTTCCCGTGAACATCCGGCCCGAGTTTCCTCATAGCCAGTTACTCAACTATACCTTTGTTGGGGTTCATTTTTGTTTATTATTTGTTGTTTCTACCAAAAGCTCTTTATGAGGGGACTCTGAGCCCTGCTCTGAGGATCTGAAAGGCACACACACTCACAGTGTGAAATCCAAAAGGAGCCACCTGAATCACATTGCCTCTTATTGAAAGCCTTAGTCCGCTGCAACGTGAAGATGGATGTGACTAGAAGGGATGGCGCAGGAGACTCACATCAGAGGAGCTGCTCATGTCAGACCAACATCCTCCTCTCCTGATCCCATCAGGAATCTTCAGACAAAACCATCCTGATGAGGACATTTGGCAAAAGAATGGAAGATGTCCTTAGGAGAGTCCCAGACAGGGTCACGACGGAAAATACAGGATGCCCAGTTAGCTTTAAATTTCAGATCAACAATAATCTAGTAAAAGTATGCCCCCATGCAACATTTGAGACTTACACTAAAAAAATTAGCTGTTGATCTTGTGAACGCAAAATATCTGAGACAGGTCTCAGTCAATTGAGAAAGTTTATTTTGCCAAAGTTAAGGACACACCCATGACACAGCCTCAGAAAGTCCTAAGACTTGTGCCAAGGTGGTTGGGGGAACAGTTTGCTTTTATACATCTTAGGGGGACATGAGACATCATCAGTATGTGTAAGATGTACCTCGGTTCGATCCAGTAAGGTGGGACAACTTGTAAGTGGGGGCTTCCCGGTTATAAGTAGATAAGAGGCAAAAGGTTACATTATTTTGAGTTCTTGATCAGCCTTCCACTGAATACACAATTTAGTCTGGCTCAATGAGTCTGTGTTTTTACTTAAGCAACAGGGGAGAGGAAGCAATCCGATCTGCAGGTGAGCTTCAGAGGGATGACTTGGAATAGAATGGGAGGCAGGTTTGCCCTAAGCAGTTCCCAGCTTGACTTTTCCCTTTAGCTTAGTGTTTTTGGAGTCCCAAGATTTATTTTCTTTTCACAATCTGAAATTCAAAGCTCCCTGGGTATGCTGCTTTTTAATTTGCACAGTCTGGCAGCCCTAGTCCCAGAGCCCTGGAATGGCATACTGGAGGTGGCCGTGCAGTCCCAGAGTCCCCGACCAAGCGTGCATAGAGAGCATCCATCCTTACATCCGGCTGACACATGCCCATGCTCCTCCCTGTGGACAGAGGTTAAACAATAACATAAAGTTTCTTCTTTGTCCTCTAGATATTTCTCCCTCGAGTGGCTGGGAAACTTGGCAAGAGACCAGAGGACCCAAATGCAGACCCTTCAAGTGAGGCCAAGGTACGTGTTACTCCATCCAAGCCCAGACACCGCACGAAGGCGGAAGACTGCACCCCTTTCCAGCAGTGTGGCAAGTCCACAGGGTGGTGGAGCTCCTGTGTCTGCAAAGCCGCCCACACAGCTGCAGTGCCCACACAGCTGCCACAACACCGTGGCAACTCCCATGGGTTGGCTTCCTCGGTGGCACACACTGAGCTGGGTTTGTGTAGATGCATTTGTTGAAAATCCAAGAAAGCCCAGAAGGGGAGTGGGAAAGTGAGATGGGAAAGGAAGGAAGCAAGCATCCGACATGAAGTAAACCCACACAGGCTGACTGTGGCTCAGTCCTCCTGGGGGCTCTGGAGACCATGCAGTTCACACCCCAGAGTTAATTCCGTGTAGGAGCAAGGCCACCAGCACTTATCCTTCCACACCCGTCAGTCCTGAGTAAGGGCCAGGCCCTGGGCCACACACATTCCCAAGCACTTCTGCCCTTCCCTGAACAGGCACAGCGGGCCAGTGGCCTGGGGACTGCCTCCATCTGGGAGACCGAGGCGCTGGCTGCCGAAGGTGGAAACACCCAGGAGCCAGTGCGCTCAAAATGGCACAAGGACTTGCGGCGGTGTGAGCGGGACCCACAGATGGCAATGCACAGAGGGCGGAGCCAGCCTGGGAGGGAGGAGCTCCCTGCGTTCAGGTGGAGTGGTTAGGAGTAGGATGAGGGGTGCCATGGCCAGCACCCCAGGAGGAATGGGCTTCAGCTTCAGGCCCTCCCTGCAGCCCAGCGCCGCAGGGAGCCTCGAGGAACACCTAGCCACTCCTCATCACAACCCTGGCAGTTCCTCACAGTGACATGCAGTGTTTTCAAAAGTCCATCTTTCCACATGATGTTTAGAGCACCCAGCGGCTAGGCAGTGCTATTAACCCTGTTGTACTGATGAACCAACCAGCCAGCTCAGGGCAGTGGGTGAGCCTGATCCAGATCACAGACAGGAAGTGACAGCAGGGTCTCAGCCCAGGCCATGCCTGACACCCACACTCTTCTCTGGGGGGGGCCACTTCCACCTTTGTCCCCAGAAGCGCAGCCTGCCAGCTTCTGCAGCACCTCTGGGAGCCACCCACAAACTCAGCCAGGCAAAATCCCAGGGTGCCAGACACCAGGAGAAATTTCTAGGGGAATTAGGCCATTTGGCTGTCTCTTCACTTCCCTGAAAAGCCAAACAGAGAATGGATTTCTTATCGCATCGTAGCAAGGTAATCAACTGGAAAAGAGACAGGAGGAGAGGAGAGGTGTGAGGACCAACAGTCACAGGGACCCGGGAATCGTATTAGACACAATTGATCTTCCAGTGTCCTTGTAAAGAGAGCTACAGGCCCACTTTACAGAGGAGGAGACCAAGGTTCAGAGAGGATAAGAAGTGAATTAGCCGGGTGCAGTGGCTCACACCTGTAATCCCAGCACTTTGGAAGGCCGAGGCGGGCGGATCACGAGGTCAGGAGATGGAGACCAGCCTGGCTAACATGGTGAAACCCCATTTCTACTAAAAATACAAAAACAAAATTAACCGGGTGTGGTGGCAGGCTCCTGTAGTCCCAGCTACTCAGGAGGCTGAGACAAGAGAATGGCATGAACCGAGGAGGCGGAGCTTGCAGTGAGCCAAGATCGCACCACTGCACTCCAGCCTGGGTGACAGAGCGAGACTCCGTCTCAAAAAAAAAAGAAGTGAATGAATTGCCCATGTCACACAGTGGTAAGGGGGTAGTGCTGGGATCTGAACCAGACCTGCAGGACAGAAACTTATACACCTTCTGCCATACCACCCGAATGTGGCAGCTCCCCCAAAGCTGAGCATCTCTTATTTCAGGCATTTAGTGCTTAATTTATTGAAAATGTCCATTCTAATGTTGCTAAAAGTTCAAATATTGCTAGAAAGCAGAAAACAGTGAGCCTGGTTAATTAGAAGCTGGAAGAGCAATAAGAAATCAAAACTTAGTTCACAATTCCTAAACATCACAATTGGATGAAGCCTGGAGACACTCTGTTTCTTCTAGGCAATGGCTGCGCCCTATCTTCTGAGAAGAAAGTTCAGTAATTCCCTGAAAAATCAAGGTAAGAGCCCTCTGCTCCCCGCACCCCCATGAGCCTGGGAAATGAGCTCCAGGGAGGAAAATGACAGTCGCAGCTCTGTGTGTTTCTTCATAATCTGTGGGACATATCTCGTGTCCTGACTCCCAAAAATCGTTCCCAGTGCCACTCGGGTCACCCTCAGGACCCAGCACGTTGGTGTTCCAGACAGCTGGAACTTGCTGCTTTAAGCGTGCAAAGGTGGCCCTGGTGGCAGTGGTGATGGTGGTGGTGTTTCCATGTTTTTCTACATAAATTGTCCTAACATGGTACACAGTTTCTGGCCTTCTTACAGAAAGTACAGGTCATCATTTAGCCTTCCTTGAAGGCTTGGTGGTGAGAGGGACATTAGCTTTGTCCTGGACTAATGGGATGTGAGGCCTCCCCAGCATGTGGTCGGGCTCTTGGGGTATCTGTGTGCTCATTTCATTCACTCAACCTGTGACCCAACCACTGCTTGCCGGAGGCTGGCAGCTCCTCTCCCCATTCAGAGCCCCGTCCTTCTGCTGTCGAGCTGTTTCAGGCCCCGCCCCTCTGCTATCCAGCTGTTTCAGGCCCCCAAGCATTGTTGCATTGATCTGTTGTCCCTGTTTTCTGAGCTTTGTCCTCACACACACCATCATTCAAACTCTGCCACAGCTGCAGTCCTAGCAGACAGTGTGTGTCCCTCCTCTGCTCACAAGCAATCCTTGGCTCTCAACTGCCTGCAGAATGAAGTGGGATTTCTTAGCATAGCCCTGCAGACTTTGGCCATTTGTCACACACTGGAGTCAGCCGGCCCCCTACTACACCCACCTAAGGATGCACCTCCTTCCCATGCATGGAACAACACAAGCAGACGCTGGTTTCAGAGTGCGCCACACAAGCACATGCCTCCACGCCTGGGTGTGCCCCCTCCCTGCCCATCTCTGTCCTATGAAGTCCTCCGGGGCCAAGTATGAAGCCTCTCCCCTGGGGCTCTCCACCACCTCCCTGCAACACCCAGCACATTGATCCCTCTTTCCAGTCAGCTCGCTCCTTGGTCAGTCAGCCACCCACCTCCATGCCAGATCGCTCTTTGCACCCCCTGAGCTCCCAGCACACATTCTGGTCAATCCTGGGACAGAGCTGGTGCCCAAGGCCCTTTGGGGCTAATCCCAGATTCAGGATCACCAGCCAGGAGAGCGACTTTGCCAGAGATGACCTGCTAAGGAGCTGCCAGCAGGGGCTCCTGGAGATCCACGTGCTGGCTCTGAGGGGAGTTTCCAGCACGTCTCGTGGGCTGAAATCCAGGTGGAGATTCTTGTTTTGTTTTGTTTTGTTGAGACAGAGTCTCACTCTGTGGCCTAGGCTGGAGTGCAATGGTGTGATCTCAGCTCACTGCAACCTCCGCCTCCCGGGTTCAAATGATTCTTCTGCCTCCGCCTCCTGAGTAGCTGGGATTACAAGTGCCCACCACCATGCCTGGCTAATTTTGTATTTTTAGTACAGACAGGGTTTCACCATGTTGGCCAGGCTGGTCTCGAACTCCTGACGTCAGGTGATCCACCCACCTTGGCCTCCCAAAGTGCTGGGATTACAGGCGGGAGCCACCATGCCCAGCCGAGAGGTTCATGTTTGTAGCAGGAGGACAAAGGGCGATTCCTTGCATCCTCTGTATGAATGGTTTCGTGAAGGGTAGACTCTGTCCTATCCAGAGACCTTACTCATGTCCAGTCCAAGGCCAGAATAGCTCACCCCCGGCCCCCTGATAGCCCACAGGCATTTTGGGGTCTGAACGGCAAAGTTGAGGCCTGACCTTCACGTTTCTCCCAGCCATCATCACCACCCTCCGCCAAGAGTGGCCAAGGGGGCTTTTCACTGTCTACAGAGGCCAGCCTCACACACTGGCAGGTCCTCGGGCCTCCATCCCAGGGTCTGTGGGGCCTCGTGTGACTTCACTCCTCAGGAGTCATGATCCCTCAAGTTAGGTGATTCCCTCCACAGAGGTTAGTCCTGGAGCAGGGACAGAGGGTCGGCAGGCCAGGCCAGATGACCCTGCAGAGAGAACAGCACAACAGGAGCATGCTGCTGAGCCAACTCCCAAAAGAGGAAAGGGACAAAGGCCTGGCTTGTAGCATGTGCCAGTTTCTGTGGCATAAATTCTCCCGCGCTGGCTGATCACAAGTTCCCAGCTGATGTCACCGAGTGTGGGGTCAGGAAGAGGCGCACACAGTCAGCTCTCAGGAGCCCTGGCAACTGGCTCCAGTCAGGCAGGCCACAGAAGACATGCAAAAGTGAAGAAGGGCCTGCACCAGCCACCTGAACACAAACACTCAACCAGGATGTGAGGCCAGATGCCCCCAGTTACACAGCCACGGCCCCAGGAGGGGCCCCGGTGATGAGGGTCAGAGTCTGAGACCCCTTGGGCTGTTGCCATGTCACAAAGGAAAGGCAAGGAATCTGGGTATGGTGGCTCACACCTATAATCCCAGCATCTCAGGAGGCCAAGGCGAGCGGATCACTTGAGGTCAGGAGTTCGAGACCAGCCTGGCCAACATGGTGAAACCGTGTCTCTACCAAAAAATACAAAAATTAGCCAGGCATGGTGGTGCACACCTGTAGTCCCAGCTACTTGGGAGGCTGAGGCAGGAGAATCACTTGAACCCCAGAGGCGGAGGTTGCAGTGAGCTAAGATTGCGCCACTTCACTCCAGCCTGGGTGACAGAGCAAGACGTTGTCTCAAAGAAAAAGAAAAGGAAAAAGAAAAGACAGAGACCGCATACCAGTGCAGTGCAACGGGCCTTTCTGCTGTTTCATTAGTGTGAGGATTCCTGGGGCCACAGTGAGGTGGAACGTTAATGCCTGCTCCAAAACAAAGGAGAAAGAAGTTGGCAAAACTGTTTATTTGCATGAAACCTGAAATGTAAATGTCTTGTTAAAAATATGTGATGTGGAAACTTCTTAAAAGGGGATATGTCCATTTTTATTCTACCTTTTAAATGTCTGAGGAGGCCTAGGCACTTGTTTGGGCTAGGTATGTGATTGATAAAGCACCATCCCTCTCCCTGTTTTCCCCAAAGGCAAAGATGATGATTCTTTTGATCGTAAATCAGTGTACCGAGGCTCGCTGACACAGAGAAACCCCAACGGGAGGAAAGGAATGGCCAGCCACACCTTCGCGGTAAAGTTTTCTCTCATTCTCTGAGGAGTTTTTAAAATTCAGTGACCCATCAGATTTATGTGTTAATATTAAGTCTTCAGAGCAAAGAAAATGGAGATAAACAAAACAAGGATTCAGACCAGAGAATCAAAGCAAAAAGTAAAGTCTTTGCCAACGAGGGCTTGAACATCTAAATACTCTGAAATTAGAATAATATCTTCTTGTGTTTTAGAGCTTTAAATTTTCAAATACTTGTCCACACACCCCATTGGATGAGGACCTGTGTCATTGACCCAAATTTATAGCTGAGAAAACAGAGGCAGAGAGAGGCTAAGTAAAACACCCCAAGGGAGTTCACCTAATATTGTGAAGAACACAAACCCAGCTTTTGACCAACTTGTCCATGCATGTATGTGTGTGGCTGCATTCACTCCTGTGTGCATTTGTGTGTACTGTGTGCATGCCTGTGTGTTTGTGCACACCCATGGGTAGGTACCTGCTTACACACCCAAGTGTGTGTGTTACCACAACGAAAGCACAGATTTATTGAAAAGGAAGTTCACTCCACAGAGTGGGAACAGGCTAGAGCCAGTGGCTCAGGAGCCTGGTTACAGAATGTTCTGGACTTTAAGTGCCCTCCAGAGGTTTCCCATTGGTTACTTGGTTATACCCTATGCAAATGAAGGAGTGGACCCAATCAATGTGATCGGTCGCAGGAGGCAACCAATCGGAGGCTGAAGGGAAGTTACAAATTTACACATGAAGACTTGGCCAATGGCTTGTCTGATTGGTTGGGGGAGGGGACCAATCCGAGGTACTTTCCATTTTCATCTGAGATGCAGAGGAAAGGGGGCATAGCAAAGGGAGTAGCCGCTGGACTTTTTGCTCCTCGGGCACGGAGAGGTGGGGTTTTCATTTTGATTCAGTTCTAGGAAGTTAGCACGAATTGGCCGTAGGTTCCCTACCTCCAGACCCTATTCTCTTGCCCCACGTGCGTGTGTGCACAAACATATAATCTAAGTTTATGTCTACTGATGTGCACATCCATGTACACACCTGTGTATTTGTATGTGCACGCCCATGTGTGTCTGTGTTATATGCCTGTGTGTGTTTGTACTTTACAGAAACCTGTGGTGGCCCATCAGCCCTAACAGGGGACAGGACAGAGCAACAGAGCAGCCCTGCACTCTTTTCCCTCCACCACGGCCATCCTGTCCCTCATTGGCTCTGCGCTTACCACTGTACACAGTCACCATCCCAGTGAGAAACAAGGAGCACCCTCTACGTGGACTCCCCCTGCAAGAGGACAGCGACATTCAGTCCTGCACTGCTCATTTGGGTTTACTGATGACTCCTGGCCACCCCACCAGCCCCTCTGATCTGTGAGAAACAGCTAAGCCGCTGTGACTTCCCTTTAGGACAATGTTGTGTTAACCTTTGAAGGACACACAGAAGACCTTTATACTGTGATCTTTTACCCCTTTCACTCTTGGCTTTCTTATGTTGCTTTCATGAATGAAATGGAAAAAAAGATGACTCAGTTAAGGCACCAACCATATGTGTATTCTTGATGGTCTATATCGGGGTGTGAGCAGATGTATGCTTATTTCTTGTGGGTGTGATTGGAAATTAGGCATCCAGACAAGTGACTGAACTAATGACCTGCTGAATAATGAGGGAGGAATAGACACCCCAGTCCCCACCCTACGGGCACCCACTCTGCAAGTTCCCATGTGATCTGTAGACCAGGGGAAATTACACTGTGGTCAAGGGCAGAGCCTGCACATGGCAGCAAGTGAGCATCTGATACATGCTCAGATGCTAGTGCAGAAAGCCTGCTGGGAGAGGGAGAGACAGCAGGCAGAGATCCAGATGGGCAGGGAAGAGGTCTGGTTCTAGCCTGGCTCTGCCACTCACTGCAACAGATCCAGTGGGGCGGAGGACAGAGGGTCACAACCAATGAGGAATGCCTGCCAAGGATGGGGGTGCAGAGGACAGAGGGTCACAACCAATGAGGAATGCCTGCCAAGGATGGGGGTGCAGAGGACAGAGGGTCACAACCAATGAGGAATGCCTGCCAAGGATGGGGGTGCAGAGGCCACAGGTCAGCTTGCCACTTGCCTCTTGGTTACATAGATGATCTCCCCTCAGACAGCCTGGGACTCAGAGTTATTTCCTAATATCTGTGTGCCCCATCCAGTTTTAAGCAGAGCCCTCCAAGACTCTCCAAAGCTGCCTTTGAACATCCTAACAGTAATCACATCTCACCCTCCCTGAGGTTCACCCTAGACAGGACCCAATGGCCACACTGTTTTTGTCAGAGGGGATGCTGAGAGGAGTGGCTTCCTACGGAATCAAACAGTAGAGACAACAGGCAAGCCTTTTGTCTTCAAGGGTTAACCAAGTTAAGTGTTTCCTACCCTCTCTGAATAGGACACTTCCAGGAGCTCTCCAATCTCTCACTTAAAACTAAGGTTTGAATCTCAAAGTGTTTTGCCGGGAGGCAGATACTCCTGCATCTTCAGGAGACCTGTGAGCACACATTAGCAGCTATTTCTCTGACTCCTTGTGGCATCAGATAAAAACATGGGAGTTTTTCCATATAATTCCCAACATTACTTATAAATTCTATTTTTTGAAAAAATTATTCAGGCTAGGCAAGGTGGCTCATACCTATTATCCCAGTCCTTGGAGGGGCCAAGGTGGGAGAATTGCTTGAGGCCAGGAGTTTAAGGCCTCCTGGGCAACATAGTGAGATCCCATCTCTACAAAAAACAAAACAAAAAATTACCCATGCATGATGGTACATGACAGTAGTCCTACCTACTTAGGAGGCCGAGGCAGGAGGATCACTTGAGCCCTGGAGGTTGAGGCTGCAGTGAGCCATGATCGCATAACTATACTCCAGTCTGGGCAATAGAGTGAGACTCTCCTCTCTCTCTCTCTCTCCACACACACACACACCCTATTGGCTCTGCTTCTCTGAAGAGCCTTGACCGATGCACAGTCCCTATGTAAGAGCCTTGTCTGATGTTCAGTGTGTCTGTGTTTGAAACTTGTAAACTGGTTAGATGGGAGCCATGTGTGAGGGTCGGGGAACACCGTTTATTTTTATCACAAATGCAATGCCAAGGTCCCAGAGTCATGGCCACTTGGGGTAGGAAAGCCTGTCTTCCTAAGTGAGGTTTCATGGGAGCCCAGCCATACCCATTCATCTGCCTTTTCCCCATGGCTGCTTTTCTGCTACAACAGCAGATTTGGCCAGCTGCCACCAAGATCCTATGGCCCACAAAGCTGGGCACGTTTACTATCTGGCCCATTACAGAAGAAGTTTGCCAGTCCTGTGTTCAAGATTGGATTTGGAGCATCACCTACAGACCACAAGCAAAGGAGCTGGCAGGTGGGCGCCGTGATACAGTCCCTGACTTGGACGATCCCTTCTTTGCTGTGGGGCCACTCTGCCTCCTTCGCTTCTCCCCGCTTCTCCCCACAAGACCCTCCTCCCTGGTACTTTCTCGGGGTCATTCACTGAGTCCTTTTTCTCTGTCCACCCCCGGACACCTGTCCTCTTCTTGCCTTCTCTCAGGTGTCCCCACTTTTCCCAGGCTGTTCACAGCCACCTGTCCTCTGGCCACACCCATGTTCAGGTTTATGGCTGAGACTTCATTGGGGTCTCAAATGCAAGCAAATAAAGAAATAAAGGGTCCCAGGCCCAGCGAGCAGCCACCTGGCCACCCTCTAGGGCTTCTCAAACACCTGCCCAAGACTGACCTCAGCATTTCCCTATCCCCAAAGTTCCCATCTTAGTCCCCCAGCCCTCAGTCTGGAAACCCCCAGCCCATGACCTCCCAGCTCATTCCTTTTCTGTCCTTCACCTCAGCCCAAGCCCTACCCCATATGTCTCCCAGATAGCTCTGGAATTCTTGTCTTTATCAGATCTCTTCCAGAGGACAGGAAAAAGGGGAAGCATGACTCCTCTTTCATAAGGCTGATAAGACCTTCCTACTAAATGCAATGTGAGGAAGGAGAAGTAAAGGCAACATATTTTAACATATTTATTCCATACATTAAGTTTTCTTTTTTGTAGAGATAGGGTGTAGCTATGTTGCTCAGGCTGGTCTCAGTCTCCTGGCTTCAAGCAATTTTCCCACCTCAGCCTCCCAGAAATGTGCTTGTATTACAGGTGTGAACCACTGAGCACAACCTAAAAGATCTATTCTAAATAAAGTATTAATGAAACAAATCCCGGAATCTATTAGAAAACCTACTGTATCTTAACAAGGTAAGGTTCATCCCAAGAGAGCTAGGAATTCTTTAATGGTAGAAAAAGAAAATCTATTCTTGTGGTCCACTGTGTTAACAGAGTAAATGAGAAAACCACTGTAACCACTTCATTCAATGAAGAAAGGCACACGAGAATTAATCAATAGCTGGCCAGGCGCAGTGGCTTATGCCTGTCATCCCAGCACCTTGGGAGGCCCAGGTGGGTAGATCATTTGAGGTCAGGAGTTGGAGACCAGCCTGGCCAACATGGTGAAACCCCGTCTCGACTAAAAATACAAAAATTAGCTAGACGTGGTGGTAGATGCCTGTAGTCCCAGCTACTTAGGAGGCTGAGACAGGAGAATTGCTTGAACCTGGGAATTGGAGGTTGCAGTGAGCCAAGATCGCGCCACTGCACTCCAGCCTGGGCGACAGAGCTAGACTCCGTCTCAAAAAAATAAAACAAAATAAAATAAATAAATAAATAAACAAGTAGCTTAGAAAACTAGGACTGGAAGGAGTGGCAGTCAGTGTCTTTGTTCTCATTATCCTCGTGGCCTCCAGGAGGGTAGCATCGCAGGCAGTTGTATTTTCCCCAGGGAGGGGACTTTCCGGCACAGGTCCTAGTTCATATGTGCCACAACTCAAGTGGCCACATCACGTTCTGGATGAAATACTGACCAACAGAAGCTGGACCAAGAGTGCTTGGCTCTGCCTGTCCTGAGGCCCATGACCCAGTTAAACAGGGAACGGGGAGAAGCTCCCTGCTTGCTTGTCTATGGTCAAACCCCATCTGTGGGATTCATTTCTCAAAGGACACTGAAGCCATGTGCAGCCTGAGAGCCCCAGGCCAGGCCTGCAGTCCTGTGACATTATTGCAAGGGCAGCCCACACCTCACTCGCCGTCACAGCATCTCCAGCCAGCCACAGTTCTCAGAACAGCCTCTCAGCAGTTCTGAGGCCTCTGATGGACGCCATCGGTTTCCACGTGGAGGTGGCGTAAGCAGGATTGATGCCTGTGCTACCGCCCAGCCCGCCTGCTGCCTCCCACTGGTGGACTCCCAAAGTGGCAAGATGCCAGTGCCACACTGTGACAGAGCTGCTTTACACACACACACACACACACACACACTCCAGTGGTGGATGCCCAGGAAGCTGCCCCCAGGTCCTGGAGTCTCAGTTTCTGTTGCTCCAGGCAGGCCTAGCCCTGGACAGAAAACCCACCTCCAAGACGGTGATTCTTAACCATCACCATCACCACTACAGGTCGAGTTCCCTTATCTGAAGTACTTTGGACCAGAACAGTTTGGGATTTTGAGGGTTTTGGGAGGAGGATTTTGAAATATTTGCACTATACTCACGAGTTGAGCATCCCAAATTTAAAATCCAAAATGCTTCAGTGAACGTTTCCTTTGAGCATCAGCTCAGCACTCAAAAAGTTTCAGATTGGGGGTTTTTGGATTTGGGATACTCAACCTACATTTGTAAAAACTATGGGTAAACACTATGGTTGGGGAGCTTTTCATCATCACTGATGCCTGAGCTACCCCCGGGAATTCTGAAGGAATTTCATTCCAGGTAGAGCCCAGGCATTGGGAAGTTTTTAAGGCTTCCAAGTAACTCAAATCAGCAGCCCAAGCTGGGAGCTGCGTGCCCCACCCCGTCACCCTTCTCGTGCTCCTTACCCTACTTCCCGCCACCAGCCACCCCTGGACTCCAGAGCTCCCAGGGAGCCCACCAGCCACAAACCTGTGTCACTGGGATAAAGCAACCATGTAGCAAGGAAGAAGTTGACTGTGTCCTGTTCCCTGAAGGGGAAAGTATTGCCCAGAAGCTTTTCCTAAAGGACGGAAGTGGCACATTGACCATCTGCACCAATCCATGGGAAGCTCGTGCCAAGTTTCCTCTCCAGAAATTTTCCTTAAAAAGATTGTACTCAACTGCATGTAAGTGGTCATGAGTACAACCTATAATTATTCAGAACATGAATGATTTAGGTCCACGTTAAGTGGTAGAACATTGCACAGTTACTGAAAACGGCACAAACTTACAGATTTTTAGCATCTTGAGGATGTGATTGTTATAGTGTTAAGTGAAAAGAATGAAATTCAACATGTATAAATGTGATCAATCTACCCAGAAAATATGTGGGAAGCTCACTAGAAGAAAATGCATCAAATGCATCAAATGTAGAAGCGAGAGGCTTTTTTTTTTTTTTTTTTTTTTTTTTTTTGAGTCTTTCTCTGTCCCCCAGGCTAGAGTGCAGTGGTGCAATCTCAGCTCACTCCAACTTCTGCCTCCTGGGGGTTCAAGTGATTCTCCTGCCTCAGCCTCCTGAGTAGCTGGGATTACAGGTGCACGCCACCATGCCCGGCTAATTTTTGTATTTTTAGTAGAAACAGGGTTTCACCATGTTGGTTAGGGTGCTCTCAAAGTCCTGACCTCGTGATCCACCCGCCTCGGCCTCCCAATGTGCTGGGATTACAGGCATGAGCCACCACTCCCAGCCGCGAGAGGCTTCTTTAACATGATCAGTGGTGTGAACTAATTTTTTTTCCAAATGTGTATGAGCTGCTTTAATAATAAAAATACATTCATTTCTTTTATAATAAAAATAAACTTGTCTTATGAGAATAATAAACTTGTTTATGTTAAACATTATGAAGACGTAAAAGTCTAGAAACCACCTATTGTAAGTTATAGAGCGCCCACTTCCAAAGCACATATACTAAAATTGGAACGATGCAGAGAAGATTAGCATGGCCCCTGCGTGTAAGTTACAGAATGAGGAAGATATGGTGTGCATACGACAAATGCAGTTAGGACAGTCAGGCAGGTGAATGAACAAGGACCAAGAAGATCACGGAGATACAAAGCTGCAGTGTTGGGCTCTGGTGACTGTCCCTTCTCACCTTTCCCTTGAACGTGGTGATTTAAAGGCAGGGAGAGAGGACTGGAAGGAGCCCAGGAGCCTCATCTGTGAGGCCCAGCGGACACTTGACTCTGTTGTCTGCCCGAAGGCGAGCGCAAAGAAGGGAAGCTAATGTGTTTTAAAACCACTTGGTCCAAATGAAATTACATAACCGAGGAAGGAACAAATCGCGTCGCTGATGAGAGTTTTTTTAAAAAATAAAGGAACAAGAAAAGACACAGGCTTGCTCCTGATGCCGCCTTTTGAGGGAGACAAGCTGGCTTGGGGGAGGGCACCTGGAGGTGCTGGCTTCGTTCTCTCATCCTCTTCAGCGGCTATAAAAGGGGGACAGAGGCTCCCGCCTCCTCGGCCCCACTGCGCCGGTAGCCAGGACAGCGCCTCTACCACACTCGAGAGCGGTGAGTAGCACATCCAGGCGCGGGAGCTTGGGTCCTCTGCTCTGCTACTTTGTAAAATCGTCCCTTTCTGTCTGAGTGTGGGTTGGGTTGAGACCCTGCCTGCTCTCCTGGCAGCTGAGGCCAGCCCTGAGCAGGAGAGGCAGAGAAGGCGGCCCCTGGGTTCTTGCATCCAAAGCCACCCTGCCCTCCCAGGGCCCCAAGGCTCTGGCGCTGTCCTTGGTGGAGACACCAGGCAAAGATGTCCCATTCAGCTCCACTGACACAGAAATCCCACGGGACAGACAGCCGAAGTCTCCACCTCTCAGGGAGGCAGGTCCTTGGGGATCAGGAGCCAAGTGAGCATCACTAGCATTCTAGGACATCCCTCACGTGGCATCGGTCCTGTGCTAGAGAAAATGCAAACAGCCAGCGTGCTGGGATGCATCTCTTTATCACTCTTCAAGGTGGCACCTCCATTTCCTCTAAACTGGGGAACGCCCCACCCCACCTGGCATGGGAAGCCCTGCCAGATCTCTAAAAAGGAGAGGGGTTGGCATTTTAAATTGTTCTGATGGAGAGCACTTTCTGTGGGGCTCCGGGAGGGACTGGAAAGTCAAGGTCAGCAGGAGGGGGTCTTCCCCAGAGCAAGATGGAGCTCTTGGGCATCTTCCCACGGCTCCCAAAGCGCCACAGGTGGAGGAAGGAGGAGGGGCATCTGCAGCAGGTGTTTCCAGGTCTGCCACGATGGATGCTGTTTAGGCATTTCAGCACCTCCACTCCAGTGGGGTGGAAGGGGCTTTCTATGCACCTGGTCCCACCCACGGCAGCCCCCACAGCAGCCCCCTCCTCCCATCACCGATAGCAAGTGGCCCTGCCTGGTGAGAAGAGGTCCCAGATGCTGCAGGTTTACCTTGGAGCCTCAGAAGACTGGATCTAGCGACATGGCAAGGGTGAGTGGGCTTGGTTAGGGCAGAGGATGCACTCATTCTATAACATGCAGCTGTCAGCTGACATCCCCCAGCAGGGCAGGAATGGCAAGCTGGAACCAAGCATTAGGAGGCCATGAGACAAATGTGGGAAAGGACCATGCGCCGGATTCCAGCCCCTGAGCCTGGTCCAGGCTTGGCACTCCCCAGCTCCCCAACCATGTCTGAGGTTGAGCAAGTGGCTGCCTCCACCTGTGCAGCTCCCTGGGCTCCTCCCCACAAACCTGCTGTCCTGGGTGTGCAACATGAACAGCCGTGCAGAGGCCTGCTGCACCTTCTGGTTCCCTAACACAGGCCGATAGACAAACCCAAGGCTGTTCCGTGATAGCCCCTCTTTGTAACGCGTAGCTCACACACCTCCTGAGGGCTTTCTGATCATCACCATCAATGTACATGTGACCGATCCCGTCAGAGGCTGACGCACACAGAAGCACCTCACTTAACACCTCATTGCACAGAAGAGAGAATGGGGTCACAGGTGGGTGGGGGACCATGCAGAGAGCCAGGTTCAACTGCTATTTCTGTGCTTCTTCCCACCCCAACACAGATCAGAGGAACACATGGAGATCTATGTGGCTATGTGCACTGCACATCTACACATATACACACACTCACACGCACACATACACATCTACACACACACATCTACACTCAAACACACATCTACACACATACACACACATACACTCACACACACATTTACACACACACACCTACACACACACACACCTACACACACACATCTACACACATCTATACACTCACACACATACACACACACATCCACATGCATACACACACGGATCTACACACATACACACACATCTACACACACACATCTACACACATACACACACATGCACCGTGTGCACATAAGTCACACCCTCTTGTACACATATACACACACAACTGTGCGCTGACATGCACACACACTCATGCACATACTTCTCTCTCACACACACAGCGCTCACAGGTCCCAGCTCTGTGCACACGCACCCTGATGCCCGTGTAACGCTGCTCCTGCCCCTTCTCCCCCAGGCCGTGTCCTCCTCATTTGGATCTCCCCTCCAGCGGGGTCTCCTTGGAGGAGCCAAGGGATGAAGGTGCTGAGGGCCTGGCTCCTGTGCCTGCTGATGCTGGGCCTGGCCCTGCGGGGAGCTCGTACTCACCAGCTCTCCATGGAGATCCGCAGTGAGTGCCTGGACCCCTGTCATCCTCCCTTACCCCACCCTGCCTCACCCCAGAACCTGGTGCAGCCTGGTCACTCGAGAACCTGGCAGGAACGGGGTGCGGGGGAGGAAAGGGAAGTCAGTCCTGGTGCTTTTTTGAACTCCTGCTTCCCAAAGCCAGCCCATGCCCAGAAATGGCCTCACCAGGACCTCTGGGTGCCTGTTCTTCGGGTGGGTCCCAGCATGGCCTGGCAACTGGGCTGAGACCCCCTGCCTGTGCGCTCTGCCCTGCTGCCTCTGGGAGCACACAGCACACCCTGGGGACACGTGCCCATGGTCTGCTCCAGCTCTTTCCTTTCCAGCCCCTGACATCAATCCTGCCTGGTACACCAGTCGTGGGATCAGGCCTGTGGGCCGCTTCGGTCGGAGGAGGGCAGCCCTGTGGGACGTCCCCAAGCCTGGCCTGCGACCCCGGCTGACTTGCTTCCCCCTGGAAGGCGGTGCTATGTCCTCCCAGGATGGGTGATAGCCAGCTTGTCAAGAAAATCACTCTGGAGCCTCCCCCACCCCGCCCTCTCCTCTCCTTCGGGCTCCTTTCCCTTCAATCCTAATAAAAGCTCTGGTCTTGCTTAGTTGCACATTCACGACTGTGTGGTGGTGACTCTGAAGTTCTTCCCTCCTGGGACGTTAGACTAGAAAGAACCTCAGAGCCCAGCAACTTCTTTGGAAGAAAAGGCTCTGTGACTTGGCAGAGGGCACCTGGCACTGAGGTGTGGAGCTGGGACCACCCTTGGTCACCAGCAGCCCACAGTCACCCCTACACCCAAGCTGCCCTGAGTGACTGCCCAGGCTGCCAACTGCATGAGGCCAGGAGGTGCCACACATCATACTCTGCAGGACACTGCCCCCATAGGAGGGTAGCACAGCCCCCAGCCTGAGCCCTGGGCAGCCCCTCAATGCCAGTCCTTTTTTTCTAGACTTTGTTTTTCAGAGCAGCTTTAGGTTCACAGCAAAATTGGGTAGAAGGTAGAGAGAGTTCCCATCCGCCCACTTCCCCCACATCCGCACAGCCTCCCCCATGGTAAACACCCCCACCGAGGGTGCCTTTGTCCCAGTCGAGGAACCCATGCCGACACATCCACATCCCATCCCCATCCAGCGTATGTCAGAGCCCACTCTTCACGCTGCATGTGCTGCGGGTTCGCACAAATATACAACAACATGATGTAGCATCATGCAGAGTCGTTTAACTGTCCTAGAAGTCCTCTGGGCTCCACCTATTCATCCCTCCCGACAACCCCTACAACTGCTAGTCCTCTTATTGCAGTCTGTCTTGCCTGCCTCTTACTCAGGGAAGATGCACCATGGATTGTTTCTGACCCATGGCAGGGAGACTTGAACCTAGATTGCTCCCACGCCACGCGCGTCCCTTTCAAATCACACGGGGATGTCTCCACGTCCTGCCTCAGGTGTAGCTTATGTTGACATTGGGGGCACACTTGCACCACCTGGGAGATTGAGTTCATCCTTTGAATCCCTGAGCCTCAGTTTCCACATCTGCATGCCACAGAACAGCAACGCTTACCTCATTCCTGAGCTCGGTGGGCATGGCACCTGCACGCCAGCCAGCACAGGGTGGGTGCTCTGTGAGTGCAAACCCCTTCCCCAAGGCCCACCCCCCAACCCAGCCACATAACAGGCTTAACCAGCAACCTCCAACCCAAAGCTTGGCTTGGACTCTGCTGGACACTGCCTGCAGAGGCTGATCTCAGGAGCCCACCCTGACCACAGCCCTCTTGGCCATGCATGCTCAGAGGGGCCAGTGGCAAGGCCCAGACCACCCACACGGGGCTAAGTTGGGGTGACTGCACCTCCCCAGCTACAGGGGAGCCCCTCCAGCCCTGGGCACCTCACCAGGGTAGAGTGAGCCTGCGGGAACAGGAAGGGGGCAAGGCCTGGTCCTAGGGCAGCAGGGGCTAGGTCAGGCCTTAAAGAGGCCACAGCCCTCAAAAAGTTAAACAGGCAGTTATCAAATGACCCAACAATTCACCCCAGGTGTAGACCCTGGAGAACTGAGGGCAGGTGCTCAGCACATCCCCACACAGCAGCGTTTACAGCGGCACGCTTCCTAGTAGCCAAAGGGTGGTCACGACCTGAATGCCCATTGCCTTAGTCAGTTCGGGCTGCTCTAACAAGATAGCATACGCACAGAGGCTCAGCCAGTAAACACTCATTACTCACAGTTCTGGGGGCAGGAAGTTCTAGATCAAGGTGCCAGCTGATCGGACACCTTGATCAGACACCATCTTCTTCCTGGTTGACAGACTCTGTCTTCTCGTTGTATCCTTGCACGACAGACAGCAGAAAGAGGAAGCAAGCTCTCTAGCCTCTTCTTATGAGGGCACTAATTTCATCCATGAGGGCTCCACCTTCATGACCTAATATCCCAAAGACCCGATCTTCTAATACCACCACAATGGGGGGAGGATTTCAACATGTAAATTTGTGGTGGAGGGGGAAGACACAAACATTTCATAACATCCATCAACAGAAGAATAGAAAAACACAGCGTGGTCTATCCATGCAATGGAATATTACTCAGCCATGAAAAGGAATGGAGCACTGATACATGCCACAACATGGAGGAACCTTGGAAGCACCATGCTAAGCAAAAGAAGCCAGGCACAAGAATTCAAATGTGTATGATTCTGTTTATATGAAAAGATTGTATGAAATTGCATATTCTATGGAAGTAGATTTGTGGCCGTCAGGGGATAGGGAAGAGGGGTTGGGGGGAATGACTGCTTAATGGATATGGGGGTTCCCTTTTGGAGGCGATGAAATGTCTTAGAAGTGGACCATGGCGGTGGCTGAAGAACAGACTGAATGTATTAAAAGCATATTTTCAGCATCCTTCTCCCAAGAATAAGGCCAGTCTCCTACATAGCCATAAAATTATCATACCTGAGCAAACCGTTGTAGTAACTTCACAATATCATCTAGTTTTTAGTCCGTACTCAAAAATCCCCATGTGTAGCAAGACAGTCTTCTTTTCCCCCACTGGGCTCCAATCTAAATTCACAGTCAGCTGTTTCTCTTTGATTCCTGACCAGTTAATTTTTTATGTTGTCCCGGTGTTGACTTTTTCAAGCACCCAGATGAGTCGTCTTCGAAAATGCTCCGCCTATATGGTTTGTAAGTTGTTCTCCCACGGCCATGTACCTGTTCTTCCATTCCCTGTACTTCCTGTCATCAGAGAGGTGCATCCAGGGTCTTGCCTGGATTCAGGTCACGCACGGTGGACCCAAACACTCTATGTCTTTCCTATTGCATCATATCTGACCATGGGACCCCGGGCTCCCTCTCTGACAGGTGCTATTTGACCCTGTGGTAGAGACAGATCTCTTCATTGTAAGAGGTTTTTTCCTGTGTGATCAATGTGAAATCTGTGGTGGGGACAGGACCCCATGGCCAGATCCTGTTTCCCAGCCAGCTTGCAGCCTGAGATGTCAGTGTCCCCTGACTACTCATGCCAGGCTGAGCTCCTGCACCACAAGTCACCCCCACACCACGATGATTCTCTAATTCCTTCCACAGTCATTAGCTGGATTCTTCCAGAGAATTTTTTTTTCCTTTTTTTCTCAGAACTTTATAATTTTTGACACTCAAATTGGTCTAAATTTGGCCAGTGGGAGTCCTAAAGAGGGAATAAATTCAAAAAAAAAAAAAAAAAAAAACTTTTTTTAAAGAATAGTTCTGTGAGTCAGCCCATCTGGGAAACACAGATCCATCCAGAGGAATGGGATAGGAACCTATTCAAGAGGAAACAAGACAGGCCGGGCACGGTGGCTCACGCCTGTAATCCCAGCACTTTGGGATGCTGAAATGGGCAGATCACCTGAGGTCAGGAGTTTGAGACCAGTCTGGTGAAACCCCATCTCTGCTAAAAATGCAAAAATTAGCCGGGTGTGGTGGCAGGCACCTGTCGTCCCAGCTACTCGGGACTGAGGCAAAAGAATCACTTGAACCCTGGAGGCAGAGGCTGCAGTGAGCTGAGATTGCACCACTGCACTCCAGCCTGGGTGACAAGAGCAAAACTCCATCTCAAAACAAAAAAAAAAAAAAAAGAAAAGAAAGAAAGAAAAGAAAAGATTAGCCTCACAGGCTGGGACGGCAGGGGCTCCCAGGGCCACTCATCAACATTGCCATGCCTCTGGCCTCCACCACCACCCACCACAGGCAAACAACAGCTTATGAGAAGACCCAGGTCCAAACTCAGGCTAAGCAGGGCTGGAGCTGCTTCCCCAGCAGCAACCTGGACAGTGGGCACACGGACCAGCTTCCCCCAGGGTCTGGGGCTGGTGGGGTCCTGGAGTCATTTATCCTGAATCATCTGTGACACAAATGTCTGCGGCCCTGCTGGGGCCTCTCCCTGTGTGCTCTCAGAAATGGGGCCTTCCTGCCTGCTGCCCCACCCCAGCCCCGTTTCGGGACAGGGAGATACGGTGGTGGAGCATGGACACAGCTGAGCCTTCTACACGCAGGTGTCGGGCTGCGGGGGCTGTTTTTAGGAAAGCCCGCCTGTTCTTTAGGTCTCCGGGAAAAAAACACGCTTTCCTCCCTTGGTTGGATACACATGTGTTGAGTGACTGGTGTGTGCCAGGCAGTGTAGGGGACCCTGGGAATCCCACAGAAATCAGGGCAGACAGAGGCCCTGCTCTCACTGAGGGTCTCAGCCTCACCTATGCTCACCTGGAAGGATTTAGAAATCCCTGTGCAGTCTGATGGGATCAGAACCTCCGGGTGAGATGCAGCTGTGGAGCTTGATTTTTTTTTTTTTTTTGGAGATGGGGTCTCATTCTGTTGCCCAGGCTGGAATGCAGTGGCTTGATCGTGGCTCACTGCAGCCTCGACCCCCAAGGCTCAAGCAATCCTCCCACCTCAGCCTCCAGGGTAGCCAGGACTACAGGTGTGCACCACCACACCCAGCTAATTTTTTGTTTTGCTTTTTGTAGAAACAGGGTCTCTCTTTGTTGCCCAGGCTGGTCACAAACTGCTGGCCTCGAGTAGTCCTCCCGCTTCGGCCTCCCAAAGTGCCAGTATTACAGGCATGAGCCACCGCACCCTGCTTAGGTGCAGGGCTTTCCGAAGCTCCCCAGGTGACTCCAGCACAGGGTTGAGCCCCGCCTGCCTAGTGGTGAGGGAGGAGGGGAAAGGGGTAGTCACAGTACCGGGAGACGGGGAACCCAGGGCTCCAGGACCACCACAGATCTGTCCACGCTTGGGGAGGCCATGAAATGACTCCTTGAGGAATCTCATATTCCTTCCCTTCTACGTCATCAAGCCGCTCCTCTGCAGCTCCTCTGAGCGCCTCCTGGTTTACTCTTCAGCAGAGCAAGCCCTCAGGACGCCAGGACCCTGGGACTTGCCTTACACAATGCTGGAGCGCCGCCTGGTGGCCACGGGCAACCTCAGCCTGCGGCCACCTGCAAGGTGGGTCCCACTTGGCTCAGGGCCCGCTGCAGGGGCACAGGGCACGAGGACACAGCCTAGGACACTGGGGACTCACACTTCATGTTCTTCATCGGCAAGGGAATCATCGCATGAAAAATGGTCCAACTTTATTAGCAGCCGGAAACTGCAACGTGCATAGCAATAATAGTGTCAGATTTCACCTGTGAAATTGTCTAAGAAACGAGGACAGTACTCGTGAAAAGCAAGGGAACAGGCCCTCTGGGGAGCTATTGTTTTCTTTATTTATCCTCTAGCTCTTCTTGGAGATCATGACAGAGGCGTGTGAAATCTGGTCTGCAATTGTCTAGTAAAGATCACGTGAGAAGTTCATTTCAGGTCACACTAGCACCCGGAAAGCCAGACTCCAAGGGAGACCCAGGATGTCTCCTTGTCTCCAGGATTGAAAGCTGGATCTGCCAGGGGCCCAGTGGACCCAGGTAGCTCCTACAGTTAGGAAAACGAAGCCAGGGATTGTGAGGGAGGTACTGTTATGAAGCTGTGGTTGGAACGCTGAGAAACCCAGGCTGGCAAGGAGGGACTGTGCCCACCCTGGGCCCAATGGATGAGGGGAGGGAGCAGCCCCCGGAGCCTGCAGGAGGAAGAGGCCTCTGTGGCAGGGGCAGGGGCTTCTGGCCGGGACACAGCCAGCCTCACCAGGTGGGCCCTAGGCGGTGGCTGGCCTCCGTGTCCCCTCCTCCATCCCCTGTCAGGGCTCCCCATGGTCTGGGCACCACTGAAGGCCAAGGCCTGGCATCTCTGTGCAAAGTGAATGAGAGCAGAGAGAAGCCCGGAGGAGCCGGGGAAGTTCCAGGCACAGAGCCCTTTCCCCTTTCGCGTGATGAGAAGCTCAGCGTCAAACGAGAGGTACTTTGCTTTCTCCTTACTTGATCCTTATAGCAGCCAATACAGTGATGCCACTTTTTCCAGGTGGATAAAAATGTCTTATTGTTTAAAACTTACCCCTGCTTATCACAGTCCCAGGGACAAGGATGAAAACCAATATAACCTTCCAAAAAGTGGCCACCTTTGAAATAACCTTGCCACATCAGGTGTCCAGAAAGAGACCCAACAGGGAAACATCATGTGGGGTTTACCTCCCAAAACAGGGTCTGGGTTGCTGCTGTTTGGATATTTGTCCCTTCCAAACCTCATGTTGAAATCTGACCCCCAGGGCTGGACGCGGTGGCTCATGCCTGTCATCCCAGCATTGTGGGAGGCGGAGGCGGGTGGGTCACCTGAGGCCAGGAGTTGGAGACAAGCCTGACCAACATGATGAACCCCCATCTCTACTAAAAAATACAAAAATTAGGTGGGTGTGGTGGCGCACACCTGTAGTCCCAGCTACTCAGGAGGCTGAGGCAGGAGAATCGTTGGAACCTGGGAGGCAGAAATTGCAGTGAACTAAGATCATGCCAGTGCACTCCAGGCTGGATGACAGAGCGAGACTCCATCTCCAAAAAGAAAAGAATAAAAAAAGAAGAAATCTGACCCCCAGTGTGAGAGGTGGGGCCTAATGGGAGGTGCTGGGTCATGGGGGTGGGTCATAAATGGCCTGGTGCCATCCTAGCAGTAATGAGGGAGCTCTTACTCCAAAGCTCCTGTAAGAATTCCCCCAGAGCTGGTTGTTAAAAAGAGTGGGACCTCCCCCCTACCCCTCTCCCCGTGTGACCTCTGCACACCAGCTCTCACTGCCTTCTGCCGTGAGTGGCAGCAGCCTGGGGCCTCACCAGAAACAGATACTGGCCCCATGCATCCTGTGCAGCCTGGAGAGCCATGAGCCCAACAAACCTCTTTCTTCATAAATCACCCAGCCTCAGGTATCCCTTTATAGCAACACAAAAACAGACTAAGGCATGGGTTTCTCTGTAAAGGGAGGCAGGCAGGATGAAGTGTCGCCATCTGGGAATGCATCCCATCCAGAGAGCTGGGCCAGGCCCACATTCGTCACAGCCTGCCACATGGGCCTGCTTCCTTATTTACTTAGCAGGAACCCTCCCAGAATCTATACAGAAATACCTACAACCATCCATCAGGCGCAGTGCCCCGCCTTGTCCTCAAAAACTTCCAAAAGCCAGATTGTCAAAAGCCATTTAATTTTTGGAGAAAACAATGCATACACAGTACACGTTACATCTCAGGCGAAATGTCTCAGAACCTTCCTACGCATTGGACAGAAACTCAGCTTCACCACACTGCCAGCCGGGAGACCATGGGAGGGAACTGGCGCCACTTCCCCCAGCTGCCCTTCCCACGGGCAACTTCACCAATATGCGGAAATCCCGCGCCCACCCCACAGTCAGTCATTGCTCTGTTTCTTCCCGGCACCACCACCTCCATCTGGGCCTGCTCTCCAACTCCCCGAAGCAGGTGGGCCCAAGCTCCAGGCCAGTGCCCCACTCAGATCAGGCGTTAGGCTTCTTCCCACCATCGCTGTGCTCCAGGGACTTTTCCAATCCTTCCTTCCTCTCTGCCCAGAGGCTGCCTGGCTGAGGGGGCCACCGTCCAGGTAGGGCAGGCACAGGCATCGGGGGACCAGAGGGTGTCGGTGGGGATGGGGCACAGCACTTTCCTGGGAGCCATGTGACATCAGATCTTCCCCTGGCGGTTTCCACTGGCTGTGGGAAGTGGTTTTTATAAAGGGGGCCAACTTCCAGGAACCTCTAGGGCTCGGGAGCAACCCAGCATCGAGAGCGAATCAGAATCCTCGCAGAGCTGGCCATGGCCCAGGCAGGGGGCGTCTTCTCCACAGCCCCCAGGAGCGGCTGCACCTAGTGGGCACAACATTTGGCCTGCCTCGCGGGCCCCTCGTTCAGAGCCACAGCTGCATCCGCCTGCAGAGCCTGGCCCTCCCTGTCGTCTCTCTGCAGTAGCTCTTGGGCTGTGAACGGCAAGAAGAGGGGAAGGGAAGTCGCCCAGCCAAGCACAGCCTTGCAAACCAGCCACCCCGGGCGGGACCCGCCCCTCTATGTTTATCCGGAACCATAGACCAAGGGCCTCCTGCCCCTCCTGGTCACTGTCCAGTCCCTAGAGACATCCTATGGGATCCCACGTCACCAGCAACAGGGACCCAGGGAAGTCGGTCAAGGACAAGCACCTCCCACCTTGTCTGGCCCGTGGGGACGTCACTCACCCACGGCACTGAACACCTCTGACACCTGGTAGTTCAGTTTGGCCGAAGTTTCCATGAACAGCAACTTCTGGCTCTCAGCAAACTCCTTCCCTTCCTGAAAGAAACAGTCACAAAATCCAGCGTTGTTTATAAGAGTTTCCTAAGGACACCTGGTTCACTTCCAACGGTAAGACCTGAGAAAGCTGCAGCTGTGGAGCCCGCACTCCTCCACGTTTCACGTCCAAGTTGTGTTTCTCACACTCCTGGACAGCCAGGGCCGGGGAGGGGCAGGGTGTGCTCCCTGGTAGAGGCTCTCCTTCTAGCTGGCTGGGGACGGCCTTCCTCCTCCTGCAGCGCCTGGAAAGCCAAGTTCCCACCCCCAGACTCCCCTCCCACCATGCCTGTTGGCACCTGTGGGCTTTGATGCTGGGCAAAGAACCAACTGAACACCCAGGAAACAGAAAAGGCAGAGGGAGGCCCCTGGACAGCGCCCACCTGGGCCCTTCTTCTGGGAAGCCCTCATTTTCCAGCACAGCTCTCCTTTGGGGAGAAACGGATGTCCCAGAGCAAAGGCAAACTGGAAAATAGCAGGCTTGCAACGGGTGACCAGGAGAGAAGCAATCATGGGAAGGCCACAGCCTCGCCCAGGAGTCAGGGGTGGCCAAGGAATGGGGGCCTTCCTGTGCAGGCCCCTCCCCTAGCCTCCAGGACTCTCCCAGGAAGAGGAGCCTGTGATGGATCCCAGAGGGCACAGCTCAGGTTCCTGACTGTCCAGCCAGACACGGAGCTGGCAGCAGGTGTGGCCAGTCACACCCACAGCTCTCGCACCATCATGAATGCACTACTCCTGTCCCGGCCCAGAGATCCCTCGGCCGGCCCTGTGCGCCTCAGCCAGCTCCCCAGACAGACGCTCCAAACCCACCGTGGCCGCCCACTGCCCCTCCAGGCCTTGAGTAACCTCGCACCTGTGTTTCTGTGCCTGCCTGAGCACGCAGCACATCTAGTCACTCTCAGGGGACACAGCTCTGTTGCCAGGACCCTCTCCTCCCCCACCCCACTTTGCAACGAAGGCCCAGACCAATGCTGTCTCCCTTTGCTCCCCTTGCTCTCCCCTGAGATTCTCCAAAATCTTCACCCCACTTCTCCATCTCTCCACAGCCTCCATTGAAGCTGGGGCCTTTTCTCTTTGGGAGGCGCGCCTGTCGGTCTAATCCCTGAGTTGGGTCTTCCCCTGGGCCAGCCTCTAGTATGTGTGGGGTCTCCCATCTGCCACTTGTCTGCAGCTGTTTATATGGTCTTCATCCTAAATGTAGCGGGGAGGTGGGATGCCAATGGAAGAGAGACAACAGAACACCTGGGTGACCGCTGCCTCTGCCTGTAAGGAGGCCTGACAAAACCCGGGTGAGGGAGGCCATATTTGCACAGAGGCCCCTTCTGGGAACCGAGTGGGGAAGGGAGCCCTACTGAGGAAATAGATTGCTTTTCTCGTTCAAGCCGAGCCCACCTTGCAGTGCCGCCCTGCCCTTCCCTCTGCCGGCCATGCCGTGCCTGCTCCTCCACCACTGGGCTGGAACTGCCATGGTGCTGGCCCTGAGTTTTTCAGGAAATCTTTGACTAACAGAGAAACTCAGGTGGAAAGTTGTGTGTGTGTGCATGTGTGCATGTGTGTGCGTGTGCGTGCGAGTGTGCATGCTTGTACGTGTGTGGGAGCAAGTGAGAGTGAATGTAGGGGGGTGTGCATGTGTGTGCAGATGCATGTGGGCTTGTAGAGGTGTGTGTGCACATGTGTAAGTGTGTGCAAGTGTGGGTGTGCGTGTGTGAAAGTGTGAGTGCCAAGGTCTTGACACAGGCGGGCAGGGCTCTCTCCTCCTGTGGAAGAGGAGAGCAGGGTCTCCTAGGCGGTACCTGGAAGGTCACCTCCCGCTCCTCGCTGAGGTCTGTCTTGTTGCCCACCAGCATCACCAGGACTTCTTCCGGGTGCAGCTCCTTCT
This sequence comes from Macaca thibetana thibetana, assembly GCF_024542745.1. Classification (NCBI taxonomy): domain Eukaryota; kingdom Metazoa; phylum Chordata; class Mammalia; order Primates; family Cercopithecidae; genus Macaca; species Macaca thibetana. The sequence continues at coordinate 5,072,618 of NC_065589.1, read as the reverse complement.
CCAGGTCCTTCAGCCACTGCTGAGCCTTGAGGAAGGAATCCTAGAAAAGAAAAAAAAAAAGTAATGTCAAACAAAACTTACAGGTGGTCATTAGCTATTCCGGCGGGGAAAGCCAGTGTTGCTGTTCATGTTGTGTTAAACGTCACAGAATCCAACTGGCCATGGACACACCTGCAGGCTGCTCTGTTCCTCTGAGGAGGGCACGTTCCTGTCCTGGGTGACCTGTGCGGCCAGGCAGAAAACTGCTGGGACACACATCAGATCCTTCACCCCGAGCAGGCCCAGGAGACTGCCGACCACGGGGTATGTCAGGTCAGGCCTTGAGCTCCTGAATCTTCCACCCCTAGATGTCCTCAAAGGACCACTCTGTGCAAGAGTCTGGGGAACTGGCCACCACCCCAAACCCTGACCCTAATGCAGCACCAGGAACTACTGAGTGGCAGATGGCAGCGGCGCGTTCTTTGTGGACCACAGAGGAGCAGAACCCCGACTGTGCAGGAGGATGGGGAGTTGTCAGGAGGCCATCCTGGAGGAGGTGTTACTGCTAGGATGGCACCAAGCCATTTATGACCCACCCCCATGACCCAACACCTCCCATGGCATCATTGCATTGGAGAAACTAGAAGGCAGGTGCTTGGGAAGGAGGATGGGACATGCCTCAAGGTGGGCCCTACCTTCCTGGTGATGTCGTACACCAGAAGCGCAGCATTGGCGCCCCTGAAGTAGAGGTGGCAGACACTGTGGTACTTCTCCTGGCCAGCTGTGTCCCAGATCTCAAGCTTCAGAGAGGCGGTGCCTACATCCACCACTTTTGTGAAGAACGCACCTGAAACAGGAAGACCCACAGGGCTTACTCAGAGGATGAGGTTGCCACGTGTGGCTCAGGTGGGACCACGGCGAGCCACAGGCACAGCAATGGGCTCAGAGGGACAGCTGGTCACGTGCCTCCTATGCCCGCATGGCCGGGCGGTTGAGCAAACAGTTATTCTGGGAGATGGAGGCTTCCACATCAAGCAAAGTGTCAGGAGTGATTGCTATGGGGCCTTCAGAGAGGCTTTGGTTGGGAAGATAAATCTCCAGGACCTAACACAAAAGCTCTGGGTTACATATGCCATGGAAGGGATCTCCAGTTACTGGGAGTCCAACACATCCCTGCCAGCTTCCACAGATGCAGCTGGGCTCTGGGGACCCCTAGAACCCTGAGCACCCCCAGCCCACTGGCCCCTTGTCTGCCAGACCCATCTTGCACAGAGGCAGTCACAATTGCACAAGCTTCTCCAAGACCTTCCTCGCCTCCTAACCTCCCCACTTTCCTGATGCTGCTCCCCACCAACCCCCTTCTCTACTGTCCCCTCTGCATGGCGTCCTTCCTCTTCTTACCTAGAAAACTCTTAGGTGTCCTTTGAGCTCTTCGAGTGGCAACCCCTGCCTCCATGGAAGCCTCCCTGCACCCCATACACACCCAGAGGCAAGGCTTCCTGCATTCTCTGCCTGTCTCCCCCAGCAACGCAGGGGCTTTGTCTTCACACACACACACACACATGCACAAAAACTACCCTCACGCACTTTAACATATTGGGCAACGCACTGTTCATTTAAAGATTTTCTACCCTTTGCTTTCCAAAGAGATATGATTTTAAAAATGATTATTTTCTAGATCTCCAAAATGTTTTGCCCATCGTGTGTGGCTTGTCAGGGACGTGTTATACACAGAATCGGAGAGGAAGGGGTGGGGGAAGGCAAGGTGTCTGGGGCATGGAGGAGCCACCAGCACTGGCAGGCTCCTGTCAAAGCGGCTACCCTGCCTAGACCCTGGGTTGGGTTTGGAGTCTGTTGGGGAGATTCCGGCAAATGGAGCCACAGGTTTAAAATGAAAAGTTTCACTCCAAGGACAGTGCATGCGAGTCCTGCAGCTGCCAAAACAAAGTCCCACGAGCCGAGTGGCTCAAATTAGCAGATTTCTTCCTGCAGTTCTGGAGGCCAGAGGTCCAAAACCAACGCGCTGGCTGGGTTGGTGCCTTCCAGAGACTGAAGGAGAATCCGTCCCAGGCCTCCTCCAGCTTCAGGGGCTGCCGGCAACCCTGGTGTTCCTGGTGGCTGCATCACCCCCATCTCTGGCTGTCTTCATGTGGCTGCATCTCTGTAGCCGCGTCCTCTCCCCTTCTTATAAAGACATCAGTCACTGGACTTAGGGGCCATCTGCAAAGACCCTCTCTCCAAATAAGGTCGCACTCACAGGTTCCAGGGGATAGGACTTAATTGCATCTTTACAGGTGGGAAAAACACAGTTGCACCCAGTAAACATAGAACAGGAGGTTGGACAGAGCTTTCCAGCATGATGCAGCAAGACCATGCTTCTCTCTCATGACACGGCCTCTTCCTAAACGGAAGCCACCACCTGGGCTCTTCTGCCCGTGTGTCCTACAGTTTCCTGCAGGTCCAGGAACTTGAAGTTAGACAAACTCTCCAGGTCAAACAAAGCTGCAGTCTCCATCCAGACAGTAGGACCAGTGATTTCCAGCTCAGACGGGGCAATTGTTGGGACTGAACCGGCTATACACCTCTGAACTCATCAGGTGTTCCACTGGATTGACGACGGTGCCAGAATGAAGACTGTGCCCAGGCCATGAGTGTAGACCCCTCAGCTGATCTGACGGCAGCTTGCTTAAACTTTCTAAGTCTCAGCTTCCTCGTCCATAGCAGGAGCTAATGGTGCCCTCCACCCAGGGTGGCAGTTAAATCGTCTGAGCAAGGAGAGAAAGAGAACATGAGTTTTGCTTCCTCTTCCTGTCCTCTTTGCTCTTCGTGGACTTGTTGTCTTAAAACGTGGGCCTTTCATCCTTATCTTTCTGTTTCCCATCACTTCAAATCACATTTCTCAGTTTGAATTTGGTTTTATCTTAAAAGCTGGTGCAGGTGACATGTGAGCATAAAACTCAGGTTTGCTTCCTCCATTGACCAACCTTAGCCTCTCATATTTTCCTTTTCCATGTTGAAAATGATGGCTGGAGGCCGGGCACAGTGGCTCATGCCTGTAATGCCAGCACTTTGGGAGGCCCAGGTGGGTGGATCACTTGAGGTCGAGTTCGAGACCAGCCTGACCAACATGGTGAAACTCTGTCTCTACTGAAAATACAAAAATTAGAAAGGTGTGCTGGCACGCCCCTGTAGTCCCAGCTACTCAGGAGGCTGAAGCAGGAGAATCACTTGAACCCAGGAGGTGGAGGTTGCAGCGAGCTGAGATCGTGCCACTGCACTCCAGCCTGGGCAGCAGGAGACAGTGTAAGACTCTGCCTCAAAAAAAGAAGAGGAGAGGAGAGGAGAGGAGAGGGGAGGGGAAGGAAAAGAAAAGAAAATGATGGCTGGTGGTTGAATTTACACTAATGTAAAATCCCAGCAAAATTCCAAGGAGGGCATGGGTCTTAGTCCAAGCAATGATAATGCATGATAATAGTCAATGTTTAGCTATTTACAGAACATAGACCCTTCTCTTCCCTGCAGAGGGATGTAAGGCCCTCAGGTGGGCCCCTGGACAGGTATCTGAGGCAACCTAGTCTTGTGCACTCCTTGGCTCTGACCTGGAAGACAACATGCATTTATTATCATATCCTTTTTCAGAAACCCACTAACCACATGTTCTGTATCTCCACAGCTAAAGCCAAAATGTAATTAAAAAATAAATTTTTGGCTGGGTACAGTGGCTTATGCCTGTAATCCCAGCATCTGGGGAATCCAAGGAGGAAGGATCACTCTAGCCCAAGAGTTCAAGACCAGTCTGGGCAATGTAGTGAAACCTTGTCTCTATAAAAAATACAAAAATTAGCTGGGTACGGTGGAGCACACCTGTGGTCCCAGCTACTGAAGAGGCGGAGGCAGAGGACTGCTTGAGCCCAGGAGGTTCAGACTACAGTGAACTGTGATCGTACCACTGCACTCCAGCCTGGGCAACAGAATGAGACCCCATCTTTAAAAAAATAAAAATAAAAATAATTCCTCTACTAAATTTTATTTTCTTAATTTTAATTTTTTTTTTTTTTTTTTCTGAGATGGAGTCTCACTCTGTTGCCCAGCCTGGAGTGCAGTGGCGCAACCTCGGCTCACTGTAAGCTCCACCTCCCGGGTTCACACCATTCTCCTGCCTCAGCCTCCCAACTAGCTGGGATGACAGGTGCCCACCACCACGCCCGGCTATTTTTTTTGTTTTTTAGTAGAGACAGGGTTTCACCGTGTTAGCCAGGATGGTCTCGATCTCCTGACCTCGTGATCCCCCCGCCTTGGCCTCCCAAAGTGCTGGGATTACAGGCATTAGCCACAGTGCCCAACCTAATTTTAATTTTTCTTTAGTAGAGGCACGGTTTTACTATGTTGCCCAGGCTGGTCTCAAACTCCTGAGCTCGGGCAATCTGCCCGCCTCGGCCTCCCAAAGTGCTGAGATTACAGGCGTGAGCCGCTGCGCCCAGCCTCTTTACTAAATGTTAGCATCATATAAGTGGTTTTGCTTTTTTACCTTTTAATTTAAGTAAACAGCTGATTCTGCTCATTGAAGCCTTCTCTGTAGCACTTGGCTGTTTTTGTAAAAGTAGTGAGCTGATGACAAATTGAAAGGAACATGAAATGGAAACTTATTTTCTGGGGGCTCTAGGACATCAGCCACGTTCTCGGTTTAGAAGGGAAGTGAACTGGTGCTGGGTTGAATGTGCCTTGTACCTGTTTGTCACCCTCCCCTTCCTGCAAAAAGCCCAGCAAGTCTGGGGTGAGTCGTGGCTTCAGCTGGCAAATGTTCACACAAGCACTAGATGTCACCATCCTTCCAAAAGATGTCATGCAAAAGTCGGAATCTCCCCTGCTGTGGCCCGTTAGGACGCTGGGGGCAGTCCATGGGTAGCGCCAGCCCCCATCCCTGACACAGCAGTGGCTCCTGCAGCTGCCACCTCCTCAATAGGCCCTGGCGGGGGTGGGCGGGAGGCTGGGCTCACTTGGACTCCTGTCTGCTCTGCCTCTGCCCTGCCTGCTCTCATGGCACTGGCCAGCACGTTGGGTTTCCAGCTTCAGGGCTCGAGTCCGTGTCACTTTCTGGCTCTGCTTCCTGCTTCCTCTGGATGGACGGTGTCTTGCCAGGAGCTGAGCCCACCGCCTGTGTCACGTCCTGCTGTGGGCCCCACCCCACACACCTGTCCACAGAACCAGACCCCCTCGGGAGGGCCCCAGAGACGCAAGTCAATCCTCCTGAAGGCTGACCCCTCAGACAGGGCTGGCCTTGGTGACCTTAAGCCACCCAAAGTAACAGCAACCTTTCATGGAGAGCCCACTCCAGGAAGGTGTTTACACTCCCATTTCACAGGGAAAAAATCCAGATGGAGGGAAGGAGCGGCATTCCTGTGGCCGTCCATCCCATCCCTCCCTCGGGGTTCCTGCAACCAAGCACTGGGCGCGTTGCCTCCTGCATTTCCAGGCTGCCTGTGAGGACAGCACTCCCGTTCTCCTCTGAGGCTCTGCTCCTGGCCCACCCTCTCCCCTGGGCAGGAGCCAGTGTTCTTGATAAAAGCTGGAGTCACACGTGACAAAAGCAGCAGGAGTGTCTGCTCTCAAAGGGTTTTCATGCAACACAGATCACTCTTCCCCCAAAGCACATAAGTTAAAGGAATGAGCACATCCCATCTCCTCATCCTAGAAGCGGCAATACCCACATTTATAATAATATATGATCATGTAATGATTATAATGATGATTAATAATTAACATACACTTTGGGAGGCCAAGGCTGGTGGATTGCTTGAGGTCAGGAGTTCGAAACCATCCTGGCCAGCATGTTGAAACCCCATCTCTACTAAAAATACAAAAATCAGCATGGTGGTGCACACCTGTAATCCCAGCCACTCAGGAGGCTGAGGCAGGAGAATTGGTTGAACCCAGGAGGCGGAGGTTGCAGTGAGCCAAGGTCGCACCACCTCACTCCAGCCTGGGCAACAGAGCGAGACTCCGTCTCAAAAAATAATAATAATAAAATAACTAACATAGGCCAGGTGTGGTGGTGCACACCATGGCAAAACCCTATCTCTACAAAAAATATAAAAATTAGCTATGGTGGTGTGCACCTGTGGTCACAGCTACTCTGGAGGCTAAGGTGGGAGGATGGCTTGAGCCCAGGAGGCAGAGGTTCCAGTGAGCCACTGCACTCTAGCCTGGGTGACAGAGCAAGACTCTGTCTCAAAAAAATTAACATAATGATAATAATAAATTGCATGACATCTATCCATAGCTATAGTAATATCTACCTCCCAAAGCTGTAATATTATCCCAAGGTGTAACGCAGACACTCAGATGGAAGCAGAGAAGACCAGCGTTCCCACAGGGGACTCAGGCAACAGCAAAGGAAGGAGCTTCCACAGTTCTGCTCCTGCAACCCAGCACAGCTGCCCCCACACCCAGGTGCTCAATACAAAAGTACGGACCCCAGGGTTGGAGGCTGATGGGATGAAGGCGGCTTGTGAGCCACAGGCTAACCTATTCTGGCCATTCTCCTCCTCTCCCTGTTGTGCCACGGGCCATAGCCCACAGCCTCCCAACCCTGCCCCATCACGGAGACCCAGAGTGGGAGCAAAGACTCCACACAGCAGGCCTGGGTGAAAGGCAGAGTCCAGCCTGTAGAACGGTCCTGCCCCTCGGAGAGAGGAGACAAACCCGGGCCCCGGGGAGAGGGGTTTGGAGGAAGCGAGGCCCTGGCTTTCATCTGAAAGCTGCTGGCAGTGGGGTGGCCCCTGAGGGCCCAGGCAGAGGACCAGGAGTAGAGTGAGACATACAGGCCTTCCCCGCAAGCAAAGACCCCCAACCTGGCCTGGGACTCCCCAGCAAGCCCAGCTTTGTTCACCCCTCTGAGCCTAGTAGGCCCCCTGAAGAGAGGGCGGGCAATTGGGACAGCCAGGGCAGGCGTGAGGGGGACGCTCGGACCCTGGCTTGATGGAACGAAAGGAACTAGGGCCTCGCCCTTCAATGTCGGGGCCTCCATCCCCCTCGCCTGTAAAATACAGAATGCCCAGCACCACCCTGAGGCTCCACGGACCCCACACATTGCCCCCCACCCCCACCCAAGGAAGGTGGGGGCTCTGTGGGTACAGCTCTCTGTGGGCTGAGCACATCCAAGCATGTCTCAATGAATCCAAAGCACCCTCCCACCCTCCAACCACACATCTCGGAGTCTCTCAGCCCTGCTTGCACTCACCCAGTGAGTGCCTTTGGGCGCTGGCTCCTGCAGGCTCTGCTAGGGTGGCAGCACAGAGTCCTTCTGTACAAGGCCCTGTAGCAAATACTTCAGATTTTACTGGCCATGGGGTCACTGCTGCAACCACTCAACACTGCTGCCGTTTTAGAGTGAAAAGAGGAGGAACAGCAAGAATATCATTTACAGAGGGTAAGTACCTGAACAGGTAGAGCTTTGTCTCCACAGAACCTTATGCACAAAACAAGCAGAACAGCCAGAGAGCCACAGTGTGCAGACCTCCGTCTCAGAGCGAGATCCGTCCCCAGTCCAACTCACCTGGCCTGACACCTGCTGCCTCTCTCTGCATCTTGAATACCAGTCACCCAGGTACAAAGCTCTCAACATCCAGGCCCAGTGAGGCCCTCATCAGTGTTCTCTATTCTCAGCTGAGGCCACCCTCCGGCCAGCCTTGGCACTTTGATGTATTTTTAAAGGAAGCCAAGTCCAATATCAGGACTTGCGGGGTGAGGGGTGCAGATCTCCCTGCTAATGGAGAAGAGGATTGCACTGCCCACCCCAAGGCAACCTTGACTCTCTCCCCAGGGTCGCCCTCTGCAGACAGCCTCTCACCATCACTCTGGCCGTTCTCACCACTAGCTCTGGGAGTTGGACCAGGCAGACCCCTGCCGATCCCCCTGTATCTCCTGGGGATCCTTCAGGAACTACTCCCCACCCCCGAGAAAATGGAAGGGCTCCCTAATAGCTAACACCATGTGCCACATTTTGCAATTGTGTTTCTGTGTTTGGTGCATCTGTTTAGCTGGTTATAGAATCCTCCCCACCTAACGCAGGCCTGGAAAAGGGTTTGTGCTCAACAGATGCCTGTTAGATGAGTAAATGAATGAGTCCATTTGGAGATGGGCAGCTTATCCATGTCAGAGTCCGAATTTGAAACCAAAGCTCTGATTCTGCACGTGTTCCCCCAGGGGACATTGGCATAAAGAACACGCTGGCTTTCCCCATTTCAGGTGAAAACTGGGTTTCACTGCCTAGGCAGGCTGTGCCCACAGCAGGACGGGAAGGAGGCCAGCAGCCTGCAGATGCCCCATGCAGTCACTCCTGAGCTTCACGACAGGTTAGCCTTTTTAAGAAACACAGTGAGAAGGTCTCCCTCCCCACCCACGCCCAACAAGGATCCTCCCACCCCCAATCCAGGCCAAGCTGGTAAACCAAGTCCAGGTGGGAAGGAAGATGCTGGTGGGGTAAATAAAGCAAGGGAGCAGTGTTAGCAGGAGGGCGGCCTGGGTGGTGGGAGAGGACAGCTGGTTTAGGCCACTGAGTGGCCAGAGCCCAGGAGGCTTTATCCGGGCTCTCCCTTCCACCAGCATAATCCCTCACACCCAACCCAACCCTTTGGGGCCAGAGGTCCTACTCCAGAATCTCCACCCCCTGCAGACTCCAGCTGAGCTGAAATCTGACCCAGAGCCAAGGGTGCCTCCTGTCTTTGTAGATTCTGTGGCTGCGTTCATGGACCTCACTCCCTCCCCTCACACACTGGACACAGGCAGCTCAAGGCCCCAGGACAGCATGGGGATTCCTAGGCAGGCATCATCCCCCTCTGCCCCAGGTGTGAGTCAGCAGCCCAGACTTCTGCACTGGAGACCAGCAAAGGGGTGCTCTGCTCTCACTTACAGCCCACCGTAGGCAGGATATTCTTGAAGTCATTCTTCACGTACCGAAGAGCCAAGCTGGACTTACCCACGGAGCCACTTCCCAGGAGAACCAGCTTGAATGCACGGGGCTGGCTGGGGGCAGCCCTGGGCTGGGGGGTCCTGTGTGCCTGTGCCATGCCCTGCAAAGAATCACAACCGCCTGAAGCAGGTGGAACATCTGAGCCACATCAACTCAGCAAGCTCAACCCCGGGGCTGCTTCCTGCTCAGGAGCAGATGGTCCAAAACAGAGCTCCCAACTCAGAGGCCACCTGGGTCCACACTCCTGCTCCCCTCTGCCCCCCATGCCCCATCTCCCCATCTGCAGTTTTTAGGTCCATTTTTACGTCTGTAGTAAGGAACAAAAGGAGTTTTGCTTAGAAAGCTCCGGGCACAGGTCACTGCAGACCCTGAAAAGCAATGATTACATGTGGAGGTCTTAGGGCTTATTGTTCACCTTCCATTACTTTGAATTTTTACAAATCTATTACTTGTCCCCAAAGTATCTAATGCATGGAGAGGTAAAAAGCATCTGAGCATTTCTTGGATGGTTGTTCATGGATTAAAGTTGGTGTTTCAGAAAAAAATCTACCTAAAAAAAGTTGGTGTCTCAATGATCTCAAAACATCATAGACACATTCCTATTGTGTCTAAAGCCTCAGAATCCACAGTGGTATGCCCCAGAGAAAACCAATTTTGTGGTCAAAATAAATGTGGGTGACCCCTGCATATTTTTGCATTATAAAAACTCTCATGTACACACCACAATAGAGAGAACGGTCTGATGGGCCCATGGACCCCCCTCCTTCTTCCCTAGTAATCAGCTCAGCCATTCATGTCACTCACACTCCCAAACCTCCCCCTAGCAGGTTAATGTAAAGCAGATCCCAGGCATCCAATCCTCTGCAAATCTCAGTACAGATACAGGCATCTTTTTCTTTGCAGTTCACGTGTTGAAGAAATCAGGTTGTCTTATAGATTTCCAGTACGGATGTTGCTGATTGCACCCCTGTGTTATTGAATGGAGTCCTCTGAACTTTGTATTTTTGATACGTGGTGGTTCAGGATATAAACCTGATTAGATACAGGCTATTTTTTGGCAAGATTGCTATGAGAGTGTGTGTGCACTTCCCGCAGAAGGCAAATAATGTCCAGTTGTCTCTCTGTGATGTTGGCAGTCACTGAAGACCATTACTTCGACCCGCTCTTTCACTAGAGGGTTGCAAAATGGTGACATTCTGATAATGTTCTAATGTTATCACTTGGTGCTTGTTTATTATCTAGGAAGAGAAGCTCTCCACAATCAATATGAAACCCATCGGGGGCAGCTGGTCCTGTGATCAGAGTCTCATCTCCCTCCCTCACCATGGTGGGCAAGAGGAAGGCTCCCTAAAGAGGGAAGGGGAGGAACTTTGAAAAGGAAAGAAGAAAAAGCAGGAGTGGTTGGAAGCAATCCACATGCCCTCACTGCCCCCAGTAAGGAGCCACGGCCACAGACTGGTCTGGTCTGCCCTGCAGGGATAAGAGGAGAAGTAATCAAGTTTGAAATCAGTCTTGAAACAAATAGGATGGGATCCTAGATACCAAGAAGATCGTTCTAGGCAGAAAGCGACTGGAGAGTCACAGAGTCCTTAACAGGAGGGTTTAGGGCTCTCTACCCATCAGAGAAGAAGGGCGCCACATAGTAGACTCGAGTGGTTATCCCAAACATGCCTGGAAACCCATCTTAGATGGAAATACTCAAGTTTCACCATCAAGTATGATGCTGGCTTCAGAGATGGATAAAAAACATAACATTAAGTTTTCCATCTGTGTTTCTTAAAAAAGAAGAAAGAAAGAAAGAAAGAAAGAAAGAAAGAAAGAAAGAAAGAAAGAAAGAAAGAAAGAAAGAAAGAAAGAAAAGAAAAGAAAAGAAAAGAAAAGAAAAGAAAAGAAAAGAAAAGAAAAGAAAAGAAAAGAAAAGAAAAGAAAAGAAAAAGAAAAAGAAAAAGAAAATCTCTCCAGGTGATCTCAATATGCAGCCAAGACTAGGAATCACTGCTAGAATTCTGTTTTCCTTGGAGCTGGGAATGGTGTCTAGCACATAGTAAGCACTCAATAAATACCTAAGAAATGAATGAATGAGGCCAAGCACAAAGAGCACATAACACAGCACCTGTGCTTTGAAATATCCTCCTGGATTGAGGATGATTTCTTGGGGGCTGGCTATGATTTGCATGGATCCTCCAAAAAGCAGATTTGAAAACTTAGTCCCCAGTGCAACCATGCTGGGAGGTGGGGCCTAACAAAAGGTGGTTGGGTCATGAGGACTCTGTTCTCATTAATCCATGCCCGGCACAGATTAACACTGCTGCACTCTTGCACGTCCACGAGCCTGTGTGTTCTCTTGTCCTTTCACCTTCCACTGTGGGATGACACAACAAGAAGGCCCCAACAGATGTAGACCCCTTGGCCTTGGACTTCCCAGCCTCCAGAACCATAAGAGACAAATCTTTGTTCTGTATACATTTCTGTCTCGGGAATTCTGTCAAAGCAGCACAGACTAAGACAGCACCTGAGGCAAAGTGAGAGTGCCTGGGGTGGGAACTGAGTCCATCAGATGATCCACTCAAGTCAGCTGGGGACAGGCTCTCAGAGGTCAAGGCACATCCCAGACTCTCCACCCTTTGGTGGAATGGGAAAGGGTAGTGGGGGTGGGGTGAGGGAACAAACACTACTCAATGGCTACAGTGTATACTGCTCAGGTATTGGGCGCAACAAAATCTCAGAAATCACTGAAGAACATATCCATGTAACCAAATACCACCTGTTCCCCCAAAATCTATTGAAATAAAAAATAATTAAAAATAAACAAAACTATCCCGTCAAGTTCTCTTTGCTATTTATTTGTACAGGTTAATAAAACCTTTCCTAAGTCAAAAAAAATCTGTGGCCCAAAACTTGTCTGAATTAACTGAAATAGGTGGACTCTGAAGGAATGCACTGTGACTACTGGGATGCCAGCGTCTCATTCCTTTGACAATGATATGTCTCTTTAATAAGGTTATTTTATTTTGGGGCTGGGCGCAGTAGCTCATGCCTGTAATGGCACTTTGAGAAGCCAAGGTGGGTGGATCACTTGTGGTCAGGAGTTGGAGACCAGCCTGTCCAACACAGTGAAACCCCAACTCTACTAAAAATACAAAAATTAGCTGGGTGTGGTGGCGCATGCCTGTAATCCCAGCTACTTGGGAGGCTGAGGCAGGAAAATCGCTTGAACCCAGGAGGCAGAGGTTGCAGTGAGCCAAGATCCCACCACTGCACTCCAGCCTGGGCAACAGAGCGAGACTCCGTCTCAAAAAAAAAAAAAAAAAAAAAAGTTATTTTACTATAAACATACAAGTGTCAATATAAATAAACTACCCATAACTCCACCCCCTTAATACAACCACAAAAGGTATTTTTGCCTACTTCTAGCTTTTTTCTATGACTCCTAAAAACAAACCAAAACCCATGGTTTTAACATAAAAGTATTATCTCATATATGTAAAAAATACTTAAATGTAATACCAAAGGCAGTCTCACATTGCTTCAAAATCATGTTTAGTGGACACATAACATTTCTACAACTATCTCAACTTGCTGAACCATTTTCCTAATACTGGATTTTTACTTAGTTTTAATTTTTTCTCTGTAATAAGACTGCAGTAAACATTTTCTTATATAACTTTTTGTGTGATTGAGTGTTGTAAGCTTTCAATAATGAAAGGTTGGAGCCTTCTGTCCAAAGAGAAAATTGAAAGTGTGGCGCCTGACTGCCCCCTCCAGAATTTAATCAAGATGGGGTTATTAGTAGTCAAAGACGTTACTAGGTTATTGAAGACAAAGATGCTTTCAGGGACACCATATTCAAGATTGGAGCTTCTCTAGTAATCTTAACTTGGGGCTTTTTCATTTCTTACACCTCCCTTCCACTAAAGGGAAAAAAGGAGAGCAAATCCCAAATCAGTCTTTTTTGTGGGGAAGGGGCCATTCCAGGGAAGGGTCTGGTTGATTAGTCTATTGCCAGCTGCACTCCTGTGTCACCCTTGCCTGGGCCTGTGAAGAATATTGAGATTACAAGAGGTACACCAGTACATTGCATTCAGAATGCAGCCATTTGATACAGAAAGAAAACAAAATGTAGATTGTAAAAAGGAGTTTACAAGAAAACCTGACAAGCTTCCTAGATATCACTGGGTATTAAATTGGGGATTCTGATGTCATTTGAAATGGATTCCCTGAAGAGTTCTTCTTATTACCAGAAGTTTGTTTTTTTTTTGTTTGTTTGTTTGTTTTGTGTTTTCAAGACCTTAAAACTGGAACTTTCCAGAAGAAAAAATCAAATAAGAATCTCTTTCTGGGAATCCAACCTAGTGAGCCGTCAGAAATCTGAACCAGGAAGTCTCCGCCCCAGCTTTGTCCTTTGATTATACACATACGGGCACATGCACAGACACAAACAAATACAGACATGGGTACAAACACGTGAGCACACATACAGACACACAGAGACACACACACAGAGAAGCAGACACTCTGCAAAGTGCACAGAGGTTCAAACAATGACTCACCTGTTCCCCAGGCCCAGTCACTTGCAGGGAGCTGAAGAGCCTACATCACCAGTCCACGGCGTTGCTACCTGTCTCCCCTTTCTCCTCTCTCTGGCCCAGGGAAAGGTTTGCTTCCCTCCACAGGCAGGACAGAAGGAGCCTCTGCTCCGGTGGAAAACAGCCTCAGAGCAGAGGTCAAGAGCAGCAGCCTTGGACCAGGGCAGTGCCCGCTGGCCCTCAGCCCCAAGGTCAGGCCTCTTCTCCTCCCAAAAGATTTCAGGGCAAAGTCCACGGTGGTCATGTGGTCACCTGGGGCAGAGCAGGAAGCTGGATCACAAAGCAGGTGACTCAGCAGGAGGCTGGACCGCAAAGCAGGTGACCTGGGAGCACCTGTGTGCTGCCGGAAGTCACATTCCTGTCCTACGTTTGCTGGCACCCAACTGGAGCCCATTGTTCAGCTTTGTTCTGGGGTTTCACTTCTGGGGTCTCACTTTGGCGCGGAATGTTTTTCTTGGCTCCTTCCTTGGAGCTGTGTTGAATCTTTGTTGCACTTGAAGAACCAACAGCCCAGAAGAGAAAAGAATATTTCGGTCAAATGAATTACTTCCTCCTACTGTCAGCTGGAAGCCAACCCTGGCTAAGCCCCACACTAGACCCACAGGCAACTCAGTGTGAGCCAGTCCGGGGCAGACCCTGGGCTGATGCCACCTGAGGGCAGGGGGGACGTGGCCTCCGTGGACACGGGAGACTCCAGGTGCAGGAGACAGGGAGGTGGACTTCCTCCTGGTCTTCCCAAATTCTTCAGGAGACTCTAGTCAGGAAATTTCTGGCTTGGTGGGAACGTAAGAGTCTCCTCCAGGTAAGATTTCCGGAGCCGCTGAGTGCAGCTGGGGTACCAGGGTTGGGCCTGAGGCTGAGGAGACGGAAATCTGTTGCCGTGAACATTACTCCACACAGCCAGTATATGGGAAACCAGCTCACTTTATGTCCTCCAAAATCACCCTAACTTCTAGTTTGGGTCCCATCCCACGGGGCTGCTGGGAAGTAAGTTCCACCATCACAGTGGTTCCTCCGCCCTGTGGGAGTCGGGGGCTCTTATGCTGGAGGGGGGACACCGGCCTGGGCTTCTGCTGAGGCTCTGCCCCTCATCCCTGCAGGATGGACTAGCCAGTCCTAACACAGGACCAGTGTTGCTCTGCCACGTCCAAGCCTCCTCTGGGATGCTTCCTCCATGCAACCCCTTCCCCTGGGGCGTGGCCACCTCCCTGGAAGCTGCCAGCATGCTCGGCTGGGCCCGGGCACTCTGGAGACTTGAGAATCTCTCTTTTTGAATGAGTCCTTATCCTCTGCCCCCAGGCTGGTAACAAAAGGTCTGGGGGTGGTGACGTGCTGGGAAAGGTATAACTCGTGAGATGGAGGCTGAATGTGGAGACACGTGAATGTGCTTCTCTTCTCCCCAATTCCCTTGAAGAATCCACCTTCCTGCAAGGTTGGGGGAGCATAGAATGGGAGGAAGATACAAATACCAATTTTATAGCAAGAATGCAAAAAGAGGCCAGTGCGGTGGCTCAGGCCTGTAATCCCAGCACTTTGAAAGGTTGAGCTGGGTGGATTGCTGAGGTCAGGAGTTCAAGACCAGCCTGACCAACATGGAGAAACCCCATCTCTACTAAAAATACAAAAAAATTAGCCAGGCGTGGTGACGTGCGCCTATGATCCTAGCTGAGGCAGGAGACTTGCTTGAACCTGGGAGGCAGAGGTTGCAGTGAGCTGAGATTGTGCCACTGCACACCGGCCTGGGCAAAAGAGTGAAACTCTGTCTCAAAAAGTAAAAATTAAAAAAAAAAAAATAAAAAGACAAAATGCTTAAGAACCAGCTTTTTACTCCCAAAATGGGAGGTTTGTGACTACAGTCAGACAGCAGGTTTGAAAGCCAGGCCTTGTCTAGAGAAAGGAGTTTTGGAATCTGCTAAGCTCATCTGTGACTATGTAACAGCCCATGGATCATGTTGGGGGGGTCCCAACTCCCTAGAAGGAGGAAACCCCTAGAAGACCTCAGGCCAGTCCCCAAACAGCACAGAGCTGGGCCAGGCGGCATCCCCAGCCACCCCTTGAGCAATGCACATGTGTAAGATCACAGAAGTGACTGGTGAGGGTGCAGAGAGCCCCTGAGGGCCAGGACGGGACAGTGGAAGGAGACGCCAAGATAGGCAGGCTCAGGAGCTGGTGCAGGCAGGGCCAAGGTGCCCCAGAGGCCGGCGGTCCAGGCAGGCGTTTCCAGCAGAGACCACGGGGAAGCAAGGACCTCTCACATGTCCAAGGACAACACATCCCCTCCCCACACTGCCACGAAGTCCCCGGCCACACTCCCAACCCAGGTACCAGTGTCCACGTGAGAGAGGGGCAAGGCGGCGGCATCCGGGAGAAGCAGCGTTTTACCTGGTGATCCTTTACGTTACTGTAGGACGGCAAATCTACAGGGTTGGATGGACTGAAATTTAAAACCCCCCTCTCCTCTGTTTCCCGCTAGATCAAGCCCCTGGAGAAGATCTCCTTTATTAACACGAGGTAAAACACACGAAGAAAGTCCGTGACTTGTGGCAGGGGACAGGGCACGGAGCTTCTGCAGCGCGGAGAAGAGAGCCCTGCGTTCGCGGTGGCTCTCACCATGGCCTGGGGTAAAACCAGCAGAGCCCCTCTAACATCCCTGGGTGGACAGGGTCAAAGCCTGTGTAGTTATCTTTGGACGTGTAACACATACCCACTGACTCGGCGGCTTAGAATAACACGCATTTATGGCCTCACGGCTCCTGTGGCCAGGAGTCGGGGCACGGCCTGGCTGCGTCTTCTGCTCAGGTTCCCACAGGCTGCAGTCAAGGCACTGGCCAGGCTGGGGTCTTTCTAGAGTTCAGGGTCCTCTTCTGAGCCCACAGGTTTGTTGGCAGAATTCAGTTCCCTCAGTAGGCTGAGGTCCCCATTCCTGCTGGGGTCAGTGGGCAGCTGCTCTCAGCCCTTCAAGGCCCCTCACACAGCGCAGCTTGCTTTCTCAAGGCCAGCAAGAGATGCTTTCTGACTTCTAGATCCTCTTTTAAAGGGCTCACCTGATTGGGGTGGGCTCCCACGGCACCATCTCCCTTTTGCTCAACTCACAGTCAACTGATGAATGACCCTAATTACATCTGCACAATTCCTTCACCTTCACCATATAATATAACCTGATCTCAGGAGTGACACCATCATAGTCACAGCCCTGTGCACACTCCAGGGGACAGACATGTTCACCAGGGGCTTGGAATCCTGGGGCCCATCCCAGAGTCCGTCGCCCACAGTGCCTGAGTCAAAGTTCACACAAAGGAGGCCCTCCCAGCCCAGGTGACTTTGCAGCCCACTGGCACACTGCTGGCGGGTGGCAGGGGACCCACTGCCGGAGCCCACTTCCTGCTTGGTCAGTGTGGCAGGGCCCGGTGCTCATGCTGATCTCAAGCAACCTGACAGCCTCCTCGTGAAGGCCCAAGGGTACAGTGAAAGGCCAGAACCCAGATATTCAAGAGGGCCTGGGGGCTCACAGCTTCGCCTCCTGCACAGAGGTCATCTGGGAGCAACCTGCCAGATCCTCCCTCAGGAAACAGTCTCCTCCTCCCAACACCAGTTTACTCACCTCCAAAGTAAGGGGGCTGGGCCAGATGGTTCTAAACCTCCCTCCGCTTCCAGCCTCTGTGACCGATCACTCTATGCACCGAGGGCCATCCGGCATGAGCAGGAAGCCTGCGGTGCACGCATGTAAATCAGAAGGTGCATTCCCGTGGGGATGTGGGAATCCAGTGTGAGTAGGAAGCCTGCAGTACGCTTGTGTAAATCAGAAGGTGCATTTCTGTGGGGACGTGGGATGTCAAGCTCAGACATAAACCCCAAGGAAGGCGGGTCAGGACTCACCATCCAGACAGTATCCATAATGCCATGCAGATGTGGTATCGTGCACAATCATCATTGCTTGTAGTAGAAATTAGGCAAAATGGAACATAAGCAATTTACTTACAGGACCAGAATTAATATGATTTTAACACATACAATTTTTAAATTTTTCTCTAGGCATTTTATCAACTTTTCTGTGTTACCATTGATAGAATATTCGCAATGCCACTTACACAGGCCACGTATGCAGGCATGCACACTTTCTCCTCCCAAAACATGCAAAATGATATCATTGTGGAGCTGGACAGGCCCCCTGGGTGGATGTGGCCTGAGTGCCCGTCCAGTGGCTGAAGAATCTCTGCAGCTCTCCTGCCACCTGATGTCTCGGGTTCTGCTCAAATATCGACAGTGATGGGATGTTCTCTGAGACAGTTTATCCCATGTGGGTTCCTTTCTAGCCAAGTCAGTCCTTTGTAACTTTCCACCCTTTACTGCCCTGGGGTTGCGTGGAGAGCCAGGCCTACTGCTGCATAAACATTTCTGAGATGTTGAAGCAGCTCTCCGGGCTTGCAACAGGCATTGTAAACGGCCTGCCCCAGATCGGTGCCCTCCTTGTTCCTTACGAGGAGATCCCCACTGTGGTTCAGGTTGTTAATGCATTCGTATCTTTTTTCTTGCAGAAGTGACCAGGTGACCCCACTCTGGCCAGGGAACCATGGCTGAAGTCCTCAGGGGATTTGTGGGGAAGCGGCGCCCCCCTCCTCCTTGGGGTTTTCTTGCAGAGCTGCTGTGAAGAATCAAACTCAGCTGTGATAATTATCCGAGGTCAGCTCTTCCAGAATGTCCTTATCTCCTAAGGCCTTTGAGATAAGCAGGAATTGTGGTGTCTGCCTTGCCTCCAAACCTTTATCCTTGCTTATCTCAGTGGAAAATTCCAGCAGGGATTTCTGAACACCAAGTTAAATTCCTCCACTCAACAATCAGTTTGGCGCGTGGCTGCCCGCCAGGCTGGGCAGAGCAGAGGGGAGCCAAAGGAATAAACCCAAGTCCTGCCCCCAGGTGCCCAGAGCCTGGCGGGGATAGGACAGTTGCCTGCAGAGCAAGAGACTGCCGCCCGGGTTCACACAGGCCAGAGAGGCTGACCTACCTGCCCAGAGGCAGGGGAAGAATCCAGAGGACCTCTCCTAGGAAGAAATGTTGGCACAGGCACGAGAAGCCCACGTGGCAGCCAAGAGGAGGGACAGCATCCTGGGCCCCAGAATGCCAGGGGCAGATGTGCACTGGGAGGCGCGGGGCTGGGGACACCATCAGTGAGCACAGGGTCTGGGTAGGCTGCGGGAGGGGTGAGAGTGGAGAGACAGCCAAGCCGGGTTGTGGGAGGCCCTGTCTAATTCTGTAAAGACTAGGATTAGAAACGTAACAAAAATGGGCTGGGCACAGTGGCTTACACCTGTAATCCACTTTGGGAGGCTGAGCCCAGTGGATCACCTGAGGTTGAGAGTTCAAGACCAACCTGGCCGACACGGTGAAACCCCATCTCTACTAAAAATACAAAAATTAGCCGGGCGTGGTGGCACACACCTCTAATCCCAGGTACTAAGGAGGTTGAGGCCGAGAATTGCTTCAACCCAGGGGGCAGAGGTTGCAGTGAGCCCAGACTATGCCACTGCACTCCAGCCTGGGCAACAGAGCAAGTCTCTGTCTGAAAAATTAATATAATATAATATAATATAATATAATATAATATAATATAATATAAAATAAATGAAGGGCCAAGTGCAGCGGCTCACACCTGTAATCTCAGCACTTTGGGAGGCCGAGGTGGGAGGATCACCTACACTCAGGAGTTTGAGACCAGCCAGAGCAATATAGTGAGACCCTCATCTCTATAAAAAAAAAAAAAACCTTAAAAATTAGCTGGGCATGGTGGTGCATGCCTGTGGTCCCAGCTACTAGGGAGGTTGAGGTGGGAGGATCACTTGAGCCTGGGAGGTTGAGACTGCAGTAGGCCATGATCATACACTGCACTCCAGCTAGGCAACAGAGTGAGATCTGGTCTCAAAAAAAAAAAAAGACACTGCTTTTATTGAGCACCTACTGTGTGCCAGGCACTATGCTAAGTCCTTGGCTTAAAATATCTGATTCAGTCCTCACAGCAACCCTTCGATGGAGCCCCACCCTGTGACCACACCCTAGAGGGCCCCACGCAGGCCTTCCTCTGGCTGTGCCCTGGCTTCCAGGTGAGCAGTCCTCCAGGCCAAGGGACACCACTTGGAGATCACGCTGCCAGATTCAGGAAGCGCAGAATTCCCCACCCAAGTCGCCCAAGCCCACTTCTGAGGCCTGCAGGGGCCTCTGCTCCGGGTCCACTCCCCAAGAGCAAACCACAGCAGGCTGCAGGGCAAAGGCACGGCTGCCACCAGGAAGCATGGCTGGAGGCTGGATGTGTGGGCCAGGCACTGACCTGCTTATCCTGAGCTCCTCCCAGTGTGACAGGCCCGGGGAAGGAGGCTACCTGGGGTTGGGACACTCCATTCTGGCCAAGGAGCCCCAGGGTTCTAAGGGCAACCCTGGGCTTCCAGGCTGTCGGGAAGATGTATCTAGCAACATAGCAGGTGGGGAACTGTGTTCAACAAGGCATTCGCTTGGCTTTATTTATGACTTTATTTATTCGCATGGCGCATGGACTACCGTTTGTACTCCTGTCCCAAGCCCTGCAAATGTGAGAGGGGGGATCCGTTATTTTTATCCTATTTTATGAGTGAGGAGTCTGAAGCCCAGACCCCCACTCCAGGCCACAGGGAGGAGGACGAGGGTAGGAACCCTGTGGTCCGTAGGAGTGAACGGGAGGAACTGATCAGACCTGAATCAGCCTCGGCGGAGGTGCACAGCTCCACACCGCTGCTACCCCTCGGGGAGGAACCTTAGCTCTTCCGGCAGAGGCCTGGGCGCTTCTCTCAGAAAGGGGGCAGATAAGCTCCGCCATTCTTGCCCTGGGCTGCGCAGCCCCCAGCCGCCCACCCCCTAGGACGGACGCTGTTCTAACATTCTCCGAAGCAGCGCTGTCCTTTCTATTAGGGGGTTCCCATGGGCACGCAGCTGCGCTCCAGCTTCTCTCGTAATTAAATTTAAAAGCATGGCTCCCGTTCCCACACCCCCAGCACCATTTCACCCTTTACAGTGGCCTCCACCCTCGGTCTACACTTCCTCTCCCCTGGGTCTCTCTTGAATCTACTCCACTGGGGCTGTGGCCTCCTTCACTTCACCCAGAAGGCTCCTGGACAGTCACCTGCGGCCTCCGTGTTACCAAACCCTCAGTCCCCGCTGGCATAGCCGTGAGCACCAGGCGGCCTGGCTGGACACCCTCCTGAGCAGGACCCCATGAGGCTTCCGACAGCCTGTCCTGATGGCCCAGTCCCACTGGCCCCCCTCCTCCTGCTCCCAGAACCTCTCAACACTGGGGTAAAATTTCTCAGGCCTGTGCCTCTTCCCTCCTCTTGCTCCCTGCCCCACTTGGAGATCCACAGATGAAAACCATGAACCGGCAGACGATGCTCAGACACAGGCCTCCATCCAGGCCACCCTCCGGCTCCAGAGGCCCAAATCCGCCTCCTTCCCACAAGAGGCATCGCAGATGCACACGTCCACACTCGCACTCCTGATACCCACAACCTGCCCCACCTGCAGCCCTGCCTCACTTCGTGGCAACTTGATCCTTCCAGGAGCTCAGGCCAACATCCTAGAGTCACCTGTGTCCTCTGTCCTCACACGTCCCATGTCTAACCCACAGGAAGTTCTTTCAGCTCCACATTCACACATCACACATAACCAGCCGCTTCTCACTGCTGCCATGTTAGTCCCCATGCCCCGCCTCCACTGTTCCCACTTTGGTCCCCTCTCCCCTCTGTCCGGAGCTGCACGCCCCGGCCATAGCGAATAATAATTAAAGATTAAACGCCTGAGCTATATTCATTTCCACTCCACACCTTCTCCCTAGATTTACCTTCTTCCCTGTATTAATACCGCCATTAAAAGATGGCGCTCTTCCTGCTTCTTCTTCATTCATTTTTCCCGCGCCCGCGAAAAGACTACCTGACAGCGCAGGCGCAACATGACGTCCGACCGGAGAAACTGAAGCCTATCTGGCCACGCCTTCCACAATGAGGTCATTTCCGCCTTAGCCCAACCCCTTCCCCTCCAAATGTATATAAGGCATTGCATTACCACCATTAAACGAGACTTGATCAGAGCACTGTCTTGTCTCCATTTCTCGTGTCTCTTGTTCCCCAAATTCCCACCCCCTCCTCCAGGGCCTACACTGACTATCCCACGGGCCGGGATACGTGGCGCCCGAACAGGGACCTGGAAACGATGGACTCCGTGAGGAAGAGGACGCTAAAGGACGGTCGACCGCTAACAAAGACAAAAGGAGTCAAACTCTTCCGATCACTGCGGGAGCCTGCCGCGGGAAATTAATAAGCCTAATCAATCGGATATAAATTGGGATGATTTAGAGGAAGAGGCGGCTAAATATCACAACCCTGATTTGCCTCCCTGTTTTTCATACCCACCCCCATATAATAAGACACATAATGAGGCTTCTGCGCCCATTGTTATGGCAGCAATAGATCCCAAAGAAGAATTAAAGCAAAAAATTGCTCAACTAGAAGAACAGATTAAACTTGAAGAGTTACATCAATCATTGATAATTAGGCTCCAAAAGCTAAAAACAGGAAATGAAAAAATACCTAACTCAGACGCTATGGAGGGTTCCTTGCGCCCACTTCAGCGGCCTGGACAACATGTTCCAAGAGGGGGGTTAATTGCTAGCCGACATAGAGAAGACTCCTCCCCCAAAGACGTTTTCCCGGTCACTGAAACCATAGATGAACAGGGACAGGCTTGGAGGCATCATACTGGATTTGATTTTACTATTATAAAAGAGTTAAAGACTGCTGCCTCTCAGTATGGGGCTACTGCTCCATATACTCTCGCTATAGTGGAATCTGTAGCTGAGAATTGGCTCACTCCTACAGACTGGAATACCTTAGTCAGGGCAGTTCTTTCTGGGGGAGACCACTTAATTTGGAAGTCAGAGTTCTTTGAAAATTGTAGAGATACAGCTAAAAGAAATCAACAGGCAGGAAACGGTTGGGATTTTGATATGTTAACTGGTTCAGGTAATTATGCAGACACTCAGGCCCAAATGCAATATGACCCTGGACTGTTCTCACAAATCCAGGCTGCTGCTACAAAGGCCTGGAGAAAACTTCCCATTAAAGGAGATCCAGGGGCCTCGCTCACAGCGGTTAAACAAGGACCCGATGAGCCATTTTCAGACTTTGTGCATAGACTTATGACCACGGCAGGTAGAATCTTTGGAAATGCAGAAACGGGTGTAGATTATGTTAAACAGTTAGCTTATGAAAATGCTAACCCCGCCTGCCAAGCGGCAATCAGACCTTATCGAAAGAAAACAGATTTAACAGGATACATTCGCCTTTGTTCAGATATTGGGCCCTCATATCAACAAGGCCTAGCAATGGCCGCCGCTTTTAGCGGCCAAACAGTAAGAGATTTCCTCATTAACAAAGGTAAAGATAAAGGGAGATGTTTTAGATGCGGTAAAAGGGGACACTTTGCAAAAGATTGCTGTGAAAACCAAAATAAGAGTCCAGAAGCAAAAATCCCAGGCCTTTGCCCGAGGTGTAAAAGAGGAAGGCACTGGGCAAACGAATGTAGATCTAAAACTGACAGTCAAGGAAATCCTTTACCCCCCAGGCAGGGAAACGGGATGAGGGGCCAGCCTCAGGCCCCGAAACAAGCATATGGGGCAGTCAGCTTTGTTCCAGCCAGCAACAGCAATCCATTTCAAAACTTAGTAGAGCAACCCCAGGAAGTGCGGGATTGGACCTCAGTTCCACCTCCCACACAATACTAACACCTGAAATGGGACCGCAAACCTTAAATACCGGAATATATGGACCCTTACCACCTAACACTTTTGGGCTACTTTTAGGAAGAAGTAGTGTCACCATGAGAGGCTTACAAGTCCTCCCTGGAGTTATTGATAATAATTATGAAGGAGAAATTAAAATTATGGCCAGAGCTATTGATAGTATTGTTACTGTCCCTCAAGGAGTTAGAATAGCTCAGTTACTCCTGCTACCTTTGGTTAAAACAGATAATAATACCCAATACTCTAATAGAAATATAAAATGTTTCGGATCATCAGATATATATTGGGTGCAACCAATTACAAATCAAAAACCCTCTCTAACCTTATGGTTAGACGGGAAGGCATTCACTGGACTAATAGACACAGGGGCTGATATAACTATCATTAAACAGGAAGATTGGCCCTCTCATTGGTCTACCACAGAAACTTTAACTCACTTGAGAGGAATTAGACAAAGCAGTAATCCTAAACAAAGTTCTAAATACCTAACATGGACAGATAAAGAAAACAATTCAGGCCTCATTAAGCCATTTGTCATCCCTTACCTACCTGTTAACCTTTGGGGGCGAGATCTACTCTCTCAAATGAAAATTATAATGTGTAGTCCAAATGATATAGTTACTGCACAAATGTTAACTCAAGGATACACCCCTGGTAAAAGTCTTGGAAAAGGAGAGAACGGTATCCCACAGCCTATACTGGTTTCAGGACAACTTGATAAAAAGGGGTTTGGAAATTTTTAGCTCAGGCCACTGACATACCTGCACCCCAAAGGTGCGCTGACCCCATTACTTGGAAGTCAGATGAGCCCGTTTGGGTTGATCAGTGGCCTTTACTCAATGATAAACTAAGTGCTGCCCAACAGTTAGTGCAGGAACAACTAGCAGCAGGACATATTGAAGAAAGTAATTCCCCTTGGAATACACCTATTTTTGTTATTAAAAAGAAGTCTGGTAAATGGAGACTCTTACAAGATTTAAGAGCAGTAAATATCACTATGATCCTTATGGGTGCCTTACAACCAGGATTGCCTTCACCGGTTGCGATTCCTCAAAAATATTTTAAAATCATTATTGACCTTAAAGATTGCTTTTTTACAATTCCCCTTCACCCTGCTGACCAGAAAAGATTTGCCTTTAGTCTTCCATCTACAAATTTTAAACAACCAATGAAGCGCTATCAATGGAAAGTCTTACCTCAGGGTATGGCCAATAGTCCTACCTTGTGTCAAAAATATGTAGCTGCCGCCATAGAGCCAGTCAGAAAAACATGGGCACAAATGTATATTATACATTATATGGATGATATTTTAATAGCAGGAGAAATTGGCGAACAAGTCTTACAGTGCTTCGCCCAACTCAAACAAGAGTTAACAGCAGCCAGACTACAGATAGCCCCAGAAAAGGTACAATTACAAGATCCATACACTTATCTTGGTTTCCAGATTAATGGACCCAAAATCATTAATCAAAAGGCCGTTATACGTCGTGATCATTTAAAAACTTTAAATGATTTCCAAAAATTACTGGGAGACATAAATTGGCTTCGACCGTACTTAAAGCTCACCACAGGAGAGTTAAAACCTCTTTTCGATATATTAAAAGGAGACTCTAATCCAAAATCCCCCAGGTCCATTACTAAAGAAGCATTAATAACACTCCAACAGGTAGAACATGCCATTGCAACACAATTTGTTACCAGTATTGATTATTCTCAGCCATTAATATTCCTTATTTTTAACACAACAATAACCCCTACTGGCCTATTTTGGCAGAACAATCCCATTATGTGGGTACACCTGCCCTCCTCCCCTAAAAAGGTTTTGTTGCCTTATTAGGATGCCATAGCTGATCTAATTATCTTGGGAAGAGAAAACAGTAGAAAATACTTTGCAATAGAACCCTCTACCATTATACAGCCCTACACTCAATCACGCATCCATTGGCTGTTACAAAATACGGAAGCCTGGCCAATTGCTTGCGCTTCTTATACTGGCGCGATTGACAACCATTACCCACCTAACAAACTTATTCAATTTTGTAAACTTCATGCGTTTGTATTTCCCCATATTACCAGTAAAGAACCTCTCAATGACGCATTACTAATTTTCACTGATGGATCTTCCACAGGACTTGCTGCTTACACTTACAATAATGTAGTCGTTAAATTCCAGACCACTTATACATCAGCTCAGCTGGTCGAATTGCAAGCTATAATTGCAGCACTATCAGCTTTTCCTTGTCAGCCACTTAACATTTATACAGACAGCGCCTACCTGGCTCATTCAATACCCCTCCTAGAGACCGTGTCTCAAATTAAACATATTTCAGATACAGCTAACCTATTTTTACAATGTCAACAACGTATCCGAAAAAGGACTATTCCCTTTTTTCTTGGGCATATTAGAGCACATTCAGGATTACCAGGACCTCTAACACAAGGTAACGCAACAGCTGACACGGCAACAAAAACCATAGCCACAGTCACTACAGACAATTTACAACAAGCGCAAAAAGCACATGCCTTACATCATTTAAACGCCCAAACCTTAAGACTTATGTTTAAACTTACCAGAGAACAAGCTCGACAAATAGTTAAACAATGCGCCAACTGCATAACATATTTACCTGTTCCCCATCTAGGAGTTAACCCCCGAGGACTCATCCCCAACGAAATTTGGCAAATGGACGTTACTCACCACTTAGAATTCGGTCAACTAAAATATATCCATGTATGCATAGACACCTATAGTGGATTCATCAGTGCAACTCTCCAAACAGGAGAGGCCACCAAACATGTCATAGCTCATTTATTACACTGCTTTTCTATTTTAGGAATACCCAAACAAATCAAAACAGATAATGGCCCCGGTTATATAGCCAAAACCTTCTTACAATTTTGTAATACCCTACAAATTAAACATACCACAGGCATTCCCTATAATCCCCAAGGACAAGGTATAGTAGAAAGAGCTCATCTGTCATTAAAAACTATTATCACAAAATTAAAAGGGGGGAGCTGGTACCCCGTGAAGGGTACCCCCAGAAACATACTCAATCATGCCCTATTTATCCTTAATTTTTTAAATTTGGACAGTCATGGAAAATCGGCTGCCGACCGTTTCTGGCATCCTGAATCTCAAAAACAGTTTGCAATGGTAAAATGGAAAGATCCACTTGATAGTTCATGGCATGGCCCCGATCCAGTTTTAATTTGGGGAAGAGGCTCAGTATGCATCTTCTCACAAAAAAATGATGCAGCCAGATGGCTGCCTGAAAGATTGGTAAGACAAATAAATCATAACCATTGTCAGTCCAGGGAAGATAAATCTCCCTGAGAAGTTCTTTCCTTCTTGTTTTTCAGAAAATGAAGCCTAACATGAAATTCCTTTGGAGAATAATTGCTCTATATAACATAGTGACAGTCTATGCAGGTTTTGGTGACCCTCGTAAGGCAAAAGAATTATTACGAAAACAATACGGCCAGCCTTGTGACTGCAGAGGGGGACAAATATCTGAACCTCCGTCAGATAGAATCACCCAGGTGACCTGCACGGGCAAGACAGCTTACCTAATGCCAAACCAGTTATGGAAATGTAAGTCTACCCCAAGAGATACCTCACCTAGCGGGCCACTCCTAGAATGCCCTTGTAGCTCTTTCCAATCTTCTGTACATAGTTCCTGTTATACCTCCTATCAACAATGCAAATTAGGCAATAGAACATATTATACGGCCACGTTACTAAAAACACAAACTGGAGGCATCAATGATGTACAAGTATTAGGATCCACTAATAAATTTGTACAATCTCCCTGTAACGGCCAAAAAGGAAAGCCTGTTTGTTGGAGCACTACCGCCCCCATTCACATTTCTGATGGAGGAGGCCCATTAGATATTGCAAGAATTAAAACCGTCCAGAAAAAACTAGAAGAAATTCATAAAGCTTCATATCCTGAACTTCAATATCACCCTTTAGCCCTGCCTGAGCTTAGAGATAATTTTAGGCTCGATGCCCAAACCTTTGATATCCTCAATGCTACTTACAATTTACTTCAAATGTCCAATACAAGCCTGGCCCACGATTGTTGGCTTTGTCTTAAAATGGGCCCCCCTGTTCCTCTAGCCATACCTAACCTTTCATTGCCCTATGTCAATTACTCAAATGAATCCTTAGTAAATAATTCCTGTCCTATTACCCCCCCCCTTAGTTCAACCGATGACGTTTTCTAATTTCTCTTGCCTCTTTTCACCATCATATAATAACACTAAAGAAATTGATTTAGGCTATGTTGTGTTTGGCAACTATACTTCCATAATCAATGCCACCAACCCTTTGTGTGCTATAAATGGCTCGGTTTTCGTTTGTGGAAACAACATGGCATATACGTATCTACCTACAAATTGGACAGGGCTTTGTGTTCTGGCCACTCTTCTCCCCGACATTGATATCATCCCTGGAGATGAACCTATCCCCATCCCCGCTATTGAACATTTTATTTATAGACCGAAACGAGCCATACAATTTATTCCCTTGTTGGCTGGACTAGGAATCACCACTGCTTTTACTACAGGAGCCACAGGCCTAGGAGTCTCACTAACCCAATATATTAAATTATCCAATCAATTAATCTCAGATGTACGGACCTTATCCAGTACTATACAAGATTTACAAGACCAAGTAGACTCGTTAGCTGAAGTAGTTCTTCAAAATAGAAGAGGTCTAGATTTGTTAACGGCAGAACAGGGAGGGATATGTTTGGCTTTACAGGAAAAGTGCTGTTTTTACGCCAACAAATCCGGAATCGTCAGAGATAAGATAAAAACGTTGCAAGAAGAACTAGAAAAGCGCAGAAAAGGCCTGGCCGCCAATCCACTATGGACTGGACTCGATGGACTTCTCCCCTATCTCCTGCCATTTCTTGGTCCTTTACTCACTCTTCTACTCTTCCTCACTCTCGGGCCTATAATCCTTAATAAGCTTATGGCATTTGTCAGACAACAAATCGAGGCCTTCCAGGCCAAACCTATACAGGTTCATTATCATCGCCTTGAGATGACTGAAAATGGTGAGTCTTATTTACCTTAATAAGACCACCTCCCCTGTGTGCTGAACTGGACAGTCAATGATGGGTAAGAGGACACTATCTCCATCGGAGCCTAAGGCAGGAGGGCCGCCATTGCTGCTGCCTTATCCCATGACGGGCCTAGAAGGTGGGGGTGAGTTGACCCAACCTAAGACAGGCGCAGTTCCCAAGGGGTTTTCTTATCATAAAAATATAAAAAGGGGGACCTGTCCGGAGCTGCATGCCCCGGCCATAGCGAATAATAATTAAAGATTAAACGCCTGAGCTATATTCATTTCCACTCCACACCTTCTCCCTAGATTTACTTTCTTCCCTGTATTAATACCGCCATTAAAAGATGG
The DNA here is from genome assembly GCF_024542745.1 of Macaca thibetana thibetana. Taxonomy (NCBI): domain Eukaryota; kingdom Metazoa; phylum Chordata; class Mammalia; order Primates; family Cercopithecidae; genus Macaca; species Macaca thibetana. The sequence goes on along the minus strand of NC_065589.1, from coordinate 5,043,843 downwards.
CACTCTTCCTGCTTCTTCTTCATTCATTTTTCCCGCGCCCGCGAAAAGACTACCTGACAGCGCAGGCGCAACATGACGCCCGACCGGAGAAACCGAAGCCTATCTGGCCACGCCTTCCGCAATGAGGTCATTTCCGCCTTAGCCCAACCCCTTCCCCTCCAAATGTATATAAGGCATTGCATTACCACCATTAAGCGAGACTTGATCAGAGCACTGTCTTGTCTCCATTTCTCGTGTCTCT